>NW_028240258.1:0-600000 GCF_028749965.1 Puma concolor
TTTTAATTAGTTTTTTTAAATTTACATCCAAATTAGTTAGCATACAGTGAAACAGTGATTTCAGGAGTAGATTCCTTAATGCTCCTTACTCATTTAGCCCATCCCTCCTCCCACAACTGCTCCGGTAACCCTCAGTTTGTTTTCAATATTTATGAGTCTCTTCTGTTTTGTCCCCCTCCCCATTTTTATATTATTTATTTCCCTTCCCTTATGTTCATCTGTTTTGTCTTTTAAAGTCCTCATAGGCGGATTTTGGACTTTCTCTGACTGACTCATTTCACTTAGCATAATACCCTCCAGTTCCATCCACATAGTTGCAAATGGCAAGGTTTCATTCTTTTTGATCTCCATTTTGTATATATACCACATCTTCTTTATCCATCCATCCATCGATAGCCATTTGGGCTCTTTCCACACTTTGGCTATTGTTGATAGTGTGGCTATAAACATGGGGGGGGGGTGTATCTGTCCCTTCGAAATAGCACACCTGTATTCCTTGGATAAATGCCTAATAGTGCCATTGCTGGGTTGTAGGGTAGTTCTATTTTTAGTTTTTTGAGGAAGCTCTATACTGTTTTCCAGAGTGGCTGCACCAGTTTGCATTCCCACCTGCAGTGCACAAGAGATCCTCTCTCTCTGCGTCCTCACCAACATCTGTTGTTGCCTGAGTTGTTAATGTTAGCCATTCTGACAGGTGTAAGATGGTATCTCAGTGTGGTTTTGATTTGTATTTCCCTGATGATGAGTGATATTGAGCATTTTTTCATGTGTCAGTTTGCCATCTGGATGTCTTCCTTGGAGAAGTGTCTATTCATGTCTTTTGCCCATTTCTTCACACAAAGTCTCTATTTCTAAGGGCGGAATGGATGGCATATGGCTGGCTACCTGTTCCCAGAGACAGGCAGGTTATTTGTTCATTTTCATGAGCCAAGGAGACTAAATTTGAGGGCTACACATTATGGCTAATTGGAGAATATAAAAGAGGAAAGGGGAAGTAGATTATGTGGAAACATGCAGAGAAGTGGCCACAGGAGTGGTGGATGTGTAAGACATACTTGAAATAGCAATAAAATGCCAATTAAATAAATACCAATAACTTCAATCCCGCCCCAGTGAGGTTGTCTCATGATGCCATCACAACCGTGTGACACTACAAAGGCTGTAGAATGAAGGACCCCTGAAGGTTTCACGGTGGGATTACATGGCCTGAGGGGAAGGGTCTTCCCCTTCTACCTTCCTTAGTCTTCACCACTGAGTGACACTGATGTGGTGCCACTCCAGTCTGTGTCGGAAGAGACCAGACCAGGCATCAAAATGTGAAAGCAATGAACAGACAGTTAATCATGGGTAGTGAGCAAAACAAACACTCATGTGGTCAAGGAGTCAAAACACAATAAAAGAGGGACCGAGAAAACACAACACAGACTCAGAAAATTAAATGTGGAATTACCCTGTGATCCAACAATGCCACCTATTGTTCTCTACCCAACAGAAGAGACCACAGATACCTGCACTCCCACGTTCATGTAGTGCCTTCCATGCTAAATCCAAATGTCTCTCCATGGAAAGATGGATAGACAAAATGTGGTCTCTACACACATTGGAATATTATTTATCAGCCTTAAAGAGGAAGGAACTTCTGACACTTGTTCCAACATGGATGAACCGTGAAGACCTTATGCTGAAACAAGCTAGTCCCCAAGAGACAAATACTGTGATTCCACCTATATGCAGTCCCTAAAGTGGTCACCTTCACAGAGACAGAGAGTAGACAGTGGTTGCCAGGGGCTGGGGAAGAAAGGAGTGGGGCAGTTAGTGTTTAACAGGGACAAGGCTTCAGTTTGGGAAGCCGAAAACGTCCTGGAGATGGGACAGTGGTGTTGACCTAACATTTTAAACGTCCATTGAACTGTACACTTAACGCATGATAAGATGATCAAGATTATGTCCTAGTTCACCACAGTAAGACACACACAACAAAGAAGGCCGAACCTCCACTGTCCAGTGACGCAGTCTCCGACGCAATGGAAGTCTGGGGAGGATGACAACTAGCTACTGGGTCAGATGCGCAGAGCACAGGCTGTTCCTCTATCCAGCACAGTGTCCTCACTTGTCCATGGCCGGACCCTCGGCAGGGCAGACAGGAGCACTCAGCCACCAAGCGTGACTGGTGCTCAGTCTGAAGGCCCTCTCCTCTCCTCAACCTTAAACTGTGAGCACATTCTGTCACCCATTGTCCGGGACTTCCAAGTTCTCGGTTGCTAGGTCCCAAACTCCAAAGCAACGTCCGTTTTGTAACTGATCACCGCACGTCTTTGGTTTTTTTTCTGAATCCTGTATCCTCTTTGCATATCGGGTTTTGGTTTGTTGTAGTTTTTGTTTTCTTTTTTGGTGGAGGGGGGAGGGGTAATGTTTACTAATGGACCATCAAGTCCACTTTTAAGATGTATCTGATTCAGACCTCTCTCCTACTCATTTTCTCTCCTGTCTCCCAGAAATGGTATCTAACCCACACCATCGGGAAGTAATGATATTTCTTTAAATCTATGGCAACACTAGGGCAGCTGGGTGACTCGGTCAGTTGTGGGTCTGACTATGGTTCAGGTCATGATCTTGGCATTCACGAGTTCGAGCCCTGCATTGGGCTCTGTGCCAACAACTCAGAGCCTGGGGTCTGCTTCTGATTCTGTCTCCCTCTCTCTGACCCTCCCCTGCTTGTGCTCTGTCTCTCTCTCTCTCTCAAAAATAAATTAGCATGAGAACAAAACTTTCAATAAAAAACTTTGGCAACATCTATGTGCAGCTGCTAGCGGAAGTGGGACCCACAAGGACAAGACTCAGTTGTGGAAGACCATGGACACATTAGGAAAGATACCTTTAATCCAGAGGAAAGGACCTCCTTCTACTTGAGGCTTGGATTACGGGTTTGTTGACACATAGCACACATGGGTAAAATAGTATGGAGTATGTAAAATAATTCCTAATTTGTGAGAAATTGACCTAAGATTGGGAATAGCTTCAAAATGGGGCTTCTGTAGACAGAAGACTACCAAAAAATCACATAGATTTTATATAGAAGACGCCAGAATTGCTTAGTGTTTCTGTAAGGAATTTATCCAAGAAAATGAGCAGAGATATGTACAGAGATGTAAGTGAAATAAACACATAATGACGTTTATAACCAAGATTGCAACTGGGAACAAATAGGAACATCTCATTCTCAGAATATGGGTAGTGAACTATTCAGTACCTTTATAGTGGGATATTACACAGCATTTCAATGCGATGTTGGCAAATAACAAGGGGGAAATTCCCAAAATTGTTAAATAAAAAGATTATTTTACTTTAATATTAAAATTTATTATTACAATTTTTGGATGCTTTTGAGACAGACAGAAAGCACAGGCTGGGGAGAGGCTGACAGGGAGACAGGAACCGAACAGCCTCTACACTGACAGCAGAGAGCCAAATGCAGGGCTTGAACCCAGGAGCCATGAGATGATGACCTGAGCCAAAGTCCGACGCTTAACTGACTGAGCCACCTAAGTGCCCCTATCTTGTTTTATTTCTTGAGGAGGGATGCAGGGAGGGAGGGAGGGAGGGAGGGAGAGAGAGAGAGAGAGACAGAGATAGAGAGGGAGGGGGAGAGAGAGAAAGCAGGACTCACCACAAGCAGGCCTTGAGCTCACCCAATGTGGAACTCCAACACTTGAGCTGTGAGATCATGACCTGAGCTGAAGTGAACCACCCAGGTGCCATGATTAGTATAATCCTATTTCTTAGGAGAAGAAAAAGGATGAGAGAGAGAGGGAAGAAGGGAAGGAGATCTGTGAATATATTATGTCCCACGGCAACAGGTCTCAGACAGCGGTAACATCTACACCTGCACCATAAGGGAAAGAACAGTTGTGGGCATGGAATGGGATGGGGTGGCTAAGGGCCTAGTAGACTTTCATGTCTCCTGAGAAAATCCTAGAGCTGTTATCGGGGTGGTTGACATACCAGGGGGAAGGGACGGCAGGAATGGATGTGGGGACAGTGGGTGTGTGCCCAGAGACCTACAATCGAATGCTTGCTGTGTAGGGAACAGAAGACAAATAGGTACTGGCATAGAATATTAAACATGCATTGTTAGTTATGGATGTGGACACATACGTGCATATGTGTATATGTATGTGGGTTTTTGTTGTCGTTGTGTATTTTCCATCCTGCCCAAAGCTTATTTGGATAATCTAAGCAAAATTGAATTTGAAGACCATGGTCCTATATGGAGACAGACAGACCTCAGTCTTGCCCCCACCTCCGGGGACAGGACAGGTCTGCCCCACCTCAGACCAAACACTCACAGTCCTCCATTACCACCAGTGGTTGCCATCCTTATAACTGGATCTCTCAAGATATGCTGACATTTTCACTGATTATTAAAATTATTAAGTTGGGGGCACCTGGATGGCTCTGTCGATTCAGCATCTGACTAAATTTGGGCTCAGGTTACGGTCCCACGGTTCCCGAATTCGAGCCCCACGTCGGGCTCTGCTCTGCGCAGACAGTGCGGAGCCTGCTTGGAATTCTGTCCCTCTCCCTCTCTCTCTGCCTGTCGCCTGCTTGCTTTCTCTCAAAAATAAAATAAATCAATCAAAATATTAACTTTTTAAACACAAGGTGGAAGCAATCCAAGTTCAAGTACATTTGGAAACCCTGAGGGAATCTGAAAAGGAGTCTTTATTGCAGGCTTCCTTGGAAACTTCACTACGCTCCGAGAATCTCTTCGAGAGAAATACATAACAGAGACACCCAGGCTCACTGTATAGTTTTCCTCTTGGCTTTTCTCTGGAGACTATCCTGAGTGCCTTTCAGTACTTAGATCCCAGGGGCTGTTCCTGTTTGGAACCTTCAAAAGTTGGCACACCCCGTCGGCTCCCACCCTGCTGACCTTGCGCTCTATGTCCTCTCTGGTCTCAGGCTTGACAGTAATAAAATCAAGGCACTCGCTTCCTGTGACCCATGCAACATCCCTCTATCTCCGGACACCGACGGAGAAGAGGCTGAAGGCAGAACCTGGGAGGGTAAAGGTAGAGGCAGCAAGATCGAGACGGTAACGTGACGAACTCAGTCCTTGTTTCCCTCTGTGCGTTAAGTCAGCAGCACGTGCTCCATGGCCCGACCTCAAGTGCCTGGCACACAGGTGTTCCATACACGGCACCCAGGAGGAGGGAAAAAAAAGGAAATCTCATGCTGCTCGGTGATCCATACTGTGTAACCGGTTTTATTTCTTTGCCCATTCAATACCTGTGTATAAATTAAGCGCCTACTCATACCAGGCACCCAGCAGAGAAGCACAGACATACACAAAACCCTGCCTTGTGCTCTGGGGGCTGAGGGTTTAGTGAGCTACGACTGACAGCCCTGAATACACCTCCACGTGGTCCTCGCCGGGACGGATCATGACATCCGGTAGGCCTCGTCTTTGAATCTGATCACCTGGTGTATCTAGCACAGCCCTATGCTTTCGTGAAATTTGCCAAAGACATCGTCATCACGTTCTGTTAGGTCTACCATGTCACTCCTCTCCGCCTGCCTGTGTCAGGAGGTGCCGGAATGGCCACAAGCCTCCGGGGGACCTGGAGGAGAACGAGGAGAGGGTGCACTATCCAGCTTGGGCTGACTGGGATGTTTGTGTGGGTCACCGGGACTCAAGATGTAGCACACACGAACGATAAACACACCGTGCATTGCTTTTCTTCTCTTAACGGGAAGTGCACAACCCAGGCTCTCAGAATGTCTGTGCTTGTAGGTACAGACCTGCAGCGGTCCCAGCAGACAGGTCTGAAAATGGAGCGAGTGTCTGGTGTCCCCATACCCAGGCTGTCTCAGGGTACCCAACGCAGCTCATCCCGCACAAGTCTGATGGGCCCGCACCAAAGACCAAGCTGTCACCAATGTGGTTCACCAGCCCAAGCACACAAGCTCTCAGGGACGCAACCCTGCACGCTGTCATCAGTGGGTCATGGAACATGGCACAGAGATCGCAGAACTGCCCAGCCTAGCACCACAGCAGCACTCTTGGACTGCATTTGAACTGCCGCCAGTTAGTAATCTCTTGACCATTCCAGAACTCAAATGAGACACGTTGAAGTCACCTGGCAGAAGCCAGAAATAAAAACAAAATGTGTGGTATTCATCCACTGAAAAAAAAATCTGACTTGTTTTTCATTCTCAGTAAATATCCACTCTAATTTTGAATAATTTTTACTTATGAAATTTGTTTCTTTAATGTTTATTTTTGCGATAGAGCAGGGGATAGGCAGAGCGGGGAGGGGGGAGTAGACAGAGGGTCTGAAGCAGGCTCTGAGATGTCAGCACGGTGCCCCATGCGGGCCTCAAACTCATGAACTGCAAGATGGTGACCTGAGCCAAAGTCGGACGCTTAACCGACTGAGCCACCCAGGCGCCCGTTGAATAATTTTTATTAAAGAGACTCTCCCCGCTCCCATCCAGCCTTGACGCCTCACAAACCTGCTCCAGACCAGAACCCTTTCTCATCCTCCCATGCAACAGAAATCCCCATCTCCTGTGCGGCTCTGGCAGATCGTTCAGGGAAGGCCTGTCCCTCCAAGACCAGAGGGAATGATGCACATGCAAGAGTAGACACCTCCGCAGCACTTTTTTCCAGGCCTAGTGTGGCCTCTAAGCACATGAACAACATGTGTTTGCTTGAGCTCCCAGGCCTTCTCCAGTGACACAGGATGAAACTCGGAGAGCCCGAGTACCTTGGTCACGGCCATACGACTAGGGAGCGGCAGAGGTGGCCTCGCCCTGGGGATGTGGCTTCTGGGTCCAGGACGCTTGAGTGCTACCCCATCATAGCAGATGCCGGTGTGGGAGATGCAGCTCATCAGTGGCCCGAATTCTTCACACCTGGTGTCCACACTCTGCCACGTGACGACACGGCTCCTCCCACCGAAGAGGTGGGGCACATCCCACCACCTCTCTGAGTTCAGCTGTGGGGCTTGCTTTGGCAATGGAAGGTTAGCGGTGTGATATAATCCGGTATGTGGAAAAACACCTTTGTGCCCGGGTCGGTTCTCTCATGCATCCGCCACTGACTTCCCCAGGCCAGGCTGCCAGTTCCAGGAGAAACACGAGAGACACACGGAGCAGAGTACCATGATCGCCGCACGCGTGAGCTAAAGAGATACCGTACTGCACACTGAGATCTCACAGTTGCTTGTTACACAGCATAACTGTGGCCACGGCTAACTGATACAACCTGTGGCCCCTGACTTTTGCCTGCCTGTAAACTGATCAGCTTTAGCTAGGCTGGCCTAAAGTTACACACATATAGAGAATCCATCCCACAATTTATCAGTGGCTTAAGAATTTGACCTATGGTGAGGACAGTTTGATTAAAAAAAAAAAAAAAAGATAGAACATAGGTAAGTCAAAGACACGCTCCATTCACTCAAAGACACATTTATTCTGTTAAAAGTCAAGCAGGACGATACGATGAGAGCTAAGTGGTAAGGGTCGAGCATGAAATACGTATACATTTTCCACACTGGACTGCAGGATAAAAGCCACAGGCCATACCCCTGACTGAAATCTCGCCATACAGAGCATTCCACAGCTGTGCTACAACAGAGGGGGAGGAATCAGCCGCCACCTAAGAATGCCAAGGGCACAACATTAGCACCAGATTGTTGTATGCAATAACATAGCTATGTACAAAGATATGTACATCGACTCACTGGAATCTTTGGGTCCCTGCTGACTAGACGCTGAAGAGGCAAACAGGGGAAGGTACAGGACAGTGACCCCATGTGCTTCGCGGCAAGGGGGGCAGAGCACTGTATATTGCTGTGTGTAAGAGAAGGTCCTCAAAAGACCTAAAAGGCTGGATAGAGACACACACCTCCTGTTACTCACATTTTACATATATATCATCAGAATGATTCACAATACTGTATTCGAGGGGAAAGAATCACAGATAAACGCTTTGTCTAAATTAAAAGCAAAACACGCTGAAATTACTGTGTTTGTCCCCCTGAGGGAGAATGACAGAGGTCCGTGGACAGCCAACTTCACCTTCTCTGAAGTGACCAGTTTTCACAGGAAGGGACTACAGCAGGAGGAAAGGAGGACACGTCATTGGCAGGATGGGGATTTTTTTTCAAGTCAGAAATCGCTTAATTCAATAGGACTGGAAACTTCTGAAAAGGCATGGAGCTTTCTGGCATGAGTGGATTGCCAAAAAGAGGGTTTATTGCGTGCGTTACCGAAGCTTGCCACTTTGGGACCCCCGTGGGGTGCAGAGACGTCAGTGCCGTGGCTCAGAAGTCCACCTCCCCACCTCTGGCTCATCGAGTACAGACAGCGGTCTGTTAAGACATTTGTGTGCACGTGTGTTCTGGGAAGGCAACCGTCGCCGCGGACAAAGGGACGTGTCCCCACCTGTCGGAAAACTTTCACGGGAATAGGGGAAACGAGGATCCAAATGATCCCTCGATCAACCAAACGTCCGATCATCACTTCAACATGATGTCGTCCAAGGGGCTGTCCTGCCATTTACCACGCGTTTAATCGGGTGAGCATCTGTGAAGAAGCTCTACATTGGCGTAGATTAAACGGACGTTACAACCAAGCCGATGGCGGTTGAATGTCTTTCCACGTGCTTATTTTATTGCCCGTGCACACGGCCTCTGTGCTGAAGCACCGAGTTATGTTTCTTGCCCATGTACTAACCAGCTGTTTGTTCTCTTGCTTCTGAAAGTTCTTCACACGTTCTAGATCCTTTGTCATAGACATGATTAGCACATCTTTCCTCCCAGTCTGTGACTTGTCCACTGGAAACTGACAGCATGACAGTGTCTTCTTAGTGAGCAGACTCTCTTGAGAAACTTGCGGTTTCAGCTAATAAACAGGGGACAGAATGTATAAACTGTGGCAGAAAAAGATCGGGTTTGGGAGTTGTAATACTCCATGGGGCCTCTGAAAGCGCAGAGAGGAAAGGTTCTTACAAGTAAATGGAAAGTAACCCTTACAGCATGGCAATAGATTTAAAGAGGCAAAAACAGAAACGTAGCCAATTGTCACTAACAACCATACGCACACAAAGTAAGTGTTACAGGCAGAAGGTAATTTCAGAAATATGCTGTTGGTCTCATGAAACAAGTATCTAGCGAGCACATCACTCCTACTGGACACACTACTGACCGAGGACTTTCACTTTGCAGGAAAAGATCACGTGAACCGTGACGTCAGGACTGAAGCTGCTTGTGCTGTGCGCGTGTTTTAAAGCATGCACACGATTCTTTCTGTGGCGATTTCAGGATGCATGAAGCCAACACATAAGGTGTTCATTTCACAGTGGGTTTTTAACCACTGGGAAACCATTCCCCTTTCCAAAAGGTTAGTAACTTGTCATCATATCATCATGGTTTTGCTGGGAGACAATGAATGAAGGACGAGGAAGGGTCCACACCATCGGACGAATGGGGTACGACGGGGCAGCCCACGCTTCCCAGGGTAAGGAATCGCAGGGTATGACGGGAGCCAGGGGTTCCCCGCTCATGCGCCTTCAAGACTCACTCAGGCTGCTTCCTGGGCGGTTGGTTCAGGATGTGAAGACGGGAGGAAGGGCACACCTACCAGTGAGAAGGACCACTTGCATGCACTACACAGTCTATACTGCGGGAACCCGCCACCCTCCGGAGGCTGGGCCACGTGTGGTAACCGGCAAAGCAAAATGGCTAATGGTGAGATGTTCTGCTCAGCGTTCAACGGGGAAGCTAAAACACATTAAATAGATCATCACAAACACACACGGAAGTTATTGCTTCTCTAAAGCAGCCATCCCGCTAGGGGACGACTCGGGCTGCAGGACAGAAATACCGGCTGGGGTCTCCGCGTGCATCCTCCGGAACCGAGCTCAGAGGGGCACTTTCCGGCCTCCGCCAGGGAGGGCCCTCCTATTTGCCTCTTTCTGGCTGCAGGCTGTCGAACAGACACTTGAGCTGCTCCTCGCCCAGGTGTATCTTGTCTTCCAGCTCGCGCTGCTCGATGATGAGGGCGGACTTCATCTTCACGAAGTGCTCGCAGTCGGCCAGGCTCTCCTCGCTGAGGTAGCTGGCCAGGATGTCGAACACGATCCGCTCCCAGCGGTCCAGGTTCTCCTTCAGTTCCTTGGCGTCCTCGTGCTGCTGGATGAGGACCCGCTGCTTCTCGAGCAGCGATTGCTGGGGAGAGAGAGAGACAAGCCCGTTGAGGACGAGGGCGAGAGCAGGGGCCCCGGGTGGCCGCCACAAGCTGCCGGCCACGCTGCGGGCTGCCTCAGGGGACACCCTGACGCCAGGTTAGGGACCAGGGGTCTGACGGCCTCTGCACGGAGATACTCGGGCGCGGCTGGCCCCAGCCCTTCCTCGAGAGCTCACAGGCTCGTCCCGCCTCCCATTTCTTCCCACTGGCCTGGAACGGCTCAGAGGAACAGCCTTGATGAGGGCAGCTGTCCCCGGACAGGTAAGGACAGAATTCTGAGAGCCTCCAAAGGTGTAAAGGACTTAGGGATCCCACGCGCGTCAGAGGCCTGCCCGTGACAACACCGCGGCAAAGGCAGCAAAAGGCGCGGATTCCGGAGAACTCGCGGAGCGGGGTGTGTACACCCTTCCGCAGGAGAAGAGCCCCTGGGCGAGCCTGCAGGGCACGCGTGAGGGAGCAAGGACAGGCAGAACAGACGCAGGGAGACGGGGGAGACTCCCCGGCTCCCCGCACGGGGCCCGCTATGGGGGACACGGACGATCCCGTTCCTAAAATGTGGCGCTCACAGCCGCACCGTCTCTCCGCAAAATACACACCTAACGGTCCCTGCCTTCTCTAAGTTTAACGAAAACTAAGAAAGGAAGAGATGAGTGCATTCAGTCTCCCACCGTCGGCTGGGGGAGGCCGGGGCTTCATTTCCTCCGTGTGATTTTTACTTGGACAGCAGGACAGCCGCTCTCATTCTGCCACTTTGCGACGTGGCCACGCACAGTTACCAACAGCCACGGTGAGAGTCCAGCATGCGGCGGCTCTCTGTAAAACGCCCGCACACAGAAAGAGCGCGATGAACGTGAGTGGCCACTGTCACTAAGCAGAAAGTGTCTTGGTGGGCGGGTCACTAAGCAGAAAGTGTCTTGGTGGGCGGGTCACTAAGCAGAAAGTGTCTTGGTGGGCGGGTCACTAAGCAGAAAGTGTCTTGGTGGGCGTCAGGTCCCCTGCCCACTCCCGTGCAACACCGCCCTCTTCAGGTCACGCGCACAGAGAATTCTCACGCAAAGAGGAGGCAAAGCAAATCCGTTAAACCCAAAGGGAAACAGGTGCTAACAGACCCTAGAAGTGCGCTTTGGATTATTAACATCAGTCAGGCTGGGGCGCCTGCACGGCTTTGTCAGGTAAGTGTCCAACTCTTGAATTTTGGCTCAGGTCACGATCTTGTGGCTTGTGAGTCCCAGCCCCGCATCAGGGGAGAGAGCCTTGGGATTCTCTCTCTCCCTCTCTCTCTGCCCCTCCCACGCTGGTGTGTGCAGGAACTCTCTCTCAAAATAAATACATAAAAACTTAAAGCAAAACCAGTCAGGCTGACTAGGGACAGGAGGCTGCAGAGGCTGGGAGAGGACCTGATGGGGACATTTTCTGTCTGGAAAGATGGAGGGAGCCTCAGAAAACGTTCTGCCGTGTCTTTTAACTAGTTACTATGGTGTCTCTGAAAACCTTAGCGTCTCCAAACTTCCACTGCCTGACGCAGATTTTCCTCCAACGCCAACCCTGCTGGAGACGGGGCCTCCTCACTGCCCCTGGCTGGGGGAATGCAACACTCCATTCCCAGGGAGCCCCCGGGACGTGCTGAGGGCTCCAGAGCCTGGTGCTCAGGAGGACCACGTGCGTGGTCCTT
The DNA here is from genome assembly GCF_028749965.1 of Puma concolor. Classification (NCBI taxonomy): domain Eukaryota; kingdom Metazoa; phylum Chordata; class Mammalia; order Carnivora; family Felidae; genus Puma; species Puma concolor. The sequence goes on from NW_028240258.1 coordinate 11,927, forward strand.
AGCGTTGGCATTCCTTCATCATCCCCAAATTCTAAATAAAGTACCTGTCCATTCCACCCACACGGAGGGAAAGATAGATTATAGAGGAGCTGAGCTGCAAAGACCACACTAGTTGGTCACTTAAATCAATACTCGAGAACATTCCAATTATGTATAAACGAATCTCTTTCTTGTTCAAGTTTTTTTTTTAAGAATATTTTTATTTTTGAGAGAGACAGAGCACACTTGAGTGGGGTAGAAGCAGAGAGAGAGAGAGACTCCCAAGCAGGCTCTGTGCTGACAGCAGAGAGCTCAATACGGGGCTCCAACGCTCGAACCACAGATCATGACCTGAGCCAGTCGGACACTCAACAGGCGGAGACACCCAGGCACCCCTCGTGTTATCTTCCTCTCCTCAGATACACGTGGCAAAGACGAGGAAATCAGAAAGTGGAATCTGAACATCATCCAAGGGTCCCGGCTATTTTGTCAATGCTTATCCAGTACGTTCAAACGGTAGTCATCAATGACTTAGCTAAGCACAGAACGACAACGTCTGCGAGCCGCGCTCGAGAACATTTAGGTCGCCTGAAAGCGCTCTCACCTAGGGTAAGGGAGAGGGCTAACTCTTCCGCTCCCCTTTCAGAGAAGGAGCCTTATTAATAATAAAGATGATCATTTGAGGGCCTACACAGAGAAGCAAACTCCATGTTCTACTGATTTTTGACCCAGGAAGTGAAGCCAACAAGGGGGCTATTACTTCCTGCATTCTGCAAACCCCCTAAGAGACACGTTCCAGGCTGCACACCTCAAGAGAGGGAGAAGAGGCAGACAAGTCCTCGACTGCTTCCAGACTGCCGTGTGCACTCCTGTTAAAAGCAGCAAAAAATCACATTCCATTCTCAGTGAGACCCACTTACACGCATGGTCAAGAAAGGCGAAAGAGACTATTTCCTAGGAAGAGACGCTTATCAGTAATGATCCGTGGGAACAGGTGAGAAGATGTGAAAAGGAGCCCACAGTTCTTCCTGAACATCACAGCAGCCCTGCAGTCCCATGACCACGCCTGTCAGGCCCTGCCCACCACACCCCCCAGCACCTGTCTCCCTCAGTTACCAGCAAAGTGAGGGACAGCCCTGGACACCCGAAGGCGTCCTGCGCTGGGAGGTGCACAGGCCGCCGCAGGGACCGTGTGAGGCTTCAGGGCACCAACTCATGACGCCCCACGCGGAACCTTCCCGCAACCACCTCCCGCCCCGCCCCCCGCCGAGTCCAGGTCAGGCACGTTGTATCTACCCGATCACCAGGAGAAGTAGTGTCATCCAAATTATTGAGGGCGTTTTCTACCCGCGCCAGACGGCCCGACAGCGACAACAGAAGGTTCACCACTTTGTCCAGGTCCCCAATGAACATGCGGAACTTGTCAAACTCGTTGGGTTTGCACACGTCTTTGGCGATGGCATCCACCTCGTCCCCCAGTGCGCTGTTGGCACGGGTGTCCTCCAGCAGGCTCTCCCGGGCTTCCCGAAGCACTTGCAGCTTGCGACTGATGCTCTCGATGAGCTCCTGCTGTAGGGCACAGGGGGGCATGCAAACACTCGTTAGGGTGACCCGACCTGGCACCTGCAGCGGCTGCCCGGGCCCTGTGGTCTCACGTAAGTGACCCGCGTGGGGAAGAGTTGATTTCGCATCAACTTTCTAAGAGAGGCTTTCTAAGACCCGGGGAGGGAGAACAACTCCTGGTGAAGTCCCTGGCGTGACATTTAGACACGAAACTAACCTAGTCTCCTCCCGTTAGTGTCCTATCACACAGCGATAGGTAGGACGTGGCCCCTCGAGATAAACCTCATTTCATCTTCACCTTGGCCGGGATTCTCGGGGCCCACGTGAGATTCTGTGCTTCATAGTCTGCAATCTTCCAGTGCAAGAACTGACACGTACACAAGTTATGGAGTCTCACGCCTGCTACTGAATGGCGTGATTTAAACGTATGCTTCACACACAACTAGCAACTTAAAGGTAAAACAAATAAAGGGATGTCAGTAAAATTAAAAGTCTTTTGAGAGTAACCTGATTTGAATGTGACCGAAATGCACATATATTACTACCTTTTTAAAAATATGGCAAGAAAGGGGCGTCTGGGTGGCTCAGTCGGTTAAGAGCCCGACTTTGGCCCAGGTGATGATCACGGTTTGTGGGTTCGAGCCCCGAGTCGGGCTCTGCTGACAGTTGAGAGCCTGGAGCCTGCTCTGGATTCTGTGCCCCCCTCTCTCTCTCTCTCTCTGTCCCTCCCCCACTCATGCTTTGTCCCCCTCTCTCTCAAAAACAAAAGCATTAAAAAAATATTTTAGATAAAATAAAACAAACTAAATATGGCAAGATATACGTCTCACAAGTTATCATTTTATGCGATTTTAAGCGTAGCACTCTGTGGCATTAAGTACATTCACGTCATGGGCAACCGTGACCACCGCCCATCTCCAGAACCGCCTCATGTTACCCAACTGACACTCTGACCATTAAACATGAGTTCCCCACCCCCCTTTTCCACAGGCCCTTTAAGTGATTATCTCTTAAAGGGGCAAAAATAAAAACCAAACATATAAACTGGCCTTCCCGCTGAAGTGGCAGGATTTGAGCGGCAAAGATGGTCTGCCTCCTCTGGTAGATCTGGGGAAACGCACAGGGATGGCTCTAAAGGAACGCAACAGGTGAGCCCAGGCTGCCAAAACCACGGTCTTCTGAGCACGCATGTCTGCGTGCCGTCAGGCCCACCCGCAGCAGAAGCGCCAGGGCGTTCACCCCCACGTGCTGAACCACACACAGCCCACGTGAACCCCCGCACGCCACAGCGCCGAGGTGCACAAACCCAAATGAAGCCTGCAGAATGTGAACGCTCACGTCCAGTTAGGATGTTCAGCTCAGCCTGCTGCAACAAGGAACGCCACGTATAGAAAGTGGACCTATGAAGTCCCCCCACACCGTCACCGCGTGTCCTGGGCCCTTTACAGACTCCAACCCCACAGGGAGCTGGCAGAGCCGAGCGGAGAGAAGTCACCCGCCCGGAGGGAGCGACGTCTCATTAAGCTCTCCAGGACTGTGATCTTGGCTGCACAGGGGAAAAGGAACCCGCACCTCCAGGACTGACACGAAAGCTGAACGCGTGCCTGCGTGACAATCACCAGCCTGGCGGCTTGCGGTAGGTACCTTTACTTGGCAGGTATCAGCAGTCCTGCGTGCAGGCTGAGAAGTTGCCCTGGCTTAACAGACAACAGTCGGATGGAACCCGCCTGTCATGGGGGCGCCGGGGTGGCTCAGTCGGTTAAGTGGCCGACATCAGCTCTGGTCGTGATCTCACGGTTTGTGGGCTCGAGACGACAGCTCAGAGCCTGCAGCCTGCTTCAGACTCTGTGTCTCCCTCTCTCTTTGCCCCTTCCCCGCTCGTGCTCTGCCTCACTCTCTCTCTAAAAAATAAGTAAACGTTAACAAAAATTCAAAAACAAAAAACGCCTGTCCCGATGACAGTTTAGGTGGGCAAAGTCACACGGCGGCACGAAAGACACGCTGAACCACGAGCAAGCCATCGCACGCTTTGCAGGAGCCGATGACGTGTCCGCTTTGTCTACGGAGGAGACGCTGACGAGAATCCCCATCTGGCGTTGATGCGCGCGCACAAGTACGTATGATGGTAAGTCCACGGCCTGGAAAGGCATGGGCACTGCCTGCTCGTGGTTCAATCTGCCCAGGGCTTATCGCAATGTCTGGGTATCCTGCAGATTAAGATGGCAAGCGGTTTCAGAGGAGAGCCGTCCTCATCCTCACTGCAGATTAATTGGCATGGGTTTTCTCCTAAGACACCCAACATGGAATTTATAAACTGCTTTGGGCTTTTTCGGGTCAGGTTCTAGTTAGTCTTCCCTCACTAATTTATTTATTTTACTTATTATTTTGAGAGAGAGGGAGGGAGAGCAGAGGAGGGGCAGATACAGAGAAACACACAGATTCCGAAGCAGGCTCCAGGCTCCATGCTGTCAGCACAGAGCCCGATGCGCGGCTTGAACCCACAAACTGTGAGATCACGACCTGAGCCGCAGTCAGACGCTCAACTGACTGAGCCACCCAGGCGCCCCTTCCCTCACTAATGTAAAGCTGTATGCGTCTACACTTCTCTGATATTTTCTCTCAGAATGTGGGTGTCTCGGTGCGTCTGGTTACCTACCTATCTGGGGAGACGGTTTAAGTCAACTTCGAGTCCCATGGCTAAGATGGCCTTTTTCAGATACTCATAACTTGAGGGAAGAGCACAAAATGGATTGTAGGGATGGAGAACCTTCCAAATTCTCACCTGCAGGCAACCCGTAACCCGAGTGAACCCCTCAAGCAATTCAGAGGATTGTGGATGTGTGAGGACCCCTAGCCAGGGCTTCTGGTAATTTTCCTGTTTCATTCTTCTTTAGCAATTATCGTGATAAAGATTTCACACCAATGCATGATATGCGCCTTCAAAACCTGCAGTAACAGCTGAGCGAACTTGAAGCTGGACGTTCTGGAAGGAGCCCAAATTCCTCTGATTCCTTTATACGTCTTGCGTAAAGTTTTATTAGAAATACCCTCCCCTTCTTCCATAAAGGGCCAGACGCTGACTTTCAGGGATCTTGGAACAAGGCCTGGCCCAGGAAGCATGCGGATCACTGGTTATCAGCACCAGCCGGGGTGCAGCAGGCCTCACCCGCCACGTCAGATGAGCCTCGCGCGAGCCCATCCGCTTGTGTTCTGCAGCACATGGCATTCAAGAGGGCCTGGGGGGAGAGTAAGTGGTGGCAGAGGCCAGCCACCCCCCCCCCCGCCCCGCCCACCCTGGGTCTCACAGCAGGTGCACTCCTGCCCCTTACCTCTGTTTCCGGTGCCCCCCGCACACCTACTTTTGTCCCCCTCTGTGGGGGGAATGAGGTCTTTTCTCTCTGGGCCTCATGCCCACGTCTAAGTTCCAGGGAAGAACCACAACCCTCAGATTCCAGATGTTGACCATGGAGTGTCTGCTTCTGCTGAAGAATCCCATATCTCAGTTGGGCCTCTTTCTGGGCAGAGTGTGCCTGAGCCGCCTCGGGTGTAAAAATGGATTTCGCCTTCCTGGGGTAATGCTTCCAACCAGCCACCAGAATTCCCTCTCTGCATCCCTGTGTCCTCAGCCTTCTCCTAAAACACAGGGTCACCCGATTTGGCACTCGGGCTCTGTGAGCATGCAGCGATGCTGGGACCATGACAGCCAAGGTCCCTCTGGGCACGTGGGTCCACATGCGATTCGGGGTCAAGCCGCTCTACCGTTATGGCCCATCAGGTACATCCACACGGCACGGACCTCCTTCTCCCCACCGTGAACACTTTGTACAACCACACGACACAGTGTATTTGTGGGTTATGGGAAGAAGGCTGAAAAGACAGGGTGCCAGTTGCCTTTGTCAAATCAAGTCGAAAAGCAGGATTACTGAGTCACTAACACCATAGAGAACTGTGATTTATAGCATTTGCCGTTTACTGTGAAATTACTCAACATTTGCATCTGGAATAAGATATGTCAGTTGGGTTAAGAATTTAATCATGCGAGGGTGCCTGGGTGGCTCAGTCGGTTGAGAGTCTGGCTTCAGCTCAGGTCATGATCTCATAGTTCGTGAGTTCGAGCCCTGCATCAGGCTCTCTGCTGACAGCTCAGAGCCTGTTTCGGATCCTCTGGCCCCCTCTCTTGCTGCTCCTCCGGCCTCCAAAATAAATAAACATTAAAAAAACCCAAGAATATAATCATGTGGAGTAGGTTGGGGGGGGTGGGCGGGGAGTAGGCTGTCAGGAGCCAAGTTCACAGGGATTCATCTCAATCCCAAAGCAGTCATCTAAGGTGAGGCAGTTGCCCAGCAACTTGAGCCTCCCAAAAGCAGAAAGAGAAAAGAGCCACCCAGATGAAGGCTGGGCAGTACCAGGACGTGCCCCACCCCAAACTCATCACAGCACGAGAAACAAGGCCATGTCGTAAAAAGAGTCTGACTTTGTTCGGCTCAGGTCATGATCTTGCGGTTCGCGGGTTCGAGCCCCACGTCGGGCTCTGTGCTGACAGCTCAGAACCTGGAGCATGCTTCACATTCTGCATGTCCCTCTCTCTCTCTCCCCCTCCCCGGCTCATGTTTGGTCTGTCTGTCTCTCTCTCTCAAAAATAAACATTAAAAAAGAAGAAAGAAAAAAGAAAGAAATTGGATATGTGATTGGAAGCCAGATACAAGCCCAGGACTAAAATTCTTATCTTTTATGCCCTTTAATTCCCTTGAACAAAAAAGCAAATATTCCCCAAACTGAAAGTGAATTTCTCTCATGCATGGGTCACAGTATTTCTTCTATTATATCTGAAATCAGCCAGTGGTGTTTTTAAACCACGAACTATATACGCATAATCTTTTGGGAAGATTTTTGTTAAAGAAAAAGAAAAAGTGTTTTTTTATGAAAGCAGTTTTCCAAAGTACTAAGCATATGGCAAATGCTCACAAAAGCCTGCTTCCCTCCTTTTCTTTCCCTGGTAGTATTTGACGGGCTCAAGGCCCTGGAATAAAGAGTACGTGCTAGCCTCCGAAACGGACTTTCTTTGGCAATCCCGTCATCCGTTTAATGCTAAGGCCTTCCTAAAAAACTAGGTAATCACCTAGATGCCACGGGTCTGGCGTGCTGACAGATCATGGAGATTTAAAGCTAATAGAGCAGTAATGACATTGACACTGACAGCAGTAATGCTGTCCCTACCATGACCTCATGGCCACTCACTATGTAGTCCCTGACCTCATTTCTGACTTTATCTCCAGTCCTACCCTCCTGGTCCACATAGCTCCAGCTAAAGCCACTGCTGCTTCTCCAATGTGTCACGAGCCTACCACCTCAGGACCTTCGCAGCGGCTGGTCCCCTTCCCCCAGTGCACCCAGACATCCACGGGGCTCACCCTTCACACCACTCTAGGTCGCTGTTCAATCATCCCCTCGCCGGAGCCCTCTCTAGAATCACCTTCCTTTGTTTCACTCGATTCTTTCACTCTGTTTTAACTCTCTCACCATCCAGTGTACCACATTAAACGTTGGCAAACTCTTTCCATAAAGGGGTAGACAGTAAAGATCCTCGACGTTCCAGGTGGCGTGGTCAGCTGCAACTACTCAACCCTGCTTCTGTGGAAGGAAAGCCACCAGAGAGCATCTCTAAGTGAATAAATGTGCCTGTGTGTCAATACAACTTTGCTCACAAAACCAGGTTTGGCCCACAGGCTGCATGCAGTGTGCCGACCCCCTACTGTGTATTTGTTTTCATGTGGGCTGAACAGAGGCTCCCCTCTGGAAAGGAAGGGCTCCGTTCTGTTTGGTCTCCTGCTGTATCCCTAAGCGCCTGGGAGTTCTAGGAGCCAAGAAATGCCGCTGCTTGGAGGACAAAGCACTTTACAAGCACTATGTGGGGACTATGATCTCCTGGCGGCAGGTATTAGAACCTGATATTCAAAGAGAACAGGTAACTTGCTGAAGGTCACAGAATGAAGTCCGCAGCATTTTAACTAGGGTGGAAGGGACAGATTACTTGGACTGAGACGTGCGGCCCCTTCTCTGGCAACGAGCACGATTTCATTGACCACGGCCTTTCCTACCTTCTTCACTGACAGGTCGTGGTCCAAGTCGCTCCCCGAATCCTCCTCGGGCTCCTGCTGCTCCTGCAGATCCTTCATCTTGATCAGCAGCTCCGCCTTGGGGACCGAAGTGCTGTAGTACGTGGAGCTGGTGGCCAGGGACATGGCCGCCGGCACGCTCGGCTCCTCTCTCCTACGTAAAAAGGTCAGAACCGCAGCTGGCTGGGACCCTACGCGCACGTGCCCCCTTCCAGCTCACGGCCTCGGTCCCGACGAGCCAATGGGGCCGCTAACCAAAAGACAACAGCCGGGGGATGGGACCACCAAAGGGGGGCGGAGGGGCAGCCCTTGTCTGCAGCCATGTCTGCTCCCTCTTGCTTTGATCCGACTCACCCCCTCTGCCCCTCTCTCGGGCATCTCACGGGCACTCCCACCTACCGCCAGTTAACGACGTGTATGGACACAACGGACATAAACAGGACAGATGTGAGCACACGCCTGTGCAGGCGGCCCACGGAATGAGACAGGACGCAAAGCACGTTCCCCCAAACCATGGAAATGCATCCGTTCACTCCGTTCCACAAGTGGGAACAGAAAGCCTCCTTAATAACTATGACGTTCAGGAGCCTTCGTGACTGACATCTGGGGCTGTGGGGGTGTCCTGTCCACCGCAGGGTGTTGGGCAGCCTCCCTGTCTCCACCCACAGGATGCCGGGAGCACCTCGCGGGGGCGACAACTAAAAACGTACCCGGACATTGCCAAGTGTCCCCTGGAGGGAGACGACGGCCCAGCTGAGAAGCGCTGTCTTCTGAGAGGCGCCTGCGGGCATCGCAGGAGCTGCGCTATCCTCGCATCTTTGCCAGGCCTCAGAGTCGTCATCCCCAGCCACGGGCCTTAGCGCTTCTTTTGGGAGGGTCCCCGGATGGCCAAAACGTGCTAAGCACTGGGCAGTACTTTCGGAAACCTGCCCCCCAGAAGCAATCATGAAAACAGACACACGGAGAAGCCACCTGCCCCCTGGAGCGAACCAGATGCTAAGAGGGAGAAGCACACCAAGTGGCCACACCGCGCACCTGAAGGCGGTGCTTACTCACTTCTCGTCCGTGGTCCCAGGAGAGGGGACTTTGGGGAGCAGCTTCCTCCGCTGCTGGGCTTCTTCCAGCAGGTGCTCGTCTTTGGGGAAGATCCCCTCCATCAGGTCCATGGTGGTTCTGATCTTCACGCTGGGGTCCAGGATGTCGGCCAGAGACTTCTCCTTGCCCACGATCTCCCGGGCCAGCTCTTCTGACTTCAGGTCTTCGGCTGTCCTCTCCTTGGTCTTCATGTAGCTGAACCCGGGCGGAGAGGGCCCGCTGTCCTTGGCAGTGGGCGCGGGGGCTTCGGGGTGCTGGGGCTGGGGCTCGGCGCCCTGGCGGCTGTACACGCAGAAGCGGGAGTAGAACTGCTCCGAGGTGCTGAGGGTCTTGATGTGGTCTTTCTCCAGCCCGCTGGGCAGTGTGGGCAGCTCGGTGGCGCGGGCCAGGCCCTGGCGGCTCTCCTTCTCAGGCCGGCTCTCCGAGTGCACAATCTTGATGGGCACCATCTTCACAGTGGTATTGTTGTCAATCACCCGCTCGATTCTGGAAAGAGAAGAGCCGTGTGCTGAAAACGCAAAGTGAGCCCTGCCGTCGACGCCTACCCAGGAGAGAAACCCGCTGGTCTCTCACCTGCTCTTCCGGCTGGGGAACCCAGGCTCAAAGACCTTTGGCCACTGAGCTGGAAGGAGCCTCTGTGATCACAGACCCAGGACGGGGAATGGAGGTCGAGGAGGCCTGCGTTCCTGACTCTGAGCGTCTGGACACCTTTTCCATTTTCAAAATCACCCACACCCCTAGGGGAGCCGGGGGTGTATCCCTGGGCTTGCTGACTGAGAGGAGGGTGGTTTAACATGCGTTTTCATGTGGATAATAGTGCAAACATTAACAGGCCCTGCTCGGTGACATTCTCCTTTGTCGGGGAACCTGCAACAGGCTTCCTTTCACAGTCATCATTAAAGCCTTCCCTCGCTGCCTCTCAAAGCAGGGCCAGTACGTACCCACGGGTGCCTGCGTGGTTCTGGGGCCACCGGGAGACTTCTAGAAAGATTGCCTATGTTTTTTTTCTTTTAGTGTTTATTTTTGAAAAAGAAAGTGCAAGTGGGGTAGGGGCAGATGGGGGAGCAGAGGATCGTTTGAAGTTTAAGCAAAAAATCCCCGGACAACTGTTAAAGATTTAAAAGTAAGCTACCTAGGGGCACCTGGGTGGCTCAGTCGGCTGAGCGTCCGACTTCGGCTCAGGTCATGATCTCACGGCTCATGGGTTCGAGCCCCGTGTCGGGCTCTGTGCTGACAGCTCGGAGCCTGGAGCCTGCTTCCGATTCTGTGTCTCCCCCTCTCTCTGTCCCTTTCCCACTCACACTTTTCTTTCTCTCAAAAATGAACAAATGTTGGAAAAACAAATAAGTAAAAAAGTCAACTACCTAGTGTTAGCACACGAGTTGAAGCATTTGTTTTGGTAGGAATGCCCATTCTGAAATCCCTCAGAGGCTAGGAATGCTTGCTCTCCACTCTCCGCACTCCTGCTGGGGGCTCAGGGCCTGGCACACAGGGACGGCTCAACAGCGCGTGAAGGTGGGAGCCTGCCCTGCACCCCGGCTGGCACCCCAGCAGGCAGGAGCGCGTGCACACTCATGGTCAAGGGGTAGCTGGAAGGAGGGAGAGGCCGGACATGGAGGGAGATGAGGTGAGCAGCTCTGCTCAAGAGACCCAAGTCAGCAGAGAGCAGGGCAATTTCTTTTACATTTTTATTTATTTCTAAAATTATTTTTGTTAATGTTTATTTATCATTGAGAGAGACAGAGCATACATGGGGGAGGGGCAGAGACAGAGGGAGACACAGAATCGGAAGCAGGCTCCACGTTCTGAGCTGTCAGCACAGAGCCCGACGTGGGGCTCGAACTCAGGGACCGTGAGATCATGACCCGAGCTGAAGTTGCACGCTTAACTGACTGCCCCACCGAGGCACCCCTTTCTTTTAGATTTTTAAACGTTTATTCATTTTTGAGAGTGGGGGAGGGCAGAGAAAAGGGGATAGAGGATCGATCCAAGCAGGCTCCACGCCATCAATGCAGAGCCCGACGTGGGGCTCGAACTCACGCACTGTGAGACGCTTAGTTGGATGCTTAACTGACTGAACCACTCAGGCGCCCCAAGAACAGTATCTCTGAGCTGAGCCCAAATGATCGGCAGCTCAGGAAGCCCTGACACAGGGGGAACCTGACCCTTCCCCTGCTGACCCATCGGTAGCTGACCGTGGATACAGAGCAGGGCCAGGACCCCTCCCCAGCTTCTTGTTCAGCCTGCGGGTCACTGGGATCGCAGGCTCTCATACCAGGATTGACCGATGGGGCACACCGTGGGGACGGTGACTAATTCAGTGCACTGTAAGCGACTTTCTGGGTAGCAGCTCTTGGAGGTGGCACGGCCACCATGTGCCTCACTGAGCTTCCTGAGAACAAAGTGTCCACATGTGGGTCTGGGTATAGACACTGACCCGGATTCGGGCCCTCTGCGAGCACTCATACAGCAGGGGACATGGTGCACAGGCAACCTTTTCCGACCCAAAAGACACGATGGGTGGGAACACTAAAAACTGTGGGTACCCATCACCCCCCAGTATCTTCAATAGGCACTGTCCCTGTTTACTGAAATCCCTCTCAAGCTCCTGGAAAAGACAGAATGAGAAAATCAACACTGGCTTCAGGCAAGGAAAAAATGAAACCCACTCCCTACGTCCTGAGCTGACGCAGGTCACGAGCACTGTGGGAACACATGGCTGTTTCTCCGAGGAGCCCGCAGAGCTCAGACCAGCTCCCGAGAAGCGAGCGACCTGAGAGGCCTAGGCCAGCTCGTCTGGAACAGTGTCGTACACTTGGCCCGCCACACAGACCACGTTATTGCTTCTTCTTCCCTTCAGAACAGATAACGCTGCCTCCCACTGACAGGTTATCTCAGTGGTGCCCACAGTCTGCATGACACAGAGCACAGACGTGGCCCCCAGATGAAGCTGTGGTTACGAGGCCACACTTGCAGAGATGCAGGATGCTATCAGTGGTGTCCTCTCTGCCAAGTTATTTTCAAGGTGGAAAGAAAAGAACAGGGGCGCCTGGGTGGCTCAGTTGGTTAAACATCTGACTCTTTAAAAAAAAATTTTTTTAATGTTTATTTATTTTTGAGAGAGAGAGAGAGAGAGAGATACAGCGTGAGTGGGGGAGGGGCAGAGAGAGAGAGAGAGGGAGACACAGAATGTGAAACAGACTCCAGGCTCTGAGCTGTCAACACAGAGCCCGACGCGGGGCTCGAACCCACGAACCGTGAGATCATGACCTGAGCCGAAGTCGGACGCTCAACCGACTGAGCCCCCCAGGCGCCCCTTAACATCTGACTCTTGATTTCGGCTCAGGACATGATCTCTTGGGTCCGGAGTCTGAGCCCTGCGTTGGGCTCTGTGCTGAGAGCGTGGAGCCTGCTTTGGGATTGTCTCTCACTCTCTCCGCCCCTCCCGTGCTCATGCTCTTTCTCAAAATAAATCAATGAACTTAAAAAAAAGAGAACGGCTTGAGACTCTACAACAAAAAGGTCCAACAGAACTTTCTGGGATGATGGAAATAATTGTATGTGTGCCATTAACCACACGTGGTGCAGCTGATGCACAGAATTTATTTTGTTTTTCATTAACTTCCATTCCTACGGCCACATGTGACTGTGGCTACCGTATTCGACAGCACGGGACATCGGGGCCAGAGCATTCCCTGCTGCGGGGCTCACCTGTGCACCGCAGGATGCGAGGCGTCCCGGCCTCTGCCCGCTGGATGCCAGAAGCAACACTCGCTCTTCAGCTGTGACCCCCCCAAACCTCTCCAGACACAGCCAAATGCCCCCCCGGGGGCAAAGCCACCCTCCCCCAGATGGACAACCACGGCCCTAGCGAGCAAGATGAAAATTCTGCACTTCTGCCCTTTCCCAGTTCTTCAAAGGCACTCTGAGAGGACGGCAAAAGGAAACATGCAGTGTTCGGGACCGGTCGGTCCCTGCCTGACCATATTTATTATCAACGTCTCCACGGGCACGGCAGACAAGTCCACGTCGGAAATTCTAACAGCAGCGCCATGGAGTTGAACAGGTTTTTCCTCTGCCTTCATAACATGTGTATACCAGCTTTGCTTTTCACTTATGACACAGAAAGAAAATGTGTTGGGGCACCTGGGTGGCTCAGTCGGTGAAGCGTCCAACTCTTGATTTGGGCTCAGGTCTGATCTCACAGTTTGACCGTGTGAGGCCCTGCGTGAGCCCCGCATGAGCCCCGCATGAGTCCTGGCTGGGGCTCTGTGGTGACAGCGTGGAGCCTGCTTGCGATTCTATCTCCCCCTGTCTCTGTCTCTGCCCCTCCTCTGCTCACACTCTCTCTCAAAAATAGAAACATAAACCTACAAAACGTGTGGAAATACTGGACATTATGAAAAACACCGAAGTCTCCTGAAGGCGTCAGGCTTACTGCACACGGGACTCTCCAACCACACAAGTGCTCAGGGAAAGCACAGCCCTCACGGGCAGATGCCCGGAGGGAAGGCACACACCACTGCTGGGCCTGGACCACGGGGACAGAGGACAGTCCGCACCTGTGGCACATCCCCTTTGCTCCTGGAGAACAGGGCACCCCCGCCCCGACCCCAAGTTAAAAATCCACCTGACCCCTGGAGCTGTGGGTTGTCCCCCATGGGGTCCAGACACCGCCCCCACACCGCCCAGGAAAGACGCCCGGGAAACCTCCCGCGGGAGCCCAGGGAAGGGCAGGCGTGGGGCCAGGGCTGTACCTGGTGGAACTCTCGTCCTGGACCAGCAGGGGAGGTCTGTCCGTGAGCTTCTGCGGGGCGAACTGGGGCGAAGGGGAGCGAGAAGTCTCCATGGCGGCCGGGCGCGGGGCCCGCAGCGAGGAAGGGAGCGGGGCTTGGCTCTCAGGCCCGGCCGGCCGGGTGCCCGTCTACATGCCGCCCCGCGCGCTCGCCGTCTTCGGGCCTTTGGCCGAGGGCCGGGCGGGGGGCGCACGCGTCCGTGGCCTCGGGGGACGGCAGGGGCCCGCTGGGGGTGCCGCCGGCCAGGCCCCCCAACTGCCCGGGCTCACGCTTGGGCGGCGGTGGCGGTGGCGGCCTCCGCGGGGCTGGCTGCTTGGGGACGGGCGCGGCGCTCAAGGGCCTGGGCTCCTGCCCGCGGGTGTGCGGGGCCGAGGGCGCGCCCTCCGAGGATCTGTAGTCTCGAGGGAGGGTCCCCGCTCGGCCGCGGGCCTCCGGGGGCACCTCCGGAGCCCCCCAGGCGGGAGACGGCTGACCGAGCTGGGCCGGCGTCCGGGAGTCCTGCTGTCCTGCCGCACCGCTTGCCGGCCGTCGGACATCTGCTTGTCTACAGGGAGAAAGCGTACAAGTGAGCGCACGATGCCAAGCCGCATCTCTCCAAACGGGACTAGATCCAGATATCGATGACCTTCTTAACTCATTTTCGGGAATGAAAGCCAGATACGTTTTCCCACACCTGTCCCCGCCGTTCGTGACGCGAGGTATCCAGTCCAAGCACACACAGGAGGCTGCATGTTGCTACCTCACGTAACAGGACGGGAAATATTAAAATGACACGCACACACTTAAGGTACAAACATGTACTTGCACACACAAGTTGCATTGTGGGGCAAGAAAATTCACACTTTAGTTATTTATAAAGGTTCAGACCTCTTAAAATTTTTTTTCAATGTTTATTTACTTTTGAGAGAGAGAGAGAGAGAGAGAGAGAGAGAGAGAGACAGAGAGAGACAGAGACAGAGAGCGTGTTGGGGAGGGGCAGAGAGAGAGAGAGAGAGAGAGAGAGAGACAGAGAGAGAGAATCCAAAGCAGGCTCCAGGCTCTGAGCTGTCAGCACAGAGCCTGACGTGGGGCTTCAACTCGGGAACCACGAGATCACGACCTGAACCCAAGTCAGATGCTTAACGGACTGAGCTACCCAGGAGTCCCCTTTACACATTTTTAAAAACAACACTGGTGAAAAATCTCATATGGCTATATTTAGAAATATTTATTTCTTGATGTAACAGTATTTAGGAAAATTGCCATTTACAAAAAGGCATAGAGCTTTCTAACATGAGCCTCAAATCAATTTATGAATAAAGCCTTTAAAATCAGTAGTATATTATTTTTTTCCTAAAGTTTTAAAAAGTTTTATTTATTTTGAGAGAGACAGAGGCAGCGTGAGTAGGGAAGGGGTAGAGAGAGAGGTAGACAGAGAGAATCCCCAGCAGGCTCCATGCTGCCTGCGTGGAGTGTGATGTGGGGCTTGAACTCACAAAGCCGTGAGATCATGACCCGAATCAAAAGGAAGAGTTGGACGCTTAACCGATGGAGCCACCCATGCACCCCAATCGGTCGTATATTATTAAAAAGGACAAAAACATGGGGCACCTGGGTGGCTCAGTTGCTTGACCGTCCCACCCTTGATCCCTCGATTTTGGCTCAGGTCGTGATCCCAGGGTCAAAGGATCGAGCCCCACGTTGGGCTCTGTGCTGAGTGTGGAGTCTGCTTAAGAGTCTCTCTCTCTCTCTCTCTCTCTCTCTCGCTCTCTCTCCCTCTGTCCCCTCCCCCACTCATGCGCTCTCTCTCTCTCTCTCAAATAAAATTTAAAACAAGAGACAAAAACAAAGACTTTGGGCGCTGCAGTGGCTCACTGATCGTTCCACACTGCTACCCGTTCCCAGCTCTACCTCCACATTCGATGCGCATACGCGTGTGCTCAGTACGCACAGATGCACACGCAGGAAGGTCTCCGCAAAACCCGGACGGAGGCACACGCTCCAAGCACGTTTCTCTGCGCTGCAAGCAGCGCTCACTCACGGGCTAAGCACTATCAACTCTGTGACAGAGCAGCCTGCCATGCCTTTTTCCGCACAGTTCCTTCCAACCTGACACAGTAAATAAAAGGAGCCTCTGAAGGACCGTCCCATTCAGGGAAGAGCAATTTGGCATTGAGGAGATCACCTCAGAGGTGTTAAAGCAAACTCTAACGAGGGCAGCACGGGGGGAACCAGAAGACAGAGCACCGGTGCCTGTAAGTGACGTCCCCTTCTAACAAGCTAGGTAAGGCTTTCCCCCTCATTCCATGACCCCCTTGGGGCCCAGGAGTGAGCCTGCCTCCTGGGATGTGATGCCCGGCCTGGGTATTATGGATGCCCCAACCCCAGCCAGGCTGCTGCACGACAAAGTCCAGTGCCCGGTGCGTGTCCCTCTGACCGTGTCCCTCGGGGAAAGGGCCCCTCCAGCTTCAGCGGATGCTCTGGAGTAGAACCCTGACCGTGCCCACGTCCCTCCCCTTCCTGTCGTCAGCCAGCTGGGGGCAGCTCCCCACCTTGTGCTGCCGTGAGCACAGCCACACACGGCTGGACCCGGCCGCACCTAGAAGCTGGAAGCCGTCCACATCTGGGAGAGGTCGGAAGAGCTCAAGTCCCACAGGGGCCCTGGGAGAGGGCAGGTGTGGTCTCTGCTTTCAAGACGCTGAAGACACGGCCTCGGCTTCGAAGATGCACGGTGACAAAACAGCCAAGCAGAAGAGTTTAAAATATTAACCCAGCTTCAGAAAGTTAGATATTTAAGAAAAAAATACATACTAGGTACACACTAAGAGAAACTAGAAATTTTCAAAATAACTTTTTAATAAAAAAAATTTTTTTAGATGTTTATTTTTGAGAGACAGAGAGTGAGCAGGGGAGGGGCAGAGAGGGAGGGAGACACAGAATCCGAAGCAGGTTCCAGGCTCTGAGGTCAGCACAGACCCGGACGCGGGGCTCCAACTCACAAACCATGAGATCATGATTTCAGCTGAAATCAGACGCTTAACTGACTGAGCCACCAAGGCACCTCGGAGCCCTTCCTTTTTAAATGTTGAAAAATTTTTCAAGGATAGGGGCTCCTGGGTGGCTCAGTTGGCTGAGTGTCCAACTTCAGCTCATGTCATGATCTCATGGCTCATGAGTTTGAGCCTGCATTGGGCTCTATGCTGACAGCTCAGAACCCGGAGCCTGTGTCTCCCGATTCTGTCTCCCTCTCTCTCTCTGCCCCTAACCCACTCGCATTCTCTGTCTCTCTCAAAAATAAACATTTAAAAAAATTTTTTTAAATTTTCAAGGATAAAGTTAATGGTGATAGAAAGATCCACAGACAGAGTAAGAAAATAAGAAGTCTTAAGGATTTGCCAGCAAAGGCACCTAACCATTTAGCTCCGAGGAATGCCTGGAACAGCGAGTCAAGCCATACAAAGGAACCCTTAAAAGGCAGCTGCATTCCAGAGTCCCAGCAATTGATATGCAGCTCAGGTCACTCACTGTCATGCAGAACATGCTAATGACACGTTATCAAGGAGAAGGCTGCTCCAGGAGGAGGCTCCCAGGACACCTGCAACCTCTGGGCAGGCGGGAGCCCAGCACCTGGGTCTGAGACAGGGCAGCAAAGCAAAACAAACCTCATCTGGATTTTCTCTCTGCCCCTCCCCTGCTGGTGTGCGCTCTCTCTCTCCTAAAATAAATAAATAGACTTTAAAATAAAAGCTGACGGGTGCCGGGGTAGCTTAGTCAAGTCAGCATCTGACTCTTGATTTCAGCTGAGTTCATGATCTCATGGTCGTGGGTTTGAGACCCAAGTCCGGCCCAGCACTGATAGCATGCAGTCTGCTTGGGATTCTCTCTCCCCCCAGCGCCTGGCTGTTTTCTCCTCTGCCTGCTGCCATGAAAGGTCCGAGGCAGGGCAACGAAGGAAAACAAACCTCATCTGAAGAGGAACCCCCCCCCCCGCCCCACCCCAAGGCCACATAAATGCTGCTCAGGACCCCAGACACCCTGTGATAGGGGCAGAAATGACCAGAAGTCCAAAAGGAGAAAGACTATATACAGACACATACATACACACACACCAAATGCCCAGGGAATCCCATCAACACTGGTATTATTCAAATCTACATTGTTGATTTGGGGATGCGGCCGGTCAGCCCCATGTCTAACTGTGCTTTCCAGATCCGAGAGGTGGCGGTTTTATTTCCAGGTTCTTTCTGCTAGTGATGAGCCCTGTTGTGGCCCTGGGTTCCTCTCTCTGAGCCACAGGTTTCTGCTCCGTCTCACACAGGCCCTCTGCTCCTGGTCACCCGTAGCCCAGGACTGGTCTCACTCTCCAATGCTTGCGTGGTTCACAGTCTCCACTCACCTCACTGGGCTATAAGCGCCTCCACGGAGGGCAGGAGACCAGGCTATCTTCTTGAAGCCTCACAAGCAAATATCGCATGCACCATGGCACACGGTCACCCAAACATCAACGTACAAATGCGTCTGCTGCTATCAGTCACTGTGCACAATGGTAAGGAGCAAGGCTGTGTTGCTTTCCTTCCTCCCTTCCTCCCTCCCCTTTCTTTTATGTTTATTTTTTATTCTTGAGGGAGGGAGGGAGGGAGAGAGGGAGAGGGAGAGAGAGAGAGAGAGAGAGAGAGAGAGAGAGAGAGAGAGAGAACAAGTGGGGGAGGGGCAGAGAGGGAGACAGAGAATCCAAAGCAGGCTCCAGGCTCTGAACTGTCAGCGCAGAGCCGGATGTGGGGCTCGAACTCACAAACTGTGAGATCATGACATGGGCCGAAGTCGGACGCTTAACCGAATGAGCCACCCAGGTACCCCATTTCTTTTTTTTTTTTTTAAGTTTACTTATTTACTTTGAGAGAGAGAGAGAGAAAGAGAAAAGAGAAAGAGAGAAAGAGAGCAAGCTGGGGAGGGACAGAGAGAGGGACAGAGAATCCCAAGGAGGCTTCACACTGTCAGCTCGGTGCCTGACGCAGGGCTCGAACTCACAAACTGTGAGATCATGACCTGAGCCCAAGTCAAGAGTCGGATGCTTCACGGACTGAGTCACCCAGGCGCCCTGAGAGGCTGCATTTTCTGAGACACAGCCAGTCAGGTTCTCAGAGAAATAACTGCAGGTGAACATTCCCATCATAACTGAACATTTTTAGACTGCTCTGGAATCACTAATTAATTCAGCACTGCTTTGCAAGTTGGGTTAACCATTGTCTCCATCAAGGAAAAGAGAAACATTTCTAGCTCTCGGATGACTTACGTAACGCGTACCACAGGGTCCTCCTTTCCTAAGTACTTGGAGGGACAATGAGAGGAGAGGGACACACGGTCACTTCTGACTCGAACACTCATTTCTTGCTCACGGCTCTTCCTCCTGATGCACTTTAGTGTGTGAGGCCACGGTGAGGCTCTGGCCCACGTTTCATTTGGGGTTTCACTAGGCAGACGCTTCCCATCACAGCACCATTTACCAGCTGTGTGACATCGGCAAGCGACAGTGTGTCACCAAGCCTCATTTCCTCACCATGGGATACCGCGGGGGGTGGGGGGGGCGCCACGCGAGGCAGAGGCGGCAGAGCCCCCCGCGCGGCGGGATCCACGTGGCGGCCCCCACCAGCCACACGCTGCGCAGAGCCCCCAATGGGAGAGTGCCCCGTGTGGCGGAGCAGACCCGAACGCAGGTCTCCGTGGCAGCACCGCGTACCCCCCTGCCCATGCCACGCCGCGCCACAGCGCGGCACAGCCAGGCAGGGCTGCCCAGGCCTCCACCTGGGGAAGGGCATCCCCGTGGCAGCTGCTCCGGGGCGCTTACGGGTACCGCCACAATCCCGTGGGATGGAACTGCCCAAGTGAACGACGGGGAGAGACAGACAACATTCGGGTGTTTCCTCCTTTCATTTCAATATTACGAAAAATGCTAACTCCTACCGTTCACAAAGCCAGCCCGCCGCTGACGTCAGCCAGGGTGGCTGGCATACTGGAGATGGTTCAAGAGCAGTACTTGCGAGTGTATGTGGCAAAGCCAGGTCTGCACGGGACAAAATGACTCCACAGGCCAACCGGGTAGGACTCAGAAGTGCTGCCTTCCAGGCAGAGACAGGCTTCCCAGAAGCGGTGGAGGTCAACATACAGTTTTAGGCGGCACACATCCATTGCCTGTGGGTATGGAGGACGGCGATTTTGCGAAGGCTGGAACCGTTTATTGGAAATCACAGCTTCTCTCGCTGTATTTGCATGGAACACCACCAGGCAGGCTGTCTCAAGAACAACACTGCCACCGGACATTCAGACCAGCCAGGTGGCTGGAGAGACAAGGGACGCTCACGCCACAAGTACAAGTCTCCGGAACGAGTCCCTGGTGTCTCCGCTGATCTTTGTGTTCCCCAGGGAACTCCCAGCACACACACATGGCCGCAGTGAAGCACACGCAGGAAGGTCTTCTGTCTACACAGCACCCCCTCAGAGCCAAACAAGGTGGGAGAAGGTGACGATGATGGGCAAGGCATGGAAGTGAAAGAGGCAATCAACCGATTCACTGATGAACGGACGGAAACGACTAGAAATGTCTCCAACAGCATGAACACCCAGGGATAATGGCACCACCCACTCTTTCCTTGGAAATGCCAGACTACCACAGGATTTCCCAGATGGTGAGCCCCTGGAGGCTAAAGGCTGTCTGGCTGTCGTAGCCCAGTTTCCGAGTATGCAAACAACGTCTACCAAATGCGTGGACAGGTACACTAGTGATGAGGGAGAGAGCGGTTTCCATGAGTCCTGTCCCAATTCCGTGTCTCGCAGAATCACCTTCTGGGAGGGGAGGGGCGCTGAAATCGTTTTCAATCCAGTCATCTCTTTACTGCAACGTCTCCACTAAAGTTATTCCCTCTGCGTCAGACCCAAAGAGGCTCTCTCTTCTGTGATTCTAATGCCACACAGGGAAAGCAATCACTTTAGAAAATCAGATGAATGTTACTTCTTCATTATCTTAACAGATGGATAAGAAGACTTGCTCCCTTTGGGTTTTGTTTTTTGCTTGCAGGAATTTGGGTGGTAAATAGGAATGAAGCTGAATTGAGAGGGACTGGTAAGTCGTTTGTAGTTAAGTGGAGGAGAACAGATTAATAGAGAGATTCCACACACACAGAGGATCCAAATCAGAACGTACAAGCACAGATTTCTTGAAGGACTAGTGTCCAATCACAGAAAATACTTAGATTTAGAGACTGTAGTCTGTGACCGCCCCTCAAGCATCCAACTCTGTGTTCAGAACACGTGTTTTGAATCTATTCCAGGCCTCTTTCATTTCTGTGGCTAGAGAGACACTTGTTCCTGGTTCCAAGATGTGACACTTGGAAATTTTTGTTTGTTTTAATGTGCTTATTTCATTTATTTTTGAGAGAGAGAGAGAGCGCGAGAGGGCGCATGAGCGGGGGGAGCACAGAGAGGGGGACAGAGGATCTGAAGCAGGCTCTATGCTGACAGCAGACAGCCCGACATGGGGCTCGAACTCATGAACCGTGAGATCATGATCTGATGATCTGAGTCAAAGTCAGACAAACACCTAACCTACTCAGCCACCCAGGCACCCCTGAAAATTGATGAATTGTTTTGTTTTGATTGAACCAATGAGGATGGGTTCAAGCCCTGCATCAGGCTCTGTGCTGACGGCGTGGAGCCTGCTTGTTCTAACCACTTGATCTGAGTATTACAAACTACGCCTGAAGCTTTAATCCTTGGCTTGGCATGTCCCTTCGAAACCAGATGATCATCCTCTGAAGACACAGTGAGATTAAGTACCCCTTGGTACCAGCCTTGGAGGGATAAAGCCTTGATGTTTCATTCTCCACCAAGAAAGGCTTCTCAAACCCTGGGCCCAGGGGATTTGGGCCTTGCCTGTAGTTTGTCAAACCCTGCTCTAAAAGGCAAGGCAGATAGTAATTTCTAAACAATTTTAACTCCTTTTGATAAGTACTATGAAGCGAATGCCAAGGGAGAAAAGAGGAGAGACCTTAGAGAGAGGAGGGCCTGCTGAGTTCCTCTAAAGCTATGATTTTATAACTGCAATGCCTCCTTTTTAGCTATTAGTGGAAGCAATGGTCTCTTGTGAACATCCTGGGACGAACCATGGTGAATGTTGCAACCTGTCGCTGCAAATCATTAGAAGCAGTCAGAAGGAAAAATCAGGTTAGTATCGTATTACGGCAGACACTTCATTTACCTCAATAATAGTTTTGGGAACATCTAGGCTGCGTAAGTTTTTATTAGGTATGATCTGTTCTTGATAAAAACTTAAAAGCTGCAAACATTAGGGCACAGGGAACAAGTGATACATGAATTTGGGTTTACCCTACATCTTGTGCCCTACATGCACACGCTTTTCTCCTGAGCCACTTAAGTTTTTAAAAACACGTGTTTGTATTCCTAGAAATCTAGCTATGGATCTGGGAGGTCTTGACATTATAGAACATCTCCGCCTCTATTCCTCCCCACACCCCACCACAATTTTATCTTTTATTTTTATTTTGGGAGAGAGAGAGACAGAGAACACACACATGCATGCAAGAGGGGGAGGGGCAAAGGGAGGGAGGGAGAGAGAGAGAGAAAGAGAAGGAAGGAGGGGGAGAGAGAGAGAGACAGAAAGAGAGAGAGAGAGAGAGAGAGAGAGAGAGAGAGAGAGAATCTTAAGCAGGCTCCAAGTTCATTGCAGAGTCCGACTCAGAGCTCGATCCCATGACCACACCACAATCTTATCAAGGTATTGTTTACACACCATAAATTTCAAGCGAGTCGTGAATAGATTCACTCTCAAATTTGTTGAAATGGGCATTTCCCAATCATTTCAGTAGGGTTTGATTTGTAGGTGGTTTTTTTTCCCCCAAATGTTAATTTATTTTGAGAGAGAGAGAGAGAGAGAGAGAGCGAGCATAAATGGGGGAGGGACAGACAGAGAGGGGAAGAGAAGGAATCCCAAGCAGGCTCCACGCCGTCAGCACAGAGCCTGATGCAGGGCTTGAACCCATGAACCATGAGATCATGACCTGAGCTGAAATCAGGAGTCAGATATTTAACTGACTGAGCTACCCAGGCGCCCCTGACTTGTAGTTTTAAGGAGTTTTAATCTTCTACGTCTGCCTAAAGTTGGCTGTCCTTGCAGACAGACACACTACCTTACGGGGTTTTCAGTCAGGGCTGCAGTAAGTGCCTTAGAGCAAGAGGGAACTTTCTGGGGCAGTGCAGTTGTATTTTGACTTGATTGTGGTGGTGAATACACAACTCTATACATTTAACCAAACCTCCCATCCCAGGGATGCATGTTCCTGCAACATACATTTTGGCCAAAGGCCCTCCCCTGCCATTTATGCCTCGTGGTTTCCATATCTCCGCTTTGATCCACACTCTTCAGAATACGCCCCATAGACACCATTCCCATTTTCTTTAATATCCAACCTTTTCCATGAAGCGTTTCCAGGACCTGTTTTTGTTTTTGTTTTGTTTTGTTTTGAGAGAGACAGACAGACAGAACGTAAGCAAGGGAGGGGCAGAGAGGGAGACACAGAATCTGAAGCAGGCTCCAGGCTCTGAGCAGTCAGCATAGAGCCTGATGCGGGGCTCAAACTCACGAACTGCAAGATCATGACCTGAGCTGAAGTCATATGCCCAACTGAGGAGCCATCCAGGTGCCCCCATTTCCAGGACCTGTTGACAAACAAGCCTTTCTTCTGTTGAACCCCCATAAGGATTTAATCTTTACCTGTTTGTCCCCAAACTATACTCAATTTATCTGTATTATTTTCGGTGAATATCACTTCTCCTGGATACGGTGATAACACCCACTTCTGTCTGTAGGCTTAACGCAGTGCCCTGGCACAAGGCAGGCTTCAGCAAAGACTCAGTGAGGTAACAGGAAGAAAGGAGGGAGGGAGTAAGGGAGGAGAGGAAGCCAAGGCCGGCAGGCTGATTTTCTTGGGCCTTCTGACTACCTGACATCACAGTATTTATTTCTGTAACCCTCCAAAATTCATATGTTAAATTCTAACTCCCTCTCACCCAGGGGGTAGTGTTAGGGGGTGGGACGTGGGGGAGGTTATTAGGGCATAAAGATGGAGCCCTCAGCAGTGGGACAGTGCCCTTGTAAAAGAGACACGAGGGGCACCTGGGTGGTTCAGTTGGCTGACTGTCTGACTTCGGCTCAGGTCATGATCTCAAGGTTCATGAGTTTGAGTCTTGCATCGGGCTCGCTGATGTCAGTACGGAGCCTGCTTCTGATCCTCTGTCTCCCCCTCACTTATGTGCGCTCTCTTTCTCTCTCTGAAAAGAAAAAAAAGAGAGAGAGAGAGACACAGGAAAGCGCTTGTGGCCCCTCTCTCTGCCCTCCACCACGTAAGGACATGGCAAGAACAGAGCTGTCTGCAAACCAGGCAACGGGTCTCACCAGGAACCAAGTCAGCTGCACTTCAATCTTGGATTTCCAGCCTCTGGAACTGGTGAAAAGTAAATGTCTGTTGTTTAAGCACCTAGTCTACGGTAATCTGTTATGTTATTATCTTCCCTGACAAAGAGAAGATCCTTCAAGGGAGATTCTCTCTGTACCTGATTCCATTTTGCAGGCTTCCTGGCACCTCACCACATAAATACAGATCAGTAACCAGAAACATACCGATGCCACCCAAAGACCTGTCCACAGAGCCCGTGGTTCTGATCGAATACTAATTAAAACATAGGGGCACACACACACACACACACACACACACACACACACACACACACACACACACACACACACGTATACCCAGTATGCTGGAGCAGTGAGGCCTGGGAGAAGATTCCACACCCTGACCTGGTCTTAAATGAGAGGCGGACGGCGTCAGCTCTACTGCGCAGCCGTGTCCTGACTCAGTCCTTGCAATTTCACATCACGTTGCATGAATGCTATAGAAACCAATGCCACTCACAGAAGCAGTTAGGTTTCCTTGCCCATTAAACACAATCTGAAGCCACTCAATTTTTCAACAAAGCGATGACCATAATAAAAATATTAACTGGGGACTGAGTAGCCCTTTACTCTTTCCAGTGTGTTTGTATCTATAGTTAAATGGCTTCTATGTATTTTACTTGGACGCACTTACACCCTGAGCAATCAAATGCTTTTGGGGCGGTGGGCCACAGCAAAACACACAACAGGAACATTGTAATGAACAGAAAAACATCCTGATGAGGGAGAACGAAAAGGAGAAAGGCACAGGCATGGAAAAGTGCTCAAGTGAGCAGACCCTGGCAGGTATGGGAGTCTGACAGATGTGCCTCAGATGGGCTCTGGTCAACCAGAGCAGGTGGCCGGAGGTGCTGGGGTACTGGGTAGGCGGGCACTTCTCGATTCTTCAGCACACACAGCCCTAACCCTAACATCCATTGGCAGAGGGCAAACATAACTGAGAAAATCCAGTACTTCTGCCTGGCCTGTGAGGACACTGCAGCCCCAGAGCCTAAGTGCCTTACTGATAACCTGAGCTAGGGTGTAGATATTCATCTGTGACTCCTTCTCTCTGTCTACAACATCACGTGAGACACTCCTCTGAAACCCCTATGTTCTTCTCTTCCTGACCAGTTTTATCTTCTTTGCAAAAACTCTGTAGAATGTTTCAGGTGGCAGTCTACAGCTCATAGGAAGGTCACAGGCCCAGAGCCCCCAGATGGTTATGCTTGTGACGTCACTAATGCAAAGGCCAGTACACAACTGCCAGGGGCCAGGAGCCAGCAGGATAGAAATGGACTGTGCAAAACCGCCAGGCAGGGGCAATGGCATGATTATTAAATACTTATACACAGAAAAGGACAAAACTAAGCATAACCAACCCTAAATGTTTGAAAAGCACACAACGCACTTCAGGGATCTATCTGCAACCTAAATAACAATGATCATGAAGAGAGAGGTCCCACCCCCAACAGGAAAGTGAACACAAGATATGAACAGTAATGAACCAAAGAAAAAATACAAATGGCTAGACAAGGCACAAACTCAACCTCGCTAGTTACTGGGCAAATGCAAGTTAAAAATGAAATTGCTCTTTTCCTGTCGAATCACAGAACTTTTTTTTTTTTTTAAAATTTTTTTTTCAACGTTTTTATTTATTTTTGGGACAGAGAGAGACAGAGCATGAACGGGGGAGGGGCAGAGAGAGAGGGAGACACAGAATTGGAAACAGGCTCCAGGCTCCGAGCCATCAGCCCAGAGCCTGACGCGGGGCTCGAACTCACGGAGCGCGAGATCGTGACCTGGCTGAAGTCGGACGCTTAACCGACTGCGCCACCCAGGCGCCCCTACAGAACTTTTAAAATGTCTGATGTGGGTGCCTGGGTGGCTCAGTCAGTTAAGCATTCGACTTCAGCTCAGGTCATGAACTCACGGTTCGTGGGTTCAAGGCCCGTGTCGGGCTCTGTGCTGACAGCTCAGACCTTGGAGCCTGCTTCAGATTTTGTGTCTCCCCCTTTCTCTCTGCCCCTCCCCTGCTCACACTCTGTCTCTCTTTCTCTCAAAAATAAACATTACAGGGGCGCCTGGGTGGCGCAGTCGGTTAAGCGTCCGACTTCAACCAGGTCACGATCTCACGGTCCGCGAGTTCGAGCCCCGCGTCGGGCTCTGGGCTGATGGCTCGGAGCCTGGAGCCTGTTTCCGATTCTGTGTCTCCCTCTCTCTCTGCCCCTCCCCCGTTCATGCTCTGTCTCTCTCTGTCCCCAAAATAAATAAACGTTCAAAAAAAAATTTAAAAATAAACATTACAATTTTTTTTTTTTAATTTATAGTTGGGGCACTGGGTGGCTTAGTTGGTTGAGTGTCCAACTTCAGCTCAGCTCATGATCTCAGGGTTCGTGAGTTCGAGCCCCACATTGGGCTCGTTGCTGTCAGTGCAGAGCCTTCTTCAGATCCTCTGTCCTCCTCTCTCCCTGCCCCTCCTCTGTTCTCTCTCAAAAAATAAATAAGCATAAAAATAAATAAATGAACAAATAAATGTCTGATGTGGCCAGAGTTTTGAGAAAGCAGGACTGCCCTAGGCTACTAGGTGGTAGGGCACAAACAGCACGCACTTTATGGAAGGCAATTTGCGCGTATTTCCCAAAAGCCTACCTAGCAATTCCGTATCTAGAATTTGATCCTAGGGAAATCAGCATGCCAGAACATGAGTATTTCACAAGATGTTTGCTGCAGCCTCACCTATATAACTGTGAAAGTGTAGAAATAATCCTAAAAGTCTACAGGACCTCTACTGGACATTTGTATCTTACAATGCCACGCATCATACACAGAACTTCCTTATATATTTTTAAAGTTTTTCTTAAAAAATTTTTTTTAATGTTTATTCATTTTTGAGAGACAGAGATAGACAGCGCAAGTGGGGTGGGGCAGAGAGAGATGGAGACACGGAATCTGAAGCAGGCTCCAGGCTCTGAGCTGTTAGCACAAGGCCCGACACAGGGCTTGAACTCAGAGAGTATGAGATCATGACCTGAGCTGAAGTCAGACGCTCAACTGACTGAGCCACCCAGGTGCCCCTAAAATTTTTCTTTTTTAAATGTTTATCTATTTTAGAGAGAGAGAGAGAGAGAGAGAGCGCGCGCGCACACGCAGGGACACACGAGTTGGGGAGGGGCACAGAGGATCTGAAGAGGACTCTGTGCTGACCAAAGACCTTCCTTATATTTTTACTTTTTTGTTTTAATGTTTATTTATATTTGAGAGAGACAGAGAGAGAACGCGAACAGGGGAGGGGCACAGAGAGAGGGAGAGAGAGAATCACAGGCAGGCTCTGTACCATCAGTGCAGAGCTTGATGTGGGCATCAAATCCATGAACCGTGAGATCGTGACCTGAACCGAAACCCAGAGTTGAACGCTTAACTGACTGAGCCACCCAGGCGGCCTCTAGTCTCCCCATAATTTAAGAGAAAATCATTTGCGTCAGCTGTCTCTTACCACAATTGCATGTGACACCAAATTCTCAAAATTCTATACACTGGATTGTCTAATTATTGTCACTCAGCTGAACCATATTTGGAAATGGGTTATTTACCCAATAGGCTTTAGATATATTAATTGTACATAAAAGCTTACCTTATATACTTTATTACTCTATAAAATGTCTAATATGTGAGTGTGCCTATGTTGTACACATATATACGTATACGTGCATGCACGTGGATATAAATGTTAAAACACCTTCCTAGAGTTTCTAATTATTCCATCTTTAATGGCCTCTGAGTATGTTTAAAGGCCCACTGGCTAGACTTTGCAAGAGTCATTAAATAACAAATGTTATGCAAGTTATGCCCCAAAGCACTTCATCTGTTAGCAGCTGACTTTATGAGGCATTAGCACAGGACACCGGACAGGTTTGACTGTCAAGGGCACTGCTATTCCATCAACAAAGCCTGCAGGCAGGAACACCATTGGCAGACAGGAGCTCGTTTTATTTTAAATGGATCTCAAAGACATTAGTGTGTGTGTGTGTGTGTGTGTGTGTGTGTGTGTGTGTGTGTGTGTGTGTGTGTGTGTGACTTATATGTATAGGTCTTCTTTTCCATGAATGTTGATGGCACTAAGACAATACAACCTGGGGGCTGGGTGTGTGACCTCAAGGGGGATTGCAGTGCCTGGCTTCTGTCCCTGCGAATGAAAAACTAGTATGGTCTCAAGGGACCTCAGAAATCAGTGATTCCAAACGCTTTATCCTTCCTTCCTTCTTCTTTTTTTTTTAATAAGTATTTTAAAGCTTTCTCAGTCTTTGTTTTTTCAATGTTTACATATTGAATTATGTCAGACAGAGTACAAGCGGGGGAGGGGCAGAGAGAGAGGGAGCCACAGAATCTGAAGCAGGCTCCAGGCCCCGAGCTGTCGGCACAGAGCCCGATGCGGGACTCAAACCCACGAACCGTGAGATCATGACCTGAGCCAAAGTCGGACGCTTAACCGACTGAGCTACTCACGCGCCCCTTATTATAGTTAACTTAAAAAAAAAAATCTCCTAAGTCCATATGAAATTTAACTGGATAGATGGCACAAAATAAGAATATACTTTTTTCCTAATCTATTTTTTTCAACAGCATATGTGACATGATTTTTTCTTTTTTTTTTTAATGTTTTTTAACGTTTTATTTATTTTTGAGACAGGGAGAGACAGAACATGAACAGGGGAGGGTCAGAGAGAGGGCGACACAGAATCCGAAACAGGCTCCAGGCTCCGAGCTGTCAGCACAGAGCCCGACGCGGGGCTCAAACTCACGGACCGCGAGATCATGACCTGAGCCGAAGTCGGCCACTTAACCAACTGAGCCACCCAGGCGCCCCGTGACATGATTTTTTCTCTTCTGTTGTTTTTCATGTGTTATTAAATCTTCAATTAAAAAATAAGCTCATTTTTGGGCTACTGATTCTCCTCTTGTATTAATTAACTTTTGTCTGTTCTTGAACCACTGCTGCACTACTTGAATTCTTGTTGCTTTATAATACATTTAAGTTCCTGTGAGGACTAGTCTTCTCCCTTATTACACTTTAAAAAACAATTTTGTGTTAAAGATTTTATTTATTTTTAATGTTTATTTATTTTTGAGAGAGACAGAGTGTGAGGAAGGGGAGGGGTGGAGAGAGAGGGAGACACAGAATCCGAAGCAGCTCCAGGCCCTGAGCTGTCAGCACAGAGCCCGACGCGGGGCTCGAACTCACGAACTGTGATCATGACCTGAGGCGAAGTCAGATGCTTAACTGACTGAGCCACCCAGGCGCCCCAAACTCCTTATCGTATGGACAAAGAAACGGAGGGTCAGAAAGGCAGCCTGCAAGTTATACCTGCGCAGCTCAGGAGACACGTCCCCAGTCTCTCAGCCTAGTTAGGGATTCTTTGTACCACACGCCCCCTCGGGAGTCCACACTGAATTCCTTCCCACTGCACTATCAGCACCCTGGATTTGAGACACGAAAGGTCAGAAGAGACTAGCTTTGGCAACGAGCACCGCCATCTCCTCTCCTACTTCCTTGTAGGACCTTTCAACGTCAGAGGTGGCATGAATCCGCAGGAACCCAACAGATTAAAAACCAGCCACGCTGCACGCAAGGGCTGTGTGAATCCAGCACTTAAGCCCCAGTTTGCTTACTGTAAAGTGAACATGGTATGCAATGTGCTCAGGCCCAAGATATATGTGTGTGTGTGTGTGTGTGTGTGTGTGTGTGTGTGTATGAAAATGCTTGTGAACTTTAAGAATTAACACAAGAGATTCTGCAAATGTTTTTTTAAAGGCAAAAAACTAAGTAACTGTAGGATCTCGTCAGACCTCCAGCTCTGTCTAGAAGCTGCCCAGAAAGGACCTAATTATCTAAGGAAAAGCCAGCTGGAAAACCCAAGTGTCCACTAACCAGGGAAAGACGGGTTGATCCGGTGGACACAAAATAGCAGCCCTGGTTTCTACCACCTTGACCTTCTTTAATTTTAATGCACATAAGAGGCAAAGAATTAAAGGCCGTGAAAGTAAAGCAAACACATTCTAAAAACCACATAACATATCAGCTTCCCAGCACACCTCTGAAATTCAAAGGTGGATTTGGGGGAAGCGGCCAGTCCATGTTAAACAGGGGGCAGTTAGCACATGCTTCCCAGGGCCATGTCACTCCAGCTGGGCAAGAGATGCCTCATACAACCTGTATGGTTAACACCAACACGTATGGTCGTTTCTAATACTTTCTAAAAAAGCGCTTCTGTGTGTGTTCTGTTCGTGCATCTATGAGGATACCCTGCAAATTTTTTAAGGGGTGTGTGTCAGCTTGAGTGTGTATGTATGTGAGAGAGAAAGAGAGACCATGTTTCTTCCACCATGCATGACAAAAAGCAAATGTGGAGATGTACCTCCTACTACTGTCCGTGGAATACTTTTCTGCAACATAATAATGAAAAATATTTATAGACTACCCCTCAAAGATTCTGCTTCGCAAGGGAAATATGCCAGCCCTTCATCTGACCTGCACCCAATTTTCAGATATTTTACGTGACATGTTTCATTCATTCATTCTGTAAGACTTCAGTGTGTAAGGCGGCAGGCCATTTTATAGGTTTCTGAAAACCTTTCTTCAAACTCCTTTTCCTTTTTACTTCTCAATAGCATGGCCACTACAGATGCATTTTAAAAGAACGCCTGCCCATGGGAGTCAGTAAATGCAGACTCAAACGGTGTATGCATGTGTGAGCATACGCACACACACGTATATGCAGCAATTTCTCTGAAAATGCCATCCTCCCTCCAGACACAAAAGCATCTGCTAATAGCGAAGGCATTTCACAAATCTTTCTTTTACAATATAGAAGGTAAAGACTCAGAGCACATGTACAGTAAAACCTGTGAAGAAACGGCATGCCTCTGAGCTGTCACAATCACGGTGGGGAGCAAAACCTAAGACCTGCACAATACTCAGAACCACACTGATTCCATTTTCTACATTTAGGCGTTTTTCACTGCAATTAGCAGTCTACGTGTGAATCTAGCCACAGAGCATTGTTCCATGACTAAACGTGCACACCTGATTTTGCTGCCCGCCCCCCCCCCCCCATTTCCATGTGGCCGACTCACCATTTCCTTTCAATATCCGCAGTCAGTGCCTCGGTCATGAAAATGCTAATTTCCTACTGGCACAGAAAAAGCAAAGGCGAGACGCTGTTCACACCGTGCCGGCCTTCCGCCGATCTCACGCAGAGCGATGCTCCCACATCCCAGGCTACCGGTCCCACCGGCACCATGGCTCGCAGCCCAGAATGCGGTACGGAAAGCCACTGCCTTCTCATTTCAGAGCACGTTTAGCCAACTGCCAAACCGAAAGCTGCGAAGTCTGCATGGATCCAGAAGCACAGAAGCGGCACAGGCGCGTGTCTGCACACGTACGTGCGTGCGTGCGTGCAGAGCTGGAATCTGCACCCCAACCTGCATCATTTTTCATTTCCAGGCAGCACAATAAACAAGGAAAACATTTACAGACCTCCCCGGATCTCACCCACTGTGCTGCCTGAGCTGACAACCTGCTCGTAAAGACAGGAGAACAAAAGAGACACTCGTAACTACACATGGAAGCAGCAGAGGCATGAGGCGACGGGTCCCATCCCGGGCGAGCTGCCTAAGAACAAATCCGGGAGTCTCTTACCGGCTCCCCGCTGGCTGCTTGCGCGTGGTGGAGCAGCGGGAACACGGCAGGGTGCTCCCTCCAGGGACGGGGCAGCCGCACCCTGCCGCAGCCCCTGGGTCTAGCTGCCTCCGGCACAGAAGAGCCTCAAAGCCATGCTCACAGCAGCTGGCCTGTCTGTGCCTGCTGCCTCGTGATGGACAAGTTCACGCAGGCTCTGTCAACTCTAACCTCCCCGACTCAAGGCTCCCTTGTATTTCATGTTACTTCATCAACAACTCCTGACCTCAGGGGGAACATTCCCAAGGCTTCTATGCTTAGAACCCCCACCCCCAAAGACTTGCCCTTTTAAAGCTACCAAAAGGCTCGGGTGTCTTCCTCCTTACCGTTTAAAAGGAGGAAACACAGGAAAGCCCAGTGAATGTATTTTATGCAGCTTTGTCTATTTAACTATGCTAATCACATATAGCATGTGCGATACACTGTTCGACCCTAAAACCGTAATAAAATCAGACAGAACAATGAAAGAAAAAACCCCACTGAAAAGCCTATTTTATATCTATCTGCATTCTCTTTATACTCTTGGGTTTATTACACACTCATTAGGAACATAATCTACCAAACAACTGATAAAGTATTTCCGGAAGTTTTACTGTGTGCAAAGCCTTCAGTGAAGAAGACAAAGAAGTCACAGGCTGACCGCGACTTGGCTGACCGTGACTTACCAGTTCATCAGTTCACAATGATCCATATTTAAAGTCCCTGCCCTCCACCTCCCTTCCTAAAGCAGCCCAAGACCTCAGTGCTGCCCCAGTACAGGAAGCATGCTCCCACCCACCACAGGCCCTAACAGCGCCCTCCCATCTGGACAGTCCCAGCCCTCCCGAGTCCTGTGCTTACCTAACTTCAAGATGGGTTTTCTCTTTTCAACCTGCTTCTATCAGCCTCTTCTAAATTCATGGCAGTTAGTTCCGAGTCTTGCTCATTTAACCGAGTCACACATACTACTCTGCAGTACCTTCCATGTTACTGCTATATTCGTAAGAGTGACTTTTTCCTTTTATCCACACCTACTTATCTTCAGCACTGTGCTGATGCATTAATGTTATATCCAGGAAGCATTTAAATAAGTCTCCGAGGAAGGCTGCTGTAGGCCAGGGACATGAAGTCATTAACTGAGGTGGCCTGATGCAATGAGAATGAGAATTTAAACCTGTGTCTTCAACCCCAAAGCTTACCTTCTTTCTAGACTTCTCATGTCCACTGATTATTTACCAAGTACATGGTCCTGTTTCTAAGACAAGGCAAAATTGGCCCCAGGCCACACCCTTAACACTCAGTGCACAGGGCACACCCACCCACGTAATACACGTCCAGTAAGATGGTGGCTGATTAGATATTTCACCCCACTCACTGTTCAAAAGGTACGTTCCTAATATTTACAAACTGAGTAACTCAAAATGCATTATACGAATACCATTTTGGGGGTGGCTGGGTGGCTCAGTCAGATAAGTGGCAGACTTTGGCTCAGGTCATGATCTCATGGTTTGTGACTTTGAGCCCCGCATCAGGCTCTCTGCTGACAGATTGGAGCCTGGAGCCTGCTTCAGATTCTGTGTCTCCCTCTCTCTCTGCTCCTCCCCCACTCATGCTCTCTCTTTCTCTCTCTCTCAAAAATAAACATTCAAACAAAAAGAAGAGCATTTTAGGGGGCGCTTGACTGGCTCAGTCAGGGGAACACTGTGACTCTTGACCTCAGGATTGTGAGTTTGAGCTCCATGTTGGGGTAGAGATCACTTAAAAATAAAATCTTTTTTTTAATGTTTTATTTATTTTTGAGAGAGCGTGCATGAGCAGGGGAGGGGCAGAGAGAGAGGGGGAGAGAGGATCCGCAGCAGGCTCTGCGCTGATAGCAGTTGAGTCCCATGCGGGGCTCGAACTCAGGAACTGTGAGATCATGACCTGAGCCAAAGTCGGACACTCAACCGACTGAGCCACCTAGGCACCCCTCAAAAATAAAATCTTAAAAAAACAAGAATAAAATTTTACCTAAACACTTCATTTTAGAATGGTTTTAGGGGTACCGGGGTGGCTCAGTCGGTTAAGCAGCCGACTTTGGCTCAGGTCATGATTTCACAGTTGGTGGGTTTGGGCCCCACATCGGGCTCTGTGCTGACAACTGGGAGCCTGGAGCCTGGTTCAGATTCTGTGTCTCCTGTCTCTACCTCTTCCTGGCTCACACTCTGTTTCTCTTTCTCAAAAATAAGCACACATTAAAAAAAATTTAGAATGGTTTTAGACTTACAGAAAAAATATGACAATAAAAGAGTTCCAATACACCCAACACCCAGTGTCCCCTACAATTAACAACTTACATTAATGTGCTACATTTGTTATAATTAATGAGCCAGTCTGAGGACATTAATATTAACTGCAGCCCACACTCGATTTAGATTGTTTTTTAGTTGTGGTTGTTGTTTTTAAATGTTTATTTACTTTCGAGAGAGAGAGGGAGAGTTCGTGCGTGAGCAGGGGAGGGAGAAGGGCAGAGAAAGAGAGAAAGAACGAGGGAGGGACAAAGGGAGAGGGAGGGAGAGGGAGAGAGAGGGAGAGAGAGGGAGAGAGAGGGAGGGAGAGAGAGAGAGAGAGAGAGGGAGAGAGAGAGAGAGAGAGAATCCCAACCAGGCTCCACACTGTCAGCACAGAGCCCAATGTGGGGCTCAAACCCAAGAACCATGAGATCATGACCTGAGTGGAAGCTGGATGCTTAACCGACTGAGCCACCCAGGCGCCCCCAAGTTTTTTTTTTACTTAATGTCCTTTTTCTGTTCCAGGACCCTACCCAGAGTACCACATTACATTTAGCTGTGTCTCCCCAGTTTCTCCTAAGGAGAATTCTCAGAATTCTCAGAATTTCTTCGTTCTTGATGCCCTTAACAATTTTGAGGAGTATCGCTCAGGCATTTTATAGAACATCTCCCAACAAGGATCCATCTGATGGTTTGGTCACGATTACGCTGCCGTTACAGGATTTGGGGTAAGATCATGAAGGTAAAGTGCCATTCTCATTACATGACACCGAGGGTCATGCTGTCAACACAACTTATCTCTGTGTATCACCTGGCAGGGGCTAGCATATGTCCTTCTCTCCCTCCACCTGTCCATCCTGTCCTCTCTACACAGCGCATATTTAAGGAGCCGGGAGTTGTGCGCCACCTCCTTGAGGGCAGACAAACTACACAGATTATCTGGAACTTTTCTGCACAGACTTGCCTTTTCTCCCCCCCCCCATTTATTCCATCATTTGTGTATATCAGTATGGACGCAAGAATATTTATTTTATAGGCTAGGTTAAAATCCAACATTATTTTCTTGTTTTAACTATTCCAGCTCTGGTCATAGGAAGCTCTTTAAGACGGCTCCTGTGTCCTTTTGACATGTGCCTACTGTCATTGGGCTTATTTAGTTCAGTGCTTTCTTACTTTTTTGGCACTATAAGACATTCCAGGCTCATTTTGTAGATTCCCTGGCCCAGCCCTAAACCCAGCCATTCTCCCAAGGAGCACCGGTTGCTTTGATTCCAGAAGGGTACTGGAGATCAAGATCTGGACGCTAGTTGTGCTTGTGGAATTTTTAAAGAACGCCCTCAATGAATTATTTCCAAAGAGAAAGCACTTTTATAATACTAAGGTTTATAATTTGGGTTTTCATATATCCAAGTCAACTATGTTTACTAGAGCAAGGCATAATTATTACGGTGTCTGGGACACTCACTGGGACACTCATTGCTTGTGCTATGTTAACGGTAGCAAGACTTTACGTTATCGATATTGGTGAAATGTCGATACTATCCAAAGCAATCTACACATTCAATGCAATCCCTATCAAAATACCACCAGCATTTTTCACAGAGCTAGGACAAAGAATTCTAAAATTTGTATGCAGCCAGAAAAGATCCTGAATAGCCAAAATAATGATGAAAAGGAAACCCAAAGCTGGAGGCATCACAATTCCAGACTTTAAGCTGTATTACAAAGCTGTAATCATCAAGACAGTATGGTACTGGCACAAAAACAGACATAGAGATCACAGTAACAGAATAGAGAATCCAGAAATGGACCCACAAACGTGTGGCCAACTAATCTTTGACAAAGCAGGAAAGAATATCCAATGGAATAAAGACAGTCTCTTCAGCAAGTGGTGCTGGTAACACTGGACAGTGACATGCAGAAGAATGAACCTGGACCACTTTCTTACAGCGTACACAAAAATAAACTCAAAATGGATGAAAGACCTAAATGTAAGACAAGAAACCACCAAAATCCTAGAGACAAAAACAGGCAGCAACCTCTTTGACCTCGGCTGCAGCAACTTTTTACTAGACATGGCTCCAGAAGCAAGGGAAAAAAACGCAAAAATGAACTACTGGGACCTCATCAAGATAAAAAGCTTCTGCACAGTGAAGGAAACAATCAACAAAACTAAAAGGCAACCAACGGAATGGGAGAAGATATTTACAAATAATATATCAGATAAAGGGTTAGCATCCACAATCTGGAAAGAACTTACCAAACTCAACACCCAAAAAACAAATAATCCGGTGAAGAAATGGGTAGACACTTTTCCAAAGAAGACATCCAGATGGCAAAGAGACATGTGAAAAGATGCTCAACATCATTCATCATCAGGAAAATACAAATCCAAACCACACTGAGATACCACCTCACACCCATCAGAATGACTAAAATTAATAACTCAAGAAACAACAGAAGTTGGCAAGGATGCAGAGAAAGGGGAACCCTTTTGCACTGCTGGTGGGAATGCAAACTGGTGCAGTCACTCTGGAAAACAGGAGGTTCCTCAAAAAATTAAAAACAGATCTACCCTAGGACCCTGTAATTGCACTACTAGGTATTTATCCAAAGGATACAGGAGTGCTGATTCATAGGGGCACATGTACCTCAATGTGTATAGCAACGCTTTCAACAATAGTCAAATTATGGAAAAAGTCCAAACGTCCATCAACTGATGAATGGATGAAGAAGATGTGGTTTATATATACACACACAATGGAGTATTACTCAACAATCAAGAAGAATGAAACCTTGCCATTTGCAACAACGTGGATGGAACTAGAGCGTCTTATTCTAAGCGAATTAAGTCAGAGAAAGACAAATATATGATTTCACTCATATGTGAAATTTAAGAAACACTGCAGATGAACGTAGGGGAAGAGAAGGAAAAATAAGGTAAAAACAGGGAGGGAGGCAAACCATACGAGACTCTTAAATACAGAGAACAAACTGAGAGTTGCTGGAGGGGAGGTGGGTGGGGGGACGGGCTAGATGGGTGATGGGCATTAAGGAGGGCACTTTTGGGATGAGCACTGGGTGTCGTATGTAAGAGATGAATCACTGGGTTCTACTCCTGAAACCATTACTACGCTACATGTTAACTAACTTAAATAAAAAAGGGGCGCCTGGATGGCTCAGTCGGTTAAGCACCCAACATTGGCTTAGGTCATGATCTCACGGTTCGTGAGTTCGAGCCCCATGTGGGGCTCTGTGCTGACAGCTCAGAGTCTGGAGCCTGCTTCAGATTCTGTGTCTCCCTCTGTCTCTGCCTCTTCCCTGCTCACGCTCTCTCTCTCTCAAAAATAAACAGACATTAAAAAAATTTTTTTTAATTACAAAAAAAGACTTTATATTATAAATACTTGTAATAAATTACATACAAGTCCTGGTCTTTAACTGACCCAGAACATTTGCGCTCTTGAAGAATTCCACAAATAAAAAGGGAACAGAACAAGATAAGCACCTTAGCACTTACACTCCAGAAGAACTCTTCTCCCTCGCCTCTTGGGAAGTTTTGGTGAAGCCTTGAGCCCTTCCCGAGTTGGTCATTAGGGTCCGAGGACCCTACCCCCCACCATCACTGCGAGTCAGAACATCACAAAGGAGCCCGTGGTTCGAGCATCCCGCGCCGTCCTCTACCCCTACGCTGTGAAGGAGCCCCAGGACCTCTACTCAGTGGACCGTTCAAGCTCCAGAAGTTCAACCGCCTCCCAGGAGACAAGTAAAATGAAGATGACAAGAGAAATGGATCTCATGTGGCAAGAGAATCATAAAAGAAGGCTCTCTGGAATGTGTAAAGAGAGCTCCATTCATGACCTGCATTCCCAATCCTGAAAAGTACACTCACCGACAGCCATCCCTCGGCCAAACCCCAGGGCCGGCGAACATTTCCGCCATGTTCTTCTGGAGCACAGCCATACACTCCTGTATGTACCTGCCATTGCTGCCTCCATGCTACAAGACCTGAGCCATCACAACATGAATAGTCTGACCTCCGAAGCAAAGAAAAGTCACTGTCTGACCCTTTACAAACTTTGTCGACCTCAGAGCTACAGCTGCATTTCTCAGACTTGAGTCATGTCCAGATTCATTTCATTTTTAAATTATTTTTAATATTTTATTTTTGGGGTGCCAGGGTGGCTCAGTCAGTTAAGCATCCAACTTTGGCTCAGGTCA
Source organism: Puma concolor (assembly GCF_028749965.1). Taxonomy (NCBI): domain Eukaryota; kingdom Metazoa; phylum Chordata; class Mammalia; order Carnivora; family Felidae; genus Puma; species Puma concolor. The sequence goes on from NW_028240258.1 coordinate 50,167, forward strand.
TGATTTCACAGTTAGGGGGTTTGAGCTCCGGGTCAGGCTCTGTACTGACAGCTCAAAGCCTGGAGCCTGCTTCGGATTCTGTGTGTCCCTCTCTCTCTGTTCCCTCACCTCTGCCCTGTTTGTGCTCTGTCTCTCTCTTAATAAATAAATAAACATTAAAATTTTTTTTAAAAAATAAATAAGATTTTAATTAATCTCTACACCACCGTGCGGCTCGAACTCACAAGCCTGAGATCAAGAGTCACATGCTCCACTGACTGAGCCAGCCAGGTTCCCCCAGACTTATTTTATTTTATTTTTTTTGAACCCTATTACTACTTTTTCATTGAGGCCTTTGTTCAGAGTTGCTCCCCACTGACAACTGAGAGCTGCAGGATGATACTAAGGCAGGCACTTCCCCAGGAGATGTGGGACTCCTCTGAAGGGTCATTTATTTATTTATTTTATGTTTTTTTCAATATATGAAATTTATTGTCAAATTGGTTTCCATACAACACCCAGTGCTCATGCCAAAAGGTGCCCTCCTCAATACCCATCACCCACCCTCCCCTCCCTCCCACCCCCCATCAACTCTCAGTTTGTTCTCGGTTTTTAAGAGTCTCTTATGCTTTGGCTCTCTCCCACTCTGACCTCTTTTTTTTTTTTCCTTCCCCTCCCTCATGGGTTTCTGTTACCCCCAGACTTATTTTAAATTAACTTATTTTTTGTGGAATCCCAGTGTTCACGGATTTTTAAAAATTGAGATAAAGTCCACATATCATACAATTCACCCCATGGAAGTATACAACTCAGTATTTTTTAGTATGTTCACAGAATTGTACAACTATCTATGCTATCTAATTCCAGAACATCCTCGCCACCCCCAGAAGAAACTCCATACCTACCACAGCAGCCATTCTCGTTGCCCCCCGACCCCAAATTCCTGGCAACACGAATGTACTTTGTGTCTCTATAGATTCTGCCGACATATGCGATCTCACATACGGCTTTACTTTTTACTGTACTGTGAAATATGTCTAAATGTAAAACATTTCACTTTCTTTGTTTTCATAGCTCCTAGGCTATAAAACACAAAACAAATTTGCACGTTTTATGAGAGCAAGACCACAAAGCAAATGTTGAATCCGATGGTGTGGGGAGTTTTCTGGGAACAAACTGTTTCTCCCGTGGCCCCACCTGATACCTCAGCACTACTTTCCAGTTCAGCTACTGGTTTTCTGGATGTCACAGAAGGCCTCATTTCGCCCGTCGCTTTTCTTTTGACTGACAAGACAAAGAGCTCTGGGGGCCAGGCACCTTGATGTCTTTTGCCGATCTAGAAGGATAGCTTAATGGATGAATGTGGACAGGTTCTTTCCTCCCAGCCAGGGGCAGTTATGTGAGTGCCACTGACAATGAGACACTCCCTCACATCACCTGGAATATCCTTTTATGAATTGAAGGATTAGTATGGAAACAATGACAGAAAAGTAAACTCACACAGAGAACATGCTTATTCCCAAGAACATGCTCCAAATGCTGTTTGAGAAAACCTGAAGTAGATCTATTTTTTTCAATAATTTTTTTGGTTTGTTTTTAAATGTTTATTTATTTTTGAGAGAGAGAGAGAGAGAGAGAGAGCACAAGCAGGGGGCACGGGGCAGGGGGGAGGGAGGAGGGAGGCAGAGAGAAAGGGAGACACAGAATCCAAAGCAGGCTCCAGGCTCTGAGCTGTCAGCACAGAGCCCGATGCAGGGCTGGAACCCACGAACCGCGAGATCATGACCTGAGCCGAAGTCAGACGCTTAACCGACTGAGCCACCCAGGCGCCCCTGAAGGAGATCTATTTTTCAGGCAACCATTCTGCTACTACCCGTGCTTGTCTTCCTCCCTCGCCTTCCTTTCCTCTGAATTCTGGTGGGGGTGGCAAGGATTTCTGTATTGGGAGTGGGAGGCAAAAGGGCTACTGGGGTGGGGCTGGGGGCACAGACGTAAAACACGCCCCCGGCTCTGTGTGCTCTTCCGTGAAGTCCTGGGCGATGTGTAGTTTTAACACATGCTTAGAAATATTGGGACGTGGGGCGCCTGGGTGGCTTGGTCGGTTAAGCGTCTGACTTCGGCTCGGGTCGTGATCTCACAGTCCGTGAGTTCGAGCCCCGCGTCGGGCTCTGGGCTGACGGCTCAGAGCCTGGAGCCTGTTTCAGATTCTGTGTCTCCCTCTCTCTCTGCCCCTCCCTTGTTCATGCTCTGTCTCTCTCTGTCTCAAAAATAAATAAACGTTAAAAAAAAAATTTAAAAAAAAAAAGAAAAAGCAATATTGGGATGCAATCTCAATCGCTTAAGAGAAATAGGTGACTTTTCTTTAATTTCAGGTGTGTGGACCTTCAGCAAATGCAGGGGTTAAGCCGATTGGAGACTGGGTGCGAGAACCCGACAACCGAGCCTGTGGCAAGTGAGTGCCGAGAGCCGAGTCCCCATCTCACCCGCATCTGGCAACAACTGCGTATTGTAAGACGTACTCTTGCCCCACGTGGTGGATCACGTCAAGTTATCTCTTAAGTTAAAGAAAGTAAGCCTATGTCAGGAGTGACTGCTTAGTGGGTAGGTGGTTTTCTTTTGGGGTGACAAAATGTTCTGGGATTAGATAGTGGTGATGGTTGCACAACATCAATGTAGTAAATGTCACTGAATGGCACACATTCAAATGGGAAATTTTATGTTGTCTGGATCTTAGCACAAATAAATCTTTACAACCTCACTGAAGGGCGGGAGGGCAAGTAATTTGGAGTAACCTCAGAGACAAAGAATGGCCACTGAGGCCCTCTGGATAGAGACCTACAAGCCTGTGAGTCCTAAGGGGAGGAGGTGGAACTGAGAACCAGACAGCAGGCCAGTCCTCACAGTCATCCTGTGGGGAGCTCAGCGTTGGTGGGCCTGGCATTCCCCAACGGTTTTCTGCACACACAATGATTTCAAAGTTCTAATATAAAAATGCCAACAAAGGAAAAGGAGCAAAGGAGAAATCTGCCATTAGGTTGCCTTATCCTGGCCCCAAACAACGTGCCTGTATTTGGCACGTCTACTGTCCAAAGTTTCTAAAAATGAATGACGCTGAATGGATGGTGGCCTTGAGGTAGGCAGGTATAGAAGGAACGCATCAACTCAGCCAGGACCCTACTGGGTCATCAGGGAGGACTCTGCTGGCCCTACACCTCGCTCCTCTCTGTGGCAAGGGTGGGGCAGAGTAAAAGAGAGAGAGAGAGAGAGAGAGAGAGAGAGAGAGAGAGAGAGAGAACCCTAAGCAGGCTCCACATTTAGCACAGGGCTTGATCCCATGTCCCTGGGATCATGACTTGAGCCAAGATCAAGAGCGGGACGCTCAACCCCGACTGAGCTACCCAGGAGTCCCAGGGATGTGCATATATTTCTAACCTGAGTTAATCACTCAGGTTTAAGACATTTGGCTTCACCCACTAATGGCAGGAAAGCCAACTTAACATGGATCAAATAGAGTGCCATGCTAGGTCCCATTAGAAGAAATAGGAACTGGGGCGCCTGGGTGGCTCAGTCGGTTGGGCAACGGACTTTGGCTCAGGTCATAACCTCACAGTTTGTGGGTTCGAGCCCTGCATCCAGCTCTGTGCTGACAGCTCAGAGCCTGGAGCCTACTTCGGATTCTGCGCCTACCTCTCTCTCTGCCCCCCTCCAACTGTGCTCTCTCTCTCTCTCTAAAATAAATAAACATTAAAAATAAATAAATAAAAATAAGAAATAGGAACTTGGTTCTTGAGTCAAGATGGAAGGCACCTTAACTAGGCAACCAACCAGAAGACTCTACAAAAGTTAACAGGCAGCAAAGATGATCTCCAAAGGAGGAAGAGCAGACTTTGCCAATGACTTTGTCAAAATGAACAGCGTTAACGTAAGGAGTATTTAAATGTGTATGGCTGAGGGGCGCCTGGGCGGCGCAGTCGGTTAAGCGTCCGACTTCAGCCAGGTCACGATCTCGCGGTCCGTGAGTTCGAGCCCCGCGTCGGGCTCTGGGCTGATGGCTCGGAGCCTGGAGCCTGTTTCCGATTCTGTGTCTCCCTCTCTCTCTGCCCCTCCCCCATTCATGCTCTGTCTCTCTCTGTCCCAAAAATAAATAAAAATTGAAAAAAAAATTTAAAAAAAAAATGTGTATGGCTGAGTGGGTACTTTCCCAGACCATCTCGGCCCTCAGACACAGCCTAGAGAATAGAAGCAGGCTGGGAGAACTGAAAGGAGACGGGTCTTGGCATGCTTAGATGGATTTCCAGACAAAGAAAAAAAAACACTGATGAATACCTTTATGTGCAAATTCAACCAAGGTCAAGCGACAAGGGTCTGAGCTCTGAAGAGAGCGGACAACTGGCCGGGAGAGACAAGAGGATAAAAGAGCAGGGGGTTTCTGCATCTGGGCCGCTGTGGAGGTCTCTCCATCAGGGAAGGGCACGCAGCGGCCTCTGGCGGTCACCAGGGGGCGCGCGCCCAGCACGCAGGCGCAGCTAGAGGCGGGGGGGGGGGGGGGGGAGTCTCCCCGGAAGAGCACCGGAAGTCATGTGACTCCCAGTTCCGGCTCCTCTCCCTGCCCGGAACTCAGAACTGCGGGCCGTCCGCTTCCCCTCCCCTCTCCTCCCCTAGGCCTCCGCCCCTGCCCCCGCCCCGTAGGCACGCCTCTTCTGTCCTGGCTCTGGGTCTCCCGTCTTTCCTCTCCGGCCCCAAATCCGCACACGCCGCCCCACCATGTCCCTTTCAAATAACGTGAAGTCACCAGACGAAGCCAGCATGGAAGAAAGTCTGCAATCGCTCGCTTGTCCTCACTCTGCGTTCCCTAAAAAGCCATGTGGCTACAAATGCAGGGAGGAACTGGAGTTACAACCCACCAGCACCCCCCCCCTCCCGGGGGGGGGCTCAGGGTTTTTTCTGCCACGCCCTTTCTCCTCTCCAGGACGGAAGGCCGAGGCCAAGTGTGTAAGCACTGCAGGCACAAAGCCCACTGCCCAAGAAGGAAGCTATGCCCAGTGCCGGCTCTGCCAGATGCTGGCTCCACCCTGGAAAACGTCCAAGCTGGAGTGTCCCCTTGTTATCCCAGCGCGGGCTGCATAATTACCCAGCAGGGCAGTCCAAAATGGAAAGCTTCAATTGCCCCTTAGCTAATTGAGGACCAGGAAAAGCAAAGGTCTTCCCTAAAGCAACAAATGAGGAATAGACTTTGGCTGGCTAATCTCTCTTACTTTGAAATGTATTTGTAAGAAGCTTGTTTAGTAAATGAAAAGTCAGGGGCGCCTGCATGGCTCAGTAAGTTAAGCTGACTCTTGATCTCAGCTCAGGTCATGAGCTCATGGTTCTGAGTTCCAGCCCCATGTTGGGCTGTGTGCTGACTGCACACAGCCTGCGTGGAATTATGTCTCTCCCTCTCTCTGCCCCTCCCCTGCTCGCTCACGTGTGCTCTTTTCTCTCTCTCAAAATAAGTAAACTTAAAATGAAAAATACATTGGGGCACCTGGGTGGCTCAGTCGGTTGAGCGGCCGACTTCGGCTCAGGTCATGATCTCACACTCTGTGAGTTCGAGCCCCGCGTCGGGCTCTGTGCTGACAGCTCAGAGCCTGGAGCCTGCTTCAGATTCTGTGTCTCCCTCTCTCTCTGACCCTCCCTCGTTCATGGTCTGTCTCTCTCTCTGTCTCAAGAATGAATAAACATTAAAAAAAAAATTAAAAAAAAAAAAAGAAAAATACATGCAAAATCAGTCTTTGCACTAACCAACCTCTGTAAGCCAAGTCACCTCTCAAGGAAAGTGTACAGGAAGGTGCCCCTCAGGTGGGTTTAGCTTATTTATGAATTTTATATTCAAGCACATTTTCCCTAAAGAGCTCAACTGCATACAGATTCAATTTTACAGTTGTTGGGGTTCAGAATACCTTCTCCTCCTCCTCCTTCCTCATCTGCCCCAACAAGATACAGGTCTGCAGGTCAGTGCCAGCCCATTGGCACTCGCTCCTAAAGGCGGGGGTGGAAATGGCTGGAAGGCAGCTACGCAGACAGAACCTGCCAGCACCCACAGCCATGGTGTTCCACCCCTAGATCCCCTTTCATCACCTTTGGTCTCCAGAGCCTCCCAGAACACAGTACTCATTGAACACTCAAATCGGAGAACAATAATCGCCTATAGCATAGCTTAGCTTTCTTACAAGCTTTAAAATATGATATTGGAGGGGCGCCGGGTGGCTCAGTCAGTTAAGCATCTGACTTTGGCTCAGGTCATGATCTCAAGGTCCGTGGGTTCAAGCCCCGCCTTGGGTTCTGTGCTGACAGCTCAGAGCCCGGAGCCTGCTTCGGTTTCTGTGTCTCCCTCTCTCCCCCTCCCCTGCTTGTACTCTCTCTGTCTCAAAAATGAATAAATAAACATTTAAAAAACACGATACTGGAAAACAAGTCCACACTACCAAATCAAGACATAAATGTCTTGATTCTCAATGTTATGCTAGGACAGAAAGACACTATTGTATAAACTATTACTATTGTATAACTAAAATCTTAAATGACATTTAGCATACAGAATGTACCAACACGGAATCCTTATCCACCATAATCAAGGACCGAACCAAGGGCTGTTAGGCTGGTACCTATCCATTCATCTGCCAATCCATCCTATTTATCCACCTACCTATGCATTTATCTACCCACCACCCACCCATGTCTCCACTCGTCCACCTGACAACTGGTCCAGCCATCTGTCAGTCACTGTGCTCCACAGGTCCCCTCCCCAAGCTGAGCATGAACACCCAGCTGCCATTTGCTAAGCAGATGTCCTGAGGCAGGCTTGTGGTATTCCAGGAACAGTCTCATAGTAAGCATCAAGGCCCTGCGGGAGAAACGAGCTTGGCTTGTTCAAGGGATAGGAAGGTGGCAATGAGTCCTGAGCCTGGATGGGAGAGGAGTGACGAAGGGTGCCCCCCCACAAAAGGACGGGCATACAGGGCCTTCCAGGTCACAGTCAGGAGTCTGCATTTTATTCCAAGTGCAACTAGAAGCCATTGAATGGTTTGGGCCTTGGGACAGTTGTAATCTATCTTCCAAAACCAGTGAGGAGGTAGCTGCTGTGGTCCAGGCTGGAGATGACGAAAGCTTGCACGAAGACGGGAACGTGATCCCAGGGAGCACTGTGTTGCCTGAGGAAGGTGGGCCTTGGCTTGGGCAGCAAGGTGACCAGGGGAGATGTGGCTCAGATCCGAGCCCCGGCAAGGAGGGTACCGAGGGGCAAAAACAGGATGACCTCCACCCCGTTCAAAGGCACTACCAGCCATCCAGGCAAGGAGACCAGCAGGCAGCAAGGGGGTGACTCCATGAGAACTGGGAAAGGTGGGGTGCAAACACACCCACCAAGTGAGCATCAGTCAGCACCTCAGCGGGGAATGCCTCTGTGCTGCCGTTCACTTGGAAGGGCGACTCTTCAAAGTGGGATCAGTGAACCAGAAGGTGCCTGCAGTGGTTACGGGCCACCAAAAAGCCCTCCAGAGAGGTTCTGCCAAATTCCCCTCTCTTCACCAGCCACACTCAAGGATGGCAGCCTCCCTCTTCCTTTATTTTAAATGCTCCCGTAACGGGGCGCCCGAGTGGCTCAGTTCGTCGAACACCGGACTTTGGATTTCAGCCCTGGTCATGATCTCATGGATCGTGAGTTTGAGCTCCACATCAGGCTCAGCACTGATGGCTCGGAGCCTGCTTGGGATTCTCTCTCTCTTTTTCTGTCTCTGCCCCTCCCCTGGTCTTGCTCTCCCCCACTTCAAAATAAAGAAAGAAAGAAAGAAGCAAGTAAATAAATAAAAATTTTAAAAATTTTAAATGCTCCCCTATCAGGTGTGGCCTCAGCCGCTCAATGATGGGGTGACACTTCCTGAGAGGGCCGATGCAGCAGACAGCACTGGTTTAAGGTATAAGGCAGAAACGACATTCCTCCCACTGTTACGGACTCACTGTATCCCCCTAAAATTTATATGCTTGCGTCCTCACCCCCAGGACCTCAGAATGTGACTATTTGGATGGAGGGTTATTGAAGAGGTAAGTAAGGTAAAATGAAGTCATCAGAGGGGACCCTGATCCAGCCTGGTGCCTTACAAGAGATCACGACACAGACACGCGGAGGGAAGACCACGTGAGGACGCGGGGAGGAGGTGGCTGTCTGCAAGTCATGAAAAAAGCCTTGGGGGAAATGAGGCTGACATCTCGAACTTGGACTTCTGGCCTCCAGAAGAGTGAGAAGACAAATTTTTTTTTTTTTTTTTTTTTTTGTGGATGCTACCCAGTCTCTGGTATTTTGTTACAATAGCCGGAATAAGCATCCGACTTACGAGGGACCCCAAGTCAGCGAGGGAGCAGCTTTGCAGGAAGCAGACTTGTGCTGGCCACAATGACGGGGCTTGGAGAGCTGGTACAAAGCCTCAGAGAACAGAAGCCAGGAGACTGAGGGTCGGGTGTGGGCAGGGGACGCTGCCCACCACAGGGAAAGCTGGTACTAAGTGCACGCGATTCGATCTGCTCTCATGGGAGTGGGCTGATTTCAGATCAAACCCCCCGTCTTCCCCAGGACTCATCCAGAAGTCACCCCATCCTCTTTCCTCCAAGATTCGGATGCACCACGTAACTTTTCACCAAAATTATACTTTATGTGTCACCTCTTCAGTGGTTAAGTATGGGTGTCTGTCCTTCCCTCCTACACTGTGAGGTCCTTCGGGAGCAGAACCTTTGTCCTATTTATCTTTATATAGAACAGAACCTTGACCCTCACAAATATGTTCTCTGTGTGGTTTGCGTAAACAAGTAACTCTTATCTTGATGCCCTACTCTTGTCTCAACAGAATACAATGAAAACCATTCATTATCCTGCCCCATTATCAGATCAGTAATTTTTTTTTAAGATTTTATTTCTAAGCAATCTCTACGCCCAGTGTGGGGCTCAAACTCACAACCCCGAGATCAAAAGTACCATGCTGTACTGACTGAGCCAGCCAGGCACCCCAATAATTCATATTTTTTATAGACACACTTATATTGTTTTAAATTCATGCAGGGCACCTGGTGGCTCAGTTGGTTGAGCGTCTGACTTCGGTTCAGGTCGTGATGTCACAGTTTGTGAACCCGAGCCCCACGTTGGGCTCTGTGCTGACAGCTCAGAGCCTGGACCCTGCTTCGGATTCTGTGTCTCCCTCTCTCCCTCTGCCCTTTCCCCACTCGTGCTGTTTCTCTGTCTCTCAAAAATAAATAAAACATTTAAAAAATTTATGCAAAACATTAGGTATCTTAAAATCTTTGTATTATAGGATTTTATTTTTGGTGAGCAAAAGACACTCCTTAACCTGAGTTTTCATTTCTTTTATTCCCAGATTTAATGTTTTAAGTACATTATTTCTTACTGATACTTCGAAAAACAAACATTCTCTGAAAAAAACTGGGAATGGCTTTTCAATGCTCCTATTCTAGAATTTCATTGAGTCCTGCCACTCTTTGAAAGTGCACACAATTCTGAAAATTGCTGGGTCTGTAGCTCAAAAGCAGAAAGCTTCTGGAACTAATTTCTTCAGGGTGGTTACACAGTCCGCTAGAAGACACAGCCATGATAAATGAAGCATATGGTCCCTCCCCCTGTTCCTCTTGACCCTTTCACTATTGATAGTGCCATTTACCACACACACACACACACACACACACACACACACACACACACACACTGTACATTAGAGCTATTCATTAGGACTCTGTTCACTGCAGGGGAGCTAACTCTAACCACCACACAGACCCTCCTCAGGATCAGTGAAATACATACATGGCAGGAGCACAAGGGTGAAACCAGAGCTCGCACATGCAGGGTGCACCGAGCGCTCTCACAACTGCAACACAGCCCAGAAGTGGGCTTGGAAGAAAGAGTACAGCTGGTGCTGGGCACGTGACTTACCCAGAATGTACAGTAATAAAGCTGTGATTGTGTTTCTCAAAAACCGCTCGATTCCGTAGGTGTATTATTCAGCGGCCATTCCTTCTTACCCAGGGATTCTTGGTTTTAGCCATGCAGATAATTACACAGACTTCCTACACAATATACCACTCGTGTCCCCTCAGAGCCACGTAAAGATTGGATACTCTCCTGTGAGGCTAACAGCACTCGAGTTTAAAGCCAAATGAAATAAAACCCCAGTATAGAAGGCTCTCAAAAGCAAACATTTAAATTGGTTATTTCTGCAACAGAACCCTGAATTTTGAGGTTAAGTGTTTAAATTTGAATATCACACCAATCACCAGATATTCTCAAAGCAGTAGAAAGATCTGTATTCAGTGACCCAATTGTGTAGTTTTATTTCCACCGTTCTATCAACCCTCTTTTTTTTTAAATGTTTTATTTTTGAGAGTGTGTGCATGGGGGAGGGGCAGAGAGAGAGGGGCAGAGGATCTGAAGCGAGCTCTGAGCTGACAGCAGCAAGCCTGATGTGGGGGTTGAACTCACGAACCGTGAGATCCTGACCTGAGCTAAAGGTGGACGCTCAACCGACTGAGCCACCCAGGCGCCCCTATCAGCCCTCTTAAAATAAGCTGATACCACAGGTCCTACAGTATTCTACGCTTCCATCTCCCTCCCTCCTCGTGCATATCAAGGGCGAGATGACACTATTGATTCATTTACTTAATCAGTCTAAATTCTATCCTCACTACAGTTAAACAGCTACACTGACCACATTTGAGAACTATGGCACACAACGTGCTAATAACACTGCTACCATCCACCACTCTTTCAGATCCTCTTGAGGAGCCGACGGACTTGATTTCTATTTTCGAGCTCGAAATAAGCCCAATTTAGAAAGGCTGGCTCCATTCCTTTCTGACAATCTTCCCAGGCAACTCCAATTTGGAGACCACGCCCCGGCAGCCCAGCTGTGTACTAGATCATTAAAGCATCCTTTCAACGAGCATTCTGGATAAAGCATTTCATTCAAGCACATTACACTGGATTTCTCATTCTGTGAACATAAAGAACCGTACTGTACAGCATACACAGCAGCCATTTTAAGAACCAAAAAAAAAAAAAAAAAAAAGAAGCCACGATGGCATCAGAAGGCATCTTCGCCCTTGAGACGCTTCTGCTGGAGGCAGCGCAGGGCTACAGGCTCTGCTCAAATGGCACCACGTCTGCAGCGGGGATGCTGAGGTGCTGGAAACTGCATCCAGTTAGCAGCCATGCTGGCTTTGGCAAAAAAACCACCAGAGGCCCAATCACGTGAACCAAGCATTCACCCACCATCGAGAAGGCCACCTCCAAGATGTCTTCTTAGCAACCCCAAACCCAGAATTCACCCACCTCGGATTAGGGCGTCCCTCCTCGGCCCGGACGGTGGCAGAAAGTTGCCTGTGCTCACCAGCGTCCCCCACTTGCTGTTGTGGTTCGATGGCAGCTTCCTGCCAAGAGCAGCACAGTGAAACTCCGAATCATCAAGCTGCCTTCCTCAAGACATCTATTATTACGAACCCCCTCATTGTGGGTTTGCCCCGCAAGCCTGTGCCACGGAGGCGAGGACGCAGCCTGCCGCCTTGTAATGACACTCAGCCACAGGTCTCACAAGCTCCGCTCTCCAAACTGTTGTTTTTTAGTGTTTATTTATTTTTGAGAGAGAGAGAGAGAGAGAGAGCGAGCTGGGGAGGGGCTGAGAGAGAGGGAGACAGGATCCGAAGCAGGCTCTGCACGGACAGCACACAGCCTGACACAGGGCTTGAACCCATGGACCGTGAGATGGTGACCTGAGCCGAAATCAAGAGACAGACGCTTGGGGCACCTGGGTGGCTCAGTCGGTTAAGCGTCTGACATTGCCTCAGGTCATGGTCTCACCGTCCTTGAGTTTGAGCCCCGTGTCAGACTGTGCTGACAGCTCGGAGCCTGGAGCCAGCTTCAGATTCTGTGTCTCTCTCTCTCTCTCTCCCCTCCCCTGCTTGCACTCTGTCTCTCAAAAATGAATAAACATTAAAAAAAAAAAAGGCGCTCAACCGACTAAGGCAACTAGGCACCCCCTGAATATTGTGTATTGAACCTACTACTGGTTCTTTTAAAAAAAAATTTTTTTTAATGTTTATTTATATTTTGAGAGAGAGAGAGAAAGAGGCGAGATGACACTGGAATGTTTTCTTTAAGTTTTCTAGAAAGCTTAAAGTCAACTTTTAGCATTAGGACTCTTACCTTATAGAAGCGCCTGGGTGGCTCAGTCAGTTAAAGCGTCTGACTCTTGGTTTCGGCTCGGGTCGCGATCTCACAGTTTGTGAGTCTGTGCCCCGCGCTGGGCTCTGTGCTGACAGCATGGAGTCTGCTTGGGATTCTCCCCCCGCCCCTCCCCTGCTCACTCACTCGCTCTCTCTCTCAAAATAAACTTAAAAAAATTCTTTTTAATAAAAAAAAAATAAAAAGAATTCTCACCTTATAAAAAGTGCAACAGTTTAATGCATTGCATGTTTAATTACATTTGTTCTGGAGGAATCTAAACATATTTGAAAAAAAATACTACAAGGAACAAATATTAAAAATTTTAAAGGCCTCAGCATTTGAAGAGTGGCTATCGTGTATCATACACTGTCTTCACCCCTTTTCATTTCAGAGGAGAACTGACCATTTTCTAGGGTTCCCCCCAAATTCTTTACGTGGGGTTAAGGTTGGGGCAAGCTAATTATGAGGAGAGACAGCTGAAGCAAGTGACAATGGGGAGGCCGGGGACTCAAGGCAGGCACACGGATACGGAGTTAAATTGTCATGGATGTACCTGTTTAGTCCCCAGGTACCTTCCACACAAGTTGACACGAGAGAGCCGGTGCACACAAACGATGCCCAAACGGCGGGACACAAGCGACACTGACATTGGGCCATCGTATTTTCAGGGCATCCTATATGTGCCTTAAGACAGCAGCCCGGGGCAGCTCTTCCTTGGCTGGGGCACAAACCTTACCTGTTTGTAGGGGTCTGTGGATGGTGAGGAACGGGACCTTCCATGAACGTACTGTGGCCTCTCGTGCTGATCCAGACCTGCGTCCAAGATGTCATCCGCTGAGTGATACCGCCCAGAACTCCTGGCTTCTAGAGCGTTTCTCTGCTCCCTCCAAGAGGCTTGATACTCAGCAAAGGTTCCAAGTCTCTGAGGCGGTTCTGGTTTTCCCATGGTCGCCGTTTTTCCGTGACTGCTGGGGTTCTCTCCAAGGGAGGTCGTGTGGGCCCTGTTCTGGAACCAAGGCTCTGCACCCTCGTACCCGTGGCCCGCTGTCCGCGGCCTCTCCAGCTTCTCCTTCGGGAATCCACAGAGCACTTGCCTCTGCCCAGGTCTCTGGTGAATGGGTCTGCTGCTTTCCTCAAAAAACTTGCACCTGTCGGCGAATGTGCCCATGGTGTCCTCGGACGCACCGGGGTGCCGGTGGGGGCGATCGGGCCCTGCGAGCCCCACCTCGTTCATTTTCTCGGGTTCGGAGTACGATTTCAGCTTCTGTTGCACCGTGAACCGTTTCCGGGCCCCAATGCGGGGAACGTGCGGCAGGCCCCCTCCAGACGGGGACGGCTTGGGCAGGCCCCCCTCCCAGAAGTGGGGGGTGGCATCCAGATGTGTGCCGTGCTCCTCAGTCCGCGGCTCGGCTGACCCCGCGGGACGATCGGCCGGGCCGGGCTCCAAGTCGCGGCGCTTAAAGGACGTGGCCCTCAGGACCCGGGCTTGGGCCTCCTTCAGGTGGTCTTTATAGGTGCCCCGGAAGGAACCTTCTGGGGAGGTGCCGGGGATGCCTCCCGGCTCCACCTGCCAGCCGCCGGCCTCCCGAGCCGCCTCGTCGGCCCCAGCCAGCGCCACCGTGCTTCTGCTCTTCTGCAGGTTGGCTCGGCGCATCTGGACCTCGTTCCTCAGGGTGGTGGCGAAGCGGTCGCTTCTCCGGGTGGCTCTGCCCACCTGGCCGTCGAACGGGGGCGGCCTTTCGGCACCAGCTCCCGGGCCGTCGTCGGGCGGGCGCGCCCCCTCCCGGGCCAGCGAGTGAAGCATAGGCGTCTTCCGAGGGGAGATCTTGCCGCTTTCTCCCGCGGCCCACAGGAAGCCGTCGGCGGCTTCCTTCCCCGCCGCTCCTGCCCTGTGGGCGGCTGTCTGTGGCTCCTCACTTCCCACGGGGTGGCCCTTGGCTGCCTGGTCGCTCTCACGGGTGTCCGAGGCCTCCTCCTCGTGCTGGATGTGACCCCAGGGCCCGTGGCCCATTGGGTGCTCAGTGGGGAGTTCGTGGGCTTCTGCGGCCCCGTCAGACTGCCAATATTCCTCGTGGGGCTGTCCCGCCTGGGCGCTTGCCTGCGGGCACTGTCTGCTGGTCACACAGTAGTAGCGGCTCTGCCCACCGCTGTTGCCCTTCTGTTCGGTGGCACCGGGCCACCTGAGCCGAGTGGGGCCGTCGTCCTGGACACAGTGGGCAGAAGGCTCCTGGCGGCCACCAGGGACGGCCACACAGTGCTGCTCCCTCAGCGACGAGGCGGCCCTGGGGCCGTCGTGACAGAAGGGACTCTCGTCACTGTACTGGCGCGGGTGCTGGCAGCCACAGGAGGCCTGCGGGAAACGCACGTCCGTGCTGGACAGGGAGGCCTGAAGCCGGCCGGGGGCCCCTGGGAGGCCACCCGGCCTGTGGTCAGGGGTCGGCACCCCACGGTCCAGGGGGACTTGGGGCGCAGGGCCCGAGCTCCCGACTCTCTTCCCATTGCCGGGCCGTGCCGGCCTCCACTGCTGACTGGCGGGCTCTGGTCTCCAGTCACTGCGGGGCTGGGCCTGGGGCGGGCCTGGAAAGTGCTGCACACTGGCGGTGTCTGAGAGCAGAGGGCCCTGGGCCTTCTCGTGGCTCTTGGTGGCAGCGAAGCTGTCACTGCGGAGAGGGGGAGGCGGTGGAGGAGGGGAGGAAGGTGCTTTTCTCTTATCGGGGACATACCAAACCGGTCCCAAATTTGATTTTCCAGGGGTGGCCAGCTTGGTCTCAGGACTGTCCTCTGGCCTGGGGCTTCTGCTGCCGTCACGGGGGACCCGGGGTGGGAAGTACCCGAGCCTGTCCTCCAGGCCCTGGGGGTCACTGGCAGCCTGGCCCTGCCGGCCGCCCGGCCTACAGGCCTCCCCCAGGCCCACGTTGTAGAGGATGTTCTCCGCAGAGGACGCATCAGCCTTGGGCAAGGTGTGGTCGGGCGTGCTGGAGCTGGTGGAGAATGAGCCGTAAGCTGAGTCCCGCTTGCTCGGGCCGCCCAGGTGGTCGATGCTGCCATTGGACCTGGCGGCAGAGAGGCGTCTGGAGGGGTAGGGCTGGGAAGGGTGGTCCAGGCTGTCGACGCTCCCCAGGGAACTAAAGTGGTCAGAGGTACGCTGCAGATTCGTGTGCTCCCACGTGCCAGACAGGTCATGGGAGGAAGAACTAGGAAGAAAGGACCAGAGAGAAGAGTTTGCTTTTGAAGCGAGCAATAGTAAAGGGGACAAATGAGGAGAGCAGGACCAAGAACACAGCTGGCCCCACACAGAAACGTCCAGATGCCGGGGCGCCTGGGTGGCTCAGTGGGTTCAGCGTTCAACTTTGGCTCGGGTCATGATCTCACGGCTCGTGAGTTTGAGCTGCGCGTCGGGCTCTGTGCTGACAGCTCAGAGCCTGGATGGAGCCTGCTTCAGATTCTATGTCTCCCTCTCTCTCTGTCCCTTCTCTGCTCGCATTCTGTCTCTCTCTCTCTCTCTCTGTCTCTCTCTCTCAAAAATAAATTAACATTAAAGACATTTTTTAAAAAAGATTATTCTGTGACCCGTGAAAATGACAGGAAATTCACATCGCAGCACTCACAGATATGCTGTGATTGGAACACAATTATGGCCATTTGTTTACACACTGTTTGTGAATGCTTCTTTTTTTTTTTTTTAATTTTTTTTTTCAACGTTTATTTATTTTTGGGGGGACAGAGAGAGACAGAGCATGAACGGGGGAGGGGCAGAGAGAGAGGGAGACACAGAATCGGAAACAGGCTCCAGGCTCTGAGCCATCAGCCCAGAGCCCGACGCGGGGCTCGAACTCACGGACCGCAAGATCGTGACCTGGCTGAAGTCAGACGCTTAACCGACTGCGCCACCCAGGCGCCCCTGTTTGTGAATGCTTCTGAGCGACAATGGCAGAGCTGGGTACCTGCAACTGACAGAGACCCATGAAGCCTAAAATATTTCCTACCAGCCCCCTCAAAGAACAAGACTGTGAACCCCGGGGTTTAGCGTATAAAAGGATTCTTGTTATGGATTACTAAAACCGAAGAAGCAATCAAATGAAAGTAATTTTCTTTTTTCTTTTTAAAAATTTTTTAGGTTTATTTATTTATTTTGAGAAAGAAAGAGAGAGCAGGGGAGGGGCAGAGAGAAAGGGAGAGAGGGAGAATCCCAAACAGGCTCTGAGCTGTCAGCACAGAGCCCGATGTGGGGCTCGAACTCACGAACAGTGAGACCAGGATGAGTTGGATGCTTAACCGAGTGAGCCGCCCCAGTGCCCCAAATAACGATAATTTTCAAATTAAAAGGGGAAATCCAGAGATAACGTTACTTTTCCACACCCAAATATTAAAGTACCAAGAGCTCCACTTAACTCTCAGTTAATGGAATATTTGATAAAGGACCCAAGCCACAGGCTTTCTTAGCAAAACAAACACTGTCGTGCTCAGGGGACTCATTAACTTGACAGAGTTCACTGGAGCTGTACCTGAATGCCAAAAATACTGGTTCTGAAGCAGGATGGGGCCTAAGACAGGGAAATACAAAATCAGGTTTGTTGCTACAAGCTGGGAGATATGTTTGTTAAGGAATCAGTTATTCTATGAGGTAGTGACAGTGTATATAGGAGGCTAATGGCTCTCGATGGTAAAACTACTTATCCAAGTATGTTAAAAATGCTTCCGTGGGGAGCCTGGGTGACTCAGTCAGTTGAGCATCCCACTCTTGATTTTGGCTCAGATTATGATCTTACAGTTTCTGGTTTCAAGCCCCGTGTGGGGCTCTGAGCTGGCAGCGTGGAGCCTGCTTGGGATTCTCTGTCTCCCTAGCTCTCTACCCATTGCCCTACTCTCTCTCTCTCTCTCTCTCTCTCTCTCAAAAAGAAACATTTAAAAAAAGAAAAACTGGTTTCAGTAAAGTTCAACAAAGCTGGAACATTCAGTCTTCAAGGTAAGAAACAAAAAAACAAGAAAAACTACCACAACCCTGGCGACTTTAGGTTTGGGGAGAACCAGGATGAAAGGGAAAACTGTGTGATTAGGGCAAGGACACAGGAGACCGAACTGGCTAAATCACTCTTAAAACAAACACAAGGGTTGGGATGAGCACTGGGTGTTGTATGGAAACCAATTTGACAATAAACTTCATATACTGAAAAAAAAAAAATAAATAAAAAATAAAATTGCAACCCACTCTCCAAAAAAAACAAAAACAAAAACAAAAACAAAAACAAAAACAAAAAACACAAGGGGCCTGGGTGGCTCAGTGGGTTAAGCGTCCGACCCTTGATGTTGGCTCAGGTCACGGTCTCAGGGTTTGTGAGTTGGAGCCGCAAGTCGGGCTCTGGGCTGACAGCACAGAGCCTCCCTGGGATTCTGTCTCTCCCTCTCTCTCTGCCCCTCCCCTGTTCTTGTGTGCTCACTCGCTCGCTCTCTCTCTCTCTCTCAAAATAAACAAACATTTAGAAAAGCACATCACTGACCATTTATAAAACAAACAAATGAACAAGAGAACCAACGAAAACACACAACAAGGGCTCCATCTACAAGCTCAGAGGATACGGCAGCTACCGGGGACAGTGACATTGTCCTGAAGGCAGGGGACCGTTGGCTTGTATACCCTTTCCTAAAAGGACAGAGCAGTGCCCTTCTCAGACAGAACAGGAGGCGGTTCTCCTGCACCCTCCCCTCAGTGCCCTGGAGGTGATTTCTCTGTAACCTTTGAGGTCTGGGCAGCTAAAAATAGTGCCCAGCACCATTCCCACACGCGTGTGGGCAGCAAACGTGATTCTTTCATCAACAAACCACCAAATGGGCGTAATGGAAATCGTATTACTTTACGTCACTTTGATAATGAAAATAAAAGGCCCACTTTTCACTTAACTTTTACTACTCAGTTGACAATCTGTGGTTTTTCAAAAATACCCTGGACTCCAAATACCATCATCTCCTGTCACTTTCAACAGGTCAATGCATTGAGATGTATTGCCTTCACAGGAGTACTTCAGAAGTTTGTAGCAGACCGGTGTTTACTAACGATCAAAAACTGATTTTGAGATGGTTACGTTAGCTCTACACACACAGGCACAAATGCCCTTCCATAACAGATACGCACGCACACTCACATACACAAACACATACATTCAAGCACACACGCGCATGCATGCACTTACATACATGTGCACACGCCACACTTACAGATACACCTGTACATATACATACATATACACGCTCATACATGGGCTCGCACACACCCAAAGCCACCCTGCTTAAAAAATATTAAGTTGACTTATTTATTTTGAGGGGGGGAGAGAGGGTGAGAGGGAGACAGAGACCATCCCAAGCAGGCTCTGCACTGTCAGTGAGAAGCCCGAGGCTGGGCTTGAAGCATGAGATCGTGACCTGAGCCGAAGTCGGACGCTTAACCCACTGAGGCAGCCAGGCACCTCCCACCTCTCTAAAAAATTTTTTTAAGTTTATTTATTTATTTTGAGAGAGGGAGACAGAGCCATCATCCTTTTAATATGAGACTTGTGAGGACGCTGGCCACTCACCCAAGGTGGCCAGGAGAGGCCTCCTCCAGCCAACACCCCTGTGGTGTGGCCACACACCTGCCTGACACGTTAACCCTTCTGACCCTGAAATGTGGACTCCAGGTAGCCCAGAACTCCCCCTCCATTCACTGACCTACAACTCCCAGCATCTGGGTCTCCCGCTCAGTGGGAAAGCACCCCTGGGCCCCCGACGCTGGATGGCACCCTGGCATGTGGGTTGTGAAGCCCTGATTTCCTCTGTAAGGAGAGCCCTGGGGGCTGGGGAGAGGGTGTTGATGCTTAAGAGAACGGCCTGGGAGCCTCGCTGCAATACACTTGCCGAACCCTTAGGCAGATCCTGTCTTCTTTTTCTTAAGTTTTTTTAATGTTTATTTATTTTTGAGAGACAGAGAAAGACAGAGTGTGAGGGGGGAGGGGCAGCCAGAGAGGGAGACACAGAATCCCAAGCAGGCTCCAGGCTCTGAGCTGTCAGCACAGAGCCCGACGTGGGGCTCGGGTTCACAAACTGTGACATCATGACCTGAACCGAAGTCAGACACTCAACCAACTGAGCCACCCAGGCGCCCCGCTTCTGCCTTCTAATGTGTATGTAAAACTCTCAGAAGAAAGGTGCTTGCTGTAGGCACATGGGTGGACGGACAGCCCTCCCACTCAGCTCAGGACCACCGACCTGGCTGGCCCAAAGGGATTCAGCCCAAAAAGGTAAGTCCCCAAGCTCCTGATTTATTAAACAACATAAATGAGAAAGCACACTTGTTCATCCTTGCTCTTGGTGTTTTAGTTTTTGTTTTCTTTTTTTTTAATGTTTATTATTATTTTTTGTTTGAGAGAGAGAGACACACACACACACACACAGACAGAGACACAAAGTGTGGGCAGGGGCAGGGAAAGAGAGAGAGGGAGACACAGAATCCAAAGCAGGTTCCAGGCTCTGAGCTGTCAGCATAGAGCCTGACATGGGGTTTGCGAACCACGACATCATGACCTGAGCCGAAGTCAGAGGCTTAACCAACTGGGCCACCCAGGTGCCCCTAGTTTTTGTTTTCAAGGCTTGGACACCTACCTACCCAGTGAAGAATTTAGACATTTCTACTGGTAATGGTGTGTCAGCAGCTTTTCCTCATCAGAAAAAAAGCCTCTGACTGTTGATTTCGGCTCAGGTCACGACTGTACCGTTTGTGAGTTAGAGACCTGCATGGGGCTCTGTGCTGACAGTGCAGAACCTGCTTGGGATTCTCTCTCTTCCTCTCTCTCTGCTCCTCCACCACTGGCACTGTGTCTCTCTCTCTCTCTCTCTCAAAATAAATAAATTAAAAAAAAAAAGAGGGGTGCCTGGGTGGCTCAGTTGGTTAAACATAGGACTTTGACTCAGGTCATGATCTCGCTGTTCATGAGTTCAAGCCCCAAATCGGGCTCTATGCTGACTGCTCAGAGTCTGGAGCCTCCTTCAGATTCTGTGTCTCCCTCTCTCTCTCTGCCCCTCCTCTGCTCACTCTTTGCCTCTCTGTCTCAAAGATAGATAAATGTTAAAAAAAAAAAAAAAAAGAAAAGAAAAGAAAAGGAAAGGAAAGGAAAGAAAAGAAAAGAAAATCACGCTGAAGTCAAGAAAGGTGCTGTTAGGCAAGGCAAGGCAAGGCAAGAAAATCACGCTGAAGTCAAGAAAGGTGCTCTTGTGGCAGGGCTGGGAAGTCATGGATGTTGGTGGAATGTCGGATATCGTCCATCCCAGTGGGAAACAGTGCCTACCTGGGGTGGTGACGGCCATGCCAGGAAGGACAGGAGCTGGCAGAGGGGAACGGAGATGCTGATGTGTCGGGGTGGCTATCAGAAAACTTGGTGGCATGCCAGGAGTGAGGCCTCCAGCTCAGCTCATTCTTCCTGAAAAAAACAACAAAACAAAAAAAACGCAGACAACTCAGGAATTGCAAATAAAGGACAACCCTGTGCCAAGATGGGAGTGAGACACGGAAATATGTTACAGCTACTCCCGCGTGACTGATAGCATTGCTTCCGGGGCTTTCCACGGTATCTGGATATGAAAAATTGTTAACTTTTATTAATGCAGAACCCATCCTAAGGCAGAGTGAGAGTCATGAGCTCCAAAATGTGAACTAAGCCTTATTCTTCAATTTTTGCTCTAAACAGGTAAATAAATCTGTCCTCGCCTCAGCCATCAGTAGGACCCCGGAAGGACTCTTCTGTCTTTCCTGTTTCAGCATAGCTATGCACACAGCCGTCAGCCTCCTTGAGGAGGAGAGATGCACTAGAGAGAAGTGCAGGGGGTCCCCAGCTCAGCCGGGTCACACACAGTTTAGACCACTTCCTTTTTTTTTAAAGTTTATTTATTTATTTTGAGAGAGAGACAGAGAGCAGGGGAGGGGCAGAGAGAGAGAGAGAGAATCCTGAGCAGGTTCTGCACTGTGAGCACAAAGCCCATTGCAGGGCTCGAACTCCTGCACCGTGAGATCACGACCTGAGCCAAAATCAAGAGTCAGATGCTTAACCGACTGACCCCCAGGCATCCCTGGATGACTTCTATTTACTCACTTCACTAAGTAAACGCAGACATCTTGACATTAACTGAGACTAGCAGGGGCGCATTCATTCCTCTGAGCCTCTCAGAGTGTCTGTGAAGTCAGCTAAGGGTCCCCATCGTGTGCATTCATGATGCCCTAGAACGACGGCTCTAGTCCGTTCAGCCAGGACTTGTGAACACCGTATGCAGCATCTTCCTGGGCTCCTGCGCCCCTGTCCGCACCCTCCCATCGGTGGCTTATTCTTTTTTTGGCTACACCGCCTGGGAACGATAAGGGAGGTTCAGTCGCAAATCCCTACAGCTGCCATGTAAATGTTCACAGAGCATCCAAGAGAACGGTGGTGTGTGAGGAGAGCCACGCATCTGCTTCTCCCAGTCTCCATTGTCTCCACGTCTCCAATTTGGGACAGAACTCACTGACTGTGGCCAGTCTGCAGCTCAAGAGGCTCAAACTGAGCCTCTGTAGGTGCTTGACAGAGAGCAGACATTCTTCCAGGCAGGCAAAGACATTAAAGGATATTAATGTTAAAAGCATATTAAAGAAACCCGGGGTGCTTGGGTGGCTCAGTCAGCTGAGCGTCTGATTCTTGACTTCGGCTCAGGTCATGATCCCAGCGTCATGAGATTGAGCCCCACGATGGGCTCTGGGCTGGGTGTGGAGCCTGCTTGGGACTCTCTCTCCTCCTCTGCCCTTGCCCTGCTCGTGTGTTCTAACACACACACTCTCTCTCAAAACAGTAGTAAAGAGTATTAAAGAAATCTGAAAAGTATGTATAACTTAAACCTTCTGACAACTCACGGGGTGCCCGAGTGGCCGAGTCACTTAAGTGTCTGACTCTTGATTTCGGCGCAGGTCGTGACCTCATGGTTCCTGTGTCCCAGCCACGCTGACAGTGTGGAGCCTGCTTGGGATTCTCTCTCTCTCTCCCTCTCTCTCTCTGCGCCTCCCTCAAAAACAAATACATAAACGTTAAAATAAAAACGTTCTGACAACTCATACTTAAGGAGGAAAAGTAGATGGGTGGCAAAATGTGGAATGTGTTGACTTCAGGAGTTTCCCCATGAACAAGAGCAAAAAAACAGACAACTTCATCACACCACAGAAGTAAGGGGATTGCAATCCCAAAGTGTACCTCATCGAGTTTCTCCAAATCCTCGTGAGGAAGGTTCTGGCTACAGGAGTCTCGTGTTCAGATGGCATTTTCTGTGCTATCGCATCAAGGATGTGTTTCACCTTCCTTTATACTTACTTAATGAAGGAAATAAACTAGACTGAGAGTGGAGGCAAAGGAAACAAATAAAAAAAGGAAGCCTGAAAAAGAAAATGCCTCATAATCTGTGGCAACATCTTCCAACCCAGCACATGGCAAGACTGGGGTATGTGCTGGCTTACTTGGGGGGAGGGGGGCAGCAGGGCTCCAAAAGTACACGCACTCCCTCCTTTTTAAAAAGACAATACAGGGGCGCCTGGGTGGCTCAGTCGGTTAAGCGGCCGACTTCGGTTCAGGTCATGATCTCACAGTCCGTGAGTTCGAGCCCCGCGTCGGGCTCTGAGCTGACAGCTTGGAGCCTGGGAGCCTGCTTTGGATTCTGTGTCTCCCTCTCTCTCTGACCCTCCCTTGTTCATGCTCTGTCTCTGTCTCAAAAATAAATAAACATTAAAAAAATAAAAATAAAAATAAAAATAAAAAGACAATACAGGTATGCCTGGGTGGCTCGGTCTGTTAAGCATCTAACCTCAGGTCAGGTCATGGTCTCGCAGTTCACGAGTTCCAGCCTCGCATCGGGCTCTGTGCTGACAGCTTGGAGCCTGGGAGCCTGCTTCAGATTCTGTGTCTCCCTCTCTCCCTCTCTCTCTCTCTCTCTCTCTGCCCCTCCCCTGCTCATGTTCTGTCTCTCGCTCTCTCAAAAACAGCTAAACGTTAAAAAATAAAATAAAAAGATAACACATATAGATGCATGTCTATTTCAAGAAGACATAGTTGACAACCACAGTAGAAATTAAGAGCTTTTAAAAAAACAAATCACCCAGTGAAAGGTTGTACCTATAAGCTACACATAAGGATATTCTGGCTATTGGGGATAGTGACGTTTTCCTAAAACATAATGGGCTTTTCATCAGGTCCTTTGAATTTCCGAGTGCATAATGAATGTATTTGGGAAGGTTCCAGCTACCTTCTGTTTCTCAGCCCCTCTGACTACCTAAAATGGCTGGATTCATGCCGACAAGAGAGGACGACGTTCTGGATCCAAAAGTGTTCAATCACAATGCTGTGAGGATGCTGGTCTGGCAGGCTGTGGGGAAAGAGCTCTCTGGCGCCACCTGGTGGTCTCACACAGCCACTGTCCCTCTGGCTGCGTTTCAGTCAGACCCAGATGAACAGAAACAAGAACAGATTTAAGGTCTTCATTTTCACAAGATCGTGGGCTTTCTTCTCGCACAAGATACACACTCAGGTGGCTTTAAGCCATTCAGCCGCCAGAAATGTGGGGGCCCTGAGGAGTGCACAGGCCACAGGATGTGCCAGGACAGGAGAGCACAAGTCCCCAGTTTGAGGGCCTGGGTGAAACCACTATGCCATACTTGGTTCTTAGTGGTATCCACCCTGGCCACCGCAGAGCCATGAGCATTAGAAGTGAGTAAATGCGGGGTGCCGGGGTGGCTCAGGTGGTTAAGCATGCGACTCTTGTCTTCCGCTCAGGTCATGATCTCTCACGGCTCGTGAGTTCAAGCCCCACATTGGGCTCTGTGCTGACGGTGCAGAGCCTGCTTGGGATTTTCTCTCTCTCCCTCTCTCTCTGCCCCTCCCCTGCTCCCTCTGTCTCTCTCACGCACAAAGTAAATAAATAAACTTAAAAAAAATTTTTTTTTAAATAATAAAATACAGAGGTGCCTGGGTGGCTCACTCGGTTAAGCGTCTGACTTCAGTTCAAGTCATGATCTCACCGTTTGTGAGTTCGAGCCCCACATCAGGATCCATGCTGACAGCTCGGAGCCTGGAGCCTGCTTCAGATTCTGTGTCTCCCTCTCTCTCTGCCCCTCCCCTGCTCATGCTCTGTCTCTCTGTCTCAAAAATAAACATTAAATTTTTTTAAAGTAATAATAAAACACAATGAAATCTCAACCAAAATTGTACCGACGTTCTTCTCAAAGCTAGAACAAACAATCCTAAAATTTGTATGGAACCACAAAAGCCCCGAATAGCCAAAGTAATATTGAAAAAGAAAACCAAAACAGGAAGCATCATAATCCCAGACTTCAGCCTCTATTACAAAGCTGTAATCATCAAGACGGTATGGTATTGGCACAAAAACAGACACATAGGCCAATGGAATAGAATAGAGAACCCAGAATTGGACCCACAAATGTATGGCCAATTAATCTTTGACAAAGCAGGAAAGACTATCCAATGGAAAAAAGACAGTCTCTTTAGCAAATGGTGCTGGGAGAACTGGACAGCAACATGCAGAAGAATGAAACTAGACCATTTCTTACACCATACCCAAAGTAAACTCAACATGGATGAAAGACCTAAATATGAGACAGGAAGCCATCAAAACCCTAGAGGAGGAAGCAGGCAACTACCTCTTTGACCTCAGCCCCAGCAATTTCTTGCTCAACACATCACCAAAGACAAGGAATTAAAAGCAAAAATGAACTATTGGGACCTCATCAAGATAAAAAGCTTCTGCACAGTGAAGGAAACAATCAACAAAACAAAACGGCAACCGACAGAATGAGAGAAGATATCTGCAAAGGACATATCGGATAAAGGGCTAGTACCCAAAATCTATACAGAACTTATCAAACTCAGAACCTGAAAAACAAATAATCCACTGAAGAAATGGGTGGAAGACATGAACAGACACTTCTCCAAAGAAGACCTCCAGATGGCCAACTGACACATGAAAAGATGCTCAACGTCACTCACCATCAGGGAAATACAAATCAAAGCCACACTGATATACCACCTCACACTGGTCAGGGTGGCTAAAATGAACAAATCAGGAGACTATATAGATGCTGGAGAGGATGTGGAGAAACGGGAACCCTCTTGCACTGTTGGTGGGAATTCAAACTGGTGCAGCCACTCTGGAAAACAGTGTGGAGGCTCCTCAAAAAATTAAAAATAGAACTACTCTATGACCCATCAATAGCACTACTAGGAATTTATCCAAAGGATACAGGAGTGCTGATTCATGGGGGCACATGTACCCCCATGTTTAAAGCAGCGCTATCAGCAATAGCCAAATTATGGCAAGAGCCTAAATGTCCATCAACTGATGAATGGATAAAGAAGATGTGGTTTATATATACAATGGAGTACTACTTGGCAATGAGAAAGAATGGAACCCAGTCATTTGCAGCAACGTGGAAGGAACTGGAGGGTATTATGCTGAGTGAAATAAATGAGTCAGAAAATGACAGATACTGTATGTTTTTGCTCATATGTGGATCTTGAGAAACTTAACAGAAGAGCATGGGGGAAGAGAAGGAAAAAAATAGTTACAGAGAGGGAGGGAGGCAAACCATAAGAGACTCTTAAATGAAGAGAATAAACGGAGGGTTGATGGAGGGGGGGAGAGGGGAAAATGGGTGATGGGCATTGAGGGGGGCGCTTGTTGGGATGAGCACTGGGTGCTGTATGTAAGCGATAAACCATGGGAATCTACCCCAAAAACCAAGAGCATGCTTTACACACCGTATGTTACACAATTTGACAGTAAATTATATTACAAAGATTAAAAAAAAAAAAAAAAGCATTCCCCCTGGAAGAAAAATAATAAATAAAAACAAAGAAGGGAGTAAATGCAAAATGGCATACAGCAAACCAGTCCCGAATCACTCCTTCCTGTGGGATGTCTGCTACGGTGGAGACAGCCCCAAGACAAATATCGAACGGGAATGAATAGGGACGCTACCGAAAGAATGCTCCTTCCTTGGCCGCAGTCAGATGTGAGCCAACTGGAGAGACCGGTAAGGAAGCCCATTCTGGGAGGGAGAAACACAGAGGGTGATTTCTGGCCTCACAAACAGCCATGAGGGGCGAATGGGAGCGCGAGAGCCACAAAGGCCTGTGCAGCCCAACCCAGAGATGCCGAAGGTCCTGCTTCTGAGCAGGTGCTGTGGGCAGGGATGTGACAGATGGACCAGCAACGCCCCACGTTGAGCCGGGGGCTGCGCAATCCCAGAATCACTGGATAGGCAGTGGGGCTTCGTCCGTGCTCACACCAGGCCAGGGTCAGCCCAGTGTATATAGGAAAGGAACCCTGTTTGTTCAAACGGCTGTTGATGTTTGGAATCCTTAAAACACATGCTTATTGTAGAAAATATGGAATATTTAAAAATTAAAAGGCCAGAAAGACACCCAAGGAAAAGAAGCCATGATCTAAAGACAGCCCTCTGCACGACCTCCTCTCTGTCTCTAGACAATTTGGAGAAGCCTGCAGACTCTGTGTCTCCATTTCACTCTGCGGCCCGCCTGGTTTTGGGAGTATTCTCTCATGCCACTGTCACTCTTCCCAAATGGCACCTCTAATCAGTGCTTACTATTCCTTTCATATAAATACAGAAAAGCCATAGTACTGGCTACGAACATTTTCTACTCCTACAGATGAAATTATTCATCCTAATGAGGGTTGTTCCCCTGAAGCCTTTCCCACAAATTACATACCAAGATTAATAAAAATTTACTTCAATTTTTAGAAATAATTTTATAAGCGAGGTAGTCTTTGGGGGATTTTTGGAAGGACAGGGTTTACACCACAAATATGAAAAATGCTAGCGTATCATTTAAAATTAAGAATGAATCCAGGGGCGCCTGCGTGGCTCAGTCGGTTAAGCGTCTGGCTTCGGCCCAGGTCATGATCTCATGGTTCGGAAGTCCGAGCCCTGCATCGGGCTCCATGATGACAGCTCAGAGCCTGGAGCCTGCTTTAGATTCTGTGTCCCCCTTTCTCTCTGCCCCCCTCCCCTGCTCGTGTGCACTCTCTCTCTTAAAAAAGGAATTATTGGGGCGCCTGGGTGGCGCAGTCGGTTAAGCGTCCGACTTCAGCCAGGTCACGATCTCGCGGTCCGGGAGTTCGAGCCCCGCGTCGGGCTCTGGGCTGATGGCTCGGAGCCTGGAGCCTGTTTCCGATTCTGTGTCTCCCTCTCTCTCTGCCCCTCCCCCATTCATGCTCTGTCTCTCTCTGTCCCCAAAATAAATAAACGTTGAAAAAAAAAATTTATAAAAAAAAAATAAATAAATAAACAACAAAAAAGGAATTATTAAAATAAATGCTTCAGTGAAATGTTTGTCATTCTCATAAAGAACAGAATCCCTTCCTTGCCTAAAAAAAATTTCGTGAGTGCTGGGTTATTTTCATAGTCTTTTAGAATGAAGCCAACAGGCACCATCTCACAAAACAAACAGTCTGTGCTTGGTCACCACAAGCTGCGTCAGCCTGACTGTACTGGGCCCGCTGGCTGGGAGGCCGGGGAGGCCAGAGGGGGAGGCCAGGTGCCTTGGCTTTGGGTGTGCATTGTGCCAGGGGTTATGATGGGATCTGGGGCTTTTAGGCAACCCTGGGGTTGGGGAAGGCTCCTTGGCGGGAGGAAATCAATAGTGATCCGTTGGGGGCATCTTAGAGAAAAGAATCGGGGGGCTCGAGGGGGGAAGAGGCCTGGATTTCAGAGAAGGGGTGGTCTGGGCAGGACTGCAAAGGTGCCTCGGTGACCCGTGGGTGAGGGGAACAGCCCTGTGTGAAGACTTTAGAATTCAAGGAAAGGAGGGGGTACAGGCCAGCAGGGGAGGTGGAAGGTGGTGGTGGGGGGGGGGAGCGTGCACTGGAGAAGGTGACTGCAAGCACCCTTTTTAGTCCTTCCAAAGGAAACACATAAAAACCAGCACTCTACAAACACAAAATGAACCTTGTTCTGACCCAGCCAAGCCTGTGGATGACTACGTCCTGACCAGCCTCTCCCTCTGCTGGTCTGCCTACCTCCTGCTAGATCAACCTCCTAGCCACGCTGCTCTAGACAGCTCTTGCTCTCACTCCGGAACCTTCAACTGCTCGCAGCTGCCACAGGAGCCCAAGCTCCCACACTCTCAGGCATCTAGCCAAGCTGTGGTCTGGAGGGTGCCCCAGGGCCAGCAGCATGGGCATCAGCTGGAGACACATGTGGGCAGGCTGGTGGCCTTGCACTAGCCCTCCCGGCAGCTCAGAGGCAAGCTCAGGGCCAGCACCGTTCTGCCCCCAGCCACCTAGTCACCCGTCCCCCTGCAGTCCGTTTGCCTGCACCCCCTCTGCCCTTCCCTGGTATTGCCGAGGTAGGACCAGATTTGCGGCTCAAACCTGGCTCAGCCTTCCAAGGGCAGGTCAGTGGCCCAGCCTCAGGTAAGACTCTGCTGCAGTCTGCTTCCCGGCCTCCTCACATCTGTTGGCTCACCACCTGTCACAGCTTTCCCAATCCAAGCCTATGAGAGCACCCTCAGCAGGCAGCTCCTGGATGGCAGGACCTAATGGTATGATTGCACGGAGCGCTTCTAACACGTTACACGAATGTATGAAGACACAGGGCCGAGCACTCGAGAAACGGCAAAGGGCTCCCTTCCCCTGCAGTGGTCAGACACATACTGCTGTGGACGGTGATGTCATGCTGGATTGAATCCATATAGTCCTATGGGATGCGAGCCACAGAGTTCCTGCCTTTATACATGAGAAGAATTAAGATAAAAATTCCCAAACGGCCTAAAGAGCTGAGACTGATACAGGACATCAAAGCTGCATTTGGAACAAACGCCAGGCTGAGAGGCAGCATTCCCACAGAATGAAAGAGGCAGGGCGCCTCTCCACAGGCCCGGGGCACCCCTGGTCCTTCCCCTTCCCCCAGTAAGGGCGGGTGCATGGTTCGTCTTTCAGCCTTCGGCACTCTTCCTGGGTGCTTCCGCAGAGAAGCCGTTATGTGCAGAAATGTCACATAACGGGGGCGTCTGGGTGGATCAGTCGGTAAAGCGCCTGACTCTTGATTTCGGGCACCGTGCTGACAGCACAGAGCTTGCTTGGGATTCTGTGTCTCCCCCTCTCACTGTCTCAAATAAACATTAAAAAGATACATATATTTTTTTAATGTCACATATGAACGCAGGCAGAACTGGAGCAGACCAAAACGATTTGGTTTTTCTACTAACTTTTAAAATCTTCAGGTCAATAAATCTATTCATGTAAGAAAAAAGGGGAAAAAAGACTATCTCACCCACTTGTGTTCACAGTACAACTTCGAGGGACTAATGCTCGAGCAAGTTCAACTGAGTGTTTCAGAAGGGTGCCAGCCCAACCTACTGGCTACATTTCAAGAGAATGGATTTTCTGGCAAAGAAACTCAGGATATTCAAATGTGCAACCATTAGTAAAACTAATTATAAATAGCTCTAAGCATTAGCAACAGTGCTGATGAGTCATATATGAAAGAAGTAAAAAAAAAACCTTTCTCTGCATGTCTTAACATAACAGAAACCATCGATGTTTTCACGATAAACTTTATAAACATCACTTACATGCTTTGCAATGAAAAACAAAATCTTAACTTTGTTCCACTTTCTATTTGACTTAGAATATGAAATAACCTCACTTAATTGGAAATTCACCTGATTAAATTGCTCAAGCCATACAATGAGGCTAAATTGGAATAGAAGCAACTTTTCCCAAAATAAAACAACTCTGATCTGCATGTTTTTCTTTTTTCTCCTGATTCCATTTAATAACAAAGAATGGAAAACAGCCCCAAGACAGGGTGTCTGTCCAGCGTAAGTCTCTGGGTACGAGCATTTGCAAACGGCTGTAACCCCCAACATGCTCGAAATAGAAACTTTTCCCCTGAGACTCGAACAAATGATGGCAGACCCTTCGAAAGCACAGGTTTTTGCCGACACCCCCACCAAGGCACACACCCTCCAGCAAAACACATATATGGTTTCTGGGCCAGGAAGAGCTCCTGGGAGGGAAGCGGGGAGGAACGAAGCCTGCCGACGCCCTAGCCCTGCCTGTAATCCTGCCGCATCGCCACGCATAGCTGCTTCCAAGAACATCGGTGCCAACCAATGTCAGGGCTGCGTGCAGACCCACCTGCTGCAGGATAGCTCCAAGGAGCCAGGAGCAGAGGGGCTCCCAGCACAACACAGGGGCGGTGCGGAGTTCACTGCAGCTTAGTGGCATCCAGAAAACAAAGCAGGCTGCAAGAAATGTGCTCCTAGCGAGCACAGCTGTTGTCACTAGATTTGAAAGTCCCTTTCTTGAAATCTCTAACTCGGCCCGAAGTCTGGCTAACCCTTTCAGCCTCCAGCGGAGAACCTCTACCCTTGGGCGTTAATCTGCTCCTGAACGCAAGTTTAGGGGCTGTAATTAGAGACACAAAAGGATTTAGGGCCGCCGGCAAAGAGGCAGAAAATCACATGAACCAACCCTATCGATAATCCAGACCCGGCAAAACTACCTGCAACACCGGATGATGGTTTGAGAGTACCATAAATGATGAGGTGGGCAGGCGTGTTTCGTTGTAACCAAAACTATCTGTTCCCATACAAAGTTGAAAGAAAAAAAAAAGCCAGAGCAGTTGCAAGCTTTCCAAAGTAATGGATAGCGTGGTATTTAAAAGAAATTTTCCCGAGGATATTTGAAATTATATGTACATTTTAGAAGCTGAGGCTATGGTAATTTTGCCTCCAAAGAGAGAGGACTGTGTCCCAGCACTCTTCATGCCATTTCAGTGCACATTCGATAGGATCAGAGCGCAGCAGCCTTAACCCCAGGTCTGAGCAAGACGCCCCCTTTCCCAACACGCTGTGCGCATCAGGCAGACCCTGAGCACATCTCCCACAACCGAGGCTGATCTACTCGGCTAGTAGGACCAGGAAAATGCCACAAGTGACCCAGTTTCTAGTGTTCACCTGTTCCAAGCCCATCTTAGGCCATGGTGTACCCTCTGTGCCTGCCCAGGACAACAGCCGTGGCTGTCTGTGAAAACAGGGGCACAGGAGCCACTCCAGACCCGCCCGGCAGCTCTCCCAGGGAGGTGGCCTGGACACACAGGACAAAGGTGCAGATGACAACTGTCAGCGACACAGAAGAAAAGGTTACCGCATCTGCCCCGAACTTTCCCGTGAGTAGCACTTCCTTCCTCCGCCAAGCAAAGTTGGAACAACAGAGTAGCCCGGAGGGAAGATCTAGGCAGGAGCTTTCGGCTCAGCCTCTCTTCATGGCCTAACAGTTCACCTGACTCCCGGGCAGACACCCCCGCCCCCTCCCTGACCACCTGGGCATCGTGCAGGAGAACAGATGTGCACTTGGTGGGGATCACGGTTACAGGTCTCTGTTTCCAGCTGACCCCACATGGGGAGAAAGGAAGCGCTCTCTCTCTTGTGTCTGGGAAAGAAACTTCACAGGGAGAGGTAAGAGCCACTCGCACCTCCTGACTCACCTTCCCTTCCCGGCTCCTAAGCGATGACAAGATAGCACTGCCCACGGCCCAGGAAACCAGACGCCACGGCTTTGTCCAAGCGGCCTCCCTCGATCCCATCCTGCCTGCTCGCTCCCCTGATCACCACACACAACGAAACAAAACAAGCCTACGGGTAAGAGATATACTAGCAGGAAGGAGTTAGCATGTGAACAGCTGTTTC
This sequence comes from Puma concolor, assembly GCF_028749965.1. Taxonomy (NCBI): domain Eukaryota; kingdom Metazoa; phylum Chordata; class Mammalia; order Carnivora; family Felidae; genus Puma; species Puma concolor. The sequence continues at coordinate 82,168 of NW_028240258.1, forward strand.
TACTCATGAAACTCTGGGTACGTAGTTTGCACGGAGGTACATTTCCCCAGAACCTCCGAGAACCACCATACCTGCACTGGCCACTCTCAGTCTTTGTCATAAATGTCAGCCCTTCTCTGGGCCTCTGAGGACGGGCTGGGAGTACAATCAAGTTAAATAAGAGTTGAGCAAGCTAATTCATCATTTGGCCATACTCTCGGGCAGGGCAACACAGGATATTTATGTGTTTGTGGTTCAGTCTATGAATAATTTACAGAGTGCCTTTTTTTTTTTTGAGAGAGAGAGAGACAGAGAGAGAAAGAGAGAAAGAGAAAGGGGGCACAAGTGAGTGAGGGGCAGAGAGAAACAGAAGCAGGGCTCACCCGAAGCAGGGCTTGAGCTCACTCGATGTGGGGCTCGAACTCACAAACTGTGAGATCATGACCTAGCCTGAAGTCAGATGCTTAACCGACTGAACCACCCAGGCACCCCCAGAATGCTTTTTTATAAACTGGTCGGGTTTTGTCTTTTGTATTTTTAAGAGCACATGATTTACTTTGCAGCTGTACATAAAGTTCTAGAAAATGCTAACTGATCTGTGAGACAGAAGTCCGGTAAGTGGTTGCCTGGGGATGGAGAAGGAGGAGAATGGCAGGCTTTAAACAGAGATTTAAATTTAGGCAGAAAAGAATACACATTACCAATTCCAGAGAAATTGTTTTAAAAGTACCCACTGGTGCCTCTGTAATAAGGACAACGTAAAACTCAGTTTGAAGTTTTAGTGGTCCTTCCTCTGAGCATCTTCAGGATTTTGTAGCAGTGAGTTGCCATGTGCTGGGTGACAGCAACAGACCCTAATACTAACTAATTAACCAGGTTACAGAATTTCATTCATGTTTCTGAACAAAGCACCATTTCAGACTTTTTAATTTTTTTTTTTTTTGAGAGAGAGAGAGAGAGAGAGCAAGCAGGGGAGAGGGGCAAAGAGACTGACAGAATCTCAACACAGAGCCAGATGTGGCTCCACCCCATGACCCTGGGATCATGACCTGAGTTGAAATCAAGAGTTGGGTTCTTAACTGAACCACCCAGGCACCCCTTAGACTTTTTTCTATTAGGCAAAAAATAATATCAACATATCGTATTAAAAATTAATACAAAGTTATTTTAAAAATTGTTGTAATACCTAAGTGTTATTAAAAGTATTTCAAATTGCACAATGGTATATGTCAAATATATATTTTAAAAAATGATCAAAATAAAGTATGTTTTCATAAAAACAGAAGTGAACAATCATTATCTTGTTATACGTATTGCTTAAAACATTAATTCCCGGGGCGCCTGGGTGGCTCAGCCGGTTGGGCGGCCGACTTAGGCTCAGGTCAAGATCTCGCGGTCCGTGAGTTCGAGCCCCTCGTCAGGCTCTGTGCTGACTGCTCAGAGCCTGGAGCCTGTTTCCGATTCTGTGTCTCCCTCTCTCTGACCCTCCCCCGTTCATGCTCTGTCTCTCTCTGTCTCAAAAATAAATAAACGTTAAAAAAAAAAACAACATTAATTCCCATCTAAACCAGAAAATTATCCTGTGCACCCCTCATTTAAAGAAAACTGGACATACAGAACACAAAAGTGGAGTTCTACACAGTGGCTCCCATCAATCCTTCGGGGCAAAAGTCTCTTCCTTCTCCCCAAGAGTCTTTTATTTAGATAACTCGTCACCTCCATCAGCTAGCAGGCGCCCTGCATCTCCTCCCTGTCCCTCCACTGGCCAGTTCTCTGTGGCATAGATGCTTTGCTTGGAACAGAATTCCGATCATTCTGATATCCTTAAAGATGTTCCTCTACTTAAAAAAAAAAAAAAAAAAAAAGCTTCTAAATATAAGGGAAGAGGCCCAACTTCATTCATAATGAAAAGTGCCCATTTAAATTGTTTTGAATTTTTAAAAATTTTTTTTTCAACGTTTATTTATTTTTGGGACAGAGAGAGACAGAGCATGAATGGGGGAGGGGCAGAGAGAGAGGGAGACACAGAATCGGAAACAGGCTCCAGGCTCTGAGCCATCAGCCCAGAGCCCGACGCGGGGCTCGAACTCACGGACCGCAAGATCGTGACCTGGCTGAAGTCGGACGCTTAACCGACTGCGCCACCCAGGCGCCCCTGTTTTGAATTTTTAAAAATGTTTATTTTATTTTTGAGATAGAGTGTGCATAAGAGAGAGAAGGGGAGGGGCGGAGAGAGGGAGAGAGAATCCCAAGCAGGGTCCACGCTAACAGCGCAGATGCGAGGCTCAACCTCACAAACCGTGAGATCATGACCTGAGCCGAAATCAAGAGTCAGATGTTTAACTGACTGAGCCACCAGGTGCCCTGAAAAATGCTCATTTAACCAATGAAGCCATTTTTCACCCGTCACATTCGAAAAGAGTACAGAACTAAACTGAAAATAACCTCTGCTAGAGTGGACGTGAGCCTGAAAAGCGGCCCGAGAAATTTGGAGGTGGCTGTCGCAGTTCGTGCTCCCCAAACTTCTGATTCAAGAACCCCAGGTTGGAAATGGACTGCAACGACCTGTACGTACAGGTACACAGACTCGGGTACAGAGACACCACATGCTGCAGTTACAGGCTTTCACCAGAGGCACCAGAAATATCCGTCTACAGAGGTTCTGTAGAACAGCGGAGGATCCAGACTGTGGAGCAGCGTGGGGTCGTTAAGAGAAATCGCGACTCAGACCTCAGCACAGTCAACCCGGAACGATCTCTGCGGAAACAGACGTTAAGTGCACAAGAACGTGTATGATACAAAGAAGCCCAAGATCAGCAGTGAGTGCCAATGCTGCTCTCCGGAGACACACAACAGAGGTGCAAGACCCCTGGTCCACCCAATGCCCTTCTGAGCCCGGGGAGTCGACTGCGCCCTGGTGTTACTTTAAGAACTGAATAAATGCAGAAGTACATGTTAGCCTTAGAGTATATCGTAGCCAGCACTCCAACACCTGCCTTCTTAGGGTCCTTCTTCTTGTTCCGATCACAGAGCAATAAACAGACCTTCTCTGGGGCACTGCCTAGAACAGAACAGGGTGCACAGCTGACGGTTTCCTGGGGACCAACCCTCCTGCTGACTCCTACGAGCACAGGCACACTGAACCCCCAAAGCTTTTCCTCTTTAAAAATGCAACGAGCTGGGGTGCTTGGGGAGCTCAGCTGGTTAAAGTGTCCGACTCTTGGTTTCAGGCTTAGATCATGAGGTCATGGTTTCGCAAGTTCAAGCCTCGTGCTGGGCTCTGTGCTGTCAGCACGGAGCCTGCTTGGGATTCTCTCTCTCTCCCTCTCTCTCTGCCCTACCCCACTCACACTGTCTCTCTCAAAATAAACTTTAATTTATTTTTTTTTATTTTTTTTATTGTTTATTTATTTCTGAGACAGAGACAGAGCATGAGTGGGGGAGAGGCAGAGAGAGAGAGGGAGACGCAGAATCCAAAGCAAGCTCCAGGCTCTGAGCTGTCAGCACAGAGCCTGACATGGGGCTCAAACTCACAAACCATGAGATCATGACCTGAGCCGAAGTCGGTTGCTCAACCGACTGAGCCACCCAGGCACCCCTAAATAAACTTAATTTAAAAACTTTTTTAAATTAAGAAAAAATTTTTAATATAAAAAATTAAAAATAGTGAGCTTTTTTTTTTTTTTCAACGTTTATTTATTTTTGGGACAGAGAGAGACAGAGCATGAACGGGGGAGGAGCAGAGAGAGAGGGAGACACAGAATCGGAAACAGGCTCCAGGCTCTGAGCCATCAGCCCAGAGCCCGATGCGGGGCTCGAACTCACGGACCGCGAGATCGTGACCTGGCTGAAGTCGGACGCTTAACCGACTGCGCCACCCAGGCGCCCCGCAGTGAGCTTTTTTTAATGCTAGTTTTTATTGTTATAAACATAACTTGTGAGTATAATAATATAATTTATAAAGTACTATAAAAGTAATATGTAATATGTTACTTAAATGTACATTTAAAAATGTTTAAGATGGTAAATTTTCTTTTTTTTATTGCTCACCATGATAAATATACTTTTATTTATTTATTTTATTTTTTATTTTTTTTAAATTTTTATCCAAATTAGTTAGCATATAGTCAACAACGACTTCAGGAGTAGATTCCTTAGTGCCACTTCCCCATTTAGCCCATCCCCCCTCCCACACCCCCTCCAGTTACCCTCAGTTTGTTCTCCATATTTAGGAGTCTCTTCTGTTTTGTCCCCCTGCCTGGTTTTAGATTATTTTTGTTTCCCTTCCTTACGTTCATCTGTTTTGTCTCTTAAAGTCCTCACGTGAGTGAAGTCATAGGATATTTGTCTTTCTGTGACTGACTCATTTCACTTAGCATAATACCCTCCAGTTCCACCCACGTAGTTGCAAATGGCAAGATTTCATTCTTTTTGATTGCCGAGTAAGACTCCATTGTATATATGTACCACATCTTCTTTATCCATTCATCCATCGATGGACATTTGGGCTCATTCCATACTTTGGCTATTGTCGATAGTGCTGCTATAAACATGGGGGTGCACATGTCCCTTTGAAACAGCACACCTGTATCACATGGATACATGCCTAATAGTGCCATTGCTGGGTCGTAGGGTAGTTCTATTTTTAGTTTTTTGAGGAACCTCCATACTGTTTTCCAGAGTGGCTGCACCAGCTTGCATTCCCAAGATGGTAAATTTTCTGTTATATGTATTGTACCACAATATCTTTAAAAATTAAAACTAACAATGGGGCATCTGGGTGGCTCTGTGGGTTAAATGTCTGACTCTTTTAAAAAAAATTTTTTTTTAATGTTTATTTATTTTTGAGAGAGAGAGAGAGAGGGAGGGAGAGAGAGAGAGAGACAGAGCACAAGCTGGGGAGGAGCAGAGAGAGAGGGAGACAGAATCCAAAGCAGGCTCCAGGCTCTGAGCTGTCAGCACAGAGCCTGACACGGGGCTCAAACCCACAAGCCGTGAGATCATGACTTGAGCCAAAGTCGGACGCTTAACCGACTGAACCACCCAGGTGCCCCCTCTTTTTTTTTTAATGTTTACTTTTAAGAGAGAGAGAGACAGAGTGACGGAGAGATACAGACAGAGACAGTATGAGTGGGGGAGGGGCAGAGAGGGAGGGAGACACAGAACCTGAGGCAGGCTCTAGGCTCCGGGCTGTCAGCACAGAACCTACGTGGGGCTCGAACTCACGAACCATGAGATCATGACCTGAGCGAAGGCAGACGCTTCCGATCGAGCCACCCAGGCACCCCCTTAATCATCTGACCTTTGATCTCAGTTCAGGTCTTGGGCTCACGCCCTATGCTGGGCTGCATGATGGCGTGAAGCATACCTAACAAACCAACTGAACAACCTTGTGAGAATGGGACATACACAGTTCTCTGACTGCTCTTACGTGTTCCACTCACCTGGACTTTGTGGGGCGCCTTCCCATGTCAGGAAACACTGACATCATTGGTAACAGCAGCACTTTACAGTTTGGGTGGTCTCTAATTCACCTCAGTAATTTCCCTTTGCTGAGTATCTAGGATCCCAGAAACGAAAATTGTGGGTCCAAGACCTGCCTTTTGAAACATGTCGCCAAACTACTCGTCGGAAAGTCTGTCTAACCTGTAGTCCAATCGGCATTGTATCAAATACATGCTGGTTCCCCACAATCTCACCGATGGGTCTTGCTAACTGTTAGATCTCTGCCAACAAGACAGCCAGAGCCTACCATCTCAGGGGGCGCCTCAGGGGGCGGGGGAGGGGGGCTGGCTCAGTTTGTCAGGCGTCTGACTCTTGGTTTTGGCTCAGGTCACGATCTCACAGTCTGTGAATTCAAGCCCCGTGTCGGGCTCTGCGTTGGCACAGCGGAGCCTGCTTGGGATTCTCTCTCCCTCCCTCTCGCTGCCCCCCCCTCCCCCGCTTCCCAAAACAAATAATAAATAGACATTAAAAAAAAACTACTGTCTCATTTTCAAGTAAACCCGCAGATTCCTATGAGAGACGATAGAGGGCAACCTCAATCAGCTGGGGAGCTGGTAAGGACTCCCCGAGGCAGTTGATAACACCCAGCTCACCTCTGTGGAGCACGCTTCCCTTTGCATCATCATTACTGCACTAAGCACCACTAAATCCTAGAACACGTATCCTGCCTTAGAAAGGTCGTTAACGTGACCACAAAGGAATAATTATACAATATGACGGTGTCTCTCCTATCTCATCCTCTCCAAAGGGCTCCCAAACTGCCCATCTAAGAGTTTATTTTTCTGATTTACAGAGAGGGTAGTCTGTACCACTTGGAAATGAAGTTGTTAATTCAGTGTGGCAATGAAATAGAGTTTTTTCTTCCTTGTTTCTGAGCCTCCTCCTTGGATATGGTTTCAGTCAAAAAAAAAAAAAAAAAAGTGAGGGGTGCCTGGGTGGCTCAGTCGGTTGAGCATCCGACTTCAGCTCAGGTCATGATCTCGCGGTCTGTGGGTTCAAGCCCCGCGTCGGGCTCTGTGCTGACGGCTAGGAACCTGGAGCCTGCTTCGGATTCTGCGTCTCCCTCTCTCTCTCTGCCCCTTCCCCGCTCATGCTCTGTCTCTCTGTCTGTCAAAAATAAATAAACATTAAAAAAAAATAAAAAATAAAAAGTGAATTCCTTTGGGAATAGGCTTTCAAGTCTACTTGTATTAAAAATGGAAGTAAATGCTTCAGTCCGTTTAATTTTTTTTAACACACTTTTAGAAAATGTTTATTTACTTATTTCTGAGAGAGAGACAGAGAGAGAGCGAGCAAGGGAGAGAGACAGAGAGAGAGAGAGAGAGAGACAGAATCCGAAGCAGGCTCCAGGCTCCGAGCTGTCAGCACAGAGCCCGACGCGGGGCTCGAATCCACAAACCCATGAGATCATGACCTGAGCCGAAGTCGGACGCTTAACTGAGCCACTCAGGCTCCTGAGTCCATTTATTTTTTAAAATTTACAGTTAAACTTGAAAGAATACACTAATTCCACTTAAAAAAAAAGAGGAGGGGCATGCAAACACTTTAGTGTGAATTAGCCAACTACAAAATGCAAGGTAGAGAATTACTTCTATTTGAAGACAAGAAATCACAAGTACCTTTATGGGGGTTCAGGGTCGCTCCTGTGCATAAAAACATCACGCCCCTCATTCCCCTTTTCTAACCACTTCAAGTCCTCCAAAGTTCTGCAATCTGATTTGCAGGAACAGGCAGCGCGCTCCCCCCAGACCTCAGCACAGCGCTAAAAACTCCCGGTAGCTGACAAGTGTACAGGCAGCCCTGCACCATTTTCCTTTAAGGCGAAAACGCAGTAGCCTGCCACCTTGTGGAAACAAGAGGTAACAACACTTCATCTGAAGCGTCAGTGCAGCTCCCTAACAGAATAACCTACATACGGCTGAAGAAAAGAGAAAAGCATTCTAACAGGCACATGAAAAGATGCTCAACGTCACTCATCATCAGGGAAATACAAATCAAAACCGCAATGAGATACCACCTCACACCCGGTCAGAGTGGCTAAAATTAACCACTCAGGAAACAACAGATGCTGGCGAGGATGTGGAGAATGGGGAACCCTCCTGCACCGTCGGTGGGAATGCAAACTGGTGCAGCCGCTCTGGAGAACAGTATGGAGGTTCCTCAAAAAACTGAAAATAGAACTACCCTCTGACCCAGCAACTGCACTACTAGGTATTTATCCAAAGGATACAAAAATGCTGATTTGAAGGGGCATATGCACCCCAGTATTTACAGCAGTAATATCAACAATAGCCAAAGTATGGAAAGAGCCTAAATGTCCATCAACTGACAAATGGATAAAGAAGATGTGGTTTATGTATACAATGGAATATGTTCCATCGTGATGAAAAAGAATAAAATCTTGCCAGTGGAGCAGTGTGGATGGAACTAGAATGTATGATGCTAAGCGAAATAACTCAGAGAAAGACAAATATTATGTGATTTCACTCATAAGTGGAATTTAAAAAACACAACAGACGAACCCAGGGAGAGGGAAGGCAAAATAAGATAAAAACAGAAAGGGAGGCAAACCGTAAGAGACTCTTAAATACACAGAACAAACTGAGGGTTGACTGGGGTGCTGAAAATGGGTGATGGGCATTAAGAGGACACTTGTTGGGATGAGCACTGGGTGTCATATGTAAGCGATGAATCCCTGGGTTCTACTCCTGAAACCAACACCACACTGTACGTTAACTAACTTGATTTTAAATCAAAAAAAGAAAAGAAAAAAGCATTCAAATTCACTTAATGTATCAAATAAACAATGCATAGTACTAGAAGAAGGCATCTTTTAAGTTTTGGATGCTGGATTCACCCTTGGCCAAGGAGTAGACATTTATGGTCATGAGCGCGCGCGCGCGCACGCGCGGGCACACACACACATGCGTGCACACACGCGCGCACACACACACACACACACACACACACACACACACACACACACACCCCTTAAGTCCAAACCGGGATTTGCTTGCAGTGATACAGATCAGCAGACCTAGCTTCACCTTTTGCTATTTTACTCACTTCTGTTTGTGAAAATGGCACGAGGCGTGGGTCTTACCTTTTCACTACCAGCTTCAGGGTTTTATGAGAGCCCTTCACCAGGCAAATCGCCTCCTGTCTAAACCCTGAGAGACCAATGTCGTTGATGCCGACGATCTCGTCCCCGGCCAGTAACTTGTCCACTGCCGCAGCTTTACTTCCTTCTTCAATCTGCAACAAAGACGCACGTGCCATGAGCCTCCAAACAAACAAAGCAAGTCCCCAGAAGTCAGCCAGGAGCAACGTGCCTGTGACGTGTGCCGCCCACAGCTCTATGACTGGCTCTGGGATCGGCCAGGACCCCATCTACGCCCTGAGGCTGCGCAGATTCCTATTTGACGAATGAGGGACACATCCCTCACCCAGCGCTGCCTTTGCGGGGACGTGGGCTACCTTCACCGAGGGAACAGGAAAGAGCGCATGCGCTCCGGAACACGCACGACCCAAAACGGTGGATCTAAAGATACAGGGCCCTTTTCTGGAAATCCTTTATCCAAACAATAATGATGGGTTATTTTTATTATGTACTGTTTCTCATACATTAATCCCAGGCCTAGATTCTTGTAACTGCTTTACTGAGAGAGAGTTCAAATACCAGAAAACTCACTCACATAAAATATACAAGTGAATGACTTTTTAGTATATTCACAGAACTGTGGAACCATCACGTCCTAAACCCAGAAGAAACCTGGTAGCCGTGAGCAGTCACCTCCTGATCCCCTCCAGCCCTGGCCACCACTAACCCACCTCCTGTCTCTATGCATTTGCCTTTGCTGGATAGCTCACAGAAAAAGGATCCTACAGGGGCGCCTGGGCATTTCAGGTGGTTAAGTGTCTGACTCTTGATTTTGACTCAGGTCATGATCTCACGGTTTGTGGGACAGAGCCCTCCATTGGGGTCTGCGCTGACAATGTGGAGTCGGCTTGGAATTCTCTCTCTCCCTGTCTCTCTGCCCCTCCCCTGCACTCTCTCTCTCAAATAAATGAACAATGGGGCACCTGTGTGCTTCAGCTGGTTAAGCATCCAACTCCTGATTTTGGCTCAGGTCATGATCTCATGGTTCATGAGATCGAGCCCTGTGTCAGGCTCCGCACAGGTAGCATGGAGCCTGCTTGGGTTTCTCTCTCCCTCTTTCTTTGTTGCTCCCCCACTTGTGCTGTCTCTCTTTCTCTCATAATAAATAAATTAAAAAAATTAAACATTTAAACAAATAAAAAGAATTCTGCAACATGTGGCATTTTTAAAAACGTTTATTTATTTTAAGAGAGAGAAAAAGAGAGTGCACACTCAGGGGAGAGGCAGAGAGAGGAAGAAAGAATCCCAAGCTGGCTTTATGATGTCAGCACAGAGCTCCACTCAGGGCTCAAACTCATGAACCAAGAGATCATGACCTGAGACAAAATCAAGAGCCAGATACTAACCAACTGAGCCACCCAGGCGCCCCAAGAAATCTTGGCCTTTAAATACTAAACCTAGTTTTTTTCTATACAGTAATAATAATCTCAGCAGCAATTAACCCTGTCTGCTTTCTCTACTAGTGCTTGACAAACTATGGCCCATGAGCGAAATCCAGCCAGATGCGCCCCCCCCCCTTTTTTGTAAATAAAATGTTACTGCAATAGAACCACACCCACTTGCTTACATATGGCTACAGGACAGCAATGAGTCGCCTGGCCCACAAAGCCAAGAATATTTACTACTTGGCTTGTTACAAAACAGTTTGCCAACCCCAGTTTTATACCAAAAAGCAATTATCTTTACAAACTGCTAGGAAAACCGGTGAACAAAGTTAACGTTTGTGAGAGTATCTGTGTACAATCTGAAAGTTCACTGCCTGACTGTTTGCCGCGGCCAACCTAACAGTTACTTACAAAGCCCTCACAAAGCAGTAGAGCAGTACATCTTTCCTCCAGGTTAAAAAACTGGGTACTAAGCAACTTACATGCCTCAGTTCTGCAAGTGAATGATAGTTGCCTCAAATCTCCCCTTAAATCTAAGGACGACGTTTGAACTCTCAGGTTAACCAAGCAATTATTCATTGTAAGTCAACACCATCAATGCAAGTAAACGACCACTTCTTAACCGAATGGATGGCTTCATATTTTTGTTAATAACTGGTTTCAAAAGTCTAGACAATTTTATCCCAACACAGTAACAGACACGTTGTAAATAAATTTCCACCTGCCCAAGATTACACGTTCAGCCAGGTACAGTCAAGGTGCAGGTGACATTCAGTGGAGTGCTTAGGTTTTTGACACGTCCTGTGCGAGAGGCCAAGGGGCTGTCCAGGTGGAGGGTCCGTGGGCAGCTGGCTGTGGGATAAGAGCATCCAGGGAAAGGTGGCCCACCCATGGAGTGACCCCAAGCAGAAGATATTTAAAGATTTGAGGGGCAGGGTGCCTGGGTGGCTCAGTAGGTCAAGCGTCCAACTTCAGCTCAGGTCATGATCTTGTGGTTCATGGGTTCAAGCCCCGTGTCGGGCTCTGTACTGACTGCTCAGAGCCTGGAGCCTGCTTCCATTCTGTTTGTCTCTCTCTCTCTCTCTGCCCCTCCCTGGCTTGTGCGTACACACTCACTCTCTCTCAGAAATAAATAAAACTTAAAAAAAACAAACAAACCAGGGGGCTGGGGAGACTGAAGGAGGCTGCCCGGACAGAAGACAGAGTCACGGGCAGATAACCACAGAGATGGAACCCTGGATCCCCAACAATTAGAGCGCTGGTGAAAGAGGGCACCAGGTAAACCACAGGAGATAAAGGAGAAAGGGTGAGCATCGCAGCAGCCTCCACCACCGAAGTTCACACTGACGAGGACGGCCGGCGACCCTGCCCGTGCAGGGAAAGCCCCCAGGGGAAGCTGACCAACGCTCCGGCTGGGGTCACTACCAGAGCCCGCAGCACTGTGGTGGCTGGGGTCAAGACCAGCACCTGTCCCCCAAAACAGGGACCCAGACGCTGCAGGCCCTCAAGGCAGCATTCAAGGCGTGCCTGGGTCAGTTTCATCTCCTCTCTCTCTCTCCTCTTGGCGCTAAGTACACAATCTGGAGGGCAAAATCTAGAATACAGAACACATGCAGATGGTAACTTGGGTCTGTACCCAGCGAACTATTGCCTGAATTCCATTAGGTAAATGCTTTGGTGGCATGAGTGCAAAAAAAGCCATCTGCGTTCAGAGTTTGTACTTATTCTTTCAGTAAGCATCTACAGAGCAAGTACTATGCGCAAAAACCGCTAGATACTGGACAGTGCGTCTTGCAAGATGTAGTTCCCGCCTCGAAGACATTTCTAGGCTTAGAGGCCAACGTTTCTCAACCTGTGATGTGCACACAAGTCTCCCAGGGTTTAAAATGCAGATCTGGGGGTGGCTGGGTGGCTCAGTCAGTTAAGCATCCCACTCCTGATATCAGCTCATGTCGTGATCCCACAGTTTGTGAGTTTGAGCCCTGTATCAGGCTCTGCACTGGCAGTGTGGAGCCTGGTTGGGATTCTGTCTCTCTCCCTCTCTCCCCTCCTCCCCCGTCTCTGCCCCTCTTCTGCTCATGCCCTCTCTCTCAAAATAGATAAATAAAACTTAAAAAAAATGTTTTTTAAATGCAGATCTGATTCAGCAGGTCCTGGGTGGGGCTTGAACTTCTGCGTCTCTAAGACCATCCTTAACAAGCTCCCAGGAGAGGAGACGATGATTTGAGTTGCAGTGTAGAGATATAGGGACAGATAAATGAAGTACCAGATGAGTGAGAAGTCGGCTTGCCCTCTATGGTGTGGATGCACACTCCAGGAACATTTTCACAGAGCCCATGGCATTTGGTGCCGCCTTGAAGGATGCGCTTTTTGGAGACTCATCACAACACACAAGGGTCAGGTACCATGAGGAAGCCACAGAACATACAAGTTTTTTTAAGTTTATTTATTTATTTAAAGGAAGAGAGAGAAACCCAAGCCAGCTCTGCACTGACAGTGCAGAGCCCAACACGGGACTCAAACACACGAACCATGACATCATGACCTGAGCTGAAGCCAGGAGTCGTCACTTAATGGACTGAGCCACCCAGGCGCCCTTGAATCACACATTCTAAAGGGGTTAAAATGGTGAGTTTTGTGTGAGACACATTTAGCATACTAAAAGTCACACATTCTTCTGTATCTACAAGAAAAGATCCTGACCCCACGATAAGAGTGAACATAAGCGTCCTCCCTACAGTGATTCCCTTTGAATTGCAGTGAAAGAGAACGTCTTTAGGCAAAACCACCGTGACTAATGACCTGCAGGGTCTCAGGACAGTTGTTAAGGCAGCAGGCCCTGGAGGGGACACGTCACCGGTGTCTGGCTCAGCTACCACTTGGTGGGTTTCTCCGCGTCATCCCCACAAACCCTTCTATGGACAAGTTGTGCGAGACTCCCGTGAAGCCCCGTCATGTCCTCTGGCTTCACCACGGAGACGAACACCATGTTACTTCCTCTCATCTGTAAAGACTTCTCCAGTTTCTCCTCTATAAAGGAAGACTGCATTCCAAAGCCTCCTTCAGCCTCGCCCTAACGCACTCCACCTACACTTCCCAGAAAAAAAATCGGTCTGGGTTTGGGAGATAAAGTAGCTGGGGCTTTACCCTCCCCCCTGCACCCCCGCCCTTGGCTTCCTCCCCAAGACAAAGTTTCTCTTTGATATTCATTGTGCTCTTGGGGGAAGAAGCTGTAAAAGAAAAAGCAGCTTTGAAAACCTGCATTCTATACTCCCCCCCCCCCCAAACATCTCACAGCAGGTGGGATTAATTAGGCTTCAACTTGGCGAAGAACAAACCTGAAGTCGGTGCTACCCGCACAGGATAAGGACTCTGCCTGCCCGCACGTGACAGTGTATCCAAACCCAACGCTGATGGGCATTCCGTCCCCAGGGCCACACGCTACAAAGGACTGTGCTTGGCACTGTTAACCAGTAGGGGCGACCACCTACGTGTACAGAGGGTGGGAGCCACCAGCAGGGCAGTTCCGGCCAAGGTCACCTGCTCCAACCCAGAAGAGTCCCCCGCACAACGGGAGGCGGGCAGAGACAAACCCTGCTGTGCCCACGATGCGGGCCCACATGGCACACACTTCACACGTACAGAACGGGAGTCCCAAGCGCCCACGCCAGTCCGCATATTCCACCCGGAGTCACTAACTGGCATTCCGTACGGCAAACCCACACTCACCGTGCCAATGAAGTGAGATGTCCCGTGACATAAAGAAGGCCTTACTCTTCTTATAGGAATATGTTGTCTGGAAACAGCAGTGGGGAGAAACAGTTAACGCAAGCCTTTATTTTTTATCATTTATTTATTTTGAGAGCAAGCGGGCGAGCATCAACGGGGAAGGGTCACAGAGAGAGAGAGAGGCAGAGAATCCAAAGCAGGCTCTATGCTGGCAGGTCAGAGCCTGACACAGGGCTCGAACCCACAAACCGTGCAATCACGACCTGAGCCAAAGTCAGACACTGAACCGACTGAGTCACCTAAACGCCCGAGAGTCATTTTGGAACACAGTGTTCATACTTCTTGGAATGGACGTTACAGATGATCGGGAATGAAGACCCACAGAGGCAAAAGAATCGGGTCTGGGAGTGGACCAGGCATACACTGAAAGGAATCGCGTCCAATGCAGGGGGCAGCACGAGGGGCAACGTTCACCTCTGTCTCGGGGGCGGAAATGCAGTTTCACAGATGGGAAGGGCCATGAACACAACTTGAAAGGAAGTGCGTGTTTCGGGGAGGACATCCAAAGTCGGGTCTTGACGTGAAGACAGGGGCACGGGCAGGAAGCCCAGACGTGTCACAGGAATGTCAGCCTGGCAGGGTGTAAAGCTCTCACAAGAGGGCGTTTGAAGATAAGGGCAGAAGGGAGAAGATTAGGAACTTGACCTCGAATCAGAATCTGGGACAATATCCCGTAGGCAGTGAAGGCGCAGAGAAAGCAGGCCTGGAAGTAGGGAAATGATAGTATTCACGCAAGTATTTGTGGAAGATGAACCTTGCAGGCACAACACGTGAAATGAATTTCTGCCTAAGAACAAGGTGGTGATGACGAAGATCCTCACCTCCACCTTGGCGCTGGACAGAAACGAGGGCTCAAAACGACACAGGGCAGAGAACAGGAACGTGGGCAAGGACTCTAGACGCTGTGAGGGAAGACCTCACGATGTCGGCACAGATGGACACAATGGGCCAAAGGAAAGAAGCCAGTGGTGCGGAGGTGTTGTGCTCGAGTGATTCAGAAAATCACGATGGCCAGAGATCACAATGAAAGGAGGAAAACGACACGGAGTCTAATATCCTATTTCAAAGGCCACGAATCACACGTGCAACTTATCAGTTCTACCTCAAGAATGGTCCAGACAACAGGAACTGCATGACAAAGCAATGCCTTTTGTTAGACGGGGCAATCCCTGATGTCACCGCTTCAGGCTGCTTAATTTCAGTATTTTACTCATTCTCCCAGAACCAAAAAGCTTCGGAAAGGAAACCTGACTCATCCAGGGGAAGTATCAAGTAGTGAAATAACCTGAATGTGTATCTCTGGTAACAGACAAGCCCATTGAAAACTGGAAACTTCCACCTAAACGTGTTGGAGACTCGAACAAGTAATAATTGCCGGCCCCCCGTGACGAGAGAAGCCACACAAGCCAGGCAGCCCAGCTTCTAGAAGGCTCTTCGGCATCTCGGGACCGACCGGCACCCTCTCCACGGCCAAGATGCCCGAGAGAAAGGTCAACTCGGGTGCAGGGGCGGTGAGGGAGCCCCAGAGGAGACACGCAAGTTGTCAGCTAAAACCTGCACCAGCAAAAGTAGAAATGGAGCAAAACCTCTTCAAACAAACAAAAAAAAAAAAGGGCAAACAAATGGGAAAACAGGCTGAAGGGACTGACCAAGAAACTACAGATCTACCTGAGGAAACAGAGGAACGAAAGCTTCAGGAGAGCCCAGCCTCTGGAGAAGCAGAGGTGAAGGAAGCCCAGCCTAAGATCATACACCACGTCTTACTGGTGGGCCCTGTCTCCTTACAGAATCCAGAGGGGAGTTTCATCGCTATTTTGGAAATGTAAGCTTTTTACTAAGTCTGGGAATATTTTTAAGGAGGGAATATCACCTCATCTGAGTTAACTGTAACTTTTTTTTTTAAGAGGCAAAATCATTCGCTGGTTATGTATTTTTTAGTACAACCAGGAAAGAGCAAGATACGGAATCCCAGGAGGCTCTGGCTGTCTGGGTCAGCTTAACATCCCATGGGTCAGGGGAGCAGATTTTACAGCCGACAGTATAAAGCATGCTACGTGGCAATCTGGAGGCACGGTCGTGTATTTCGTGTGTCTCGAACACTGAAAGTTACCTCTCTCCCCACAATTCCTAAAGAACACCATTCCCTGATCTTGGCACACTCAGTTCCTGAGCGTGCTAGCCCAGTTTCCCTAAACACTTTGGTTGTGTGCCGTGAAAAACCTGGAAGTTTGAACAAGTCGTGTTTAGGATGTTAAATTGTGAATTGTGAATGAGGTGGGGAGCACTGTGATTGAACAGATTATCGACACACAAGATACTGATACTTATCTCTTCCTAAGGAAAATCTGCCTCCACATTTCAAGCTGTAAAGTCACCGGAATAACGGTTTACATAAGAGTGGCAGACTACATCTTTTTAGGTCTTTGGTATCTGTGTTAAAAACTGTACAAAATGAGGGGCATCTGGGTGGCTCAGTCGGTTAAGCGTCCGACTCTTGATTTCAGCTCAGGTTAAGATCTCACTATTTGTGATTTCAAGCCCCATGTCCGGTTCTGTGCTGACACTGTGGAGCCTACCTGGGATGCTCTCTCTCTCTTTCTCAAAATAAATAAACTTCAAAACAATCTAGACAAAATGAAATGTCTGTGTACGGATCATCAAACCACCAACAAAATCTCAATTGTGGAAAGAAAAAAAAACCTCTTTTTTTTTTTTCTCATGGTTGACAACCAAAATCAAAAAGCAAGAGAAAAGACAAAACGATGCCCCCCTAAAACTAACAAAAGATACCACAACCCACCTCCTGGGCTTTGGTCTCCCGGTGAGCGAGTTGGTGTTACTCCGAGGCATTTAAGAATGCGACGGCTCGCTCTGACTATTCTAACACGTTCCTTTCAGCCTCCCTAAAAGGAGAGCTGGTCACGTGAGACCCCATAAAAAGAAAGGCAAATGTGGCCTGCACAAAGGGACCAAGGCAGGTTAACGGCCAGAGCCCGGCCGACGAGATATATAAAAGGAAGACACGCCTGGGTGACGAGCTTGTGCGCGGAGGGGGAATGTGGCCAACAAAAGGGTCAAGGCGGAAGCCCCACGGAAGAGGACAAGATCTGGAGGCTGCACCGGACAGCCAGAGACGGAAACCGAAATCTGGAGGACGGCTCAAGCACAATCGGCAGAGGAGGGGCTCCGCATCAGGCGGTCGGGAGTACAGCGCAGAAGCCAGGCCAGCTGCGCCAGGAGCCAAAGGAGAAGCGCTCCTCCCGAGCCCGGGCCCGGCTGCCCGCCTGCGGCCGGATGAGGCCCGAGCGGGGCCTCCTCTCTACGGGGCCAAGGTCCGGGACAGGAGGACTCTGCAAAGCCCTCATCACCACATTGTCCCTGCGTCCCAGGAACAGAGGCCTACGCACATAAGGGACGGCTTCCGGAAAGCCACATCCAAGGAGCATCTTCTAAACACCGTCAGGTGTCAGGGAGGGTTCAGGCCAGAAGGGACACGAAGACTTCCGGCTCTCACGTTGCCGGTTAGCAACGTGCCGCCTCGGCTCTAGCTCTGCCCTCCACGGCCTCCCCTGAAGATCCCACAGAGGGGCCCTGTGACCACTTCTCCTTGCCACAGGCACCAGTAAGGACCGTCAGCAGAGGGCACGGGAGGGACACCAGAAGGGGACTCCGTCACCCTTTCCACTTGCGGCCTGCCTTCCTCTGTACCTCCTGCCCTGAGGCGGCCACCAAGTGAACAAGGCAGTTTTGAGGGCATGGCGACTAGGTGGGCATGGAGTCAGGCAAATGCGGCTATTACATGCGTGTGGCCATCACTGTAGCACAGCCACACACGGAAGCAGCTGTTAGGTGGGGGTGGCCGTCAACTGGGCATGGCCTTGAGTGTGCATGGCAGTTACATTCATGTAGCCTTACAGGGTGCGACAGTCAAGTGGGCATGGCGCACAGGAATGTGTCAGTCAATGGGCAGTGAGGACACCACGGCTTGATCATTAGGTGCTTGTTGCAGTCATGTGGGCTCAGACGTTGAATGAGCCCAGGCCGGCAGCCACGTTGGGCTGTGGTCAGGCAGACGCAACAGGGACGTGGGCGTGGCATTCAGACACAGGCAGCCATTATGGAGCATGGCAGTCACATGGCTCTGGCAACAGTGGACACAACAATCATACAGGTGCAGCACTCCTGTGGGCGTGGCATTCATCTGGGTGTGGCATTTACCTCTGCTGGGATTCGCGGGGCAAGACATAAAAGAGTCAACCTGCACAAGCATCAAATGAGCACACAGACCTGAGGGTGCAGATTCAAGTGTGTGCCGTGGTGACATGAGCACAGCACTTGTGGGTGTGCCAGGAATCAGGCAGTCACATAAGCACGGAAGTCAGATGGGCGTGGCAATCACGTGAGCACATCGTGACACTGGCAGTAAATAGGCAGCCATGGCAGGGCATGGCAGACAAATGAGCATGAAGGTTATGGGCCTGCACTCAAAAGTTATGAATGTGAATAGAGGAGCCTGTCTTGGAGGTGCCATATACGGGATATGACACAGAAGTGACAGTGCCAGTGAATGGGCCTCCCTTTCTGGGCAGGCAGCGTCTGGAAGTGCGTGGTCAAGAGACAGGAGTCCGCGGACACTGAGTCTCTGGCAGGGCCAGAGGTGCCGCAGGCCGAAGGCTTGCAGGCCACCAGCGAACAGCCTGTGCAGGAAGGCCAGGCCCGACCCGAGGGGCAGGTGGGCGGCCCCAGCGAGCTATCAGTGCCGCCTGGGCATGGCGTAGTGGCGGTGGAGGCGCTGTGGGGCCTGGTGGAGGAGGAGGTTGAGGTGGCGGCCGCGGAAGAGGACGCGCCTGGGGAAGAGGGGCATGACCAGAGGAAGAAGGGGGAGGAGGACGAGGAGCAGGAGCCGGGGAAGGAGAAGGTCCAGCTTCGCGAGGAGGAGGACCTGAAGGACGAGGGGGAGCAGCAGGAACAGAAGAGCAGGAGGAGGAGGAGGAGGAAGAGGAGGAGGAAGAGGGGGAGAGGCAGCAGGAGTAAAAGATTAGAAGGAGGAGGAGAAGCAGAAGCCCAAGCAGAAGGAGGAAGAGCGGAAGGAGGAGGAGTTGGCGGAAATGGAAGGGGAGGAGCAGGAGCACCAGGGTATACAAGCGGCAGCGGCGGCGGCGGCAGGGGTGGCGATGGCAGGGGCGGCGGCGGCGGGGGCGGCGGCGGCGGGGGCGGCGGCGGCGGCGGGGGCGGTGGCGGCGGGGGCGGCAGTGGCATGGGAAGAGGACCAGGAGGAGGAGCGGGAGGAGGAAGGGAAGGCGTGGGAGCCATTAAAGGGAGAGCCGAATTGCAAACCGAGGAGGAAGAGGAGCAGGAGAAGGGAGCGCTGGAGGAGCAGCAGCAGGGCCAGGAGGAGGTGGAAGGAAAGGAGGACAAGGAGGAGCGGGAGGAGGAGGAACAGAAGCCGAGTGAGCAGGAAGGCCGATGGGTGGAAGAAGCCCAGGAGCTGCACGTGAAGCAGGATAAGAAGGAGCAGTTCGAGACAGGCCTCCGTCCTTGCCCTTCCCCACTGGAGGCTCTGGAGGCCCTTCAGATAGAGCTACAGCCCGTGAATAAACAGGCCAGCCGGGAGCACGCTCGACTCAAACTCAGGATGTGGCAGAGGCGGCGGCATCATCTGGAACAGAGAAGTGCCCTTATCCAGGGCATCCGTGGTTTCTGGGCCAAGGCTGTATCCTTCCTGCTGCTGGTGGAGGGTCCAGAGGGGGCTGGGCTTGCACAAGAGGAAGGAAAGGGAGGCGACATTTAGAGGAACCCAGGACAGGGACTGGAGCTAAGCCACGCTCCAGTGGCCGGGAAGGTGCAAACATGATACCATCCCAGTGGTCCTGGCTCTGCAGTGAGTGTGGGAGGAGGGCAGTGCTGGGGTGGTGGAGGCACGTGTGCTTTACGTCGCACCTGGCACGGAAACAGCGCTGGGAGAGTGCGGAGTGGCGGTGGAGGTCCAGGCCAGGACGGGGAAATGACCGAGGGCTTCTTCCCACGCAAAGCCGCGCGGGGGCACGTTTCTGGGTCCCGCTAAGCATCTTGCTGCGGGGAAGGCGGTGCGAATGCCCACTGGTCGGCGCGAGACCGGATGTGTGCTGTGTGGCTGTGTGGAAGTAAGCGTCCTCAGTGTCCTCATGAGCACACAAGGCTAGGCGTGGATGCGGGCGTCTGGGCGTGCACAGCCTCCTGTGCGTGTCTAGCAGAGCCCTGCGGAATCCTGAGACCCCGTGGGCCTGGATGCAGCCTGTGGGGAGGGCGTGAGGCCCGGGGGGAGGACGCCAGTCCCTGGGGGAGGACGCCAGGATGCGGTCCACACCGGTTCTCTGGGTCCAGGTCTCTCATGCCCAGCACCTGAAGGCTCTTTGACCTGCAGCAGTTTGTGAACCACCCTCAGATGTCAGCCCTGATTAGTAAGCAGGATGAAAGCATGCTTCGCCACATGACCAATTTGAAGGTCGGCCTGGGAGTGCGAGGCGGTGTGGGTGGGTGGCTGTGTGGGCGGGGGAGGTGGTGGGGAGAAGTGGTGTGTTCCTTCCTCAGGGGAGGGCGGGTCTCCTGGAACAAGATTTCACATTTCTGCCCCACATTCCTACCACGGCAGGTGGAGGAACACAAGTTTCCCAGGGAATGCCGGAAGATCCTGCTGTTTTTTGGCAAGAACTCCTACTTCCAGAATGAAGTCGTTACGAAGGAGTATGTCCTTGGCCTTGCTGGTAAGTGTCCACTGAATGCATGGGCGGCAGTGGGTGGAGGGTTGACTGTGATCAGTTCTCTGGCGCCTTCTCACATACTCGTCTTCCTGCAGGGTATACGGCGTCTCATTCCAGTCCCATCCTGTGGTACCCAAGGTACAGACAGGAGGCCTACAGACGCAGGCATGACAACAGCAGCCTCAACTTCTTCAACTGGTTCTCTGACCACAGCTTTGCCGGCTCTAGCAGGATTGCTGAGGTGGGGCCCTGTAACAAGGAAGGGAGGTGATTTTCATGGGTTCCCCCACTGCGTGGGACAGCTACCTGAGGCCTGGCCTGTCTCCCCTACCAGATAATCATCGAGGATCTTTGGCGCAACCCCCTGCCGTATTTCAAGATGGAGGAGGCCCCAGGAGAGAGCACTGAGAGGGAAAGAGGTGAGCAGCCAAGGGTGTGGGCACTGAAATGTGTGCCGTGGGGCCCATGGCGCAATTCTCTTCTGCGTGGAGGCACCGAGACTCACAGTGGCACAGGAGGTGACACCAGGTCAAAAGGGCATCGGCCTGAGACAGGGAGTCTTAAGAAGTAACGTGTCAAAGAGGCTTTGCCCCTTTGGGGAGGCTGAAGGTGGGCAGTGGGCCAGACAACAAGAATGAGCAAAGCGGGACATCCAAAGCTGGCTCATCAGATAGCACGGTGACAACGGTCATTCCAGGACCATGAACCCCACCCTCAGGCCTCCTACCACCATCCCACATGTTGTCGGGCTTCTGGAGCCACTTGTCAGCTTTGGCACAGCTTATGACACCCTCCCATTCTACCTTCCGTTTGGAAACATTCAAGCAACCTTAAACAGGGCCAAGATAAGACTCTCACCTGTCCTGTGTGTGTGTGTGTGTGTGTGTGTGTGTGTGTGTGTGTGTATGGATGTGGGTGTGGGTGTGTCTGTGTGTCTCTGTCTGTGTGTACCCTTATATCCCAGATATATGAACGATCTTGAGAAGACTATGAAGGAGAATCGCACTTCATGGACCCCAGTGGAAACCCTTCCGATGCTCACCGATGGTCCACAAGATTCTCCTGCCCACGAAATAAGGACAAGGCTGGTGGTGACACGTGGCGCAGGGTTTTGAAGAAATACATTGGAAGAAATACATTTGAAGAATATACATCTGAAGAAATATAGAATGGGAGATAAACAGCATGAAGTGTTTGTGTGTGTTTTCTGCTCAGGTACGCTCTGGGGCGTGTCCATGTATACATGCGGCTGTCCAGAGGTGTAAGTGTTCTGTGCCTGCACATTGGAGTTCCAAGGAAGGGCGGGACGTAGGACATTGTCCGTAGGGATGGGTCACACATTGGGTTTGCATGTGAGGTCAGTAAGACTGAACCAATGGGGAGTTGAGTGAGGGAGGACAGGGCACAAACCTGAGAGAAAGGCCAGCACCCACGTTCATATCTTTC
The DNA here is from genome assembly GCF_028749965.1 of Puma concolor. NCBI lineage: Eukaryota > Metazoa > Chordata > Mammalia > Carnivora > Felidae > Puma > Puma concolor. Next base: position 104,172 of record NW_028240258.1, read on the forward strand.
CTGTGAAAATGAGGAAATTCAAGGAAATGGAGAGGCCAGCACAGGCCAGGGATGTCCAATACTCAGGGTTTGGGGATGTCCGTGATGGTGCCCCCAGAATCCCGCATGGTGACATCCTCAGTCATGTTGACTGAACCGCCACACAGAGAGGAATTCCCAGGGTTGATTACCCTCTGGTTTTCAGATGTCTACGAATGCAGACTGTCTTGTGGACAAGGTCAGGATCTCAGGAGCAGCCACACATATTTGAGGGATTGTGAGCAGGCTGTAGGATTGGTGTCCAGGGGAGGGAACCGAGGGACCAGAGGGAGAGTGGGTGGGTAAGACCGACGAAGTTCTGCTTCAGGCAGAGTTGACAGGGAGAACGTACACACTGCAGAGGAAACAGCCCACTACAGTCTCACGCAACTCCAAAATCACAGCCAACTTTTCTGGTTCCACTTCCTGAAGCTGAGCCTCCCACACACTGCTTCACTTACTCTCACATATTCACACACACACACACACACACACACACACACACACACAAGACTCCTGAAGGTGTCCTAGTACGGATGCCCTTGTGTGAACTTCGCTGTTTCTGAAATGACCTCAGGTTACAAATGGGTGGCCCAGATTGCAAGGCAACAGAGGGGAGGGTCGCGGGGAGGTGGGGCTCTTAAAGGCCACGGACACGCCATCCTCTCCCGTGTGCCCGCTGCCCTCTCATCATCAGCCGTGATGAGTCGGGTGCTCCTCTTCCTCTGGGTCCACAGGCTTATGCCGTGTGTCCGACACGCCATGTGAGACTTGTGAGAAGACTCCCAAGGGCAAACACCAGCAGGCCCTCAGGGAGGTCGCCTCGTCCCAGGCAGCCTGCGTTCCTTGGCCCGAGTGCCTGGACAAAGGCTGCCTCGGCCACATAGGGAACGATGGACTTGTGCAGCCTTAGCATGCTGTGCAGAGGTCCCGGGCAGGCCTGGAGCTTAGAAAGGACTGGGACGAGCCTCACCTGGGAAGAGGTGAGTGCTGGGGTACTCCTTCCACAGCAGATGGCTGCTTGCCAGAGATGTCTGTGCTAGGGATGGGGCAAAAGCTCCACCGTGCTAGCAGTGCAGTAGACAGAGTTCAGCCCTGTCCATCGCAGGCCCTCCTCTATCCCCAAGTTACACGGCCCCCAGCACAGCGTGCCTGAGACTGACATCCCCACACTAATCTTCCTGTCTCCCAAGCTGCCCAAGCCCCCCAGGATCCCCACGGCACAGCTCTGCAGTACAAGAGCCTTCTCTGCAGTGGCTCTATTCCAGAGAAGGCGTTGGCAGTCCCAATGCATGGAGGCTTCTTGCCCCTACCAGTATGCAGACAACCTGGTCAGCGGGGTGTCAGCACGCTGTGGAGTTGGGGATCTGTACGCCCAAGCCTTACCTCTTCCAGGGCGGAGGCTGTCGCACTCTCTAGAAGGGAAGGCAGGTCTTTCTCTCGCTGCTGTCTGCACACTGGCTGGAGAAGCACGTCTTCTCAGCTGCTTGATGTGCAAACGTCGGGGTACCCTGGAAAAGCTCCCTGTGCTGGCCCGTGTCTTTGGGTGTGAACATCCAAAGAAAGTATGGCCCATGACTCTGCAGTGGGAATACGGCCTCAGTGGTCATGAGGCTGGGCCCTTTGGGGCATCTTTCTGCACAAGCAGGCCGTTACTTGACAGGTCTTGCCGAGCAGGAACACTTCACGGGACGGGGGAACACAGGGTCCCCCACATGTTCATATCTCCCGCCAATACCTGCTGAGGGGCCAGGCTGACTTTTCCGCCCGGCCTGTCCCAAAGAGAAGGTACGGACAAGGTGTGGGTGTGGAAAGCCCTCAGGGCCCCCAGAGCCAAACCCTCAAATGTGGACACTTGTGTCCAGGGACCGTGGTCAGAGGCCTGGGTGCTCTGTGTCCGAGGGATTACAGCCCTCAGGCTGCACACCCTGCAGCCCCGGGTGTCCTCCCGTAGCCGCAGCACTCCCTGGGGAGCCCCAGGGTCCAGGAGCTGCTAACCCCCCTGCACAACTGTATGTGCTGCCTAGCGGCCTCTTCCACCACAACACCAGCGTGCGTGGGCCCCAGAGTGCTGTCCCTCGACAGGGGACACCCTCGGCAATTCCGGAGCCTTCTGACTTCCATGTCTCTGAACCACACGTGTCTCTCATTGGCCTGTCGGGATCGTCCTGTTGTTCTCTGTGTACAGGAAATGTCTCGCATTGCCTGTACGCCTCTGTCCCCCCTGAGTGAGCCCTGGCGTGTCTGTGTCCTTTTCTGGCTTTGCCTGTGCCAACGCCTCTCTGGTGATGCCTCCTTGCCCGGCCCAAGTGGGCACAGCTGTACCCGTGTAACCGCCTTCGTCTCTGCGCACCTGCGTGTTGTGTCAGCTGCGGCTCTGCTGGCCTGTCTTGTCTTTGGTGTATGCTTCTGCGCTTGAGTGTGTTTCCCTCTGAATTCAACCCCTTTCTACCACTGACAGATCCAATTGCTGTCCTGCCGTCAGGTGGAGGGGCTTCTGCGTGCTCTCTTACATGTTCCCGGAGCCAGAAATCCATCCCTGCCCGTAGGACCTTCGTCAGAGGATTGGCCATGCACTCACTGCCAGCCAGTTAATGTCCCCAAGTGCAGCTGCCTTGCTGTGAGCATTAAGTCGCACCTCTATTTTCCGTCCTTCTGTTTTCAAACCCTTTGGACCCTAGGGGCTCAAACGTCACTGGCTTGCACGTTGCAGATGCAGGCGTAAAGTGTGAAAAGCGGTCTAGCCACGTTTTCCCACTTACGCTTTTGCCATGTGGCATGTTCCTGGCCGGGAGAGACTTCCCCCTGCCAGCGTGTGTCTCGTTTCCGTGTGCCTCCTGTGTGTTCTGGTCCCTCATTTGTCCGTTACTTCCTACCTGGGAGTCTGATTCATGTTTGCGGGAACCATGCAGACACCTTTGACTGCAGGGGACTGAGCTCAGCTTAGTCCACCAGGACTAGTGCGTGACTGAGGTACACAGCGGGCAGTCACGGAGGTGCCCGTATCCTTCACGTGCGAGCGCTCCGTCCAGCCACCTTCACCGGGACATTTCTCAGCAAACCCTCTATGTTTGCGGTGAGAGCACTTAGCTCTGAGGAACCTGACGAGGCGGTGAAGCGTTGCTTACGGCTGCCCTGTGCAAGTTAGATCTCCAGAACTCATGCACATGGCATGACTGCCTCTTCACACCCTAGGCCCGACACCTCCTCATGGCACCCTCCCCTGCTTAACAGCACTCTACTCTCTGGTGGACTGCATGCCTTTAACTGCTTTTAATCTCCTCACGAGTCCATCAGGCAGGGGTCACCACCACTGTGTTTCTGTCAGGGGTTGGCCTCTTTCAGGGAGCCCAGTGCTTTCTGCACTGATGCTCAATGCACCCGCGGGAGGGAGAGCCACACTAGGCCCGACGGCGAACCCTTTGGCCCTACGTTTCCCACATATGTGCCCGGTGGCAGAGGTGCACAAGGAGCCCGCCTGCATGCGTCTCCCAGGTCCTCCACAGGGTACAACGTACCGCCTCAGGAGGCTCATCCGCATCACATGGGCATAGCTCTGCTTGCACGGGTTAGCCTTTCATATCATACGGGCAGCCCAGACTTAGAAATCCAGCTCCCTGCTTACAACTCTCCAGCCCTCGTGCTTGTGCAGACGCTCTGTGTCTGTACAGACATTTGAGTCACGGTCTCGTGACCTGTCAATACAGCTCGACGGTCTGTCCTTACCTTACAGCCTGGGATGCGGTTCTCACTCGTTGTCCTCCCCTCGGGTGCGAGTTTCCTCCAGCACTGTGGTGGAATGTAACCTTTATCACCATACGTTGGCTTGAGATTACTGGGCGGATCACCTGTCTGCGTCCGGGGATGCGAAGGAGACCTTGGCTCTTTTGCTCACGGTGCACCCTTTCTCTGTGATGAGTCGCTTTGGATGAGAAGCTTGCGAGAGGCGAGGGGCCTCAGAGTGGAGCACATTTCCTGGGCATCTGTGAGAACCTCGTGGCTTCCACTCGGAAAGCATTGACTTCCATGGATGTGCATCCTCTGCTTTTGCTTGAATTTGCCGAGCTTGGGGACGTGATTCCTTCCCGCACGTGCTGTCCCTAGGTCGCTGCGGTCTCTTTCCGGCAGTCCCGTTTCCTGCCTGCTGCTGGTAAGTACAGGGCTTCCAGCAGCCCTGTGGGGATCGGGTCCTTGCTTTCTTCCCTGCGGTGCCCTCTTCCTCACCCAGAATGACCTCACTGCAGCTTCCTTCTAGTTCAGGGATCGTTCCAGACTGCCCTTAAGGTCCAGGTGGGAACGGTGCCTTTAGTGCTGACGGCTGACCACTGTACAGCATTCGTCTCTGTGGAAATTGCACAGGTGAACTTCACCAGGTGAAACTGCACACTGCAGTTGCCCTGTCGTCAGAGTCAGCCCACCTGTCTCGGCCTCGGCTGCCCCTGCTCTCCTTCCTCCTTCCCTCCCCTTGCCTCCCCCTCCCTTGTCTTCTTCCTGTCCTTCCCTCCGACCTCCCTTCCAGCTCTCTTTGTTTTCGTCTCCCTCCTCTCCCTCACTAATGCCTCCCCCTGTCTCCGCCCGTCTTCCTTGTAATAGGTGCCCCTCTGCCTCTTCTTGTCTTGCTCCTCCTCCCTGTCTCTCCCGCCAATCTCCCTGTGACTCTCCCTCTCCAGGCCGGTCTTCCCCTCCACTCGTCCTTCCTCCCTCTGCTTGCATGTGTCTCTCTCTCTCTCCCTCTGTATCTCTGTCTCCCTGTGTGTCTCTTTCTCGCTGTCTCTCTCAGTGGACATTCTGTGTCTGGGTGCACGCTTCTTCAGAATTCTCGTTGGCGCCTGCCAAATGTGGAGGGAACTCGTCTGCTTTCGTGTGTACTAGTGACAGCAGGCACCGGGCTTTCTCAGAGACAGACACAGACAAGTTTGTAATTCTCGGTGAAGGGGGCCCCTAGGCGCCCTGCTTGGAGTCGTCCTCCTTTGAGTGGAAGGTTAGATTTCCGGACCGGAGGAAACTGCTAAATCCTACTACCCCATCTCCCTGGTGCTCTGTACGGAGATCAGTAGGGCACCAGTGGCAGATGGGGCTCTGGGGGTTGTTGTTTGCTCTGAATTGCAGTGCAGTGAGTTCTAGTGAGCTGCTTTCTTGCAAGGACACGGCGGTGGGGTGGGTCTAGGGTGGGTGTCACTGGTTCTGGGTGGGCACCCACCTTACCGCCGCCCTCAGCCTGATGGCCAAGGAGGAGAAACCGTGCGGACGGCCATGTGGCCCCGGTAGGCGCCACACCTAAGGACTTCTCCAGGCCTTGCCCCAGCTTCATGAAAAAGGGGCAAGGGGACGGAGCAGGCAGTGGCTCACGCTGTGGACGTTCCTGGGCTGAATGCTCTGCTGCCCGGAGTGGGGCCTCTGGGGAAGAGGTGTGCAAGGGAACACAGACACTGTGTGACACCGGGGACCTCGCGAGTCAGGCCTGGAAGGTGACAGCGCTGAAGAGAACATGCGGCAAAGCGGGGTCCACGCTGGCGGCTGGGCCCTTGCTCCAGAGCCCGGACCGGCCGCTGGCGCGCGCTAGCCGGCGGCCAACACCCCGTCTTGCTGTCTTGCAACCGATTGTTCCGCCAACCTGGCCAGCGGGCCTGCCCTGCCCTGGAACCACTTCGCCCCCAGGCCGCATGCGCACACCCTTCCCTGCCTCTGTCTCAGCCCCTCCTCCACAGCAGCCACAGCCAATGCGGAGTCGTCAAATCCCAGAGCCTGTGCGCCTGCGCCCCACTTGGGCGGGCTGCGGCGGGAGGCAGCAGGGAGCTGCAGGCCTTGCGGCCAAGGCTCCGTCCACCTGCTGCCATTTCCCTGTCCTTGTCCTGAGGCTGCCCTAGCTGCACTGGGGCCGGCCGGGGCCGAGCGTCATGGCCAGCGTGTCGCGGTCCGGAAAAAGCGGTGATTCCCGTCGACCCTGGGCCCTGATCGTCCTGGATGAGAAAGGTCGAGAGTCCCCGGCCCGCGGGAATGGAGGGGCGCTGGAGGGCGCGGGCTGGCCGCAGTCCCCAGGTTCAGGGGCGGCAAGCGCCCATCCTGTGCAGGAAGCCCAGGCCGGGTGTGAGATACAGGTGGCAAGCCCAGCGGAGGAATTGGTGGTGATACTGGATGACGGAATGGTGGCGGCTGAGGTGGTGATCGGGGTGGAGGAAGAGGACGGGGAGGCGACCGAGGAAGAGGTGGCTGGAGAGGAGAATTGTGAGGAAGCCAAGCCAGAAGCAGAGGACACGGCCGAGCAGGAGGAGGTGGAGGAGGAGAGACAGCAGCTGGAGGAGGTTCCGGAGCAAGAGGAGAAGCCCGAGGCAGATGCAGAGGCGGAGGAGGGGCCCCAGCTCTCACAGGAGCTGCAGCAGCAAGAGCCAGTGCTGCGTCCTGCCTCAGCCCAGGACCCGCTGGCAGCGCTGGAGCGTCTTCAGCTGGAGATCAGCGCTGGGAATGCCCAAGATTCCAGGGCCTTATGGCGGCTGAAGCGCAGGATTCTTCGGAGGCGCGTTTCTTACCTGGATCACAGAAGGGCCATCATCAAGCACATCCCTGGCTTCTGGGCCCAGGCGGTATCCTTCCTTGTGCTGGTGGGTGCTGGCGGGGGCTGTTGTGCAGGAGGGCTGGGCCCTGAGAGCAGGGTGCCTCAGGGCGATGGCCCCCAGGGAGGAGAGCTGGGCAGTGGTCCCTGGCCCTGGGTTGGTGTGGTCTGGGATCCAATGTAAGGCCTTGGACAGGGGCGGTTGTTGGGGATGGGGGGACTTGGGGACTTGGACCTGCTTCCTCTAGGTCTCCGCCAGCGTTGGCCTGCAGGCTGCTCTCAAACATGAAGGTAGCACAAAGCAGCCTTCACTCAGAGCAGATAGGGCACGGAAACGTTTCGCTGCCAAATGGGAGAGTTACACAGGCCGCACACCCACCTTCACATTCACACGTTTTCTAGCAGTTCCGTCAAAAGGCTGTGCACGTTTTCTAGCAGTTCCGTCAAAAGAGAGCATTTCAGACACACACTCACGGCCTTTAGTGGAACCATGCCACCCTCCTGTTCCAGACAGTGGGACGACTCAGACCGACTCCGAGCGGGGTACAATGTGCCTCCACAGACCCTCTCACACACACACACACACACACACACACACACACACACACACACACACACACACACACAGGATTCTCTCCTGGTATCTCCACCCCTGCTTCCCTCTCTGTCCTCAGGCTCCGGCTGGGTCCCACCCATGTCTTTCTCTCCTGACTGGCTGTGTCACTGTGTCTACTTTCATTTCCCTCTTCTCCCCTCCTTGTCCGTGCTTCTCGATCTCTTTCTCCCTCCCACACCCTATGTTTGCATCGTAAGTGTGCAGTCGGTTTCTTGTAAGCCGTGTTATTCCTTCTGGACTCAGAAGGCCGGTGACAACATTGGTCTTCACGGGAATATGCCAAGACACCCAGCCGTGAGGAGGGGTCAGAGCACATGCCGACATCACAAGCTATGATGGGCTGCTGGCAACCCACACAGGTCAGGTATATGAAGGAACTGTGAGGAGTCCAGGCAGTGGAGTCTCTCCCTGCTGTGTGCAGACAGCGTGGGAGGTACAGGAAGCCAACGGACAGCCCAGTGTCGATGGTGTCTGATGCATTTGCAGAGGCTGAGGAGTGTGGGAGCTAGTGTTTCCTGGTCTTTCTGCACATGCCCTGATCTAGTCCCTTGCTCTTAGCCTGGGAGGGTTGGGGGGGCGGGGTGGGCTGTGTCTGTTTCCACAGCATCTGAAGGCACAGCTCCTTGACGCAGCACAGATTCTGAATCACCCCCAGTTGTCGGCCATGAGCGGTGCCCAGGACAAAGACGTGCTCAGCTACCTGGTCGACTTGGAGGTCAGACCGGGGAGGCTGTGGCTGGGGGCCGTCCCGTTGGGTGTGGGATTTGGGCAGGAGAGGGTGAGGCAAAGGTGCTCACCCTCACAGCCAGGCAAGGAGGTCAGGACCCCGAGGGAGGACACTTGCCCCCTCCTGTCCCATTGCTCACGGCAGGTGGAGGAAGTGGGCCATCCCAAGTACCGCTGCAGAGTGATGTTCTTCTTTGTGGAGAACCCGTACTTCCGGAACCCAGTGATCATTAAGGAGTATCAGCTTAGCTTTGCTGGTAGGGTGTGGGTCCCATGATGGTGCGGGGCAGGGGGCTGATGAGCATGCATCAGGGGCAGGAGGGAGGGGGAGGGGGAGGGGAAGGGGGAGGTGGGTGGGGAGGAGGCCATCAGGTTGTTCCTCAAAACCTCTCTTCCTGCAGGCTACAGGGCATCACGTGCCACTCCAGTCCAGTGGTTCTGCGATTAGGAACATGGAGCTCCCAGTCGCAGGCATGACCCCACCAGCCTTCACTTGTTCAACTGGCTGTGTGAGCACAGCTGCCCAGGGACAAACAGGATTGCCGAGGTGGGGCCCCTGAGGCCTTCGTCAGCAGTGGGGATGTGGGTGGCCCCCGGCCAGAGAGGAGAGTGGGCTATGCCCAATGTGGCGCCGGCCTGTGTCCCCTACCAGATCATCATCGAGGACCTGTGGCCCAATCCCCTGCAGTACTACCTGAGGGAGGAAGGGACCAGAAGACAGTGACCTGACGTGCGCACGTGTCGGTGAGAACGCCAGTATGCGGTGTGTTGACACGTGTGTTGTATGGGCAAGGGAGCGTGGGCCAGACATTGGCTTGGAAGTGGAAGGTCCGCCGAGACTGGGACCCAGGTAGCATGGGGAGCGGGTGGGAGGATGACAAGGGACCTGCAGGGACTCAGCTGCAAACACACAGTGGGTCGATGCCTGCAAACCAAACGCAGTTGTGCTGTGGGCTGGGGCTTTGCAGAGCAACTCGGGAGGAGCAATGCTTCTCCACCACAAATGCTCCCCGTGGATGTCCGCCCTCTCCCGGGCTTCCCCCTGCTCCTTCAGTCTGGATTTGCCTGCCAGTCTTTGGGACCGGAGCTGCCGTGTCCCCAGGCGCCACTGGGGTGAGAATCTTGCACTTCCTTCCATGTGCCCCACCACGCCATGTCCTCCCGCAACCTGACAGCCATTCTTAGAACTAGTCCAAGGCCATTGGGGGCTGGAAATGAATCCCTGGGTGAGAAAGCAAGAGGGATCACAAAAGGGCGAGGCACAAGAGTGAAACCATCTGGGATGTATTTGCAAATATCCCGTATCACTCTTGGTGTCTGTTGCGTGGGGTGCGTGTGTGTGCGTGTACGCGAATGTGTCTGCGTGTGCCCATATGCGTCAGGGGCTCTGCATCTGTGTGGGCGTGAAAGGCACAGAACTTCTCTGTTTGCCCATGCAGAAACAATGGAGGACGCGACCAGCGCTGGAAGACATGGGTGGATGCGTCTCCTATCTTCTACGAGCCCCGGAGACAATTGGGGAAGTGATGATCACATGTGGCAGCCTTGAAGAGTTGCCACGATGTTTATGTGGACACATACAGGAAGCCAAAAACCCTTCTGTGTGTGTGTGTGTTTGTGTGTGTGTGTGTGTGTGTGTGTGTGTGTGTGTGTGTGTGTGTGTTTATGGGGGACCCGAGGAGGGACGACGAGGACGGGACCTGAGTGTGACTGTCCTAGCCGCTGCCAGGGTGATTCTGTGTGTGCAGGAGAGGTGCAGTACTGGTGTGGGGCAGGTGTTGCCATGTGCACAGAGGCCTGCCTTCCTGGGCAGGCAGAGTCTGGAAGGAGGAGGAGGAAGAGACAGACCTGTTACGTGGAGACTTGTTGTATAGGCCAGAGCCGAAAGGCAGGGAAGGGGATTGCACAGCGGGACCAAATTGGTCCATTGGGTCCTGGCACAGTGTGGCCAGGACTCGGGGAGATTCAGCCAGGACCCTTGCTCCCAGAGGGGTGTTGTCTCCTTGGTGAGAGAGAATCCGATGAGCAACGCCTCCAGTGAGGATCAGAGCTAAGGCCCCGTGTTTCCTTCAGGCCTGCCAGTTTCTCTGGATAAGTCTGCGGCAAACCTGATCTATCTTCTCTTGTAGTTTAGGGACTTGTTTCCCCTTGCTGCCTTCATGATTCTCTTTGCCTGAGTACTTTGTGAGCTTGAATATGATATGCCTTGCTGCCTTGCTGCCTTGCTGAGGGTCAGTTTTTGTTGAATCTAATGGGGGTCCTCGTTGCTTCCTGGATTTTGATGGCTGTGTCTTTCCCCAGGTTAGCAAAATTTTCCACTATGATTTGCTCACATACCCCTGCTGCCCCTATTTCTCTCTCTACCTCTTCGGGACCCCTATGATGCTGATGTTGTTCCTTCTGCATGAGTCACTGATTTCTCTAATTGCTCAACCGTGCTCTTTTCCTTAATCTCCCTCGATTTTCCTGCTTCCATATTCTCCATCAGTTTGTCCTCCGTATCGCTGATGCTCTGCTCTGTCTCATCCATCCTTGACACCACTGCATCCATCCGTCATTGCGCTCAGTTATATCATTTTTAATTTCATTCTGGCCAGCTTTTACTTCATGTTTTCTCTGCACAAAGGGACTCTAATCTACATTGGACCGCAGCTAGTATTCTTATCATCGTGCTTCTAAATGCTGCTTCAGACATCTCGCTTGTATCTGTGTTGGTTGAATCCCTGGCTCTCGTTGCTTCGTGCTCTTTCTTTCTGGGTGAATTCCTTCCTTTGGTCATTTTGAAGGGAGAAAAGGAACTCATGAGGTAGAAAATTCAAATGAACTATCCAAAGTATAAAATGTTAAAAGTAAAAAATTAAAAACACACACGTAAAACAGGGAATGAATGATGCTAGATTCTAGGCATGTTTCATCTGGGTGTTGAAAGGGGTTTGACACGAGAGAAAAAAAAGTGGGAGTGGAGAAAAATTTAGAAAGTAAAAAATATTACAAAGGGAAATGTTGTGAGAATTTGAAAAATCAAAACACTGAAATAGACTAAAAGCAGAATATGGGAGTAAAACAGAATTTGTGAATATAGACACGAAAGGAAAGAATAATGTAGAAGCGTATTAAAGAAAATTAGTAAAATTTCCACCTGCGCAGTCTCCTTCGCCTCTGTGGGCACAGAAGCACCTCCCTTCCTGAGCCTCCTCGCTCTCCAAGTTCACTTCTCCATGCCACGTACCTGTTGAAGTCTGTGGTTCAGGATATGCAGATTGCTGTGCTAATCCTCCCGTCAGTTTCCTGGGTGGGTAGGATGGTTTAGTGTTGGTCTGGCTGTATTTCAGGCACACGAGACACTTAAGAAACTTCCATGCTGTCTGCCACCTTGGCTCCTCCCCAGGGAGGTGAGATCTGTAGCACCAGTTCTCCGATATGAGATATCCCACGGGACAGTTGTGGTCGTTGACAAAGCAGAAAAGGACATGTATCAAACAGGGAGGCCACCCTGGAGGGGAGGGCAGTGAACTGGCTCCAGACCTGGGAGGGGAGGCAGGGGCTCAAATGCTGGAGCCATGCCCACTGCCCTCCAGCTGTTTTTTCCTCATCAGCAGCCAACTGTCTGGGTCTGGCCTGGAGCTCCTTCACTTCAAGGACCCACGGTCAAAAAGTTCACTACCCTGCCTCTGCCCCACCTCTGGGCCCCATGTAGTGCAACTCCTCCCGGCGGCTTGCAGCTGGTCCTCCGTGCCCTCTGGGTGTCCTGTTTGGCGTCTGGCCATGCAAAAGTGACCTTTGCATTCCACGGTGCGCTGGGCACGCGGCTATCTACACCCACGGGTAAAGGGGGACCTCCACGCTCTTCCCATTTACACCGCCACCTTTGTTCACTGTGCCCCTAGTCCGACAACTCCACGGAGCGGATCACCTTGGCTGTCCGGGAGACGCATTCCAGCTGTGCGCCTGCTGTCTGTGCCCCCTGGTTTTCCATCTGCTCAGCCTCCTTTGCATACTCTCTACATCCATCCTTGCTCCAAGGAGACATGTTTGTCATGACAGCAGTCTAGCAGTGCACTGGCTAGGGAAGGTCGGTGACAAGAGGTGTGTGATGTGGGGAGGACGCCACACTAGGGGAGGCTACATAGCATGCGCGAAGCTCTTGCCGTTTGTCCCTGTTGCCTGGAAAGTGACACACTGGCAAGCACACACCGCCCCCCTCATGATCGGCTGCCCATTCCTCCCGTGTGTGGCAGTGCACAGGAAAGACCCGTGACCATGGGCCCTGGGACTCCTGGAGCTTGTGTCTGTCTCACAGACAGCGGTCCCCTTCCTCCCACAGTGCCTGGCCGTCTTCTCACAGGGACCCTCCCCAGGCCTTCGTTGGCCGTATGTCTGTTCATCCTGGTCCCATTTCCTTTACCACTCACTTAGGTGGCAGGCTGCCATGAGCGTGGGCGCTGACTCAAAACACTGTCCCCCTGTGCCACAGACAGCATGATTTCAAGGGCCTCCGACAGTTATCAGGGGGTTGGGGGATGTAGCTTTGGGACGCAAGTGAGGGACACGCCCCAGGGTCTCCACGAAGCCACGTTACCACTTTGGGGAACCAATAAGCTGCAGAAGGTGTGAAGTGAGGGCAATGATGTGGTCTCCCTCCCTGTCAGGGCAATGGTGATGTGGACTCCCTGCCTGTCTCCTTCAGACAGCAGCAGCAACAGCAACACACACACACACCACACAGAGCCACTGCAGGATTGGAGGCTCGAGATGCATTGCCTGGCCAGGCACCACACTCGTGCATTGCCTTTTCCCTTTGGTGGAATGCACTGTTCCCCTCCCTCTTTATGGGACCAGGAGGCTGCCAGGCAGGCGGGGGATTCCAGGATTGCCAAATTGGTGTGCCGGGCCCTCTGGCCAACATGTTGCTTCCGTGACACAGAAGAGGTTCCTCCAGACTCGCTGGGCCACGTCAGGATACGTACGGGGTACAGAAATGCTCCAGGGTGGCTGTGATATATGAGGCAGCACACCACAGCTTCAGGTGACAGCAATGCATAGAAACGCAGGTGGATGGGGAGAGGCTGAACAGGTGGTAGGGGGCTGAGAGGGGGTGGCCACTGTGACAGACAGAGAGGCCAACATTTACCCAGAAAGGGAGACGACCAGGTCTAGTGGTCAGCCCTCAAGCTGCCCTCAGCAGAGGATGTAGGGGGTGGGCACGCCAGGAAAGCACGCCCAGAGCCTGGTGCACCTGACCTATGCAACTCACTCCCTCCAGAGAAATGGGGCCTGTCAAACTCCCATGCATCGCTGGGAGACCCCGTGGCAGGAACGTGGGAGCAAATCTGGGTCCCAGGTGCAGGGACTGCCTGGGACAAGCAGGCAATGCCTTTCAGTTTGAACAACACCTACCACAATATTGGGGCCCAGGGGCCGGGCCCCAACTTCGCAAGGGGCCCTAGACCAGCCAGGCTTGTCTCTGCAGGGTCATCCAGGAGGATGTTCACCGAGACCCGTACCCTGGCTGGGACCACAAGGCCTTGCGATGATCCCCCTAGGCTAGTCCAGGAGCAGGACCAGACTTACTCACGCTATCTGCTGCCTCCCTCCACTAATCCCCGCTTCCTTGCAGGGAACGTTGGTCCTCCTCCGCTGGGCCATGGAAGGCCCAACCCCAACTTGCCCCTGGCCAAGGCAACACAGGACGAGCGGACCCAGGCAAAGTCCAGGCTTTCCTCCCGTCATGAAAGGTGATCGGCTAGCTCCGTGTCGATCCCAGGAGCGAAGGGATTGCACTCGCTGGACTTGGGCACTTGAGCCTCCCCCTTACCCACCAAGTCAGGAAAGCCCCCAGTCTCTTTCCTTCACTAGCCAACGGCCTACACACACTCACTCAGGCACAAAGATGCACGGCCACGCGGCACGTGGACACAGACACGCACGCGCTGCCAGCACAAACGCTAGGTCTCAGGCAAAAGTACTCACAGGCGCCAGCCACAATACACTCACGGACACTCTACTGGACCTCTGCACTCACGCATGCCCTCTGCCACATCCCACTCACGAGGCTGGCTCCTCCCCACGACCCACACTTGCTTTCCCCCCTCACACCCCACACGCATTTGTCCTGGGGCCCAAACCTGGCTGAAAACTAGGGCAGATTCAGGACTTCCATTGGGTCACGGGAGCTTGCGTTGAGACGCCGAGGAAAGGGAGCCACAACTGATACCAACCTTCCAGTACCAATGGCACTGGAACATGGCATGTGGAGAAACACCAGCCGCGACTAGGTTCCCAGCCTCCTCGGCCCCTGCCCTTTCTTCACACCCTCTAAACACTGGGGAGTCCCTTGGGTTTCAGTACCTCCCAGCTGGCTGCAACCTACAGGGCAAGGGCCAAGGGACTGACCTTTCACAGTTCACATGTATACCCAGCTTGTGTGGGCTGCCTGGAGGCAGTCACGGCTTAGGAGGTCTGGATGTGCTCTGAGCCCTGTTACTTACGCGTCCCTTTGTGTGTTCCCTTGCAGCCCTGTGCCATCAGCAGCCTCCTATGTCCATATGGGCATGCACAGCACACGGAAACCCAGATGCACTGATACTGTCCAGGGACAGGACAGAGACAGAGAAAGAGAGACGGAGGTGGGGGAGGGAGGAAGCGTTCCCTAGAGAAAATGATCACAGGGACTCAGAGACAGACAGAGACCAGAGGGACATGGAAGGAGGCAGAGGAAGGAGAGTAAGTCACAACTAGAGATAGCCACAGAGGGGGAGTGTGTGTGTGCGTGTGTGTGTGTGTGTGTGTGTGTGTGTGTGTGCCGGTGCCTGTGCGTGTGCATGTGTATGAATGGGTGAAATTGTCTGGGACTGAGACAGGGGAGTGGCCACGATTCCTGGACTTTCGAACGCCCTCTTCCAGCAGAATGGAGGCCCGGTATTCTCAGGAATCTCCGCGTTTTCCGGAACATGACTCATTTGCTTTGGGGCCCTAGCCCATCCTCAGGCTAGGAGGGCCATAGAGCACAAGGAGTGGGAACTTGAGGCATGAGGCTCCAGATAGTCTGGCCCAGCAGGTGGAGCGTTGAGGCCCAAGGTTTTTAAATGCCTGCTGTCTCCTTCTGGAGCCCACCAGCATTTGGGAAGCACGCCCATGGTCCCATGGCCCTTCGGACACTGCAGTGGCTGTGGCTGTGGCTGTGGCTGTGGCTGTGGTGGAGGTGGGGCAGAGGCAGGGCAGTGAACTTTTTGACCGTGGGTCCTTGGGGTGAAGGATCTCCAGACCAGACCCAGACAGTTGGCTGCTGTTCAGGAACGATCAGCAGGAAGGGAAGTGGGCGTGGCTCCAGCATTTGAGCCCCTCCCTCCCCTTCCCGGGTCTGGAGCCAGTTCTCTGCCTCCCCCTCCAGGGTGGCCTCCCTGTTTGGTCCATGTCCTTTTCCGCTTTGTCATCGACCACAACTGTCCCGTGGGATATCTCATATCGGAGAACTGGTGCTACAGATCTCACCCTCCTGGGGAGGAGCCAAGATGGCAGAGAGCATGGAAGTTTCTTAAGTGTGTCCTGTGCATGAAACACAGCCAGACCCACACTAAACCATCCTACCCTGCCGGGAAACTGATGGGAGGATTAACACAGCAATCTGCATATCTTGAACCACAGAATTCAGCAGGTATATGGCATGGAGAAGTGAACTTGGAGAGTGAGGAGGGGCAGGAAGGGAGGTGCTTTCGTGTGCGGAGAGGTGAAGGAGACTGGGCAGGTGGAAGGGGGGGGCAGAGAATATGGGAAACCACCCATCCCAAAGGCAGGTGGAGAGAACGTGGAAAATGGAAATGGCAGCAGGGACTAAACTAAAAACGGTGAAAGGAGAAAGGAGAGGGTTTGAATTCCAGTAAGACTGTCAACAAGGGGAGTGCAATATCCGCAAATCTGCAGTTCAAAACCTGGCGGTGTTGTGGTGGGAAGGGCAAATTCTCAGGACAGGGTTCGGTGTAGGAGGCTCTCAGTCCACATGGGGAAATTGGTTCCACTGCTGGAAGGACATCTGGTAGAGACGGGTGAAGCCACTTACACCCAGCAGACCCCAGAAAATGGCCACATTCATTGTTACTGGAAGAAGGTCATTAAGAATGAAGCCTGTGTGTTGTGGTTTGCCATAATCCCTGAAATGCTACTGCTACACTACCTCGCAAAGTTTATGTGGGGCGGGCTGGCATTGGGCCTTAGTCTCCAGGCATCGGCAGCAGCAGGGTCCAGCTAGCATTCCTAGGTGCAGCCCATGTCCAGCCATTGCTCATTCGGCCATTGCTCCGTGAGACCCTCTCGCGGAGGGGCGGAACGGGTCAAAGCCGCAGGCCTTCAGAAGAAAGGGGCCAGGGAAAACAACCACATCCGAGACAAAACGCAGGAGAGAGGTACTCCCTGGGGCCTGGTCATGGAGAGTGCAAAAGCGGGCAGTGGACGGAAGCTGAAGACAGAGGACAGTGCATGATTGCTGACCCCAGGAGAACAGACGAGGTAGCTGGGTGACACCATTTTCACCACTGTCTGGCATGTGCATACACGGCAAGGAGAGCCTCAACAATCCACCCCAGTAGGCTGGCAGTGTCATCTAGTGGAGAACAGCGCGGTTACACTGAGTCCCTCCCAACTGGGCCACCTTTGCGCCCAAGACCACAAGTCTCACTGCCGCACTGGGGAGTCCTTAGGTGTAGCTGCCACACCGCTGTCTACAGGGTTTTTCTCCTCTTTGCCTTCACGGTGGGGACCAGGATGCCGTGGGCGCCACCAGGATCCAGGGTCATTCGCCGCAGCCCCACCCCACCTCCATGGCCTTACATGAAAAGAGCTAATAGAAAATTTTGCACTGACATGAGCAAAGAGCACAGCCCAGACAAGTTCCGGCGCCTGGTGCCTGACTGGACTCCTTATGGAGCCCCAGTGAGGTTGGGAGGTAGGTGTTTGGGGATACCAACGTTCTCTGGTCCAATACTCTAGCTTTCAACAAAAATGAGGACTCCCGCAAAGAGGAACTCTCGTGGAGAGACCAGAGCCTCCTATGGACAGCGCAGAAATATGTCTACTGCTCTGCTTGCACAATAGGGCTTTTGCCTCTCCCTAGTCGGAGGCATGTGTGGAAGCCGCCTTCCGCTGTGGAAGGAGCACCCCAGCGCTCACCTCTTCCAGGGTGAGGTTTTCCCTGGTGCACTGTGAGTTCCTGGATTTCCCAGGACCTGTGCACAGAAGACAAAGGCCGCAGAAGTTTCTTGGTGCCTACATGGGGAACCAGCCTGTGTCTAGTCAAGTAACGCTGCGGGACACAGGCTGCCTGGGACAATGCTAGATCAATGAGTTCCTCTTGTTGGTGTTTGCGCTTGGGAGTCTTCCCTCGTATGGCGTGTTGGGCAAAGGGCTTAAGCCTGTGTGACATAGAGGAACCGCAGCATCCGACTCATCATGCCTGATGATGAGAGGGCAGAGGGCACATGGCAGTGTGCGGCCTGTTCCTGGCCTTTGAGAGCCCCCTGTCCCCACGACCCTGCCCTGTGTCCACTTGCACTCTGGGCCACCAGTTCTTAACCTGAGACCATTGCAGACACAGCGGACCTCTCTCAAGGGCATCAGCACTACCACTCCTTCAAGGGTCCTTGTGAGTGTGAGTGTGAGTGTGAGTGTGAGTGTGAGACGGAGTGACTGTTTGTCTCTATGGTGCGGTTGTGTGTATGTGGGTAAGTACCTGACAGTCAGTGAAGCAGTGTGTGTGGGGCCTGAGTTGAGGAAGGGGGACTAGACATTTTGGGTGTGTTTCTGGAGGTGCGTGAGGCTCCAGTGGCTGTTTCCTCAGCAGCGTGTACTCTCTCCCTGTATCCTCTGCCTGAACCAGAACATCATCTGTCTTACCCACCCACTGTCCCTCTGGTCCCACGGTTCGTTCCCCGGGACACCAATCCGACAGCCTGCTCAGCCTCCCTCAAATATGGCTGGTCCTGAGATGCTGACCTTCTCTCCAAGACACTCTGCATTCACAGCTGCCTGAAGACCACAGTGGAATCAACCCTGAAAACTCCCTCTGTGGCGGTTCAGCCAACGTGCCTGAGGATGTCACCATGCGGGATTCTGGGGGCACTCTCATGGTCCTGTCGAAACCCTGAGTCTTGGACATCCCTGGCCTGTGCTGGCTTCTCCCTTCCCTTGAAAAGGCTCACTTTCCCAGGAAAGGTATGAACCTGAAAACTGGCCTTTCTCTCAGGTTTTTGCCGTGTCCTCCCTCACTCAACTCCCTCTTGGTTAGATCTTGATGTCCTCACATGCAGTAGCAACGTGCGACCCATGGATATGGACAATGTCCTAGTCCGGCCATTCCTTGCAATTCCAATGTGCAGGCACAGAACTCATACACCTACAGACAGCTGCATGTATACATGGACACACCCCAAACGCTACACAAGCAGAAAACCCACACAAACCCTTCATGCTGTTTATCTCCCATTCCATGTTTGTTCAAATGTATTGGAGCCCCACCCTGCCCCACGTTTCACCACCACACTTGTCCTTATTTCGTGGGCGGGAGAATCTTGCCGACCATCTGTGCGCATCAGAAGGGTTTCCACTGGGGGTGGGGAAGTGTGATGCTCCTTCATAGTCTTCGCAAGATCTGGCAGATCCCTGGAATATGTGGCACACACACACACACACACACACACACACGCACGCACGCACACACGCACGCACGCACGCACACACGCACGCACGCATGCACACACACTCAACAGGTGAGTGTCCAATATTGGCCATATTGAACGCTCCTGGAGTGTTTCACACCAACAACGTGATGAGATGGGGTGGTAAACTGTGCCAATGGTGACAGGTGGCACCACAGGTCAGCCAGCATGTAAGATGGCGTTAGGAGTCTTGAGGGTGGGGTTCATGGTCCTGGAATCACAGTTGTCACAGAGGTATCTGATGACCCAATTTTGATGTCCAACGTGATCCTTCATGTTGCTTAGCCACTGTCCACCTTCAGCCTCCCCAGTGACACAAAACTTCGATGTCACTTCATGTCTGAAGACTCCCTGTCCCAGGCAGACGCTCTTTAACCTAGGGTCAATCCCGTTTGTCCTGCAAGCCTCACAATCCCCATGTGGAACACAACCATGCCATGGAACTTGCAGGACACATTTCAGTGCCCATTCGCTCCTCTGCTCACATGTCTCCCTCTCATTCCCAATCCCGGGGCCTTTGTCCTCTTGAATACTGCAGGGGTTCGGGCCAATGTTCCTTTATCATGTTCTGGCAGAGGAGACAGGCCAGGGCTAAGATCCGTATCCCAAGCAGCTGGAAAACCCATCAAAATCACCTCCCTTGTCACAAGGCCCCGCCTCAGCACTCCTGCTAGGGCCGGCAAAGCTGTGGGTCCAGACCCTGTTGAAGAAGGGGAGGCGGCTGTTGTCCTGCCTGTGTTCTTATTTGGGTAGCACTGGATGAGATGGAATGAGACGCCCAGAGCCCTGCAGGAAGACGCGTATGTGAGAAGGTGCTGGAGGTCTCTTGCTAGAAAGGGTAAGGGCATCCTGCATAGCAATGACCTCATTGTGGAAGTAGGAGTTCTTGCCAAAGAAGAGTGGGGTCCTACAGCAATTCCAGGAAGCTTGAGTTCCTCCAAATGCTGGCATACAGTTCGGGCACAAGGTGAAATCTTGTTCCAGGAGACTTGCCCCCGCCTGAATTCAGAAATACATCTCATGCCCTACCACCTTCCGTCCGCAGCCACCCATTCCCCAACACAGCCTCCAGCCCTCCAGCCAGCCTTTCAGGTTCCACAAGGAGCGCAGCGTGTCCTCAGCTGTTTCCTGTTCCATGCTGACATCTAGGGGGGTTCCCAGCCTGGCACTGCTCTCACTCGTCCTCCCCCAGGGACTCACGTCCTCCCCACAGGCTGCACCTAGGCCCACGGGGTCTCAGATTTCTGCAGGGCTCTGCTACACACCCACGGGAGGCTGTGCATGCCCAGACGCCCGCATCCACGCCTAGCCTTGTGTGCTCATGAGTACACTGAGCACGCTTACTCGCAGACGGCCAGACAGCACACACCTGGGCTCACGCTGACCACTGGGCATTCACACCACGCTCCCCGCAGCCAGATGCTTAGGGGCCCCAGAAACGTGCCCCCACGCTGTTTTGTGTGGGAAGAAGCCCCGGGTCTATGCCCCAGTCTGGCCTGGACCTCCACACCCAGTCCCCACACCCCCAGTGGTGCTTCACTGCCAGGTGGGACCTAAAGCACACATGCTTACACCGCCCCTGCACTCCCCTCCCCCCACACTCATTCCAGAGCCAGGACCATTGGATGGGATCCCCTTGGCACGTTCCTGCCCACTGGAGCGGAGGTTTCCACCACTGGCTGTACTACATTCCTGTAAATGTCACCTACCTTCCTTGCTCTTGCACAAGCCCAGTCCCATCTGGACCCTCCACCAGCAGCACCAAGGGCACAGGCGTGGCCCAGGAGCCTGGGTAAGTGCACTCATCTGTTCCCTGTGTCGCTCAGGCCTCTCCTCTGCCTACTCCTCCCCCTCCTCCTACTCCCCCTCCGCCTCTTCCTCCTTCTCCCCCACCTCTTCTGCTACTGCTCTTCCAGCCCGGGCTCTCTTTATCTCCTCCTCTTCCCTCTGCTCTCCTCCTCCTCAACTTCTTCCCCCAGCTGCTCCTGCTCCTTTGGCTCATGCTCTTCCTCCTCCTTGTCTTGGATTCTGTCCTCCTCCACTTGTTCCCTCTCCTGCACCCAGATATTCTCTCCTCCTCCTTCCCGTCCTCGTCCCCCTTCTTCTCCTCCTCTAACTCCTCCCTAACTCTTCCTCCAACTCCATCTCTGCCTCTTCCTCCTTCTGCTCCTCCTCTTCTGCTACTGCTCTTCCGGCCCTGCCTCTATATGTTCGCCTCCTCCCCTTCCCTCTGTTCTCATCCTCCTCAATATCCTCCCCGAATGCTCCTGCTCCTTTCCCTTCTGGCCTCTTCCTCCTTGTCGGGAACCTCCTCCTCCTCCACAATTTCCTTCTCTACACCCAGTCATTCACTCCTTCTTCTCCTCTTCTACACTCCTCGTTCTCCCCCCTCCACCTCCTCTCTCCTCTACCTCCTTCCCCTCCTCCTCCTAATGCTCCTCCTCTAATTCCTCCCACCCTCTTCCTTCAACTCCACCTCCTTGTCCTCCTCCTTCACCTCTTCCACCTCCCCCTCCACCTCTTCCTCCTTGGCCTCTTCATCCTTCTGCTCCCCCTCTTCAGCTACTGCTCTTCCAGCCCTGGTTCTATCTGTTCTCCTCCTCCTCTTCCCTCTTTTCACGTCCTCCTCAATTTCCTCCCCCAGCTGCTCCTGCTCTTTGGCTCGTGCTCCTCTTCATCCTTGTCCTGGACATCCTTCCTCCACTTGTTCCTACTTCTGCACCCAGTCATCCCCCCCCTCATCCTCCCCCTCCCCTTCCTCCTCCCCCTCCTGTTCCTCTTCCTCCTCCTCCTCCTCCTCCTCCTCCTCCTCCTCCTCCTCCTCCTCCTCCTCCTCCTCCTCCTCCTCCTCCTCCTCTGTGGCTTCCTTATTCTCCTGCTCCTCTTCTGCTACTCCTCTTCCAGCCCTGGCTCTATCTGTTCTCCTCCTCCTCTTCCCTCTGCTCACGTCCTCCTCAATTCCCTCCCCCAGCTGCTCCTGCTCTTTGGCTCGTGCTCCTCTTCATCCTTGTCCTGGACATCCTTCCTCCACTTGTTCCTTCTTCTGCACCCAGTCATCCCCCCCCTCATCCTCCCCCTCCCCTTCCTCCTCCCCCTCCCCTTCCTCCTCCCCCTCCTGTTCCTCTTCCTCCTCCTCCTCCTCCTCCTCCTCCTCCTCCTCCTCCTCCTCCTACTCCTCCCCCTCCTCCTCTGTGTCTTCCTTATTCTCCTGCTCCTCTTCTGCTACTCCTCTTCCAGCCCTGGCTCTATCTGTTCTCCTCCTCCTCTTCCCTCTGCTCACGTCCTCCTCAATTTCCTCTCCCAGTCGCTCCTGCTCTTTGGCTCGTGCTCCTCTTCAACCTTGTCCTGGACATCCTTCCTCCAGTTGTTCCTTCTTCTGCACCCAGTCAGTCCCCCCCCCTCCTCCTCGTGCGTGTCCTCTGCTTCTGGATTTGCTTCCTTATACCTCTCCTCTCCAGCCACCTCTTCCTCCGTCACCTCCCTATCCTCTTCCTCCACCCTGATCACCACCTCAGCTGCCACCATTTCGTCACCCAATATCAGCATAGTGTGCTGGTCACAAAAGATGTATGACATCAGTGTGACCTTGAAAATGTTTAATCTTTTGTTGCTTAAAATGTTATCTATTCTAGGGGTGCCTGGGTGGCTCAGTCTGTTGGGCGTCCAACTTTGGCTCAGGTCATGATCTCACGGTCCGTGAGTTCGAGCCCCGCATCGGGCTCTGTGCTGACAGCTCAGAGCCTGGAGCCCATTTCAGATTCTGTGTCTCCCTCTCCCTCTGCCCCTCCCATGTTCATGCTCTGTCTCTGTGTCTCAAAAATAAATAAACATTAAAGAAAATTTTAAAAAGTGTTATCTATTCTAGAGAATAGTCTGTGTGTACTTGGACAGAATATGTGTTCTGCTGTTTTATGATGGTATTTTCTTAATATATCTGTTAACAGCATCTGGTCCAGTGTGTCATTCAAAGTCAATGTTTCCTTCTTGATTTTCTGTCCATTGTAAGGGGGATGTGAAATCCTTTACTATTATTGTGTTATTATGGATTAGTTCCATTTATGTTTGCTGTTTTGTCTTATATATTGGGTATTTCTCTGTTGGTTGCATAAATATTTACAATTGGTACGTATTCTTCTTGTATTGTTTCCTTCATTGTTATATAGTAAGCGTTTTGACTCTTGTTACAGTATTTTTTGAAAGTAAAATTTTCATGTATTAGTATTGCCACTCCAGCCTTCTTATGATCTATTTACATGATGTTTATTTGTCCTTTCACTTTTAACCTGCTGGTATCATTATGTCTAAGTGATTCTCTTGTAGGCAGCATATATGGTCTTCTTTTTATTCATTCTGTTACCCTTCCCTCAGACCACATAGCCCAATTACATTCAGTTAGTGACACATATTTATTTACTGTTTGTTTTTTTTTTATTTTCTGAGTGTTTTGAAGATTTCCTCTGATCTTGCACTTCTCTAATTTGCTGATATTCCTTAGTGATAAATTTAGATTTCTCTTTTATTCTTTACATATTTATTAATGGTTACCATTGGGCTTGCATCCAATCTCTTCTGCATATAACAGTCTATATTAGGTTGGTGTCACTTATTTAAAAAAATAGTTATTTACGGGCATCTGGGTGGCTCAGTCGGTTGAGCATCCAACTTCAGCTCAGGTCATGGTCTCACAGTCTGGGAGTTTGAGCCCCATGTCAGGCTCTGTGCTGACAGCTCAGACCCTGGAGCCTGCTTCAGATTCTGTGTCTCCCTCTCTCTCTGCCCTTCCCCTACTCATTCTCTGTCTCTCTCTGTGTGAAAAATAACATTAAAATTTTTTAAATAGTTATTTATATTCTTATTAGTTAAATGTTAAGAGTGTAGTTTTGGTTTGAAGAGTAGAATTTATTCATTCATCACTTACATATAATACCCACTGTTCATCCCCAAAAGTGCCCCCCTTAAAGCAAATCACCCATTTACCCCATCCTCCACCAACCTCCCTCCAGCAACCTTCCGTTTCTTCTCTGTATTTAATAATCTCCTATGATTTGTCTCCCTGCTTGTTATCTTATGTTATTCTACATTCCCCTTCCCATATGTTCATCTGTTTTTTCCTTAAATGCTACATATGAGTGAAATCATACAGTATTTGACATTCTCTGACTGACTCGTTTCACTGAGCATAATGCACTCTAGTTCCACCCATCCATGTTGTTGCAATTGGCAAGATTTAATTCTTTGTGATCACCAAGTATTAATCCATTGTGGGGTGTGTGTGTGTGTGTGTGTGTGTGTGCGCGCGTGCGCGCGCGCGTGCTCGCGCTCTCTCGTGTGTATTCCTTTCATTATCCATTCATCAGTCAGTGAATATTTGTCTTTTGGGCTCTTTCCAGCAGTTTTAAACATTAGGGTGCCTGTACCCATTTAAATTAGCATTTTTGTATTGTTTGAATAACCTAGTAGTAAAATTTCTAGGTCATAGAATATTTCTATTTTTAATATTTTAAGGAACCTACATGCTTTGTTCTCCAGAGTGACTGTACCAGTTTGCATTACCGTCAATAGAGCAAGAGAGTTCCCTCTTGTCTGCATCCTCACCAACATCTGTTGTTTCCTGGGTTGCTCATTTTAGCCATTTTGACAGGTGTAAGGAGGTATCTCATTGTGGTTTTGATTTGTATTTCCCTGATCATTAGTGTTGTTGAGCAACTTTTCGTGTCTGTTAGCCATCTCGCTGTCTTCTTTGCAAATTGTCTACTTATGTGTTCTGCCCATTTCTTCACTGCATTGCTTGTTCTGGGGTACTGATTTTAGTAGGTTCTTTACAGATTTTAGATACTAACCCTTTATCTGATATGCCCTCTCCAATTCTGCTGTTAGTTCTGTTGATAGTTTCCTTTGCTGTGCAGAAGCTTTTTATCTTGATGAAGTCCTAATAGTTCATTTTTGCTTTCCTTTTCCTTGCCTCCAGAGGCATATTTAGCAAGAAGTTGCCAGGGCCAAAGTCAAGGAGATTGCTGCCTGTTTTCTCCTTCAGAATTTTATGGTTTTCGTATTTATGTCTTTCATCTGTGATGAATTTATTTTTGTGTATGGTGTAATAAATTGGTCCATTTTCATTCTTCTGCATGTACTTTTTGAGTTTTCCCTGTAACACAATTTGCTGAAGAGAGTTTTTTTCCCCCTGGATACTTTTGGATACTTTTTTCTGCTTTGTTGTAAATTAGTTTCCCACAATTTATGGATCCATTTTTGGGTTCTCTGTTCTATTCCGTTGATCTCTGGGTCTTATTTTGTGCCACGTACCATACTATCTTAATGATTACAGCTTGGTAATACTGCTTGAAGTTTGGAGTTGTGATGCATTCAGGTATTGCTTATTTTTTAACACAACTTTGACTATTGGGATGTTCTTTTGTTCCATACAAATTTTATGATTATTTATTCTAGCTCTGTGAACAATGCTGGCATAATTTTGATAGGGATTGCTTTGAATGTGTACACTGTTTTGTGTAATATAGACATTTTAACAGTATTTGTTTTTTAATCAACAAACATGGAATATTATTTATGTTTCCTCTTCAGTTCATTTTTCTAATATGAAATTTACTGTCAGATTGGTTTCCATACAACCCCCAGTGCTGATCTCAACAGGTTCCCTCCTCTGCCCATCACCCACCCTTCCCTCCCTCCAACCCCCACCCTTCAACCCTCAGTTTATTCTCAGTTTTTAAAAGTCTCTTATGGTTTGGCTCTCTCCCTCTGTAACTTTTTGTTGCTTCCCCTTCCCCATGGTCTTCTGTAAGTTTCAGGATCCACATAAGAGTGAAAACGTATGGTATCTGTCTTTCTCTGTATGTCTTATTTCACTTAACACTATCCAGTTGCATCCACGTTGCTACAAAGGCCATATTTCATTCTTTCTCATCGCCAAGTAGTATTCCATTGTGTATATAATCCACATCTTCTTTATCCATTTGTCAGTTGACCGACATTTATGCCCTTTCCATAATTTGGCTATTGTTTAAATGCTGCTATAAACAATGGGGTACATGTGCCCCTATGCATCAGCACTCCTGTATCCCTTGTTGGAATTCCTAGCAGTGCTATTGCTGGGTCATAGGGTAGATCTATTTTTAATTTTGTGAGGAACCTCCCCACTGTTTTCCAGAGAGGCTGCACCAGTTTGCATTCCCACCAACGGTGCAAGAGGGTTCCTGTTTCTCCGCATCCTTGCCAGCATCCATAGTCTCCTGATTTGTTCATTTTAGCCACTCTGACTGATATCTCAGTGTGGTTTTGATTTGTATTCTCCTGATGAGAAGTGACGTTGAGCATCTTTTCATTTACCTGGTGGCCATATGGATGTCTTCTTTACAGAAGTGTCTATTCACGTCTTATGGCCATTTCTTCTCTGGATTATTTGTGTTTTGGGTGTGGAGTTTGGGGAGTTATTTATAGGTTTTGGATACTAGCCTTTATTCAATATGACTTTCTAAGTGTCTTTTCCCTCTCCGTCAGTTGCCTTTTAGGTTTGTTGATTGTTTCCTTCACTGTGCAGAAGTTTTCATCTTGATGAGGTCCCAATAATTAATTTTTGCTTTTCATTCCCTAATCTTTGGATATGTGTCAAGTAAGAAATTGCTTTAGCTGAAGTCAGGGAATTTTTTCCTGCTTTCTCCTCTTGGGTGTTCATGGTGTCCTGTCTCTCACATTCAGGTCCTTTATCCATTTTGTGTTTATTTTTGTGTATGGTGTAAGAAAGTGGTCTAGTCTGATTCTTTTGCACATGACGGTCCAGTTCTACAAGCACCATTTATTAAACAGACTGTCTTTTTTTCCATTGGACACTCTTCCCTGCTTTGCCAAAGATTATTTGGCCGCACATTTGTGGGTCCGATTCTGGGGTCTGTATTCTATTCTATTGGTGTATGTGTCTGTTTTTGTGCCAATACCGTACTCTCCTGATGATTACAGCTTTGTAGAAGAGACTAAAGTTTGGGAGTGTGATGCTTCCCTCTTTGGTTTTCTTCTTAAATATTACTACTGTGACTATTCGGGCTCTTTGTGGTTCCATACAAATTTTAGGATCGTTTGTTCTACCTTTGAGAAGAATCCTGGTGCAATTGGAATCGCATTGAATGTGTAGATTGCTTTGGGTAGTATTGAAAATTTAACAATAATTGTTTTTCCAATCCGTGAGCGTGAAATGTTTTTCCCTTTCTTTGTGTCTTCTTCGAAGTCCTTCATAAGCTTTCTATAATTTCAGCATGCAGAGCTTTTACATCTTTGGTTAGGTTTATTCCAAGTATTTTATGGTTCTTGGTGCAATTGTGAATGGGACCAGTTTCTTTATTTCTCTTTCCGGTGTTTCATTATTGGTGGGGAAAAGTGTAGCCGATTTCTGTGCATTGATATTGTACCCTGCAACATTGCTAAATTCATGTATCCGTGCTAGAAGACCTTTGGTGCAGTCTGTTGGATTTTCCAAATATAGTGTCATGGCATCTGCAAAAAGTGGAAATTTGAGTTCATATTTGCAAATGATGATACCTTTAATTTCATTTACTGTCTGATTACCGATGCTAAGACTTCCAACACTATGTTAAACAACAGGGGTGAGAGTGGCCATCTCTGTCTTGTTCCTGATCTCAGCGGGGATGCTCTCAGTTTTTCCCCACTGAGAATGATATTTACTGTGGGCTTCTCATAAATGGCTTTTATGATGTTTAAGTATGTTCCTTCTATCCCAACTTTCTCGAGGGTTTTTATTATGAAAGGATGCTGCATTTTGTCAAATGCTTTTTCTGCATCTATTGACAGGATGATATGGTTCTTCTCTTTATTTTATTAATGTGATGTATCCCATTAATTGATATGCGAATATTGAACCAGCCCTACATCCCAAGATTGAATCCCACTTGATCATGTATATGCTGTTGAATTCAAATTGTTAGTGTCTTGTTGAAATTTTTGCACCCATATTCATCAGGGATATTGGCCTGTAGTTCTCTTTTTTCGCTTGGTGTCTGTCTGGTTTAGGGATCAAAGTAATGCTGGCTTCATAGAATGAGTCCGGAAGGTTTCCTTCCCTTTCTATTTGTTGGAAAAGCTTGAGAAGGATAGGTATTGTCTCTGCTTTCAGTGTCCGGTAGAATCCCCCAGGGAAGCCATCTGGTCCTGTACTCTTATTTGTTGGGAGACTTTTGATCACCGATGCCACTTCTTTGCTGGTTATGGGTCTTTTGAAGTTTTCAATTTCTTCCTGTTTGAGTTTTGCAAGTGTGTGGGTGCTTAGGAACTTGTCCATTTCTTCCAGGTTGTACAGTTTGTTGGCATACCGTTTTTCATAGCATTCCCTGATAATTGCTTGCTTGTATTTCTGAGGGATTGGTTGTAATAATTCCGTTTTCATTCATGATTGTATCTATTTGGGTTATCTCCCTTTTCTTTTTGAGAAGGCCTGGCTAGAGGTTTATCAACTTTCTTTTTTCAAAAACCAACTCTTGGTTGCATTGATCTGCCCTACAGTTTCTTGAGATTCTATATTGCTTATTTCTGCTCTGGTCTTTATTATTTCTCTTCTCCTGCTGGGTTTGGGGTGTCTTTGCTGTGCTGCTTCTAGTTCCTTTAGGTGTGCTGTTAGCTTTTTGTATTTGGGATTTTTTCTTGTTTCTTCAGATAGGCCTCGATAGCAATACTTTTTGCCTCTCAGGACTGCCTTTGTTTGCTGAATCCAAAGGGTTTGGATTGTTGTATTTTCATTTTCATTTATTTCCATATATTTTTTTTTTTTTTTTTTAAATTTTTTTTTTTCAACATTTATTTATTTTTGGGACGGAGAGAGACAGAGCATGAACAGGGGAGGGGCAGAGAGAGAGGGAGACACAGAATCGGAAACAGGCTCCAGGCTCTGAGCCATCAGCCCAGAGCCTGACGCGGGGCTCGAACTCCCGGACCGCGAGATCGTGACCTGGCTGAAGTCGGACGCTTAACCGACTGCGCCACCCAGGCGCCCCTATTTCCATATATTTTTAAATTCCTTCTCTAATTGCCTGGTTGACCCATTCATTCTTTAGTAGGGTGTTCTTTAACCTCCATGCTTCTGGAGGCTTTCCAGACTTTTTCCCTGTGGTTGATGTCAAGTTTTGTGGTCTGAACGTGTGCATGGTATGATCCCATTTCTTTCATACTTAGTAAGGGCTGTTTTGTGACCCAGTATGGGATCTATCTTGGAGAATGTTCCATGTGCACTTGAGAAGAAAGTATATTCTGTTGCTTTGGGATTTAGAGTTCTAAATATATCTGTCAAGTATATCTGATCCAATGTATCATTCAGGGCTCTTGTTTCTTTACTCATCCTGTGTAGATGATCTGTCCATTGTTGTAAGTGGAATATTAAACTCTCTTGCAATCACCACGTTCTTATCCTTAAGGTTGCTTATGTTTGTGATTCATTATTATATATACTTGTGGGCTCCTGTATTGGGCACATAGACATTTGCAATTGTTAGCTCTTCCTGATGGATAGACCCTGTAATTACTATATAACGCCCTTCTTCATCTCTTGTTACAGCCTGTAATTTAAAGTCTAGTTTGTCTGACATAAATATGGCTACTCCAGCTTTCTTTTGTCTTTCACTAGCATGATACATAGTTCTTCATCACCTCACATTCAATCTGAAGGTGTCCTCAGGCCTAAAATGGGTCTCTTGTAGACAGCAAGTAGACGGGTCCTTTTTTTTTTTTAATCCATTCTGATACCCTATGACTTTTGGTTGGAGCATTTAGTCCATTTAAATTCAGTGTTATTATTGAAAGATATGGGTTTAGAGTCATTGTGAAGTCTGTAGGCTTCATGCTTGTAGTGATGTCTCTGGTACTTTGCGGTCCTTGCAACATTTCACTCACAGAATCGCCCTTATGATCTCTTGTAGGGCTGGTTTAGTGGCGATGAATTCCTTCAGTTTTTGTTTGTTTGGGAAGACTTTTATCTTCCCTTCTATTCTGAATGACAGACTTGCTGGACAAAGGATTCTCAGGAACATATTTTTTCTGTTCATCACATTGAAGACTTGCTGTCATTCCTTTCTGGCCGGCCAAGTTTCATTAGCTAAGTCTGCCACTAGAATTATGGGTCTCCCATTATATGTTAAAGCACGTTTATCCCTAGCTGCTCTCGGAATTTCCTCTTTATCCTTGTGTTTTGCCAGTTTCACTATGATATGTCATGCAGAAGATTGATTCTAGTCATGTCTGAAGGGAGTTCTCTTGTGCCTCTTGGGTTTCAATGCATTTCAATGCATTTTTCTTTCCCCAGATCAGGGAAGTTCTCAGTTCAGACCTGAAGTCTGCCCCCAGCCCACCGCTTGGGCCATGGTCAGACTGCTGTGTTCCTTATCTTCCCCTGTGCCAGGGGTAATACTAACTGTGCACTGGTGTGGCCTCTGTATGGCCTACTTGTACACTGCCAGGCTTGTGGTGCTGGTTCCATGGGATCTGGCCAAGGGCGTATTAGCGGGGGTGGATCAACGAGATGCACAGGGGCGGGAGGGGTAGGCTTAGATCGCTTTGCCATTGGGGGTGCCCTGAGGGAGGGGCCCTGAAGCACTGGGAGGGAGGCAGGCCTGTTGGAGGGATGGATCCACAGAAGCACAGCGTTGGGCTTTCTGCACGGTGCAAGCAAGTTCAGTGATGGGAACTGGTTTCCTTTGGAATTTCGGCTGGGGAATGGGAGAGGGAAAGGGCGCTGGCCAGCGCCTTTGTTTCCATGTGAGCTGAGCTCTGTCTTCTGGGGCTCAACAACTCTCCCTCCCAGCGTCCTCTCGCCCTCCCCACTCTCTGAGAGCAGAGCTGTTGCCTTTTAACCTTCCAGATGTAAGTCTCGCTGGCTGTCAGAACTCACAGAGTTCACCCCCTCTGCTTTTGCAAGCCAGAACTCGGGGGGCTCTGCCTTGCTAGGTGGGCTGCCCTTCACCGCCCTGACTCCCTCCCGCCAGTCCGTGGAGCGTGCACCACCTCTCCGCCCTTCATACCTTCTTGTCTATGCTCAGCTCTGGAGAGTCCATTCTGCTAGTCTTCTAGCGGTTTTCTGGGTTACGTAGGCAGATGTGGGTGGAATCTAAGCGATCAGCAGGATGAGGTGAGCTCAGCATCCTCCTAGGCCGCCATCTTCCCCTCTGACCTTTTCAATTTATTTAATAAGCTTTCTATAATTTTCAGCATACAGATATTTTACAAGACTCTTTGGTAGGTTTATTTCTAGGTATCTTGCGGTTTTTTGGTGTGACTCCAAATGGGTTCCATTCCTTGATTTCTCTTCACTATTGGTATATAGAAATGCAGCCAAATTCTGTATGTTGATTTTATATCCTGTTTTTTGGTTGAGTCCTTTGGGTTTCCATTCAGAGTATCTTTTCATCTCTGTAGACTGAAACCTATCCTTCTTCCTTGCCAGTTTGGATGCCTTTGATTTCTTTTTGATTTCTGACTGCTGAGGCCAGGATTCCAGCACTATGTTGAATAACAGTGGTGAGAGTGGACATTCCTTTCATGTTCCTGATTTTAGGAGGAAATCTCTCAGTTTTCCTCCATTGAGGATGATATTAGATGTGTTGGTTTTTTTTTTATATATATGGTCTTTATAATTTGAGATACATACTATCTATATTCTCTTTAGGGTTTTTATCAAGAAAGGATGTTGTATTTTGTCAGATGCTTTTTCTGCATTTATTGATAGGAACATGTGTTTCTTATCCTTTCTTTTATTAATGTGGTGCATTATGTTGATTGATTTACAGATGTTGGACCACCCTGCAGGCCATGAATAAATCCCACTTGATCTTGGTAAATAATTTTTTAATGCATTGTTTCATTTGACTTGCTAGTACCTTGTTGGGAATTTTTGCATCCAGGTTCATCATGGAAATTGGAGTTAATTGTCCTTTGTGGTTGGGACTTTGATTTTCAATTCAAGGTAAGTAATGTTGGTATCATAGAATGAATTTGGAAGGTGTACTTCCATTTTTATTTTTGTAGAACATCTTGAAAAGAATAGGCATTAAGTCTTCTTTAGATGTTTGGTAGAATTTTTCTGGGAAGCCATCTGGCTCTGGACTTTTTTGTTGGGGACATTTTTTAATGTTTAGTTTTCAGAGAGTTAGATATAGAGATAGATAGATAGATAGATAGATAGATAGATAGATAGATAGATAATAGATAGATAGATAGATAGATAGATAGATAGATAGATAGATAGATAGATGATAGATAGATAGATAGATAGATAGATAGATAGATAGATAGATAGATAGATGGAGGGAGGGAGGGAGGGAGGGAGGGAGGGAGGGAGGGAGGGAGGAAGGGAAGGGAAGGGAAGGAAAGGGAAGGGAAGGGAAGGGAAGGGAGAGGGAGAGGGCTATAGACGAGGCACAAAGAGAGAGGGAGGCACAGAACCTAAAGCAGACTACAGGCTCTTAACTTTCAGCACAGAGCCCAAAATGGGGCATGAATCCATGAGCTATGAGCTCATAACCTGATTTGAAGTCAGACAGGCAACTGACTGAGTCACCCAGGGGCCCAGTCCCAGTTGGGAAATTTTTAGTTACTGATTCAATTTCTTTACTGGTTATAGGTAGGTTCAAAATTTCTGTTTCTTCCTATTTTCTTTTTGGTAGTTTATATGTATCTAGGAATTATTTCTTCAAAATTGCCCATTTTGTTGGCACATAATTGCTCATAATATCCTATTATCATTTATCTTTCTGGGGTGTTGGTTGTGTTCTCTCTTCTTTCCATCGTTATGTTATAATTTGGGTCCTCTCCTTTTTCTTTTTGATAAATCTGGCTAGTGGTTATCAATCTAAGAACGACTTTGTTTCCTTGGTGTATTCTACTGCTTTTTAAATTAAATTTCAGAATTATTTATCTTTGCTCTAGTCTTTATTATTTCTTTTCTTCTGCTGATTTGGGGTTTTATTGTTCCTTTCTAGTTCCTTTAGATTAAGTTATATGTATTTGGGAACTTTCTTCCTTCTTGCGAAGCTTGCATTGCAACATATTTTCTTCTTAAGACTTCCTTTGCTGCAGCACAAAAGGTTTGGACTGGTGTGTTTTCATATTGATTGTCATCTATTTTTTTTTTTATTTCTTTTCAACTCCTTGGTTAACCCATTCATTCTTTAGTACACTGTTCTTCATTCTCCAATTATTTGTGCTATTCCCAATTTTTACTATGGCCAGTTATTGGACAGTGTGAATTTAGTGTCATTGAGTTGTGTGTAGACTGTTTGTTTTTTTTTTTTAATATTCTCTGGTCTTTTCTAGTCTTTGTTGCTTTTGTACATTTTGTTTTGCTTTGTTTCTCTAAATAATCCCCCTTCAAATTTCTTGCAGGATTGCTCTAATGGTCATGGATCTCTTCAGTTTCTGTCTGGGGAAGGATTTATCTTTTCTTGTATTCCTTTAAAAAAAATTGTAACGTTTATTTATTTTTGAGACAGAGAGAGACAGAACATGAACAGGGCGGGTCAGAGAGAGAGGGAGACACATAATCCGAAACAGGCTTTAGTCTTCAACCTGTCAGCACAGAGCCCGATGCAGGACATGAGATCATGACCTGAGGCAATCTCAGACGCTTAACTAACTGAGCCACCCAAGCGACCCATCTCTTCTTGTATTCCTAAGGAGAGCCTTGTTGGATAAAAAAATTCTTGGTTGCAGAGTTTCTCCATTCAGCACATTGAATATTTACTGATACTCTTTTTTGGCTTGCCACGCTTCTGTGGATAGATCTGCTGGTAAACTGATCTGATTTCCCATGTAGGTTAAAGACACAACTCACCCTTGCTCTCAAAATTCATTCCCCATCTGTGTATTTTGTGACTTTGACGATAACATGCCTTGGAGATGGTTGGTTTTTGTTAAATTTAATGGGAGTTCTCTGTGCTTCTTGGATTTTGATGTGTTTCCTCCCCCAGATTACAGAAGTATTTGCTATTAGTTTCTCACACAAACCATCTGACCCCTTGTCTCTCCACCTTCTAGACCCCTATGATACAAATGTTATTCCTCTTTAATATGTCACTGAATGCTCTAAGTCTTGCATATGTTTTGCCTTTTCTCTCTCTCTCTCTTTTTTTTTTTTTTTTTTTTTTTTTTTTTGCTTCATTGTTTCGCATGATTTTACCTTCTTACCACTGATTCATTGCCTTGCTTCATCTATCCTCGCTGTCATGGCATATATTCCAGTATTCCAGATTGTATTTCGGTATTATTTTTAATTTTGGCCTGACTAGATTTTACTTTTTATCCCTAGGGATTCTCTAGTGTTCTAGGTTTTTTTTTCAATCCAAGCTAGTTATTTTTTAATCGTGGTTTTAAATTCCAGTTCAGACATCTTACTTACAACTGTGTTGATTAAATCCCTGGCTGTCATTTCTTCCTCTTATTTCATTTGGGATGAATTCCTCCATGTTATCATTTTGGAGGAAAAATAAACTCTACACATTACAATCAAACAAACAAACAAACAAACAAATAAATAATAAAAATCAAACAAAGGATACTGGATTCTCAATTTGTTTTGGTCTCCTTACTTTGTTGAGAGAAGCTTGACAGAAAAGAGCAAAAAGAGAGAAAAGAGAAATTTTAAAAATGAAAATTAAAAAATTAAAAAAAAAATGGAATCTAAAGTGAAGAAACTGTATCCCAGGAATAAAAAAAGAAATATACAGAAAAACGGAAGTAAAGAAAATCAACAAATGGATAAGCAAACAAAATGAAATCCATAGGAAGCTAGATCCAGTACTGAGAACTAAAACTTTGCAGCACACTGTCTATGGTCCATATACTAAGTAAGTGAAAGAGAAATGTGCTGGTCTTCTGGGGGATGTGCATGGAGGGCGCTGGTGGGTGTAAAAGTTCCATTCTTCACTTGGTGGTGACGCTTAGCTCCCTGGGGTAAATCAGTGTGGGTGTGCTAGATGTGAAGATGGCTTCATCCTGCTCTCTCTAGTTTCTGGTACAGGAAATTTGTTCCCTCACAGATACGTGCTCAATCACCCTTTCTTTGTCTTAGGCTTCCATCTGCCTAAGTTGGTGGTAATTTAAATTAAATTCATTCTTTATTCCTGCATTCCTTACATTTTAGATACATGTTATGTTTTGCATGTTTTATTTTGTGAGTTCCTTGATGGCTTTTTAACAAAAAGCCATGTTAACATTCTGTTAATATTTTAACAGAAATATTCCATTTTTCTAATTCTGTGTTTCCTACATTGAGACTGTCACTTCTGGTCATTCCTGTTCTCCTCAGAGTCCCCTTTAATATTTCCTGCAGGTCTGGTTTAGTGGTCATAAATTCCTTTACTTTTGTCTGTGAAACTCTCTCTCACCTATTCTAAAAGTTAGCCTTGTGGATAGAATGCTGTTGGCTGTAGATTTTTTCCATTGAGCATTTAGAATATAAGATGCCACTCCCTTATGTTTTGCCATATTTCTACTGAAAAACCCCAATAGCCTTGCTGGAATTCACTTCTACTTCTTTGGACTTGCTGCTTTAAAATTTTTCTTTATCAATATATTTTGCCAACTTAATTGTACTATTCCTTGATGCAGGTCTGCTTTTCTGAATTTTGTTGGGCATTCTTGTGCCTGTTGGATACGGATATATTTCCTTACCCAGAATAAGGAAGTCTTAAGCTTTTGATTCCTTCAAATAAATTTTGTTCCACCTTGTCTATCTCTTCTTCTGGGACTCCTATAATGTGAATATTAATGAATATTATAATATTTTGTGGAGTCACTGAGTTCCCCAAGTCTATTCTAATTCTGCATAATTTTTGTTTCAGGGTCATTTTTACTTCAATAAACACATCAAAGCACACCTCGTTGAATGTCGAAATACTCCCCACTGCAATCAAGGAGCTCTGCAGTGGACTGACAAGTGGCAAAGAGCAGACAACACACTACAGCACAGTACACACAGCAAACACCAGAAACACTTCCTGAAGTGCCGGGATCTGGACAGTGTATGTCACCTTCTAATATAGCCGTACTCTTAGATGAAGGAAACATAACAAGCTTTCAAAACATGCAAAAGACAGAATTTACTCAAAATGGCAACATGGAAGAATTCTCTCCAAAAGAAATGCCAGGAAGAAATCACAGAAGAGACTTGCTGCAAACATATAGAAACAGTATATCTGAACAAGAATTTAGAACAACAATCATAAGACTACTAGCTGGACTTGAAAAAGCATACAAGGCACCAGAGAAACCCTTGCTGCAGAGAGCAAAGATCTAAAAACTAGTCAGGATGAATGAGAAAAATAGTAGGATGGAGATGAAAAACAACTGCATCAGTCACAATGAGGATTGAAGAAGCAGAGAATAGGTGAACTAGAAGACAAAATTATGGAAAGTAATGAAGCAAAAAAGAAATCCATTAGATGTAAGGGAAGACTTAGATAACTTAGTGATTCCATGACAAAAAACAATTTCCATACCATACTAATCCCAGAAGCAGCAGCAGCAGCAGCAGCAGCAGCAGCAGCAGCAGCAAGAAATGGGGGCAGAAGGCTTATTTGAAGAAATCGTAGCTGAGATCTTCACTAATCTGTGAAGGAAAAGGGATTCAAGTCAAAGAGGCACAGTGACACAGACACTTCCCTTCACAATCAATAAAAACAGGTCAACACAATGACATACAGTGAGGTTTACAAAATACAAAAATAGAAAAATTTGAAAGCAGCTAGGGACAAAAGAAGGTTAACAGAAGACCTGTCCACTGAAACTTGGCAGGCCAGAAGGGAGCGGCAGGAAATATTCAATGAGCTGAATAGGAAAAAAAAAAAAAATATGACACCAAGAATCCTTTATCCAGCAAAGCTGTCATTCAGAATAGGAGAGGTAAGGACTTTCCCAGACAAAGGAAAACGAAAGAAGTTAATGACCACTAAAGCAGCCCTGCAAGAAATTTTAAGGGGGGCTCTCTGCATGAAGAAAAAAGACCAAAGGAACAAAGGCTACAAAGGACAGAAAACATCATCAGATACACCACAGCTACAGGTAATGCAATGGCACTGAATTCTACCTTTCAAAATCACTCAATGTAAATGGACTAAATGCTCCAATCAAAAGACACAATATATCAGAATGCATGAAAAAAATATATATTCATCTATATGCCACCTATAGAAGACTCTATTTAGATCTTAAAACATCTTCAGATTCAAAGTGAGAGGATGGAGAACCATCTTTCATGCCAATGGAGATCAAAAGAAAGCCAGAGTAGCCATACTTATATTAGACATGCTAGATTTTAAAACAAAGACTGTAATAAGAGATGAAGAAGGGCATTACATCATAATAAAGGAATCAATCCATCAAGAAGAGCTAAGCATTGTAACTATACTCCCAAAGTGGAAGCAGAAAAATATATAAATCAATTAATAACAGATATAAATGACAAACTGGACTGGATGGTCTTGACTGACACATTCAGAATATTTTATCCTAAAGTAGCAGAATACACATTCTTCTCAAGTGCACATAGAATGAAGATAGAAGAATAGATCACATGCTGGGTCATAAATCATCCCTCAACAAGTACAACAAGATCTATATCATACCATGCATATTTATAAAACTATGCTATGAAACTTGAAATCAACCACAAGAAAAATTATACATTTATCAAAATTCTAGAGGAGAAATCAGCAAGTGACCTCTTTTACCTTGGCCACAGCAAATGTTTATTAGATGTGTTTTCAAAGGAAAAGCAAATGGAAGCAAAAATGTACGAGTGAGATCTCATCAGATAAAAATGCTTTGGCACAGCAAAGGAAACAATCAACAAAACTAAAAGGCAACTGATGGAATGGGAGACGATATTTGCAAATAAGATATCAGAAAATGGGTTAGTATCCAAAATCTGTAAGGAACTTATCAAACTCAACATTCAAAGAACAAACACCCAATGAATAAATGGGCAGAAAATATGAATAGATATTTATCCAGAGAAGACATCCAGATGGTTAACAGACACATGCAATGATGCTCAATATCACTCATCATCAAGGAAATACAAATTTCCAACAGTCAGAATGTCCCACCAGTCAGAATGGCTAAAATAACAACTGAGGACACAACAAATGTTGGCGAGGATGTGAAATTGGTATGAACATACACGGGTGCATCCCCTGTGAAGAACAAAGTAGGTAGGTTACTCAAAAATTTTTAAACAGGGGCACCTGGGTGGCTCAGTCATTTGAGCTTCTCTTTTGATTCAGATCATGTTCTCGCTCATAATTTGCAAGTTTGAACCCTATGTCGGGCTCTGTCTGTGCTGGCAGCTCAGACCCTAAAACCTGCTTTATAATCTATGCCTTCCTCTCCTTCTGCCCCTCCCCTGCTTGTGCTCTGTGTCTGTCTCTCAAAAATGAGTAAAACGTTACAAAATTTGAAAATATAACCACCCTACAATACAGCCATTGCACTTCTAGGTATTTATCTGATGGATCAAAAATGTTGATTTGAATCGATACATTGTGCCCCAGTGTTTACAGCAACACTATCCATAATGTCCAAAATATACACAGAGTCCAAATGTCTATCAACTGCTGAATGGATCAAGAAGATGTTGAATATATATATATATATATATATATATATATATATATATATATATATATATATATATGTGAATTCACATATATGTGAATATATATATATATATATGTATATGTACACACACACATACACAATGGAATATATACGGGAGGTGTGGAATATATACTATCTCTCTCTATATATAGCATACACACAGTACTCACACACACACACACACACACACACACACACACACACTACT
The DNA here is from genome assembly GCF_028749965.1 of Puma concolor. Taxonomy (NCBI): domain Eukaryota; kingdom Metazoa; phylum Chordata; class Mammalia; order Carnivora; family Felidae; genus Puma; species Puma concolor. The sequence goes on from NW_028240258.1 coordinate 142,658, forward strand.
CAGTGATGAAAAATAATGAAATCATGCCTCTTGCAACAACGTTGATGGTTCTAGGTTGTTGCAAGAGGCATGGGAAGTTGCAAGGGAAGTAAGGCATAGGAAGGCATGGGAAGTTGTTGCAAGGGAAGTAAGAGACTGACAAATAGAATATGATATGATTTCACTCACATGTGGGATTTAAGAAATAAAACAGATGGACATAGGGGAAGGGAAGGAAAAACAAGATGAAAACAGATAGGAAGGCAAATCATTAAAGACCCTTAAATGCAGAGAAGAAAATGAGGATTGTGAATGGGAAGTGGGTGAGCGATGGTCTAGATGGGTGATGGTCATTAATGAGAGCCTTTGTTGGTATGAGTACTGGGTGTCATATGCAAGAGATGAATTTCTGTTCCTGATATTCTGCTCCTGAAACCAGTATTACACGGTATGTTGACTAACTTGAACTTAAATAAATTAAAAGAGAATAGAAAAAAAAAATGTCTACACTTCCCAAAGCAATCTATACATTTCATGTAATTCCTCTCAAATCACCAAAAGAATTTTCACAGAGCTAGAACAATCAATCATAAAATTTGTATAGAACTATAAAAGACCCCGAAGAGCCAAAGCAGGCTGGAAGCATCACAATTCCAGACTTCAAGTTATGTTAGAAAGCTGTCTTGATCAAGACAGAATGATGCTGGTGCAAAAATAGACACATAGATTAGTAGAAGAGAACCAAAATCCCAGAAATGAATCTACAACTATGTCGTTGTCAATTAATCTTCCACAAAGAATATCCAATAGGAAAAAGTCTCTTCAACAAATGGTGTTGGAAAACTACTCAGCAACATGCAGGAGAATGAAACTGGACCAGTTTCTTATATCACACATAAAAATAAACTCAAAATGGGTTAAAAGGCCGAAATGTGAGGCTTGAAACCAGAAACCATAAAAAGCCTACTATAGGTGAACACAGGCAAATTTTGGAAATCCCTCAAAAACATGTAGATTAAAGAACATTCTACTAAAAATGAATGGGTTTACCAGGAAATTAAAGAAGAAATTAAACACACACACACACACACACACACACACACACACACACACACACACACACACATACAGGAACATATGAAAGCAAATGAAAATGAAAACACAACAGTCCAAACTCTTTGGATCCGGCGACATCACTCCTAAGAGAGAAGTATATTGCAATTTAGTCCTGTATCAAGATCAAGAAAGGTACTAAAAACATAACTTAACCTTACACCCAAAGTAAATGAGAACCAAGGCCAGCAGAGGAAGGAAAATAATAAAGGTTAGAGCAGAAATTGTGGGGGGGAAAGCTTAGGAATTCCCTGGGCTTACACCAATGGGTTAACAAGGCATAAAGAAGTACAAAGCCATAGGATGCTCACACTCGAGTTTGGGTAAACAAAACTAGGACCCCAGAATAGGGAGGTGCAGAGGCAGAAAGAATAGAGAGGTGGAAAGGCACCCAGTGCATAGGTATATGAAATAAACAAGATTGGGTATTCAGGGTGGAAGGGCCCCCCAATTAATACTATTGCATAAAGATGATTTCATAGGAGGGAAGGACCAAGTTAGGTAAACAGGTAAATGGGGGTACAGACTGCTGCACTGTGGGTTAAGCTGACCAGAGTGGAGCTGATTAGCAAAAGAAAAGGTGCCTTGTTAACCCTGGGGTTGTATCCTCTATCTTACCCCCTAGGCTAGCTAAGATAAACAGACATTGTGCCTCCTGTGTGCCATTAACATCCATCCGCCCATCTGCCTGGTGCCAGGATTTTGTTTTATATTGACCCAAACCACAAACACCATTTTTCCCTCAAGCCCATGAGTTCATGTTCACAGATTCATTCTCTTTCTGTGCACTCCCATCATGTTTGTAAGCATTTTGATCTTAATAAATATGGGCAAGGACCCTTATTTGGGGCAACTGTCTTTTCCTGGACATTAGTCATCTCTCAATTTTCATCCTGCAGAATACTATGAAAAATTATATGCTACCAAACGGGACAATCTGGAAGAAATGTAGAAATTACTAGAAACTCACACTCTACCAAAACTGAAACCGGAAGAAATGGAAAATTTGAACAGGCCCATAAAACCAGCAAAGAAATGAATCAGTTATCAAAAATCTCCCAACAAAGAAGAGTCCTGGGTCAGATGGCTTCCAAGTGGAATTCTACTAGACATTTAAAGAATAATAAGTATTCTTCTTAAAGCGTTCCAAAAAATAGAAGTGGAAGGAAAGCTTCCAAACTCATTCTAGAACTTGATTCCAAAACCAAAGGCCTCATTAAAAAAGAGATATTGCAGACCAATTTCCCTGATGAAACTGGATGCAAAAATGCTCAACAAGATACTTGTAAATAAAGTTCAACAGTACGTGAAAATAATAATTCATCATGATCAAGTGGGATTTATTCCTGGGCAGCAGGGCTCTTTCAATATTTGCAAATCAATCAATGCGATACACCACATTAATAACAGAAAGGACAAGAAACATATGACCCTATCAATAGATGTAAAAAAGCATTTTGTAAAATAAAGCATTGTTTTATACACACACACACACAAACACACACACGTGTGTATATATGTATATATATGTATATGTATGTATATATGTATATGTATATATGTGTATATATACATATATTATATATACATATATATACATACATATATAATATATATGTATATGTATACACATATATGTGTATACATATACATATATATTATATGTGTATATATATATATATTATATAATATACACATTATATGTGTATACATATACATATATGTGTATAGATAGATAGATAGATAGATAGATAGATAGATAGATAGATAGATAGATAGATGTGTATATATATATATGTATATAGTCGAACAATCGACCGTAAAATTTGTATAGAACTATAAAAGACCCTGAATAGCCAAAGCAGGCTGGAAGCATCATAATTCCAGACTTGAAGTTATGTTAGAAGTATCTTGATCAATGGGGCGCCTGGGTGGCGCAGTCGGTTAAGCGTCCGACTTCAGCCAGGTCACGATCTCGCGGTCCGTGAGTTCGAGCCCCGCGTCAGGCTCTGGGCTGATGGCTCAGAGCCTGGAGCCTGTTTCCGATTCTGTGTCTCCCTCTCTCTCTCTGCCCCTCCCCCGTTCATGCTCTGTCTCTCTCTGTCCCCCCAAAAATAAATAAACGTTGAAAACAAAATTAAAAAAAAAAAAAAGAAGTATCTTGATAAAAACAGAATCATGCTGGCACAAAAAACAGACACATAGATCAGTGGAAGAGGACAAAAATCCCCGAAATGAACCTAGAACTATATTGCCAATTAATCTTACACAAACCAGTGAAGAATATACAATAGGAAAAAGTCTCTTCTACAAATGTGTTTGGAAAACTGGACAGCAACATCAGAAGAATGAAACTGGACCACTTTATTATACCACACACAAAATAAATTCAAAATGGATAAAAAGGCCCAAATGTGAAGCCTAAAAACATAAAAATCCTACAGGAGAACACAAGCAATAATCACTTAATGCAGGTTACAGCAACCTTTTTCTAAGTATGTCTCTTGGGGAAACGGAAACAAAGTAAAAATAAATTTTAGGGTTACATCAAAGTAAAAACTTGAGAGCATACTAAATAATCAACAAAACTAAAAGGCAACCTACACAATAGGAGAAAATACTTGTAAATGGCAAATGCAGTAAGGGATTTATATCCAAAATGTACAAAAACTTCTAAAACTCAACATCCAAAAACCTATTATCCATTTAAAAAGGGACATAAGTTTGGGCACACGTTTCTCCCAGAAAGACATCCAGATGGTCAAAGACACATGAAAAGATGCTCAACATCACTCATCACCAGGGAAATGCAAATCAAAAGTACAATGGTATACAACCTTACACCTGTCAGAATGGCTAAAATTAACAACACAGAAACAACGGGTTTTTGAAAGAATGTGGGGACAGAGGAACATTCCTATACTGTTGGTGAAAATTGCAACTGGTGTAGTCACTCTGGAAAATAGTATGAAGATTTCTCAAGTTAAAAATAGAACTTATGATTCAGCAATGTCACTACCTTACTACGCATTTACTACTTCCTACTTACTATGTATTTACCTGAAGAATACAGAAATATTAATTTAAGGGACACATACATTCTGGATGTTTACAGCAGCATTATCAACATAGCTAAATTATAGAAAGAGACCAAGCATCCACTGACTGAAGTGGGCATGTGCGCGCGCGCACACACACACACACAGACACACAGACACACAGACACACACACACACACACACACACACACACACAACACACACTGATGCACAAACACATATAGAGACAATGGAATATTACTTGGGCATAAAAAAGAAATGTTGTCATTTGCAATGACACAGGTGGAGCTAGACACAATTCTAAGTGAAATAAGTCAGTCAGCGAATGACAAATACCACACGATTTCACTCCTTCGTGTAATTTAAGAAAGAAACCAATTAGGAAAAGGAAAAAAAAAAAAAGATTGAGGCAAACCAAGAAAGTGACTCTGAACTATAGAGAACACACTGATGGTTAGAGGGGAGGTGGGTAGGGGGTGGGTAAATAGGTGATGGGGATTAAGGAGTGCACTTGTAATGAGCACCAGGTGTATGCAAGTGTTGAATCACTATATTGTACACCTGAAACTAATATTATAGTGTATGTTACCTAACTGGTATTTAAACAGAAACTTTTAAGAATTGTCTGTATCCCTCCAACATGGGAAAAAAATTGAGTGATATCAATATCAAAAATTATGCATTATTCACAATAGTCAAGAAATTGACACAACCTAAGCACTGCCAATTCATTAAAATATTTATTTTTAGAAAAATGTATTAATTATATAACGTATTAATTATATAGATATTGAGTACATATATGGGAATATTATTCATCCATGAGAAGGAAGGAAATCTGATATTTACAAAAATGTGGATAAAACGTAAGTGTGTGCTGGTAAGTGAATAACTTAAAGACTGTATGCTAGCACTTATATATAGCTTCTAAGAACTCACAGAAACAGAGTAGACCCCATTTTGCTACTTATTGGGTGCTCAAGAATTGAGGAACTGAGAGTGTTGGTAAATGTTTGCAAAATTCCTGTTTATATGATGCCTAAGATATGGGTGATACAAGAAGAGTACTGGGATTATAGCTGACCATAATGTATGATAGTAATCATCTTATATTGTATTATGTTATATATTATATTATCATATCTCAAGGTTGCTAAGTGTAGATACATTTTCACTACAAAAAAAGAAAGAAAAAAAAGAATTAGTTGATGTGTCGCAGCTTTAGCAAATGCTATACTGTTAATAATTTTGCAATATAGAAGTGAAACAAACACATTGTATATACCTTAAAGAGTGTTATATGTCAACTTTAATCACAGAAAAATCCCCAGGATATTAAAACATCATAAACATGATCAAGAAGAATTTATGTCTAGGATCTTTGCCAAATAAGGCACTAACTTTCACTTAAGGAGACACATGGGTTGGGAGTGAACAGATGAAAACATATTAAAAAAATATATAAGCCAAAGAGGGCACAAGCAGCTATGTTTATATAGACAAAAAGACACGAGATAATTTTTTTGAGAGACAAAGGACACGATTAAATAATTGAAAGAGCAATTCACCAGGAAATGCTAATTACAATATGTGTTACTCCAACACCCTCCCCACAGACAGGCTTGAGAAACCTGCCATGGCTGGCATCACTGGGCTGGCTTTTAAAGAAAAGAAAAACCCTAAAATTCATATGTCACCACAAAAAACATATCACAAAGCTATAATAATCTAAATAATATGGAATAGAATAGAGTTGAGAACACAATTGAGAATCCAGACAGAAACTAAAACAATGGGTTCTACAAAGGAGGTAAGAATACACATTGGTGAAAGGACAGTCTCTTCAACACATGGTGTTGAGAAGTGTATGTGAGCCTACAAAATTAATAAATTTGGCCCCACGCCATACATCAAACATAAAAATAAACTGCAAGTATATTAAATTGTGAAGTAACACTTACAACTGTGGAATCCATAAGAGGAAAATTGGGAAAGCCTCTGACAAATTATTGCTGGCAATGATTTCTTGGATTTGACACCAAATGCAGATTTGACACCAAACCAGATATAGACTGGTGGAACTACACTAATAGCATATGACGTAATGCCTTATTTTCATCAAGACATAAACCATTCTGACGGGAAATCAATAAAAAGAAAATATAAAATAAAAAAAAAAATTAAACAACACATTAAACAAAATAGACTTGGGGCGCCTGGGTGGCGCAGTCGGTTGGGCGTCCGACTTCAGCCAGGTCACGATCTCGCGGTCCGTGAGTTCGAGCCCCGCGTCAGGCTCCGGGCTGATGGCTCGGAGCCTGGAGCCTGTTTCTGATTCTGTGTCTCCCTCTCTCTCTGCCCCTCCCCCGTTCATGCTCTGTCTCTCTCTGTCCCAAAAATAAATAAAAAACGTTGAAAAAAAAAATTAAAAAAAAAACCAAACAAAAAAAAAAACAAAATAGACTTAACAGATATATACGGAACACTACACCCAAAAGCATTCTACATATTATGCATTCTTCTCAAGTCCAACAGATCATTTCCCAGGATGAACTGAAGTAAGGCCACTAAAGAATTCTTACAAATTTAATAATACTGACATTACATCAAGCATATACCCTGACAATAGTGGTATGCAATTAGAAATCAATTACAAAAAGAAAGCTGAAAAATTCTGAAATGTGATGACTGAACACTATGCAACTGAGTATCTAGTGGGTCAAAGAAGGAAAAAAATAACTGGTTCAGGCAAATGGAAGTGTAAATACAAAATACCACAAATTATGGGATGAAGCAAAAGCAGTTCTAAGAGGAAAGTGATAAAGGCCTACATTAAGGCACAAGAAAAATCTCAAATAACCAATCTAACTCAACCTAAAGCTCAGATAGTTAGAAAAAGAACAAAAGAAGTCCCAAGTTATTAGAAGTCCGGAAATAAAGACCAGAATAAGAAATGAATGTTATAAATACTAACATACAATAGGCAGGAAACTAGGCATGAGTGGCAGAAGGATGGACCTTAGATGTTTTGGGAACAGGACCAAGCAAGGACAGCCCAGAAGTCACCCATTCCACCCATCTGGCAGTGGGCCTTTGGACACAACATCCCCAGAGAGGAAGACTTAAATTTGTTATGTTTGTTGTACTTGTGCACAAAAGCAGTCCACTTGTTCTTATTTGACTTGTTCTTGTATCACTTTTTCTAAATTAGAGAAAATTTGCAGTTTCCTACCCATGCAGGCATTTCAAATACATCCCCCTAAAGGACATGCTTACCTGGCTAATTATTATATAACCCAGGCCTGTCAGTCAAATGTTACAAACCTATGACCACCCCGCCCCCACCTCAAAATTGACATAAGCCCAAACCCTGGAGTTCTCTGGGCCTGTCTCTTTTGACTAGTGTGCTCCTACCCTGAAGTGTATTATAATAAAACTATGCTCTGCTTTACCTGCATTTTGGTGTCCTATAATTCCCAACGGTGGCAGCAATTAAGAACCAATGCTTCTTGGGGCGCCTGGGTGGCTCGGTCAGTTGAGCGTCCAACTTCGGCTCAGATCATGATCTCACCATTTGTGAGTTTCAGCCCTGTGTCAGGGCTGGCGCCTGGAGCCTGTTTCAGATTCTGTGTCTCCCTCTCTTTCAGACCCTCCCCCCGTTCATACTCTGTCTCCCTCTGTCTCAAAAATAAATAAAGGTTTAAAAAAAAGATTAAAAAAAAAAAAGGAACCAATGCTTCCTTCCTTTCTCAGTACTTCCTTACTCTTAGTAACAGAAAGAATCAATATAATAAACTGAGCTCTGCTATTTTAAAGTCAAATCTTAAGTTTGATTCACAAAATCAAACGAATAAAAAACACAAAATAAATCGTAAATGAAAAAGGAGACACAGTTATAACTGACATCACACAAAGAATCATAAAAGTCTATTCTGAACAATTACACATGAACAATTTTGTGGACAGGAAAGAAATGATAAATACCTAAATTATACAATATATGAACAGTATCATGATAAAGCATAAAATGTGAACACCGATGAGTAATCAAAAACTCCCTGAAAAGAAAAATCCAGAACCAAACAGTATCACTGCTCAAGTCTACCAAACATTGAAAGAATTAACATGACTGCTTCTCAAACTTTTCCAAAAAATACAAAGGAAGAGAGTATTTTTAAAACACTTTATAAGGTCACCATTGTCCTAAAACCAGAACTATACATGGTTTCCACAAGATAAGAAAACTGAAGGACAACATCCCTAATGAATATAGATGCAAATATCCTGAACAAAACATTCACAAAATAAATCCAACAGCAATGGAAAAGATCACAATGTGGGATTTATTTTAGAGATACAAAAATTGTTCAACATCTGTGAATCACATAACATGACACACAACTTAAGAAAATGAGCCATACAAGTTACATAATGTTGTCTAGTTCCAGAAAAAAATGATTTAAAAAAATTCAGTGATGATTCATGATAAACACTCTCAAAAAAATGGCACAGAAGAAAGAGCCATAATAATGCCAAAGCCAACAGCTAAGATCATCTTCACTGATGAAACACTGAAAATATTTCCTTAAAAACAGGAACAAGACAAGAATGCCCACTCCCACCATCTTTATTCTTGGAAATTCTAGCTACAGCAAAGATACAAAAGAAAGAAATAACCATGTCCAGATTGAAGTAAACTATCACCACTTTCAGATGACATGATACTATGTGCAGAAAGCCCTAAAGAGTCAAGCAGAAAAACTAACAGACAAAAAATGAATTCAGTTAAGTTGCAAAAATTAATATGCAGAAACCTCTTTGTTTCTATACACTGAAAACAAACTATCAGGAAGGAAAATTAAGAAAATAACCCCATTTACAACTGCATCCAGAAAAATAGCTACAAATAAAGTTATCTGAGGTCAAAGACCTATATACTCTTATAGCTGTAAGGCACTGATGAATAAAACTGAAGCCACTACAAGCAGAATGACCTACCATCTCATAGCCTGGAGGAATAAGTATTGTAAAGTTGTTTACATTACCCAAAGAAATCTATAAATTCAGCTCAATTCCTATTAAAATGTCAGTGTCATTTTTCACTGAGCTAGAAATATTGTAAAATATATAAAATAAACATTTCTGAGTTGCCAAAGCAATACTGAGGAAAACAAAGTTGGAGGCATCACCCTTTCTCATTTCAAATAATATGACAAAGTTACAGTAATCAAGTAAGTATGACAGGATAGAAAGTCTGCAAAAATACCCACACACATTATCATCAACTGATGTACAACAAGGAATCAATAATGTGCAATGGGAACAAAATAATCTCTTCAGTAAACGGTACTAAAAAAATGAAACAGTCACTTGGAAAATGATGAACTGGACCACTGCCTAAACATCACACATAAATATCAGTTCAAAATGGATTAGGACTTGAGCATAAGACCTGAAACCATTAACATCTAGAAAAAAACAGGCAGTACGCACCTTGAGGTCACCCTTGGTAATGAATATTTAGATGTGAACCAAAGCAGAGGCAAAAAAATAATGATAATCATAAACAAGTGGTACTAAACTAACAGGAAACAAAACCTTCAACTATAAGAGGCAAATTAGTGAATGGCAGAAAATATTTGCAAGTCAGGTGTCAGAGGAGGGGTTAGTATCTCCCCCAAATTATATACATATAATTTACATATGTATTTTAGGATATATTATACATATCCTATGCATGCAGCTCAATACTGAAAACAGAAACTATTAACAAATGAGCATAGGATCTTAGTAGACATTTTTTCCAAGGAAGACACATAGATGGCCAAGAGGTTCATGAAAAGATGCTCAACGTTACTCATCATGAGGGAAATGCAAATTAAAGCCACAATGAGATAACACCTCAAGCCTATTAGATAAACTACTACCAAAAGTCAAAAGTAACATGTGTTGGTTAGAATGTGGAGAAAAGTAAACGCTGTGAGCGGTCATTGTGAATGGGGACTCTACAGTCTTTGGGAATCAATACAGAATTTCCCAGAACCAAAAATATAACTACCCCAAGATGCAGCAATTCCCCTTCTGGCTCTGTATCTGAGGAAATAAAAGCTATATTTTATTTTATTTTCTATCTGCACCATATATCCACTGCAGCATTATTTATACTAGGCAAACTATGGAAACAACCTAGAACCCATCGACAGATAAAGAGACAGCGAAATTTGACATAAATACAAACATAAACACATACATGTATAAAAATAAATGTGCATATAAATGTACATTATATTTTACTGAGCCATACAAAAGGAAGGAAATCCTGCTTTCTGTGACAAAATGGATCAGTAGACATAACCATGTTAAGTGAAAACAAAATGCCAATTTTTTTTTATATTTTTGTTTTATTTTATATCTAACCTCTTAAAAAGATGAAGAAAGGGAAAAAAAAAAACCCACAAACTCATACAGAAGACATTAGTGGTTGCCAAATAAAGTATTTGGGGTGGGGGATGAAATAGGTGGAGGTGGTGAAAAGGTGAAAACTTCCAGTTATAACATAAATAAGTCCTGTGGATATAATGCACACTATGGTGATTACAGTTAATTATATTGTATAATTGAAGGTTGCTAATGGAATAAATATTAACAGTTCTTACCGTAAGATAAAAAGCGCTCAACATGTGATGGTGGTGAATGTCACCTACGTACCCTGGTGATTTCTAACACATACATATACCGAGAAACAAAAATAAGCTCAAAGTAAAAACTTTTCTAATGACTTAGGCAGAGACACAAAAAAGAAAAAAGGAATGAAGAAGAGTGAGGGCACCTAGGTGGCTCAGACGGTTAAGCGTCTTAATCACGATTTTGCAATTTGTGAGTTTGAGCCCTGCGCTGGGATCTGTGCTGACAGTGCAGAGGCTGCTTGAGACTTCTCTGGGCTCTCTCTGCTCCCCCTCTATCAAAATAAATGAACAGACTTAAAAAAAAAAAAAAAAAAAAAGAAAGAAAGAAAGAAAAGGGAAGTATATCCAAAGGACTAATGGGACACAATCAAGCAGAACAAAGTATGTATTATGAAAGTCACAAAGAAGAATGTGGGTGTTGGAAGGTTTGAAGAAATGCCAAGAAATCCCCAAACATTAGAAAAATTAACATAAAATTAAAAATTTCACTGAACTCCAACCAGGATAAATCCCTAACACCTATCTATACAGATATTTATCATAAGCCAACTGTCAAAAGACACAAGAAAAAAGAAAGATCGTATCTCCAAGGCTGAAGAGAAAGGCAACCTGTCATATACAAGTGTATTCCTTTTTTTTTTTTTTTTTAATGTGTACACAGAAGAGAGACAGAGCATGAGCAGGGAAGGGGCAGAGAGAGGGAAACACGGAATCTGAAGCACATCCAGACTCCAAACTGTCATCACAGAGCCCAACGTGAGGCTCGCATTCAAGAATCACGAAATCATGACCTGAGCTGAATTTGGATTCTCAATGAACTGAGTCACCCAGGCGCCCCACAGGTGTACTACTGTTAAAGTATTCATAGAATGTTCAACAGAGACCATGTAGTTTAGAGGGTGTGGGATGATATATTATGGTGTTGAAAGAAAAATGCTAACAACTAAGAACTTTATCTCTGGCAAAATAATTCTCTGAAATTCAGGAGAAGTTAATACATTTCCAGATAAAAAGCTGACATCATTCACCGCCTGACATGAACTACAAAATGATGATGGTAGTTCTTCAAATTTCTTCCAGGTTAAGTTAAACTTACAGAATATTATAATGTAAGGGTAAACCACGTTAGTCTAATACAGAACTTTAAAAAACAAAAGCATAATGCAATTAAAAATTTAGATTAATGGATCTGTATTTATAATTTTTTTTTATTTATTTTTGAGAGAGACAGAGAAAGTAAGTGGGGGAAGTGCAGAGAGAGAGAGGGAAAGAGACAGAATCCCAAGGAGGCTCCATACTGTCAGCATAGAGCCAGATGTGGGACTCAAAATCATGAACCATGAGGCTATGACTTGAGCCAAAATCAACAGTTGGATGCTTAACTGATGGAGCCACCCAGGTGACTCTAATGGATCCATGTAAAATACATAGTGAATACAGAAGTAATAAAAAGTATATAAGTCAGAAACGTGAAAGAGTATATTTTACATGTGTTTGAAGGTAAACTTGTATCAGTTAAAATAAACTAATTTTAAGATTTTTCATATAATGGCAACGGTAACCAAAAAGGCAACCTCTAAAGAATATGAAAAAGAAATGAGAAGGGAATGAAATCACGTAACTACAAAAATATACGTGAAACATGAGGGAAGGCAAAAAAAGGTGCGAAAGGACAACAAGCTGCAAGACAGAAAATCATTAAGAAAAGAGCAACAGCCATTTTATACCTGTAATTAATTAAATGTATATTACTTAAATTTCCCTAAATAAAAGTCTCCAACTATATATTACCCATAAGAAACTCATGTTTTACCTTAGGACACACACAAGCTAAAATAAAAGGATACAACACATATTACATGCAAACATGTACTAGAAACTAGCAGGGACACTAATACTACTGTCAGACAAAACAGACTACAAGCCAAAAACTGTAAATGAAAGACAATGTCATTAAAATGACAAATTTAATATTATATTTTAGTACAAATACACACACACACGTATATATATATATATGTAAATATATATATATACACACATATATATTTAGTACAAGTTTAAATATATAGCTGACATTGGGGCATCTCAGTGGCTCAGGTGGTTAAGTGCCAGACTTCACCTCAGGTCATGATCTCAGGGTTCATGGGTTTAAGCCCCTCATCATGGTTGTGCTGATAGCTCAGAGCCTGGAGCTTGCTTCTGATTCTGTGTCTCCCTCTCTCTCTGCCCATCCCCACTCACGCTCTGTTTCTCTCTCTCTCTCTCTCTCTCTCTCTCTCTCTCTCTCTCTCTCTCTCTCTCTCTCAAAAATAAACACTACAAAAATTTATATGGCTGAACTAAATGTTTTAAGATGTCTAAAATGATTGTTCTATTATAGGTTAAATTTTATCGTGGTTTATACATGTTAAAATTAAATTGTTATATGATTAATTTCACACCGAAAAACCAACATAAGGACAAATACACAGCAAAACCAATATAAGGACAAATAAATGGCTTTAATACTTAATTTCAAATAGAGTTTAAATCATCCAGATGTATACTTCACAGTGCGATTTTACACTTAAACAGTTATGGATATATGTTGCTTTTTATGAAACTTATTCTTTATTAAACTAATGCATACTACATGTCATCAATATATACTGAAATGAAGGACAGACAGTAAACATTACGAAATTTTCCAGGGAGTTTTAGATCATTACGTATAGTTTAATAGCAACATTAAAAATACATGTCGTTCAGAAAACGGCATACTTTAACTGAGAATGCTGATGAAAATTTAATTCTGCATTTGTATTTTAATGCACCGCTTTTATTCATGTGTCAGTGGAATATTTTAATCAATTAACAGGACTATGAGTCAACTACTATAAGTAGAAATAGTAAGGCCAGAAGTTCATGCAATATACTTGTACTCGTTTGGATTTTCTTTATCTCTTTCCATGTAGTCTCTGTCAATTAAAGATTCTACTCTCGTCTTCAGATCAGAAGGCTACAAAATAAATTATTAATGTTAATAAAAATGAAATCACAGCATTTTATTTTCTACTCTCATCCCAAATACATCACATTTTGTATCTCATATTTTCATTATTCGTAATTTTCAGGAAACAATAAATTTATTAACTAAAATATTACTATAATCAAATCTGAAATACATTAGAAAGGTGCTAACTAGGAATACAGTACAACTAATACATAAAGAACAGAATAAAATGCATCTGGGATGCATCTTGGTAAAAAAAAATCATACTTTCAATTTCTTTAATAAAAAGAAGTTATACTCATTAACTATGCCACATAAGGAAGGCTCTAAAATATAGACGACAGCCAATACCTTAGGCACAGATGTTTCTATTATGCACATGGTTAGTTATGGTGTACGGATTGAACTCACTAGAAATCACATTAAAGAAAGTAATTCTGTAATTTACTAAATAATAAGCACCCCAGTTGAGCCATGTGTAGAGCACTGCAGAGAACTCGAAGAGTTTTTTTTTTTTTTCTCAAGGGAAAAAACAGCTTTTAAATTTAAAAAATCAAGAGTACAACATTGATAAAGTAGCAGCTACAGCTAATAATTCCTTAGCACTTACTATATGCTTCAGGAAACTCTTTTGTCTTAGTAACATTTGAGTAAGTCGTTAATATTATCACCCTCCGTGAGGAAGTGGAGATACACACGTTATGTAAAGTTGGCAAGAGTCAGAAAATGAGAAAGATAGGACGAAGCAGGATTGAAAAAAATCATAGCTGACAGCCTTTGTGAACCAAGCCATAAACATTAGACTAGAAATCGAAGTGTTTGTAGCAATTCTATTTTGATTACTTAGGGTACACAAAACTACAATTTTCATTTTATTTTATGATGACATACGAACCAATAGCTTGACATTTTATTTTTTTATTTTTTTTATAGATGAAATTTATTGTCAAATTGGTTTCCATACAACACCCAGTGCTCATCCCAAAAGGTGCCCTCCTCAATACCCATCACCCACCCTCTCCTCCCTCCCAATAGCTTGACATTTTTAATAAGTATGGCAGAAAAAATTTATTAGAATGTCTAACCTATAAGAATCAGACAAAATAGCTACATATTGTCTTTAAAAAGACTTTTTGAAAATGGTTAAGTAAGCGGTAATTTGCCACATATTGTTAATAATTTGTCAGGTTGTAGTATGTAATAATGTCACAAAGATCAACCGTTATAAGATGTAAAAACAGAGAAAGGACTATCATAGTAAGACCAAAGGCCACTCTGCTAGGAATTCTGAAGTATTTGCTGATAAGCAGTGCAAATAAAGGCAACTTCTAACTGTATTTCATCAAGAAGATACATCAAGGAAGTGAATCTAAACCACGGAGGTACAGTGAAAATACTTAAAATGGATCATGAGACTAATTTCTTTTTCTATTTTTTTGTGTTACCTTTCAAAATGTTACAACTTTTTACTTATAAAATTGATAAAATTTAATAACCTAATACAGTAAACCATAACACAAAAAGGGACCTAAGTCCTGTGATAATCACACTCACAATTTTTACTCTGTATCACAGATACATTTTTACTTGAAATTACTTTATAAACCTATGGTTTTATTCAAAAGTACTCAATGCCACTGGATTTTTGGTAGATTTGTTTACCTGTACTGTAAATTTTAGCTGGTTATACAATTCTGAGAGAAGTACACTGTGGGTAAGTGTTTTCCTTATCTTCATAATGCGAACAATTGCAGCATCAATCTGATATCGTCGATCTTGGAAAACTCTCTGTGTGGTGATGGTACGTTCCTCTATCTAATGAAAATAATTGAAAGATAAAATGACAATACGTAAAATTTCAATAATAATTAAACTGTTATGAAAATTAAAGGTTTCAAAGGATGACTTTTTGTAAAAACAGAACAGTAACAGAAACGATACATAATTCACTTTTGCTTCTATTGGAAACCTTTTATATACTAAACTTTTTGGATTTAAGTTTGTATTAAGTCATCCTCAATTTTAGAGTCCTTTTAGCCAGAAAAGCTATTAATAGGAAAGCACTGTGCTATGGTTTGAGCAGTTCTTTTAAACAAGTTAGTTGTACTACTTCGGTGGTAATAAACACTCTCTTGCAATTCTATATGTTTCAAGATACCATATTTAAATGTCATGTCATAGATACAAAGTAAAGCTTATCTTGTACATATAAAGTCACTCCATTATTAATTATTCTATTTATTCAAGCTAAAGCTTTTTTTCTATTTTACTTTACATTAAATCATATATTTCAGAGACTTTTCTTATTTTAACTTCTGGCAATTAGAAAAGGATATGTGTAACAAAGCTTTTTTTTTTTAATTTTCGTATGTATATTATTTTTTTGAATTTTTTAAAATGCTTATTTATTTTTGAGACAATGCGAGAGACAGAGTGCAAGCGGTGGTGGGCGGACAGAGAGAGACACACAGAATCTTAAGCAGGCTCCAGGCTCTGAGCTGTCAGCACAGAGCCCTATGGGGAGTTTGAACTCAGGAACCATGAGCTCATGACCTGAGCTGAAGTCAGACACTTAACGGACAGAGCCACTCAGGCACCCTATAAGTATATTCTATAAAAAAAATAAAAAATTAAAAAAAATTTTTTTTTTGAACTTCTAACTGCAAATGTTTTTCACTCATATCCTAAACCTTCCACAGTGATCCTCCAAATCATCTGAGTTTCCAGGAGTATATAATCTTTCGAATTGCCTTCTGGGTTCCAAATTCCAAATAAAGCCTTCCAAATTCTCAAAGCAAGAGCTGCTTACTTTTAATTTGTCAGTATTTTCTTTATTTTTACTACTTCATTTTCTGTGTGTGCTTCATCATTACATTTTCTTAAATGCTCATTTCATACTTCTCATTTTTAAGATGATCTCAACTCCTGTTTTACCAGTAAAGCTTTAAATACACTATGTCTAATAAAACTATCTTAGTTTATCTTCTACCATTCATACATACATTTTTTATTGAAGTGGAATCACAAAATACAAAATTAACAATTTTAAAATGGTTTATGGGGCGCCTGGGTGGCGCAGTCGGTTAAGCGTCCGACTTCAGCCAGGTCACGATCTCGCGGTCCGGGAGTTCGAGCCCCGCGTCAGGCTCTGGGCTGATGGCTCAGAGCCTGGAGCCTGTTTCCGATTCTGTGTCTCCCTCTCTCTCTGCCCCTCCCCCGTTCATGCTCTCTCTCTGTCCCAAAAATAAATAAACGTTGAAAAAAAAAAGTTAAAATGGTTTAGAAATTTTAAATATACAGTTGGAAGCATTTAAGCATACTCAAAATGTTGTGCAACCACTATTTCTCTCTAGTTTCAAAACATTTTTGCCACTCAAGAAAACACCCTGTGCACATTAAGTAATCATTCATCATTTCCCATTCACTCATGATGTGGTTACCACTACTCTTCTTAAGTATGGATTTTATGACTTTTCAAATATAATATGGAAAGAACTATACTATAACTGACCTGTTATGTCTGCCTTCTGTCACTTAGCATAAGGTTTTATACACAAAATACTTCTATACACATAAATAATGCTTTTTATACATAATGAAGGGTAATTCTTACTGAAGGATGTATTGGTACTTTGTTTCTTTTATATATATGAGTAATATTTCATTGTATGAGTACAATACAATTTACTTATCCATTTATCCAATGATGGACATCTGGGTTATTTCCATTTTGGCTACTGTAAATAATTCTGCAAGAAATTCTTGTGACAAGCTTCAGTGGACATATATTATTTTCTCTTTAATGGTTAATGAGAATAGCTGAGTCAAATGGTCACTCTGAGTTTAACTGAGAAATCTCAAACTATTTTGCACAGGTGCTGCAATACTACATATTCACACCAGAAACGCACAGGATTCATATTTCTTTTGAAAACCTCTTTGTATCTGATTTGTCGATTCAAGCCATCTGGGAGTAATGTGGAATCTCACTGTAATTTTGACTCAGGTACATTTGAAGACCAATGATGATGAGCATTCTCTCATGTGTTTGTGGACCATCTGAATAACTTCTCTCAAGAAATATCTATTCAAGTTCCTTTTCTTAACGTTTATTTATTTTTGAGACAGAGAGAGACAGAGCATGAGCAGGGGAGGGGCAGAGAGAGAGGGAGACACAGAATGTGAAACAGGCTCCAGGCTATGAGCTGTCAGCACAGAGCCCGACGCAGGGCTCGAACTCACGGACCGTGAGATCATGACCTGAGCCGAAGTCGGACGCTTAACTGACTGAGCCACGCAGGCGCCCCATCAAGTTCTTTGTTATCGAGATTACTTTTATTTTTTATATTTTTTATTTTTTTTATATTGTTAAGAGTCTGTGAATTGGAACATATATGCAGTTATATACATACACATACATATGCATATATAATGTGTAGATATATACATATATACATAAATACATAGATACATAAATGTAAGTACATACACACATATAGATGCATACACACATATATATTCAACTGTAAGTAAAAAACTTACAAGAGACCAAAGGATATTTACATTGATGAAATGGTCAATTCACCAGGAAAATAAAATAATCCTAAACATATATATACCAAACTAAAGGGCCACAAAATAAAATGAAACAAATGCTGACAAATTTAAGTGAGAAAATATTTGAAATAATTATTCGAGACTTAATACCACACTTTCAATAATACACAGAACATCTGGATAAAAGATTAATATAGACATAGGAGATGTAAACAACACTATAAGCAAATAGATTAGTAGGCTATACAAAACACCCTAAGCAACAAAATAATCCAAATGTCCATCAGTGGATTGCTGTAATATTACTCATGTATAAAAAAGGGAACAAAGTTGAGGCCACCTGGGTGGCTCAGTTGGTTAGCCACTTGACACTTGATTTCAGTTCAGGTCATGATCTTGCCTTTCACCCTGAGACTGACATTTGCTTTTGGTTCCATGCTGGATGTGGAACCTGCTTAAAATTCTCTCTCTCTCTCTCTCTCTCTTTCTGTCTACCTCGCCCCTTCCTGCTGCTTGTACTCTCTCTTAAAAAAAAGAAAAAAAAAAAAAAAAAGAGGGGCGCCTGGGTGGCTCAGTCGGTTAAGCAGCCGACTTCGGCTTGGGTCATGATCTCGCGGTCCGTGAGTTCGAGCCCTGCGTTGGGCTCTCTGCTGACAGCCCAGAGCCTGTAGCCTGTTTCAGATTCTGTGTCTCCCTCTCTCTGACCCTTCCCCGTTCATGCTCTGTCTCTCTCTGTCTCAAAAATAAATAAACGTTAAAAAAATTTAAAAAAAAGGAAAGAAGTACACCAGGTAACAAAGCAATAATACAGTTTTGTGAGGTCACTTGGGATGTTTTCGAGAACAAACCATATGTTAGGACAAAAAACGTCACTTAAAATAAATTTTAGGAGAGCAAAATCACTAAAAATATTTTCTACAATCAATCAAGAAAGAAAATGACAGGGATATAAATAGCAGACCCTTAAATATCCAATAGACTAAAAACTAAATCATCAGGGGAAACAGAAGATATTTAGAAAAGAATCAGAAAGAATAGAAAGTCAAAAATAAAACTGTGGAATGCTGCATAGCAGTGCCCAAAGGGAAATTTAAAGCTATAAATGCACACCTAACAGAGAGAGGGGGATCTCAAATTGATAACATAAGAAACCAGAAAAAGAAAAGTAAACTCAAGCCAGTGGAAGGAAAGAAATCATAAGATCAGAGACAAACACAATAAAGAATAAAACAGACAATCAGTGAAACAAGCTGGTTCTTTGAAAATATTTGCAAAATAGGTAAAACTTACTTTCACTACGAAAAGAGATGGATTTCTTTACCAAAGTCTTGCACAACTAGGGGAAGCTGGGCACCGTCTCATCTGGCTTCCTTTCTACCATGGTAGAGCTTTTCAGCTTTTTCTGCCTCTCATCTTGAGTGAAGAGGTGATGCTACCTGTCTTAGCCATTTCACTGCATCCAAACTTACTTTATCTTTGTTTTGCTCTACCATAGAGGTGGAATTAATGTCTCCTGTTAATCCTCGACTTCTACCAAGACTCTTCCATTCCTGGGTATCTCTCTCAATTCTTTTGTTTTCCCCCAGCAGTTTGTTTTACCCCCAGCAGTACCACTGTCATTTGTCTTACTCTTTACTTGCTAAAGCACAGCGATGGAGAAGGGATCATTCTGTTTTTCTGACTCACCGTCAAACTTAAGTTAGCCTTTTGTGCCTGTGTCTTGAAGGTAGCCCCTTTTATTCCATTTTATCCCACTGCAATTGCTAAATATCTTCAAAAGTCTTAAGAGTACAACACTTTTCTACTTCTTTATAGTTAAGAGAAGTTTTCTCTTACATTTTCCCTTTACTGTGTCAAAAGTTAAATGTTTATTGTTTCCCCCTGGTGGTTTAGGATTTTATTTGTAAAAGAAGAGTCCAGGCATTTCTTGCAGTGAAATTTGTGTGTCTCTTTAAGGCTGTTCTGTAGGGGAGAGCTCTCTCTGGTTTCTGTGTAACCTTTCCTCCGAGTTCTCACTTATTGAGATCTGTAGGATAAATCTGAACTCCTACTATGTCTTCATTTCCATGTATTTTATATCTCATAGTAATTTTATCAAGCCTTTAGCAATATGTTAAAATAATATCATACCCACAGGTATAGAGGTTACTTCCTTTTAGGCTAACGTGAGTCTGTACTTGTGTTTTGCCTCTCTTTAGATTTAGCTCAACTCAATAAAAGTTATATTTTGAAGACTATCCACTTGATTTTTGCTGTAAAGTTAGAGGGATTATAGGCCAATATTCCTGATGAGTACAGATATAAAAATCCTCAACAATATATTATCAAATCAAATGCAACAATACATTAAAAGAATCATAGAAAAAGATCAAGTGCGATTTATTTAAGAGATTCAGGGTGGGTGGTTCAACATCTGCATAGCAATCACTGTAACAAAACACACTGGAAATGCATGATGGGGCATGTGGGTGTCTCAGTTGGTTGAGTTAAGATTCTCTCTCTCTTCTTATATCTTCTCCCCACTCTCTCTCTCTCTCTAAAATAAATGCGATGAAAAATATTTTTAAAATGGACGACAAAGAAAAAAAGGAGTGGCAAAAATCATGATCATATCAACAAGGCTGGAAAAGCATCTGATATAATTCAAAACTTATTTGTGCCCAAAACTCTCAACAAGGTGGACAGAGAGAAATGTACCTCAACATAATAAAGACCATGAATGACAAACACACAGCTAACATCACATTGAATGGTGAGACTTATTCCTGTAAGATCAGGAATAAGACAAGAATGCCTTCTCACCACTACTACTTAACACAGTACTGGAAGTCCTAGCCATAGCAATAAGATAAGAAAAAGAAACACAGGCAATCAAATTATAAGAGAAGTAAACTATCCCTATTTACATAAACCAACACGATACTATATAGAGAAAACCCTAAGGACTCCAGTAAAATATGATTAAAACTAAGTTATGAGTTCAATCAATTTACAAGCAGGTTAAGTGTTATGTTCTATACACTATTAGTTAACTATAAAAAATAGAAAACAATCCACTGACAATTGCACACGAAACACAAATAAAATAAATGTAAGCATGAAAAAAAAGCAATCCATCTAAAAAGGGGGCAGAGGAACGGAACTGTAAGATTGGTAAATGAAACTGATGATGACACAAATATATTGAAAGATACACCATGCATTTGGACTGAAAAAAAAATAATATTATTAAAATATCCTGGTCACCCAAAACAGTCTAAAGATTCAATACAATCTCTATTGAAAACAATGGCATCTTCTAGAAAACTAGGGAAAAAAAATCCTAAAATGTATATGGAACCACAAAGGACCTTGAATGATCAAAGAAATCTTGAGAAAGAAGTACAAGCTGGAGATAATCAGGCTTTCTTATTTCCAACTATACTATAAGGATACGTTATCAAAGTAGGGTGGTACTAGCACAACAACAGATACATGGAATACACAGTCCAGGGATAAACCCATCTTAACACAGGTAAATTAGTCTTTGGCAAAGGAGGCAAGAATAAACACTGGGGAAAGACTGGCTCTTCAACAAATGTTGTTGGGAAAACTCAACAGCTACTTGCAAATAAAGTTGAAACTGGACTCCTTGCTTACATCATATACAAGATAAACTAAAGGGGGATTAATGAGTTAAATATAAGACTGGAAACTACTAGAAGAAAACCAGGTAGTGAATCCCTGACATCGGTCTCAGCAATGTGTGCGTATATACATATATTTGATCTGTCTCCTCAGAAAAGTGAACAAAAACAAAATAAACAAATGAAACCAAATCAAACTAAAAGTCTTTTCCATGGCAAAAAACAAAAAACAAAAAAACAAACAAACAAAAAAACCACCTAAAAACACAAACAACAACCAAAACCCCACCATCAAAATAAAAAGACATTGTACTGGTTCAGGGAATTTACATATTTGCAAGTGATAGAACTGTAAGGGATTAATAGCTAAAATACATAAAGAACTCACACAACTCAGTATCCACAAACATGCAAACAGTCAATCCAACTAAAAACAGGGTAGAGGGCATGAACAGATATCTCTTCAAAGAAGAAATTCAGATGGTTAAGAGACACAGGAAAAAAGGCTCAACATCAATGATCATCAGGGAAATGAAAATCAGAACCACAATGACGTATCTCCTCACACCTGTCAGAACTGCTATTATCAAAAACACCAGAAATAAAACTAGAAAATTCCCCAGATAGCCAGAGCAATCCTGAAAAAGGAAAACAAAACTGGAGGTATCACAATTCCAGATTTCAAGATTACCAAGTTTTTGTCATCAAGAGAGTATGGTACTGGCGCAAAATACAGACATGTATATCGACAAAATAGAACAGAAAACCCAGAAAGAGACCCACAATTATATGATTAACTCGTCTTTGACAAAACAGAAAAGAATGGAAAAAAGACAGTCCCTTCAACAAATGGGGTTGGGACAGCGGGAGGGGAGGGGCGGGGAGGGGAGGGGAGGGGGAGGGGTGGGGAGGGGAGGGGAGGGGAGGGGTGGGGAGGGGAGGGCAGGGCAGGGCAGGGCAGGGCAGGGCAGGGCAGGGGAGGGGAGGGGAGGGCAGGGCAGGGCAGGGCAGGGCAGGGCAGGGCAGGGCAGGGCAGGGCAGGGAAGGGAAGGGAAGGGAAAGCAAACCGGAACTAATTAATGGGAGTTCATCAAGATAAAAAGGTTGTGCAGAGCAAAAGGGAACAATCAACAAAACTAAAAGGAAGCTTATGGAACCTGGGGAATAAGCTTAGGAATTCCCTGGGCTTGCACTGATGGATTAACAAGGCATAAAGAATTATAAAGCTATAGGATGCGGACACCCAAGTCTGGGTAAATAAGATTAGGTAATTACCATAGGGAGGGTGGGGCTAAGCCCCCAATACAGACAGGGTGAGGCAAAGGCCAAATATAGAACAAAGGTATATGAGGTAAACAAGATCAGGTATACAGGGCAGAAACGCCCCCCCCCCCCCCCCCAATTTAGTACTATAGCACAAAGTTGTTTTCTCAGGAAGGAAGGACCAAATTAGGTAAACTAGGTAAACAGGGAGATAAATCACTGTGAGGTGAAGCTGCCCAGACCAGAGCTAATTAGCAAAACAAAGGTGCCTTGTTGACCCTGAGGTAGCATGCTCTTTCTTGTCCCCTAAGCCAGTTTAGGTAAACAGAGGGGATGTCTCATGTTTGCTGTAAACAACCTTCTGCCTGGCCACAGGACGCCAGGGTTTTGTTTTGTATTAGCCCAAACTCCTAACCCCACAGATCTTCAAAACCCCCTTTTCGTCATGTCCATAGTTAATGTTAACAGTCTCATTGTCTCTTTGTGTATGTCCATTACAAGGCTTCTAAGCCTTCAGATCCTAAAAAAACAGAGCAAGGACTCTTAATCAGGGCTCTTGTCTTCTCCCTGACATTGGCCATCTCTCATATTTTAATCCTGCATCCCGCTTTCTTGCTAGACGAGAAAGAGCTCCAGACCCAGAGTCTACAACAATGGAACAGGAGAGGATAGTTGCAAACAATGTATCTGATGAGGGTTAGTATCCAAACTCTATAAGGAAATCATCAAACTCAACACCCAAAAAACAAACAACTCAATTAAGGAAAGGGAAGAAGACATCAATACAAACTTTTCAAACATCACAACCAGAAGGTGAACAGACTCATGAAAAGATGTTCCACATCTCTCATCACCAGGGAAGTACAAATCAAAACCACAATGAGATACCACCTCACACCTGTCAGAATGGCTACAATTAACACAAGAAACAACAGGTGTTGGTGAAGATGCAGACAAAGGACTACCCTCCTGCGCTTGGTAGGACAGCAAACTTGTGTAGCCATTCTGGAGAACAGTATGGAAACTCCTCAGAAACCTAAAAATAGAACTACCCTAAAATACAGCAATTGCACTATGAGGTATTTACCCAAAGGATACAAAAATAAAAATTCAAAGGGTCCATGAAACCTAATATTTATAGCCAAGCTAATTATAAAGCCAAACTAGGGAGAAAGCCCAAGTCAGTTTCACTGACTGATGAAAGAAAGGATAAAGAAAATGTGGTACAGATGTGTCTGGATGGCTCAGTTGGTTAAGCGTCAGACTTTGGCTCAGGTCATGATCTCACAACTCGTGAGTTCAATCCCCGTGTCAGGCTCTGTGCTGACACCTTGGAGCCTGAAGATTCTGTGTCTCGTTCTGTCTCTGGCCTTCACCTGCTTGTGCGCGCGCTCTCTCTCTCTCTCGCTCTCTCTCTCTGAAAAATAAACATTTAAGCTAAAAAAAAAAAAAAAAACCACAACAAACCAGATGTAGTATATATTTACAATGGAATATTACTTAGAAGGTATTATGCTAAGTGAAATAATTCTGAGAAAGACAGACCATATGATTTCACTCATATGTAGATTTTAAGTGGGAGATGGGCTAGATGGGTGATGGGTATTAAAATGGAAGTTGTGATGAGCACTGGGTGTTGTTTACAAATCGCTGAATTTTACTCCTGAAACCAATACTGCACTGCATGTTAACTAAAATTTAAATTAAAAAAATAACTTCAGTGACTGTAATTTTGTAATACTTACCAATCAAATGAGTAATCTGTGACAGATGACTGTAAAGTAAGACAGATTAAACAGGTAGTGTTTTATGCTAATTAAGTTACTGTCAACAGAATTATCTACTGTTAACATCTACAAGATGTTTTATATTAGCCCATTAACTACTAATCAAAAACCCACACTAGTTTCACAAAGGAGAGAAAATCAGACAATGTAACTGTAAAAAATCACCCATTCTCAAAGGTAAGACAGTAACAGATGAAAAACGGATCAATGGTACTATAGGACTACCAGAAACAATGAACAAGATGGCATTAGTTAGTATGTATCAAGAAACAGCATATAGATGGATTGAATTTTCGAATCTACAAAGTGGAAGAGATTGAAAATAAGACCCAATTATTTTCTGCCTTCAGGAGATTCCATTCATTTTAAAGACTTAGATACAATATTAAGTGGCGTTATTCCATACACAGGAATCCAAAAGAAAGACAAAGTGGCTATATTAATATCAAGCAACACAGAATAAGCCAATATGGTCACTGTCAGATAATGATAAAGTAGACAAGTCATTACGAAGATACAACATTGATAAATATATACACATTCAAGATTGATCAGATCATTTACATATATTATGTAAATAGAGATCTGAAGGGAAAAATTGATAATAATGGAAAACAGAGAATAAGATATAATAAATAATAATAGTGTGCACTTCAAAACCACTTCCAGCAGTGAGTAAATCATACACAAACAGAACACTGAGAGGAAAACACTGACCTTGAAAAATACATTCCATCCATTCCAGTAGTATATTACACATTTCTTTCAAATACATATAGAATATTTTTCAGGACGATATGATAGACCACAAACACATTTTAGCAAATTTAGTAAGACTGAAATATCAAGTACTTATTTGATCACAATGATTATTAACAATATATCAACAACCAGGGGCGCCTGGGTGGCGCAGTCGGTTAAGCGTCCGACTTCAGCCAGGTCACGATCTCGCGGTCCGGGAGTTTGAGCCCCGCGTCGGGCTCTGGGCTGATGGCTCAGAGCCTGGAGCCTGTTTCCGATTCTGTGTCTCCCTCTCTCTCTGCCCCTCCCCCGTTCATGCTCTGTCTCTCTCTGTCCCGAAAATAAATAAAAAACGTTGAAAAAAATAAAACAAAAAAACAATATATCAACAACTGGAAAGCTTGCAAACTTACAAACAGATAGGAAATTAGCTACACATTCCTTAAGGGGAAAAAAAAAACAAACCAACTATGGACTAAAGAAGAAATCAAGGGGAATTTTTTTTTAAATTTTATCTGTAATTCTTTAAAATTCCAGTATAACTAACACAGTGTTAAATTAGTCTCAGGTGTATTGCATAACGATTCAACAATTCTATACACTATTCAGTGCTCATCACAGTAAGTGTACTCCTTTTCCCCTTCACTGATTTCACCCATTCTTCCACTGAACTGTTCACTGGTAACCATCAGAATATTCTCTCTGATGAAGAATCTCTTTTTTTCTTTGTTCATTTGCTTTGTATCCTGAATTCCTCATATAACTTGTGGAAATCATATGGTATTTGTCTTTCTCTTATTTCACGTTTCTCTTATTTCACGTTAACATTTTACGCTCTAGCTCTGTTTATATGGTTGCAATGGCAAAAATTTCGTTCTTTTTTATGGCAGAATAACATTCACGTGTAGGTGTTTATGTGTGTCACATCATTACCCATTCATCTATTGATGGATCCTCAAGTTGCTTCTGTATCTTGACTGTTGTAAATAATGCAGAAATAAACATAAACACAGAGGTGCATAAATCTTTCTGAATTCGTAGGGTAAAGACAACACTGGAATTCCTAGTTCATGTAGTCATTTTATTTCATTTTGTTATTTTTTAATATGAAATTTATTGTCAAATTGATTTCCATACAACACCCAGTGTTCATCCCAACAGGTGCCCTCCCCAATGCCCATCACCCACATTCCTCTCCCTTCCACCCCGATCAACCCTCAGTTTATTCTCAGTTTTTAAGAGTGTCTTATGGTTTGGCTCCCTCCCTCTCTAACTTTATTTTTCCTTCCCCTCCCCCACGGTCTTCTGTTAACTTTCTCTGGATCCACATAAGAGTGAAAACATATAGTATCTGTCTTTCCTGTATGACTTATTTCACTTAGCATAACACTCTCCAGTTCTATCGATGTTCCATGTTCTATCTCAGTTGCTACAAAAGGCCATATTTCATTCGTTCTCATTGCCATGTAGTATTCCATTGTATATATAAGCCACATATTCTTTATCCATTCATCAGTTGATGGACATTTAGGCTCTTTCAAAAATCTGGCTATTGTTGAAAGTGCTGCTATATACATTGGGGTACAAGTGCCCCTATGCATCAGCACTCCTATATCCCTTCGGTAAATTCCTAGCAGTGCTATTGCTGGATCATAGCGTAGACCTATGTTTGATTTTACGAGGAACCTCCACACTGTCTCCAGAGTGGCTGCACCAGTTTGCATTCCCCCCCACAGTGCAAGTGGGTTCCCGTTTCTCCACATCCTCTCCAGCATCTATAGTCTCCTGATTTGTTCATTTTAGCCACTCTGGTGTGAGGTGATATCTCAGTGTGGTTTTGATTTGTATTTCCCTGATGAGGAGTGATGTTAAGCATCTTCTCATGTGCCTGTTGGCCATCTGGATTTCTTCATTGGAAAAGTGTCTATTCACGTTTTCTGCCCATTTCTTCACTGGATTATTTGTTTTTTGGGTGTGGAGTTTGGTAAGTTCTTTATAGACTTAGATACTAACCCTTTATCCAACACATCATTTGCAAATATTTCCCCCTTTCTCTCGGTTGCCTTTTAGTTTTGTTGATTGTTTCCTTTGCATTGCAGAAGCTTGTTATTTTGATGAAGTCCCAATAGTTCATTTTTGCTTTTAATTCCCTTGTCTTTAGAGACATGTAGAGTAAGAAACTGCTGCAGCCGAGGTCAAAGAAGTTGTTGCCTGCTTTTTCATCCAGGGTTTTGATGGTGTCCTGTCTCACATTCAGGTCCTTCATCCAATTTGAGTTTATTTTTGTGAATGGTGTAAGAAACTGTCCTAGTTTCATACTTCTGCATGCTGCTGTCGAGTTCTCCCAGCAACATTTGTTTAAAAAACTGTCTTTTTTTCCATTGGATATTCTTTCCTGCTTTGTCAAAGATTAGTTGGCCATACTTTTTTGGGTCTAATTCTGGAGTCTCTATTGTCTTCCATTGGTCTAAGTATCTGTTTTTGTGCCAATACCATACTCTCTTGATGATTACAGCTTTGTAATAGAGGCTAAAGTCTGGGATTGTGATGGCTCCCACTTTGGTTATTTTCTTTAATATTACTATAATATTTGGGGTAATTTGTGGTTCCATACATTTTTAGGATCCTTTGTTCTAGCTTTGAGAAGAATGCTGGGGCCATTTTGATTGGGATTGCATTGAATGTGTAGATCGTTTTGGGTAGTATTGACATTTTAATAATATTTATTATACCAACCCATGAGCATGGAATGTTTTTCCATTTCTTTGTATCTTCTTCAATTTCCTTCATAAGCTTCCTGCAGTTTTCAGCATACACATCTTTTACATCTTTGGTTAGGTGTATTCCTAGATATTTTATGCTTCTTGCCACAATCGTGAATGGGATAGTTTCTTTACTTGTCGTTCTGTTGCTTCATTATTACTGTACAAGAATGCAACAGATTTCTGTACATTCATTTTGTTTCCTGCGACTTTGCTGAATTCATCTGTCAGTTCTAGGAGGCTTCTGGTGGAGTCTATCAGGTTTTCCACGTATAAAATGTCATCTGCGGAAAGTGAAAGCTTGACTTCATCTTTGCCAGTTTTGATACCTTTGATTTCTTTTTGTTGTCTGATTGCTGACGCTAGCGTTTCCAACATTACGTTAAACAACAGTGGTGAGACTGAACATCCGTGTTATGTTCCTGATCTCAGGGGGAAAAGCTCTCAGCGTTTCCCCACTGAGGATGATATTAGCTTAGGGCTTTTCATAAATGGCTTTTATGAAGTTTAAGTATGTTCCTTCTATCCCGACATTCTTGAGGGTTTGTATTAAGACAAGATGCTGAATTCTGTCAAATGCTTTTTCTGCATCGATTGACAGGATCATATGGTTCTTTTCTTTTCTTCTGTTAATGTGATGTATCACACTGATTGACTTGCAAATGTTGAACCAGTCCTGTGGCCCAGGAATGAATCCCACCTGATCATGGCAAATTCTTTTTATATGCTGTTGAATTCAACTTGCTGGTATCTTATTGAGAATTTTTGCATCCTTATTCATCAGGGATACTGGTTTGTTGTTCTCTTTTTTTTTTTTTTTTTTTTTTTTGCTGGGTCTCTGGTTGGGGAATCAACGTATTGCTGGCTTTATAGAATGAGTCTGGAAGTTTTCCTTCCTTATTTTTTTGGAAAAGCTTGAGAAGGATAGGTATTATCTCTGCTTTAAATGTCTGGTTAATTCCCCAGGGAAGCCATCTGGTCCTGGATTCTTATTTGTTGGGAGATTTTTGATAACTTACCGAATTTCTTCACCGGTTATGGGTCTGTTCAAGTTTTCTATTTCTTCCCGTTTGAGTTTTGGAAGTGTGTGGGTGCTTAGGACTTTGTCTGTTCCTTCCAGGTTATCCAGTTTGTTGCCATATAATTTTTCATAGTATTCCCAGATAACTGCTTGTATTTGAAGGATTGGTTGGAATGATTCCATTTTCATTCATGATTGTATCTATTTGGGTCATCTCCCTTTTCTTTTTGAGAAGCCTGGCTAGATAGAGACTTATCAATTTTGTTTATTTTTTCAAAAACCAACTCTTGTTTGCATTGATCTGCTCTACAGTTTTTTGAGATCCTATATTGTTTATATCTGCTCTGATCTTTATACTTTCCCTTCTGCTGCTGGGTTTGGGGTGTCTTTGCTATTCTGCTTCTATTTCCTTTAGGTGTGCTATTAGACTTTGTGTTGCGGATTTTTCTTGTTTCTTGAGAGAGGCCTGGATTGCAATGTAGTTTCCTCTCAGGACTGCCTTCGCTGCATCCCAAAGCGTTGGATTGCATTTTTATTTCATTTGTTTCCATATATTTTCCAATTCCTTTTCCAATTGCCTAGTTGACCCATTCATTCTTTAGTAGGGTGTTCTTTAACCTCCATGCCTTTGGCAGTTTTCCAGACTTTCAACTGTGGTTGATGTCATGTTGCATAGCCTTGTGGTCTGAAAGTATGCATGGTATGATCTCAATTCTTTTATACTTATGAAGGGCTGTTTTGTGACCCAGTAAGTGATCTAACTTGGACAATGTTCCATGTGCATTCGAGAAGAACGTATATTCTGTTGGTTTGGAATGCAGAGATCTAAATATATCTGTCAAGTATATCTGATCCAATGTATCATTCAGGGCCCTCGTTTCTTTACTGATCCTGTGTCTAGATGATCTATCCATTGTTGTAAGTGGGGTATTAAGGTCCCCTGAAATTACCACTTTCTTATCAATAAGTTTGCTTATGTTTGTGATTCACTGTTTTATGTAATTGGGGGCTTCCAAATTCAGTCCGTAGACACTTATAATTGTTAGCTCTTCCTGATGAAGAGACCCTGTAATTATTATATAATGGCCTTCTTCTTCTCTTGTTACAGCCTTTAATTTAAAGTCTAGTTTGTCTGACATACGTATGGCTATTCCAGCTTTATTTTGTCTTCCAGTAGCATGATAGGTAGTTCTGCATCCCCTCACTTTCGATCTGGAGGTGTCCTCAGGTCTAAAATGAGTCTCTTGTAGACAGCAAATGGATGAGTCTTGTTTTTTTATCCATTCTGATACTCTATGTCTTTTTGTCGGAGCATTTAGTCCATTTACATTCAGTGTTAATCTTGAAGGATATGGGTGTAGGGTCACTGTTACGTCTGTAGGTATCATGCTTGTAGTGATGTCTCTGGGACTTTGTGGTCCTTGCTCAACATTTCACTCACAGAGTCCCCCTGAGGATCTCTTGCAGGGCTGGTTTGGTGAAGATGAGTTCCTTCAG
Organism: Puma concolor; assembly: GCF_028749965.1. NCBI lineage: Eukaryota > Metazoa > Chordata > Mammalia > Carnivora > Felidae > Puma > Puma concolor. Next base: position 173,744 of record NW_028240258.1, read on the forward strand.
TTTTTGTTTGCTTGGGAAAGCCTTTCTCTCTCCTTCTATTCTGAATGACAGACTTGCTGGATAACGGATTCTTGAGGCATATTTTTTCTGTTCCCCACATTGAAGATTTCCTGTCATTGCTTTCTGGCCGGCCAAGTTTCAGTAGATAGGTCTACTACTACTCTTATGTGTCTACCTTTGTATGTTAAGGCCCGTTTATCCCTAGGTGCTCTCAGAATTTTCTCTTTATCCTTGTGTTTTGCCAGTTTCACTATGATAAGTCATGCAGAAGATCAATTCAAGTTACATCTGAAGGGAGTTCTCTGTGCCTCTTGGATTTCAGTGCCTTTTTCCTTCCTCAGATCAGGGAAGTTCTCAGCTATCATTTGTTAAAGTACACCTTCAGCCCCCCCCCCCCCCCCAATCTCTCTCTTCTTCTGGAATTCCTACGAAGGGATATTGTTCCATTTGATTGCATCACTTAGTTCTCTAATTCTCCCCTCATACTCCTGGATATTTTTTTCCTCAGCTTCCACTTTTTCCATATTTTTATCTTCTAATTCACCTATTGTCTCCTCTCCAGCTTGAATCCATGCTATGGCCGCCTCCATTTTATTTTGCACCTCATTTATAGCATTTTTTAGCTCCTCAGGACTATTTCTTAGTCCCTTGATCTCTGTAGCAATAGATTCTCTGATGTACTCTATGCTTTTTTTAAGCCCAGTGATTAATTTTATGACTATTATTCTAAGTTCTTGTTCACTTATATTGCTTAAACCAGTTTTTGATCAACTTGTTAGCTGTCACTCCTTCCTGAGTTTCTTTTGAAGAGAGTACTTCCGTTTTGTCATTGTGGGTAGTTCCCGCGGTAGTTCAAAATTTCACGGAACTTACCCTGTGCTGTCCGGAGTAACTTTTGGCGGGTGGGGCCACAGTCAGACCTGAAGTCTGCCCCCAGCCCACCACTTGGGCCACGGTCAGACTGGTGTGTTCTTTATGTTCCTCTGTCCCAGGGGTAGTATTCATTGTGCAGTGGTGTGTCTTGCTACTGCCTGGGCTACTTGTCCAGTCAGCTGTCCAGCTCCTGTCTGAGCTACTTGCACACTGCCAGGCTTGTGGTGCTGGTTCCATGGAATCTGGCCAAGGATGCATTAGCGGGGGTGGATCTGCAACGTTCACAAAGAGCAGAAGGGACCGGCTAAGCTAGTTTTGCCATTGGTGGTCCCAAGAGGAGGGGCCCTGCAGCACTGGAATGGAGGCAGGCCCACTGGAGTGACGGATCCACAGAAGCACAGCGTTGGGCTTTTTGCGCGGTGCAATCAAGTTCGGTGACGCGAACTGGTTTCCTCTGGAATTTCATCTGGGGGATGGGAATAGGGAAATGGTGCTGGCCACCACCTCTGTTCTCAGGCCAAGCTCAGCTCTGTCTGCTGGGCCTCCACAACTCTCCCTCCCAGCATCCTCTCGTCCTCCCCACTCTCCGAGAGCAGAGCTGTTGACTTTTAACATTCCAGATGTGAAGTTCCACTGGCTGTCAGAAATCACAGATTCTGACCTTTCTGCTTTTGCATGGCAGACTTCGGGGGCTCTACCTCGCTGGGCGAGCTGCCCCTCCACCACCCCAGCTCCTTCCCGCCAGGCCCTGTAACGCGCACTGCCTCTCTGCCCTTCCTACCCTCTTCTGTGGGCCTCTTGTCTATGCTTGGCTCTGGCGAGGCCATTCTGCGGTCTTCTGGTGGTTTTCTGGGTTATTTGGGCAGAAATCGGTGGAATCTAAATGATCAGCAAGACGAGGTGTGCCCAGCATCCTCCTACACCATCTTCCATGCCTCCTTGAGTAATTTTATTTTTAATTTTTTGAGGAAATTCCATAATGGATGTATGTTTGCATTTCTATCAACACTGCCTGACCATTCTCTTTTTCCCACATCGTTGTCAATATTTGTTGTTTCTTGTGTGTTTGATTTTACCCATTCTGACAGGTAAGAGGTGATCTCTAATTGATTTTTCGTTTTGATGTGCACTTCCCTGATGATGACTGATGTTCAGACTTTTCATGTGTTTGTTAATCATCTGTATGTCTTCTTTGGAAAAATGTTCTTCTGCTCATTTTTTATTTGTATTATCTGCTTTTTTGGTGTTGAGTTGTAGAGTTTGAGTTGTATAATGCCTTACATACTTTTATTTTACATACTTTAGATATTAACCCCTTACTCTACATATCATTAACAAATATATGAATGTTTATAAATTACTTCTCCCAGTCAGTAGCTTTGCAAAATCTTGTTAGTTTGATGACGTCCCAATAGTTTATTTTTCCTTTTGTTCCCCTGCCTCAAAACACATATCTAGAAAAATGTTTCCAAGAAACATAGATATAAAATTCTACCCCCAATTCACCATAAAAGAGAAGTTGACTTGTGAACTCAGTTCTCACTTTTCCATTCTGTGGCCCTTACAAATAAGGCTTGTTCTCCTGAATACTAGGCTTTGATATTGTTTTTTGGCCTTGTAACACCAAACAGAGAAAGGACTCTCAAAGAGAGGCATGGGGTTTCTTCAAGCATCCTCATCCCTTGTTGGGGAAAGGGAAAATTAAACAGAACCTCTTTGGGCACAGAACACAGCTGCAGTTTTAAACAACAACTAGTTTATAACAGAGACAGCCCTAGAACCCTGCCAAATGGCAGAGGACTTGCTAAAACTCCTTCTGGGTCAGAGAAAGTGGACAGAAACATGGTTTACATCCCACTTTGAAAGTGCAAACCAGAGATGAGTAGGGATGTCATAACAAGCCTACTGCTTTAGCAAACTCCAGGTCTAAACTAGTCTATTTCCAGACATAGTCACACTTGGGTATATTAAAACACAAAAACAAAAACAAAATTAAAATCCAGTGGTTTAAAAGAGCAACAAGCACTAGAGAACCACCCTTAGAACTCCTCCAAATAGCAAGTGGACCTACTAGAATTTTCTCTGGGTAGGAGAGGTTGACAGATATGCTCTATACTCCCCCTCCATCTTGAGAGCACAGAACAGTGCTGTCAGGGTACCCTAACTAGTCTGTTGCCTGAGTGAGCCCCAGGGAAACAACCCATACCAGTCCCAGCCATCCTACAAAAGGAATATTGGAATATTCCTGGCTAATTCTTCCTACACTTCTAGACCTCATGAAAAGGTGAAACTGTATGTAGCAAAGCACCACTGAATACTCCAGGACATGCACCACTTACACTTCAAATGGATTCCAAGGGAATTACTGGTGGCGGGGGCACTCTGGGACCTCTCAGTTAATGTCTGCTACAGGTCCAGCTGTCCCATTAAGCACAAAGTGCCCCAGAACCTCAGCCTGTGCCAGCATCAGTTCCAGGCACCATAATAGTACACCGTCTGTGTGGAAAAGTCCTGGCATACTCAAGCTTACATCCACTTCAGTGATCCTGCCAAAGTACCTTCTGTGTGTAGAATATCCCCCACCCCAATTTAGTTTCAGCAATCTGACTAGGGCACCCTCTGTGCTGAGAGCTCAAGAACATCACGGCCTGCCTGTACAACGCTTTAGCTACAGCAGAACTGCGAAGGCATCCCCTGCACAGAGTTCCCTAGGACGCAATCTCAAATTCAGCTGTCTTGTGAGAGTGTATTTAATACAGAGGGTCCTCCTACATTCCAAATAACACCTACTTCACATTCAGCTATCATGCTAAGGAGCCCTCTGGCTGTAGAGCCATAGGACACCTGGCTTTGACCCACTTTAGTTTTTGCTGTTCTGTGAGGACACCCAGTGTGTGGAGAGCCGAGAGGCCACACGGATCTGTGACCAAATCAGCTACGGTAGTTCTTTTGGGGTGCCACTACAAATCATGCAAATTATAGCTCTAGCCAGCCAGCAAAAGTCACCAACTACACAGTCTACATGAGGGATAACTATACAGAAGACCATTTCTTCAAGATTAGAGGTAACTGTTCAAAAGAAAAAAAAAATTAAAAGAAGTGGTTGTTCCACCAAATACAAAAAACAAACACAGAAAGTCAGGCAGAATGGGAAGACAGAGAAACGTCATCCAACAGAATGAACAACAAAATTTCAGAAGAACAACCGAATGAAATGGAGAAAAGCAATATGCCTGATAAAGTATTTAAAGTAAAGATCATAAAGATTCTCATGGTGCTGCAAAAGAAGAGTGAAAGATTTCAGTGAGACTCGGTAAGGAGATAGAAAATATTAAAGAGAGGCAATCAAAAGTGAAGAATACAATAAATGAAACTAAAAAACAAAAACATGACAGGGAATCAACAGTAGATCAGAGGAGTTAGGAGAATGTATCAGTGATCTAAGAAAGTAATGGAAAACATTCAGGCTGAACAGCAAAAAGATACAGGATTTCAAAAATGAGTATAGATTAAGATATATCTTGGATGGACAATATCAAGGGACCACACATTTACATTATTGGGGCTTCAGAGAAGAATGTGAGAGAGAGGTGTATTAATCTTACTTGAGCAAAATAATACCAGAAACATTTTCTAACATAAGGAATTAAACAGGTTCCAAATCCAAAAGGCTCACACAAAGATGAACCAAAGAAGCTCTATACCACACACATAATAATTGAAATATCAAAAATTAAAGATAAGGCGAAAATGTCCAAAGCAGCAATATAGAAATGAAAAGTTACCTATAACATAGGGAAAACTAACAAGGCTAACCAGCAGATTTTTCAACAGGTTTTTCAGGCCATAAAGTAGTGGCATGATATATTCAAAGTGCTGAAGGGAAATCAAAACAAAACAACTACGATCAAGAATACTTTACCCAGCAAGATTATAATTTGGATTTGAAGGAGTGACAGAATTTGCCAAACAAATGAGTTTATCACCACAAAGCCAGCCATAAGAGAAACTTTAAGCAGACTTCTTTCAGTGAAAGAAACAACAGCTATAAGTAGACACTGAATTAAAACACATAACATATGACAATGTGTATAGAAAATATGCAGGATAAGTAAAAAGGTAAGAGACAGGTAAAAATAAAAAAAAATTAATGTGTTTCAACTTAAATGACTATAAAATTAATACAGACTTCTACTTACATAGGACCTTATAGGTACACCTCTTTGTAACCACAAACTACAAACCTATGAGAGATACACAAAACATAAAGAGAAAAGAAAGGCAAATATATCACTACAAAATTCGCCAATCACAAAGAGCACAAGACAAGAAAACAGAAACAGAGAAAAACTAAAAAAAAAAAAAAAATCAAGAAACTAATAAAAATAGCAACAGATACAAAGGTATCAATAACTTAGTTACTTAGCTCATAAGTAAAATAGGCTTCATGCCAAGCTCAGAGACCAATGCAGGGCTTGCACTCATGACTATGTCCAAAACCTGAGAGGAGATCAAGAATCAGATATTTAAATGATTAAGCCACCCAGGTATCTCTGTCAATAATTACTTTAAATGTAAACAGTGTAAGCACTCCAATCAAAGACAAAGGGTGGCAAAATGAATTTTAAAAGGTTAGTCTATATGCTGTCTAGAAAAGATTCATTTCAATCCTAACGATACATACAGACTGTAAGTGAAGTGCTGGGAAAAAATAATTATACAAACAGAAGCAAGAATAAGCCTGGGTAGAAATACTAATATCAGATGAAATAGACTTTATTTTTTTAATCGTTTTTTATAGTTTTTTTTTTAATGTTTGAGAGACAGAGCACAAGTGGGGGAGGGGCAGAGACAGGGAGAGAGAGGGGCGTGGGAAGCACAGAATCCGAAGCCAGCTGCAGGCTCTGAGCTGTCAATGCAGAGCCCAACGTGGGTCTCGAACCCCTGAACAGTGAGATCATGAACTGAGCCTAAGTTGGAAGATTAACTGATTGAGCCACCTGGGGTGCTCCAGACCAAACAGACTTTACACGAAGACTACAGCAAAAGAAAAAAAGTGCATTGCATAATGATAAAGGGATCAACCTAATAAGAGCATGTAACAATTAAAAACATCTATGCACCCAACAATGAAGCACTTGAATACAAAAAGCAAATATTAACAGACATAACGACAAATTGATGGCAATTCAATATAGTAGGTGACTTCAACCTACTATAGAAAGATCATCCAAGAAGAAAATCAGTAAGAAAACAATGTCAGACTGAACCAGATGGACTTTAAAAGATATATTAAGCACATTCCACCCCCAAATCACAGAGCACACCTTATTTTCAAGGGCTCATTGAACATTCTCCAGAATACACAGATGTTAGGCCACAACACACATCTCAATAAATTTAAAATGATTGAATTTACATCATGCCACTTTTCCAACCACAAGATAAAACCAGAAAGCAATCACAAGGAAAAAAAAACAAAAAAACAAAACTGGAACAAGCATAAACACACAAAAGTTAAACAATAGGATACTAAATGTGTCAACAGAGTAATCAAAGAAGATATACAAAAATATGTGACAACAAATGAAAATGAAACCAAAATGATCCAAAATCATTTGAACACAGCAAAAGCTGTGTTAAGAGGGAAATATACAGCAACACAAGACAACCTCAATAAATAAGAAAAAGCTCAAATAAACACATAAAACAGACCAGAATCAGTAAAATAAAGACTATGAAAATAGCAGAAAGTTTAAATAAGTAAATCCACGCCTGGATCCTTGAAAATATAAACAAAATTGATAAACCCTTACCCAGGCTCACCAAAAAGGGAAAGAGAGCATAGGGGAGAGAAAGTGGACCCAAATATATAACATGAGAAACAAAACAGAACTTATACGACACAAATATAAAGAATTACAAGAGAATGCTATGACAAAATCCCAACAAAATGAACAACCGAGAACAAATGGATACATTCCTAAAACATACCATCTTCGAAGACTGAATCAGGAAGAAACAGAAAATCTTCACAGCCCAAGTAGTAGTAATGAAATTGATCTGTTAATTACAAGTTACCAAAAATTAAAATCCCAGGATCAGATGGCTTCACAGGGGAATTCTACCAGACATTTATATAACAGTTAATATCTATTCTCAAACTATGCCAAAAAACAAAACATAACAAACCAAACAAAACACATAAGAGGAAGAAATGCTTCCAAATTCATCCTATGAGGCCAGGTTTACCCTGACATGCAAACCAAAGACACTCCAAAAAAAGAAAACTATAGGCCAATATACCTGATAAACAGAGAGGCAAAAACCCTCAACAAAACATTAGCAAACTACCTTCAATAAAACACTAAAAACATCATTTACTACAATTAGGAAGGATTAACTCCAGAGATGCAAGTATAGTTCAGTATTTGCAATCAGCCAATGTCATACACAACACATCAAAAAATGATCGAAAAAAATCATATGATTGCCTCAACAGATGCATAAAATCCTGACAAAATTCAATCTGTATTTATGAAAAACAACTCCCAACAAAGTCAGTTTAAAGAGAACATACTTCAATATAAAACATCATCTATGAAAAAACACAGCTATCAACACACTGAATAGGGAAAAACAAAGCTTTTCTTCTAGGCAGCTAGGAGCTCAACACGTTTAGTTAGCATAACATAAGAAATTCTAGCTGCAGCAATCACAAAAGACAGGAAAATAAGAGGCACCCAAATTGGTAATGAAGAAAGAAAATCCTAAAGCCTCCACCAAAAACGATTAGAAGTAATTAGTGAGTTAGGTTAGGTGCCAAGACACAAAATCAATACCCATAAAACTGCACTGTTTGTAACTAATAGCAAAGTAGAAGATAAATTATGAAAATAATTCAATTTACAATTGCAAACCCAAACCTATACCATACCTAAGAATAAACTTAGCCTGAAAGTCCTGAATTCTGAAAAACACAGAACAAAAAACACTAAACAGAGAACACTAAAAAAGTTGAAGAGGAGACAAAGAAATGGAAAAACATTCCACACTCATAGGACTGGAAGAATAAATATGGTTAAAATACCTTCACTACCCAAACCAATCTACAGATTTAGTGAAATCCTTATCAAAATACATTTTCACAGAGGTAGAACAAAATATCCTAAAATGTCTTCAAACCACAAAAGACCTCATATAGCTAAAGCAATCTTTAGAAAAAAAGGAAACAAAACAAAGCTATCACAATCCCAGGTTTTAAGACATGTAACAAATATGTAGAAATCAAAAGAGTGCCATACTGGGACAAAAACAGAAATACAGATCAAGAGAACAGAATCAATCCCAAAAATAAACCTATAATTATTTGGCCAATTAACATATGCCTCTAAAAGAGGCACGAACATGCGAATAGGGAAAAGACAAGTGTCTCCAATAAAACGTGCTCAAAAAACTGGGTAACTGCATGTAAAATAAAGACACTGGACCGCTTTCTTACACTATACACAAAAATACACTCAAAATGAATTAAAGAGCTAAACATGAGACCTGAAAGCATAAACATCCTAGGATGGAGCATAGGTGGTAACTTCCCTTGACATTGGCCAAAGCAACATTTTGCTAGATTTATCTCCTCTAGCAAGAGTAATATTATTATAAAGCCAAAACACTATTGGGACTACATGAAAAATTAAAAAATTGTTGCACACTGAAGGAAACCATCAACACAATGAAAAGGCAATACACTGAACAGGAAAAGAGTTATGATATATCTGATAAGGTTTTAGTATCCAAAATATATGACGAAAACAGTAAAAGAGAAACGCAATTAAAAAATGGTCAAAGGAAATGAATAGATATTTTTCCAAAGAAGACCTACAGAAGGCCAAAAGACTCATGAAAACATGCCCAAATCACTAATCATCTGGGAAATGCAAGCCAAAACCACCATAAAATATATTACACCTATCAGAAAAGACAGAAACAAAGACCAAAAGTAAGTTTTCAGTGAGATTATGTAGAAAAAGGAAACTTTGTACACTGTTGGTTGGAATATGATTTGGTACAGCCACTGTAAAAAAAAAAGCATGGATGTGCCTTTACAGGTTAAAATATTAATTCCGTATGATTTAGTATTTCTACTACAGGGTATTTATCCAAAGGAGGAAAAAAAAACCACTAATTCAAAAAGATACGTGCATTCCTATGTTTACTGCAGCATGATTTACAATAGCCAAGATATGGAGGTAACCTAAGTGTCCACTGATAGATGAATGAGTAAGAAATATGTGGTGTGTGTATGTATATAAACATATATTCAGCCATATAAAAGGATGAGTTCTTGCCATTATCAACAGGGATGGAACTAGAGGATATTATGCTGAGTATCATAAGTCACACTGAGAAAGGCAAATGTCACATGCTTTTACTCACAGGTGAAATCTAAAAATCAAATGAATTAAAAAGCAAAAAGCCAGAATCAAACCTATACATTCCACAGAGAATTCAAGGTTGTAAGAGGGTGGAGAATGGGTAGGACGGGCAAACTGCGTGAAAGGGAGCAGGACACACAGGTGTCCAGTTGTGGAATGAATAATTCATAAGAATAAAAGACACAGCGAAAGTAACACAGTCAAAGCCACTGTAATGGCATTGTATGATGTCAAACAATATCTATGCTTGTGGTGAACACAGCATAATATACGGAGTTGCAGAATTACTGAGTTGTAATTCTGAAACTAAAGTAATACTGTGTCAATTATATTCAAATTTAAAAATAATTAAAGAGTTAAATACTTACGATTAAATGGGAGATGAAAGACTTGTATACTAAGCACCAGAAAAACTCACAAAAGACATTTATGCGTCTCTGAAAAGTTAGACTTACTATTAAGATGTCCACACCACCCACAGCAACCTTCAGATTCAAAGCAATCTCTAGCAAAATCAAAATGTCACGTTTTACAGAAAGAGAAAAAAAAGCCTATTAAAAGGTATTTGAAACCACAAAGACCCAGAATATTTAAGAAATATTAAGAACACCTAGGGGCTCCTGGGTGCCTCAGTGGGTTGGATGCTGGACTTCAGCTCAGGTCATGATCTTGCAGTTTGTGAGTTCTAGCCCTGTATTGGCCTCTGTGCTGACAGCTCAGAGCCAGAAGCCTGCTTCAGATTCCGTGTCCCCCTCTCTCTCTGCCCCACCCCTGCTCTGTCTCTCTCTGTCTTTCAAAAATGAATAAAGATAAAAATTTAAAAAAATAAAAAGAACACCGAGATAACACTATGATTCTCCCTGATCAAAACATACTAAAAACTACTCTAATCAAAATAGTATGATACTGGAATTTGAGGAATAAACTGAGGAATAAACTTAGGAATTCCCTGGGCTCGCACCATGGCATAAAGAATTACAAAGCCGTAACATGAACACACCCAAACTTGGGTAAACAAGATTAAGACCTGAGGATAGAGCAGGGGTGGGTAAAGGCCCCCAGAATAGAGAGGGGGCAAAGCCTCCCAATACAAGGTTATATGAGTTAAACAAGATTAGGCATTCTGGGCAAAAGTGTCCCCCAATTTAGTACTACAGCAGAGAGCTGCTTTCACAGGAAAGAAGGACCAAACTGGGTAAACAGGTATATGGGGCTACAGATTCCTGCTATGCTGGTTAAGCTGCCCAAAGTGGAGCTGATTAGCAAGAGAAAAGGTGCCTTGTTAACCCTGACGTTGCATGCTCTATCTGTCTTATCCCCTCGGCTAGCTAAGATAAACAGACATGGTACCTCCTGTCTGCCATTAACATCCATCTGCCTGGCGCCATGATTTTGTTTTATACTGACCCAAACCCAAACACCGATATCTCCAAAAACCCCTTCTCCTCATGCCATGAGTTTATGTTCACAGATTCACTCTCTCTTTCTGCGTGTCCATCACTTTTGTAAGCTTTCTGATAATAATAAATACGGGGCAAGGACCCCTATTCGGGGCTCTTGTCATTTCCTGGACATTAGCCATCTCCACTTTTCATCCTGAGTCTGCTCTACTGCTGGCCAAGAGAGAACTTCAGACTTAGAGTCTACAACACTGGAATAAAAAGAGATACATGCCAACGGAATAAAACTGACAGACCACTAAATACTCTAAAGCACAAGACTATGCCAGGAGGCCAAGAAAACACAGTGGGGAAAAGGGATCTCTTCCATAACTGTTGGGAATACGGGACATCCATCTACAACAGAATAAAACTGGACCCTTAGCTCAAGTCATACACAAAATGAATTAAAATTAAAGATGTGACACACAAAACAATAAAATGTTGATAAGGAAACAGATGGGGTGGGGGTACCTGGGTACTACAGTTGGTTGAAAGTCTGACTCGACTTCAGCTCAGGTCATGTTCCCATGGCCAAGGAATCAAGTCCTGCATTAGGCTCTATGCTGAACATGGATGGAGCCTGCTTAAGATTCTATCTCTCTCCCTCTGCTCTCTCCCTGACACATGTGCTCTCTCTGTCTCTCTGTCTCTCTCTCACTTCTCTCAAAACTAAGAAAAAGGAAAAGAAAACACAGGGGAGAATCTTGTAGACAGTGGACTGAGCAGTGATATTCTGGATCTGACACTGAAGAACAGACAACGGCAAAAGTAACAAAAAATCTTCTGCACAGAAAGGAAATAACAAAACAAAGAGTAACCTATGGGATTATATAAAATATTTGCAGGCAACATATCTGATAATGGGTTCATATACAAAATATATAAGTAATTTGCATAACTCAAGAAAAATTTTACCCAATTTAAACACGGGCACAAGGACCTGAGATATTTTTCTGAAAAAGCTACAAATGGTTGAAAGTCTAACAAGGTGCTCGTAATAATTACTATCAGGAAAATAAAACTAAAAACATCAACCTGTCAGGATAATCAAAAACCAAAGGACAAATATTGGTGATGATGTGGATAAAGTGAACTCCTGAACAGTTTTGGGGGATGTAAATTGGTACTGCCACTAGGGAAAACTGAAATCTGGATCTCAAAGACATGTCTGAACTTCTACTTTATCACAGGATTATAGCCAAGATATAGAAAAACCTAATTGTCCATCGATAAGTAAATGGATTAAAATGTGGTATATGCATACAATGAAATAACAAACGTTATGCTAAGTAAAAGAAGATAGACAAATACTGAGTAACCTCTCTTGTATTTGGAATCTATGAGACTCAATCACATAGAAGATGAGAATAGAATATAGCGAGATGAGAGGGAGAAACGAGGTGTTCACCAAAAGGTAAAAAAAAAAAAGAAAAAAAGTTTTAGATATGCAAGATGAATGAGTCCTACATATTATAGAGCAATGTTAAATATACTTAACAACTGTTGTATTACATGCTTGAGATTTACTGAGAGTGTAATTTAATATTCTTACCACTAAAATCACACACACAAAAAAGTTAACATATGAGAGAGATTTAAGGATATGTCAAATTAGCCTTATTATGGCAATTATTCCACAAGGTCTATTTATGTCAAAACAGCAAGTGTACAGCACGAATCATACAAGTTTTAACTGTCAACTGTACCTTAGTAAAATGGAGAAACAAGAAATAAAGAAATGTACCACTTTCATAAGCATCAAAATTAAAAACAACAGTTATGAGTTAAACTAGTGAAGTACTGGTAAAAGACACCCACTGAACTACAAAATATTGCTAAAAGAAATACATATGACAGACATAAATGGAAATCCATCCCATATTCATCAACTAGATGAATCTTGTTAAGGTATCAATAACACCTAATCCATCTCCAGATACTTTGTAATGCCTATCAAAATTCTAAATCAAATTTTTGCAGATGCAGAAATAAAACACGATTTTAAAATCATGTGATGTTAAAAGTAAAATGAATAAGGAAAAAAGAACAAAGAAGACAAGAACAAGGAAGAACACAATGGATGACCCCCATTGTGATTTTACAAAATATTACAAAGGCTATAGTAATACAAATAGTATGGGAAAGGGGCAGAGAAATATAGACAATGAAATAGAAACAGAAGATGAAAGGAAACATACTTGCATATATGGTCAAATGATTTTGAACAATATTGAACACCACTCAATGTATAAAGGATACAAGTGTGTTCAACAAGAAAAAAAACAAACCGCTCAGTGAAACCAGGATCTTATTCTCTGAGAAGATAAACAAAATGGATCAATATCTAACCAGGCCCATAAAAAAAAAAAGCACTCAAATTAACAAAACCACAAACAACAAAGGAGATATAATAACCAACACCACAGAAACAACTGGAAGACCATATTATGAAAAATCATATGCCAGCAAATTAGACCCTGTAGAAATAACTGATAAATTACGAGAAACGTAAAATGCCAAAACTGAAATAGGATGAAATAGAAAATTTGATCAAACTGATTACTATCAATGAAATTACTCAATAATCTAAAAACTCTCAACAAAGAAAATTCCAGAACAAGACGGTTTCATAAGTGAATTCTATCAAAACAGAAGGATAATACCACCTCTTCTCAAACTATTCCATAAAATAGAAATGGAAGGAAACTTTCCCAATTCATTCTATTAAGTCCAACATTACCCTGAATCCAAAACCAAAGAAGACAACACAAAGAGAACTACAGGCCAATATCCCTGGTGGACATGGACGCAACAGTTCTCAACCAACTAACAGCAAAGAAAATTCAATAATACATAAAAAAATCGTTCACTATGATCAAGTTAAATATATTCCCAGGATGAAGGATAGTTTGATATTCCCATATCAATCAAGGGAATATGTTACACTAACAAGAGAAAATATAAAACCATACGATCATTTCAACAGATGAAGAAAAAGCATTCTCAAAGAACAACATTCATTCATGACAGAAACCCTCAACAACATAGCTTTAGAGAGAACATATAAAGGTCACCTACGAAACCTGTAACAAACTTCATACTCAATGGGGAAAAACTGAGAGTTGAGGAACAAGACAGGGATAACCCACTCTTACCACTTTGATTCAAATTAGTACTTAGAAGTCCTAGCCACAGCAATCAGACAACAACAACAACAACAAAAATAAAAGGCATACAAATTGGTAAAGAAGGAAAACTTTCACTATTTGCATATGACATGAGGTACTGTATACAGAAAACCCTAAAATCTCCATGAAAAGAAAAACTACTAAAAGTGATAAATGAATTCAGTAAAGTTGCAGGATACAAAATCAACCTACAGAAAAGGCTGCATTTAAATACATTAAAAACGAAGTCACAGAACGAGAAATTTAAGAAAATACTCCCACTTACAACTGCAGGAAAAATAATTAAGTCCCTAGGAATGAACCTGACCAAAGAGGTGAAGGACCTGTACTCTGAAAACACAAAACACTTATGAAAGAAACCGCAGATGACACAAAGAAATGGAAAAACATCCCATACTCAGAGATTGCAAGGAGAAATACTGTTAAAATTCTAAACAACCAAAGCAGTCTATACATTTAATGCAACCCTTATCAAAATACCAAGAGCATTTTTCATAGGACTGAAACCAATGATCCTAAAATCTATGTGGAGCACAAAAGACCCCAAATATGTGAAGCAATCTTGAAAAAGAAGAACGAAGTTGGAGGTATCACAATTCCAGATTTTAAGTTATATTATAAAGGTGTAATAATCAATACAGCAAGGAAATTACATAAAAGTAGACATACGAATCAGCAAAAAGAACAGAAAACCCAGAAATAAAACCATAAATACATTAATATTCAACAAAGGAAGCAAGAATATGTAAAGTCTCTTCAATACATACTGATGGAAAAACTGGTCAGGGACATGAAAAAGAATTAAAATGAACCACTTTCTTACCCAATACACAAAAATACATCCACAATGAATTAAAGACCTAAAAATGAGACTCGAAACCATAAAAATCATAGAGAGAGCATGGGCTTTCCAGATATGTCTCCTAGGTCAAGGGAAAACAAGCAAACAAACAAACAAACAAACAAACAAACTATAGGGACTACATCAAAATAAAAACCTTCTGCATACCAAAGAAAACAATTAACAAATTAAAAGACAATGTACTGAATGGCACAATAAGATCTC
The DNA here is from genome assembly GCF_028749965.1 of Puma concolor. Taxonomy (NCBI): domain Eukaryota; kingdom Metazoa; phylum Chordata; class Mammalia; order Carnivora; family Felidae; genus Puma; species Puma concolor. Next base: position 188,748 of record NW_028240258.1, read on the forward strand.
TGCAGATGACATAACTGATAATGGGTTAGTGTTCACAACAGGTAAAGAACTGATACAACTCAGCATCCAGAAAATAATCCAATTTAAAAATAGGCAGAAACCTTGGGCAGATATTTCTCCTAAGAGGACATCCATACGGCCAACTGACACATGAAAAGATGCTCAGTATCATACATCATCAAGGGAAATACAAATCGAAACTACAATGATATATCACCTCAAAACAGTCAATGGCTAAAACAAACAAACAAACAAACAAACAAACAAAAAACAAAAAAAAACAAAAAAACAAAACCAGAAGAAAAAGCAGGTGCTGATAAAGATGCAGAGAAAGGGGAATTCTCTTACACTGGTGTAGCTACTTTGGAACACAGTAAGGAGATACCTCAGAAAGTCAAAAGTAGAACTACCCTATAATGCACCAATTTGGTACTTACCCCAAAATGCCAAAACACTAGCTCAAAGGGATACATGCACCCCTATTTTTTGAAGCATTATTTGCAAAAGCCAAATCAAGGAAGTCACCCAAGTGTCCAGGGAAGGATAAAGAAGATGTGATACACGCACACAACCAGAACTACTAAAAAAGAATAAAATCTTGCCATTTGCAACACGGATGGAGCTAGACAAATCCTGTATGATTTCACTCATTTGTGAAATTTGAGAAATAAAACAAACAAGTTAAGGAAAAAAAGCAAGAAACAGACTCTTAACTCTAGAGAACACACTGATGGTTTCCAGAGGACGGGTGGGTGCCTGTGGGAATCGGATATATAGGCGTTGGGAATTAAGGAGGGCACTTGGAAGAGCACTGGGTGTTGTGTGGAAGGGCTGAGTTACTATACCGTCTACGTGAAGCTAATATTCTAATGTATGTCAGCTATAATGGGATTAAAAGTTAAAATTTAATAAAAAATGGTTCGATAGATATTCACATGCAAAAGAATGAAAGTGGACATTTCACTCACACAAAAATCAAATTTAATTAAAACCAGAAAACAAAACAAAACAAAACAAAGAAGACAAATACACAAACAAAAGCTCCTCAAAGAAAACAGGGAAAAAGCTTCAAGACACTGGATTTGACAAAAAGCACAGGTAAAAGCAAAACAGACAAATGTTACTACATTAAACTTTTTTGTGCATCACCGCATAAAGTCAAGGGTTGAAAAGCATTCTACAGAATGAGAAAATATTTGTAAATCATATACATATATGTCATTAATATCTCAGAGGTTATAAATAATTCCTATAATTAAACAACAAAAATATTAAATAACTCAAAATTAAAAAAAAAAAAGGCAAAGTGCTTGAATACACATTTTTTTCAATGATGATATACGAATGGCCATAATGCACATAAATAGTTGTTCAAACTTATAAATTCTCGTAGAATGCAAATCAAAATGATACTATCACTTTTTTGTCCTTGCAGAATATCTACTATAAAAATATAAATACTAATACTAATACTAAGACGACGACTACTACTACCACTACTAACAATAATAATAATATCAATAGAGAAAATAAGTTTTGCCAAATATGTGGAGAAACTGGAATTCTTCTGCACTGCTGGTGGACTGTAAAACTTAGAAAATTCTATGGAATATAGTATATTGGTTCCTCAAAAGAAAGTTAAAATAAAATGGCTCTATGATCCAGCACACCCACTTCTGGCCAAATGTCCAAACAATTAAGAGCGGAGTCTCAGAGATACTTGTATCTCTGTACAGGCATGTACACTCATGTTCACAGCATCATTATTCACAACAGCCAAGAGGTGGAAGCAACCCAATGATCATCAGTGAATGAATGGATAAACAAAATGTGACATATTCATATAATGGAAGATTCAGCTGTAAATGAAAAAAAATCCTTTTACTTGCTCCTTAGCTACGTATTTAATGAAATTTGAGGACATTATGCTAAGTGAATTAAGCCAGTCACAAAAAGACACATACTTGAAATACTTATGGCTCTTCTTATATAAAGTACCAAAATTAGTCATATTCAAATAAAATAAAAAAAAATGTTATTTACCAAGGCTGGGGTAAAAAGAAAACAGAGTCTTGTTAAAACAGATTTTCTATTTTTTAAAATGAAAAAGTTCTGCATATCTGTTGCACCACAGCGTAGATATATTTAACACTACTAAACCATACACTTCAAAATGCTCATGATGGTAAAATTTTATGTTTTTTACCAAAACACAAAAAACATATTATTCTAATTACTACTGCACCAAAAACAAAACAAAACAAAAAAACAAATAAAAAACAAAAAAACAACTTCTTAAAAGGCATCAGAAAATTAAAGTGACATTAAAGTGAGAAACAAAGTACCGTTTCTTTCATCTGGATTTCATTGATCTTTATCTTGAAGAGTTTGTGTTTGAATTCCTCATTACAAAAAAATACATCACCATCTTCCACATCTCTGCCCTTGGGATTTTTGATAAGAACTCTAGCTCTGCCACAAGCTAATGACTGTAGAGTTCTTCTAAGTTCTCTATCCTCTGAATGAGAAAAAAAAAAAAAAAGTTTAGCATTTTTATTACAGCACAGATTTAAACAATTACAATCAATACTTACCTATTCCAGTAGCCACCTTAATTTCTTCTAAGCTGAACCGATTTCCTTCATTAAACATCAACAGCACCAATGTTTGGAAAAGGGTTACCTGAAGTTCTTTTTTGCCCTGTTAAAAGCAACATTCTATTAATTTCTTATAGAAAAATACCAATTTAATGATGATGTAGGTATGACTTTAGCTACTTAAAATCCTCTCTATTTATTATATTAAAATATTAATAGTAATTGAAACGAGTCCTGTTGAGGTCAAAATAGAGCTAAAAGTGGCAGACATTAACAGAAAAAAACAGCATTGGCTGTTTCCACAATAAATAAACATACTTTCCACTTTAGAACTAACAATACATTAGATATTTAAAAACCAGAAAAAATATTTGTGTTATCACCACTCATAATCAAGGTACTAAAAGTGGGTAAACAATTTCCCAACTGCTTCTTTCCCAACCGAAAGAAGTAACAATAAAGATTACAAAATTGTTCTCCTATTTGAGACCGTTCAAAATATTAACTTTAAATTAATTAAATATTAAAGGTGAAATCTGAAGTTTCAAGCATAAGGGGAAAACTCCATGACACTGGTCTTGACAACAACTTTTTGGATATGATACCAAAATATATGATTTGGCGTTTACGAACCCAAAGGATGAACACAGAGGAAGGGAAGGAAAAATAAGATCAAAACAGACAGGGAGACAAACCGTAAGAGACTCTTAAATACAGAGAACAAACTGGGGGTTTGTTTGTTGGGGGCAGTAGGGTGGGGGCATGGGCTAACTAGACGATGGGCAGTAAAGGTGGCAACTGTCAGGGTGAGCTATGGGTGTGATACGTAAGTGATCATTCACTGAATTCTACTCCTGAAACCAATACTATACTATTTTAACTAACTTGAATTAAAATAAATTTCAGAAATAAATAAACAAAAAACAAACAGGTGAGACCAGATCATAATGGAAGTTTTTGTGCAGGAAAGTAAATAAATGTATTCATTATTCATTTCAAGAAAATTAAAGGTAACCTATAGAATGGCAGGAAATACTTGCAAACCCGTCTATCTAATAAGGAGTAATATACAAATACATACAGTACTCATAACTACTCAACAGGAAAAAAAGATCCAAAATAAATCCAAATGAAAATAGGCATAGGGCCTGGACAGTCATTCTTCCAAACAAGATATGTGAATGACCAACTGCATGAAAACTGTATAAAACATCATTAGTTAGGGAAATAGAAAATCCAAAAGGGAAGTTCGTCATAAAATTAAAAATGGAACTAACATACAATTCAGCAATTCCACTTCTAAGGATATAGTTGAAAGAAAAAAATAAAATCACTACATCAGAGAAATATGTGCACCTGCTGTTTGCAGGACTGTCTACGGTAGCCATGACATGGAAACAACTTACGTGTCAATGAACAGAAAAATGTATAGAGAAAACGTGATAGATTAGCTTACACAGACAGGTAAGACAGGTATGACCGACACACAGGTAAGATCAGTATATAGAGATATAAATAGAGTTTAAAAAAATAATAATACAGAAACAATGGGATATTATTTATCAATAAAAAAGAGAGAATTATGCCATTTCTGACAACAAAGATGGATCTTGACAGCCTAACTGTAGTGAAATAAGATACAGAAAAACAAACACCATCCCATGGAAAGGGAGAACTACAGACCAATTTCCCTGGTAAATATAGATGCAAAAATTCTCAAGATACTAGAAAACCAAATGCAACAACAGATTTAAAAAATTATTCCCCACTAGCAAGTGGATTTATTCCTGGGCTGCAGGATTGGTTTCATACTCGCAAATCAAGCAACGTGATACAACATACTAATAAAAGGAATGATGGGAACAACATGATCCTTTAAACAGGTGCAGAAAAAGCATCTGACAAAATACAGCACCCTTTGTTGACAAAAAAACAAAAAACAAACAAACAAACAAACAAAACCTTAAGAAAGGAAAAATAAAAGGAACACATATCAACATCATAAAAGACTAATATCCTCAATGGGGAAAACGAGACCTTTCCCCCTACAGTCAAGACCATGACAGGAATGTCCATTCTCACTACTGCTGTTCAACACTGGGTTGGAAGTCCTAGCCTCATCAATCAGACAACAGAAGGAAATAAAAAGCGTCAAAATCAGCAAGGAAGAACTCAAACCTTCACTCTTTTACTCTACATGGAAAAATCCAAAAGACTCCACCAAAAAACTGTTAGCACTGACACATGAATTCAGCAAAGCTGTAAGATATAAAATCAATGGACAGAAATCAATGGCATTACCACACATCGACAATGAAGCAGCAGAAAGAAAAATAAAGGAAGGCCATTTATAATTGCACTAAAAACCATAAAATACCGAGGAATAAAATTAACTGAAGAGGTAAAAGATCTGTATCTTTAAAACTATAGAAACTTTATGAAAGAAATTAAAGAAGACACAAAGAAATGGAAAAGGGTTCCATGCTCATGGATTGGAAGAAAAAATGCTATTACAACGTCAATTCTATCCAAAGCAATCTACATATTCATAGAAGTCCCCATTGAAGTAGTATCAGCACACTTCACAGAGCTATAACAAACAATTCTAAAATTTGTATGGAACCAGGAAAGACTTCAAACAGCCAAAGTAATGTAAAAAAATAAAGCTAAAGCTGGAGGCATCACAATTCTGGACATCAAGCTTTATTACATAGTTGTAATTGTCAAGATAGTATGGTCCTGGCACAAAACCAGACACACACAGATCAATGGAACAAAACAGAGAGCCCAGATGGAAGAACTGGAAGATGGTGATGTAGGAGGACACTGGGCTTACCTCGACCTGCTGATCGCTTAGACTCTACCCACATCTGCTTAAATAACCCAGAAAACCACCAGAAGTCTAGCAGATTGGACTCTCTAGAGCCAAGGGTAGACAAGAGGCCCACGGAAAAGGGTAGGAAGGGCAGAGAGGCGGTGCGCACTACACGGACTGGTGGGAAGGAGCCGGGGCAGTGGAGGGCAGCCCGCCTGGCAAGACGAATCCACGAGTCTGGATTACAAAAGCGGAGGGGCTGGACTACGTGAGTTCTGACAGCCAGTGGCACTTAACATCTGGAATGTTAAAAGTCAACAGCTCTGCTCTCGGAGAGCAGAGAGGGCGAGAGGACACTGGGAGGGAGAGGTGTTGAGCCCTTGAAGACAGAGCTCAGCTCGGCATGGGAACAAAGGGCGCTGGCAAGCGCCATCTCCCTCTCCCACCCCCCAGCTGAAATCCCAAAGGGAACCCAGTTCCTGTCACCGAACTTGCTTGCATCTCGCAGATGCCCAACACTGTGCTTTGGTGGATCCATCCCTCCGATGGGTCTGCCTGCCTCCCTCCCAGTGCTGCAAGGCGCCTCCCGCAGGAGACCACTGACAGCAAAGCGAGCTAAGCCTGCCCCTCGTGCCCCATGCACCTTGCGGATCCACCCCGGCTAATACACCAGATCCCACTGAAGCAGCACCACAAACCTGGCAGTGTGCAAGTAGCCCAGACAGGGGCCACTCCACCCCACAGTGAGTCCTGCCCCTGGGAGAGGGGCAGGTAAGGTACACACCAGTCTGACTGTCACCCCAGCGGCAGGCTGAGGTCAGACATCCGGTCTGACTGCGGCCCCGCCCACCAACACAAGTTACTCCACACAGCACACAGGGGAAGTGCCCTGCAGTTCTGTGCCACTCCCGGGACTATCCAAAATGACAAAACAGAAGGACTCTCTTCAAAGGACTCCAGGAAGTAACGACAGCTAACGAATTTATCAAAACCAGTTTAAGCTATATAAGTGAACAAGAATTTAGAGTAATAGTCATAAAATTAACCACTGGGCTTGAAAACAGCATAGACGACAGCAGAGAAGCTATTGCTACAGAGGTCAAGGGACTAAGAAATAGTCAGGAGGAGCTAAAAAATGCTATAAATGAGGTGCAAAATAAAATGGAGGCAACCACAGCCCGGATTGAAGAGGCAGAGGGGAGAATAGGTGCATTAGAAGACAAAATTATGGAAAAAGAGGAAGCTGACAAAAAGACAGAGAAAAAAATCCGGGAGTATGAGGGGAGAATTAGAGAACTAAGTGATGCTATCAAACGTACCAATATCCATATAATAGGAATTCCAGAACAGGAAGAGAGAGAAAAGAGGCTGAAGATGTACTTGCACAAATCACAGCTGAGAACTTCCCTTATCTGGGGAAAGAAAAAGGCATTGAAATCCAAGAGGCACAGAGAACTCTCTCCAGATGTAGCTTGAATCGATCTTTTGCACAACATACCATAGCGAAACTGGCAAATACAAGGATAAAGAGAAAATTCGGAGTGCAGCTAGGGATAAACACACTCTAACATATAAAGGGAGACCCATAAGACTAGTAGCAGACTTAGCTACTGAAACTTGGAAGGTCAGAAAGGAATGACAGGAAATCTTCAATGTGATGCAGAGAAAAAATATGCCCTCGAGAATCCTTTATCCAGCAAGTCTGTCATTCAGAATAGAAGGAGAGAGAAAGGCTTTCCCAAACAAACAAAAACTGAAGGAATTCATCACCACTAAACCAGCCCTACAAGAGAGCCTAAGGGGGATTCTGTAAGTGAAATGTTGCAACGACCACAAAGTACCAGAGACATCACCACAAGCATGAGACTATAGACATCACAATGACTCTAAACGCTATCTTTCTATAGTAACACTGAATGTAAATGGACTATTTGCTCCAAACAAAAGTCATAGGGTATCAGAATGGATAAAAAAAAAAAAGACCCATCTATTTGCTGTCTACAAGAGACTCATTTTAGGCCTGAGGACACCTTCAGATTGAAATGAGACTGAAAGATGGAGAACTATCCTAGTACCAGAAGTCAAAAGAAAGGTGGAGTAGCCACACTTATATCAGACAAACTAGACTTTAAATTAAAGGTTGTAACGAGATGAAGAGGGGCATTATATAACAATTATAGGGTCTATCCATCAGGAAGAGCTAACAATTTTAAATGTCTGTGCACCAAATTCTGGAGCCCCCAAATATCTAAAACAATGAATCACAAACATAGGCAACCTTATTGATAAGAATGCAGTAATGGAAGGGGACTTTAATACTCCACTTATAACAATGGATAGATCATCTAGACACAGGATCAATAAAGAAAGAAGGGTCCTGAATGATACATTGGATCAGATAGACTTGACAGATATAGTTAGAACTCTGCATTCCAAACCAACAGAATATACGTTCTTCTCGAGTGCACATGGAACATTCTCCAAGACAGAGCACATACTGGGTCACAAAACAGCCCTTAATAAGTATAAAAGAATTGAGACCATACCAAGCACACTTTCAGACCACAAGGCTATGAAACTTGACATCAACCCCAGGAAAAAGTCTGGAAAACCACCAAAAGCATGGAGGTCAAGGAACACCCTACTAAAGAATCAATGGGTCAACCAGGCAATTAGAGAAGGAACTGAAAAATATATGGAAACAAATGAAAATGAAAATACAACAATCCAAGCGCTTTGGGATGCAGCAAAGGCAGTCCTGAGAGGAAAATACATTGCAATCCAGGCCTATGTCAAGAAACAAGAAAATCCCAAATACAAAATCTAACAGCACACCTAAAGGAACTAGAAGCAGAACAGCAAGGTCACCCCGCAGGAGAAGAGAAATAATAAAGAGCAGAGCAGAAATAAATAATATAGAATCTCAAAAAACTGTAGAGCAGATCAAGGCAACCAAGAGTTGGTTTTTGAAAAAATAAAATTGATAAACCTCTAGCCAGGCTTCTCAAAAAGAAAAGGGAGATGACCCAAATAGATAAAATCATGAATGAAAATGGAATTATGACAACCAATCCCTCAGAAATACAAGCCGTTATCAGGGAATACTATGACAAATTATATGCCAACAAACTGGACAACCTGGAAGAAATGGACAAATTCCTAAGCACCCATACACTTCCAAAACTCAAACAGGAAGAAACACAAACGGACCCATAAACAGTGAAGAAACTGAATCAGTCATCAAAAATCTCCCAACAAGTAAGAGTCCTGGACCAGATGGCTTCCCTGGGGAACTCCACCAGACATTTAAGGCAGAGAAAATACCTTTCCTTCTCAAGCTTTTCCAAAAAACAGAAAGGGAAGGAAAACTTTCAGACTTATTCTAGGAAGCCAGCATTACTTTGTTTCCTAAACCACACAGAGACCAAGCAAAAAGAGAGAACACTAGGCCAATATCCCTGATGAATATGGACACCAGCAATTTGAATTCAACAGCATTTAAAAGGATTATTCAACAAGATACCAGCAAATCAAATTCAACAGCATTTAAAAGGATTATTCACCATGATCAAGTGGGATTCATTCCTGGGCTGCAGGGCTGGTTCAACATTCTCAAGTCAATCAATGTGATACATCACATTAATAATAGAAAAGGAAAGAAAAAGAAAAAGAAAAAGAAAGAAAAAGAAAAAGAAAAAGAAAAAGAAAAAGAAAAAGAAAAAGAAAAAGAAAAAGAAAAAGAAAAAGAAAAGGAAAGGACCATATGATCCTGTCATTCGATGCGGAAAAAGCATTTGAGAAAATTCAGCATCCTTTCTTAATACAAACCATCGGAAAAGTTGGGATAGAAGGAACATACTTAAAACTTCATAAAAGCCATTTATGAAAAGCCCTAAGCTGATATCATTCTCAGTGGGGAAACACTGAGAGCTCTCCCCCTGGGATCAGGAACACAACACAGATGTTCACTCTCACCGCTGTTGTTCAACACAGTGTTGGAAGCTGTAGCATCAGCAATCAGACAACAAAAGGAAATCAAAGGCATCAAAATTGGCAAAGATGAAGTGAAGCTTTCACTTTTTGCAAATGACATTATATTCTACATGGAAAACCGGGAGACTCCATCAAAAGTCTATTAGAACTGATACATGAATTCAACAAAGCTGCAGGATACATAATTAATGTGCAGAAATCAGTTGCATTCTAATACACTAGTAATGAAGCAACAGAACGACAAATAAAGATACTGATCCCATTCACAACTGCACCAAGAAGCATAAAATACCGAGGAATAAACCTAACCAAAGATGTAAAAGATCTGTATGCTGAAAACTATAGAAAGCTTATGAAGGGAATTGAAGAAGATACAAAGAAATGGAAAAACATTCCATGCTCATGGATTGGAATAATAAATATTGTTAAAATGTCAATACTACCCAAAGCAATCTACACATTCAAAGCAATCCCAATCAAAATGGCCCCAGCATTCTTCTCAAAGCTAGAACAAAGGATCCTAAAAATGTATGGAACCACAAATGACCCCAAATAGCCAAAGTAATACTGAATAAGAAGACCAAAGTGGGAGGCATCACAATCCCAGACGTTAGCCTCTACTACAAGGCTATAATCATCAAGACAGTGTGGTAGTGGCACAAAAGCAGACACATGGACTAATGGAATAGGATATAGATTTCAGAACTGGACTCACAAAAGTGTGGCCAACTAATCTTTGACAAAGCAGGAAAGAAGATCCAATGGAAAAAAGACCGTCTCTTTAACAAATGCTGCTGGGAGAACTGGACAGCAACACGCAGAAGAATGAAACTAGACCTGTTTCTTACTCCACTCCCCCAAATAAACTCAAAATGGATAAAGGACCTGAATGGGAGACAGGAAACCATCAAAATCCTGGAGAAGAAAGCAGGAAAAAAAAACCTCTCTGACCTCAGCCGCAGCAATTTCTTACTTGACACACCCCCAAAGGCAAGGGAATTAAAAGCAAAAATGAACTATTGGGACCTCATGAAGATAAAAGGCTTCTGCACAGCAAAGGAAACAATCAATGAAACTAAAAGGCAACCAACGGAACGGGAAAAGATTATTGGCACATGATATATCAGACAAAGGGTCAGTATCCAAAATCTATAAAGAACTCCCCAAACTCCACACCCGAAAAACAAATAATACAGTGAAGAAATGGGAAGAAAACATGAATAAGACACCTCTCCAAAGAAGACATCCAGATAGCCAACAGGCACATGAAAAGATGCTCAACGTTGCTCCTCATCAAGGAAATACAAATCAAAACTACACTGAGATACCACCTCATGCTAGTCAGACTGGCCAAAATGAACAGCTCAGGATACTACAGATGCTGGAGAGGATGTGGAAAAACGGGAACCCTCTTGCACTGTTGCCTACAAACTGGTGGCAGCCACTCTGGAAAACAGTGTGGAGGTTCCTCACAAAATTAAAAATAGATCTACCCCATGACCCAGCAATAGCACTGCTAGGAATCTACCCAAGGGATACAGGAGTGCTGATGCATAGGGGCAATTGTACCCCAATGTTTATAGTAGCACTTTCAACAATAGTCCAATTATGGAAAGAGCCTAAACGCCCATCAACTTATGAATGGATAAAGAAGATGTGGTTTATACACACAATGGAATACTACATGGCAATGAGAAAGAATGACATATGGCCTTTTGTAGCAACATGGATGGAACTGAACAGTGTCATGGTAAGTGAAATAAGCCATACGGAGAAAGACAGATACCATATGTTTCCACTCTTATGTGGATCCTGAGAAACTTACAGAAGACCATGGGGGAGGGAAGGAAAAAAAAAGTAGAGACAGAGGGAGCCAAACCATAAGAGACTCTTAAAAACTGCGAACAAACTGAGAGTTGATGGGGGGTGGGAGGGAGGGAAGGGTAGGTGATGGGTATTGAGGAGTACACCTGTTGGGATGAACACTGGGTGTTGTATGGAAACCAATTTGACAATACATTTCATACTTAAAAAAATAGAGAACCCATAAATCAACCTACAAATGTTATGGCCTACTGATCTTTGGTAAAGCAGGAGAGAATATCCGAAGTAAAAAGACAGTGTCTTAAGCAAATGGTGACTGGAAAACTGGACAGTGACATGGAGAACAATGAGCCTACACCATGTTCTCATACCACACACAAAAATGAATTCAAACTGGATGAGACACCCAAATGTAAGACAGGAAACCATCAAAATCCTAGAGGAGAAAATAGGAAACAACCCCCCTTTTGTTTGGCTGCAGAAACTTCTTACTGGTCATTGCCAGAGGCAAGGGAAATAAAAGCAAAAATGAACTACTGGGACCTCATCAAGATAAAAGCCTTCTGCGCAGCAAAGTAAACAATCACCAAAATTAAAAGGCAACTAATGGCAGGGTGAACACCTGGGTGGCTCAGATGGTTAAGCATCCTCCTGCTGGTTTCAGCACAGGTCATGATCTTGCAATTGGTTTGTGAGATCAAGCCCCAAATTGGGCTCTGTGCTGACAGCATGGAGCCGGCTTGGGACCCCCTCCTCTCTTTCTCTGCCCCTTCTCTGCTCTTTCTCTCTCCACCCTCTCTCAAGATACATAAATAATCAGTTTTGAAAGAGGCAACCCACAGAATGGGGGGATAGTTGCAGATGACATATCAGATAAAGAGACAGTATCCAAAATCTATAAAGAAATTATCAAACTCAAAAACACATAATCCAATAAAGAAATGGACAAAAGACATGAATGGACACTTTTTTAAAGAAAACACCCAGATGGACAACACACATGAAAAAAACATTCCACAACACTCATCATCAGGGAAATACAAATCAAAACCACACTGAGATACCATCTCACCTATCAGAATGGCTAAAATGGACAACTCAGGAAACAACAGATGTAGGTGAGGATGCAGAGAAAGGGGAAGCTTTTTGCACTGATGGTGGGAATACAAACTGGTGTAGCCACTCTGTAAAACAGTATGGAGGTTCCTCAAATAAATAAAAATAGAATTACCCTACAACCCAGCAACTTCACTACTGGGTATTTATCCAAAGGACACAAAAATGCTGATCTCAAGGAGCATGTGAGCCACAATGTTTAGAACAGTGCTTTCAACAATAGCCAAATTATGGAAGGAGCCCAAATGTCCATCAAGTGATAAACATTAAAACAGACTTGGTATATATGTATACATATGTACACACACACACACACACACACACAATGGAACACTCCTTTGTGATGCAGAAAAAAGAATGAAATCTTGCCATTTGCCACAACTGGGATGCAACTGGTGTGTATTATGTTAAGCTAAATAAGTCAGTCAGAGAAAGATAAATATTGTATGATTTCACTTACATGTGAAACAAAACAAGGAAACATAGAGAAGGAAAAAGAAAAATAAGATAAAAACACGGAGGCAAACCATAAGAGACTCTCAGATACAGAGAACCAAACTGAGGGTTGCTGGAGGGGTGTTGTTTGGGGGAATGATCCAAATGGGTGATGGGAAATGAGGAGCACACTTGTTGGGATGAGCACTTACAGTAATATTAATTGATGGATCACTAAATTCTACTCCTGAAATCATTATTACATTATAGGTTAACTTACTTTGATTCAAGGAAAATTTAAAAATTAAAAAAAAATAATTAAAAAATTTTTAATTAAAAAAAGAAAAAAATACTCTATGATCTCATAATGTTTTCCATGGTGTGTACCACTATACATTCCCATCATTCTCAGAGCACGGTCCGTGTCCTACTAATTTCCCAATACTGAGCCTTTTTGCCCATATATGCTAACAGCTGAAGTTTTCAGTACACCTAGCTGAGCTGCCTGGTCTTCCCATGCCAAAGCTGAGGGTCTTCCCATGCCAAAACAAACCGGTGGAGTCTGTAAGAGGAAACTGCTTACTCAAATGTGTAGACAGTAATTCAAGGAATCAAGAATTATGAATAATACAGTGAACATTACACCATGAAAGGCTACTAAACAAAGCTCCAATAACTGATGTGAAAGAAATGAACTCTAAGACAAAGAATTCAGAATAATCCTGCACTATTAGAGAAGTTCACTGAACTACAAAAACATCCTGCAAGACAACAAAAGAAAATTAAGAAAACAATACATGAAACACATATGTTCCACAAAAATATAGAAACCATTAAAGAGAGAAAACAAACTCTCCAGTGGAATAACACAATGACTGATTGAATTATTCAGATTAGAGCTTCAACAGCCATCTCATCACACAGAATAAAGAATCAATGATCTAGGATTATAGGAATCCCAGAAAGAGAGGAGAAAGACACGGGGACAGAAAGTATATTTAAGTAATACGAGCTGAAAACTTCCTACACTGTGCAAGAGATCTGTACATCCAGACCCAAAGTATCCCAAATAGGTTGAACCTTTTAAGGACTATAGTAAGATTCATTAGAGTTACATTATCAAATTTCAAAAATAAAGAGACTTTTGAAACCAACAAGAGAAAAATAACTCATAATATCTAAATGAGCCCAAAAAGGAATACGAGAATTATCACCAAAATTTTGCAAGCCAGGAGAGAGTGGCATGATATACACAAAGTACTGAAATAAACTTTCAACCAAAATGCTATTATTAGCAAAGTTATTCCTTTTAATAAGGAGGACATAAAGATCTTCCTGAACAAAAGCAGAAGTGGTTCATCACCACTGCATCTACGTTATATGAAATTCTAAATGGTGTTCTTCAATCCCAAATAAAACCATGCCAATTAATACCATAAAAATGTAAGAATTTACGATATGTCCTGGTAATTGAAACTACTTTACCAAAGAAAATCCTCTACTATTGTAATGACAGTGCTTAATTTAACATTCTAAAACAAAGTTCACAAACCTGAATATTAAAAATAATAAAGATGTATTAATTTGTTCCATTGAATACACATGTAAATTGTACCTATTAATAATCCAAATGTGAGGGGAGAGACCTAAAAGTATAAAATTATCATATGCTATCAATATGTTATCAGTTTAATACACAGTGTTAAACACCACATGGTGACCACCAAGGAAAAATATGTAGCAGATAGATAAGGCATTAGGATAAGGAATGAAAGCACCACTAAAAGACTTTATCAAACACAAAGGGCATGCAAGAAGGAAAGTAAAGAATGAAAGATCTGTAAAACATTTGGAAAACAATAAAATGGCAATAATAAGTCCTTATCAATCACTAATTACTTTACACTTACTTAAAAAACTAAGTCTCCAAACTAGCAGTAATTATAATCAATATATAAACAATATAATCAATACAATGTATAATCAATAATAACAGAGAGGCGAAAAAATAAGATCCAATGATATGCTGGATACCAAAATACATTTTAGCTTTCAGAGCATATACAGAATGAGAGATAAAAGACATAAAAACATATTTCAAGCAAATGGTGACCAAAAGAAAGCAGGGTAGCTCTATTTATTTTAGACAAAATACACGTTAGGCCAAAAATGGACAGAGAGACAAAATGCTATACAACGATGGGCCAATCAGTCAAGAATGTAACAGTTTAAAATATATATGCAGTCAACACTGGAACATCTAAGTCTATTAAGCAAATAGTGACAGAACTAAAAGGAGAAATAAGTACAACACAGTAATAGTTAAGAACTTTCTTTTCATACATTGTTTCCAAAACAGAGAGTTCATCCAGACAGAAAATCAATTAGGAGACAGATTTGAAAAACAAAACAAAACAAAACAAAACAAAACTACTGAGTTAAGCATACAAAGAATCTTTTCTAGGACCGATCACGCATGCCATAAAAATAATTCTAAAACTGCAAAAAGACACAAATTATATCAAGTCTCTTTTCTGACCACAATGGTATCAAATTAGAAATCAGTGGCAAAAGAAAAATTCACAAATACATGGGAGTTGAATGACACAACCCTGCCTAACTAATGGATTACAAACTAAAAAGGAGAGAGACATTTTTAAATGACTTGAGACAAATGATAGTGGAAACAAATGTAACAAAACTAAAAGGGCTGTACCTAAAACAGAAGTTAGAGGGAACTTAATGGCCATAAATGTCTACATTAAGAAAAAGTAGGATCTCAACTTAACCTAATATTACACTGGAAGAAAGCAGAAAAACCAAAACTAAGACCAAGTTAGCAGGATATAATGGATATCAGAGCAGAAATACATGAAAGAGAATGAAAAAAAAAAAATTAAGTAACATCAGCAAAACAAAAAGCTGGTTCTTTGAAAAAGTAAAAGTGACAAACCTCTTATACACTAACAAAGAAAGAGAGAGAACACAAAATTATAGAGAAGACACTGCAACAGATACCACAGAAATACAAAGAATCACAGAGACATCTATGAACAATCATACACCAAGACATTGGACGACCTGTAAGAATCAACTGAATTTCTAGAAACATACAGCTTACCATCAAAGAAACATAAAGCAACAAAAACTTGAACAGACCGAACTAGTGGTAAGGACAGTGAATAGGTAACCAAAAACCTATCTACAAAGAAAATCCAAAACCGAACGACTTCACAAGAGGAAAACTACCCAAAGAATTAGTGCCAATTATTCTCAAACTTCTCAAACTCAAACTCTCATCTTCTCAAAAGAACTGAAGATGAGGAAACATTACCAAACTCATTTCACTAGGCCAACGTTATTACCTTTATAATAACAAGAAAGTTACAGGCCAATAGCCCTTGAATATATGTGCAAAATTTCTCAGCTAAATACCAGGTAACTGAATTTTTAACAGCTTCTTAAAAAGATTTAGGATTCATCTCTGGATTGCAAAGAGGAGTCAACATATGGAAATCGATCAGTGTCACACATCACATTAACAGAATCAAAGATGCAAATCACATGATCATCTCTAACAGTTGGGGGGGAAAAAAAAAAAGCACTTGAAAGTAGTTAACATCCATTCCTGACAGAACTTTTAACAAAGTGGGCTGAGGGGGAACATACCTCAACATAATAAAAGCCACAAAGGAGAAGCCCATAGTCAACATTTAACTCTACAGTTAGATGTCAGACTATAAACTTTAACTGGTTTCAACGGCCAGCTTATTTATTATATCTTGATTTCCTCCATTTTTCCCCACCAATTTTCTTTTCTTCCTGCTTCAAATTCAGATATTTCCATTCCTCCAACTTTAAGCCCTCTATGTTAAACAATTTTTTATGTTTTATAATTTTTGAGAGAGAGCAAGTGCATGCGCAAGAGGGGGAGGGGCACAGACAGAGACAGAGAATCGGAAGCAGGCTCCAGGCTTTGAGCTGTCACCACAGAGCCCAACGTGGGGTTTGAACTCACAAACTGTGAGATCATGACCTGAGCCAAAGTCAGGCGTTTAACCAACTGAGCCACCCAGAAGCCACAAAGGCCTTTACTTTTTGTTACCTCGGTCTTCTCCATTCCCTTTTATCCCCCATTCTCCAGTGGTATCTTTCTCTCTAATGTTTTTCCATGGTCTTCAGACTTTGGTCCAAAGCAGGAATAGAGCCAGCTTTTGTGGCACGTGAATCTTACACAATTTAGAAACCACTCTCAAAGAAAATGATGAAATTTCAAAGTTATACAGCTACGTAAATATATATTGAAACAGGTAAATTATATTTATGGCTGAAAAAATAACATATGGTGATTATGTGTCAGGATCATGATTGTAACTGATTATAACTATAATTTGCATTTACTGCTAAATACTGATTAAACTTTTTTATATGTTTATTTTATGTGCTTTCATTGTTTTTTCTTTTCCATATATCAACGCATCATCAAGCTTTCAAGAAAGGTACTATTTCCTTTCAAATGTATTCAAACAAACCACGATGTAGAAACAATTTTTAATAACCTATCTTCATATTATTATATATTAATAATATCATGTATTATTCACGTTATACTGAATGCAGATTTCCACAGATATGGATATACTAAGTATGAGTTCCATCAAAAACTGCACTAGTTCCCTTTCATCCCAACCCTTGCTTATCTTGGGATGAAACTTTGAAGAAGGTAATGCGACGACTTATATATGCAACAACCTCTGCCCTACACCGAGACAGGGAGAGAAACAAATACTTTCCAATGAAAATTATTTCTCCTTGATAACAGTCTCCAGGAGAACAATAAGAATCAGAAATCTTAAAATTCTGGAACATCTCCATAATCACAATCTAAATCCTTGCTTCTGAAATATAAAATGTAACTAATTCCACACAGGTAATACTCTAGGTATACAGACATCATTTAAGTCTTAAGACTTATTCTTTGATCTAGTCTAAGCAAAATGTGTTCACAAAGCTCTAACCATGCAGAAAGTTATTTGCATTTTATCTACAGTGCCATAACTGAATTTATTTAATCTTTTAGAAGGCGATCTTTCCAACACCCTCTGAACATCGGCTCCCTATGGATTCCCTTTGTGTTTCCACAGATGGACGTCCATTCCTGTATTATGACATCTGTCTTATAATCGGTCATTATGATGCAGTACATTTCCTAAAGTTCCCAGAGAGAGAATAGATGGAAATTATATTTTTATGACTTTTTGTGCCTGATATAGGACAGTTTCAGGTATATATCTGAATAATTATTTTCTTAAGCACATAAATTGCACCTGGACATCATTTTCCTTAGAGGAATTGAAGACAATGTAATCATATTCAAGTTCCTGCTACTGAGCAATCAGATGCCTTGCAGCCTCCAGTCATACATTCTATGAGTTTTAGTTTCTCACTCTCTCAAGGCTTTACAAATTTTTCTTTGTCTCTTATCTAAGATTTCATGACAATGTACTTTGATGGGGTCTAGTTTATCTTTTTTTTTTAAAGTAAAATACCAGAGTAAATCTTTTTCAATGTATAAATCATATTCAATTCTGAACATTTTTTATTCAACTGCTTCTTTGTTAATCTTTCTTTCAAATACTTCATTTTCTCTATTCTTCTTTTCTCCTATCAAATATGGCTTCCTATTGAGAGCTTCTAATTTCTCATTGTTTTAAAAGAAAAAAAAAAAAGCTCAATCGTAACTTGATTTAATCTTAGGAACCCAAATCAAAATGTTAGAGAAAGGCATCTTCAGAAATTTTTGGAAAAAAAAAAAGTACTTGGAGCCAACAGTGATATGGTGCAATGAATAATTCTATAGGAAATTTCTAGAAAAAATGAATAGTATTTACCATATTCCAAGGGACATTATTTATATCATGGAAATGAAAAATAGGCTCTAGAACTACTTTCCATATTGCTCTTACAATTTCGCTGTTTACGACTCATACATATTCTTTCAGATGAACTTAAAAAAAAATGTTAAGGTTTTATTGATACCAATATAGTTCACAAATTTGGTTAAGATTACATGAACTTCCAAAGTAATTAAGAAGAGCTGATTCTGTTACATCATTAGAATATTATGTAAAATGCTCTACAGTGATGAAAGGTATTTTCCTAGTAAAGAGTCAAATGTGTGTAATTTTCTATGTAAGACAAAAACAAAAACAGAACAAAACCATTATTTACATTTTTTACTGGGAAAATGTAACTCTTCTGAAAAAAATAATGTACTCACAAAATTATAAAGTAAAAATACATGTGGAATTCAAGTGGAACACTGAGGAATTTTAGGGACTTGAAACTAGTCTATATAATGCATGTCATAATACCTTGTCCAAACCCATAAAATGCCAGCCTTGAACACTAAAATAATCTATGGGATTTCAGAGATAATTATGCATCAATGGAATACTAACAACTGTAATAAATGTACTGCTCTGGTTGGAGTTGTTCATAACGAGGGACCCTGTACCTTCTGTTCAATTTTGCTAGGAATCTAACCCTGTTCAACTAGAGAGAATGTATGCGTTGTCTACGTTAGAATCTTTTTTAATAGGGGGTGAGGTGCACCTGGGTAGCCTAGTCAATTAAGAATCCGACTATTGATTTTGGCTCAGGTCATGATCACAAGGTTGGTTAGGAGATGAGTCTCCACATAAGGCTCTTTGCTGGGCATGGAGCCTGCTTAAGATTCTTTCCCTCCTTCTCTGTCTGCCCTTCTCCTTCTTGCGCTTTCTCTCTCTGTCTCTGACTCTCTCTCTGTCCTCTCTCTAAAAAAGAATCTTTCTCATGAAAAGAGGAGCTGTTTTGAAAATATGCTTTCTCAGGATTGCCCGGGTAGCTCAGACAGTCAGGCATCGGATTTATGCTGAAGTCATCACCGTGGCACATCAGTGTGAGCCCAGCACTGGGCTCTCTGCTGTCACCACAGAACCCACTTTAGATCCTCTTCCCCGCCCCCTCCCTCTCCCTTGCCCTCTCCCTCTGCCCCTCCCCTGCTTGTTCTCTCCTCCATCTCTCTCAAAATAAGTCACCTTCAAAAGAAATAGAAAATGTGCACTCTCAAAAATCAAAGCCAAAACATACATGCCTAATCACAAGAAAACGGTTTCTGTCTGGTATTATCGGCATTTAAACACTCAGGAAAATATAGTCTTTCATGATTCCCTTTTCAACTGTATTACAAACAACGCTTACTGTTCTCTAATTGGGGATTTCTACCCCTGAAGATCATTTGAAATATTAAGAAGAATTATAAGAGAGAACAATTAAAAATGGTATCTTCATAGTTTAATTAGCATAGACGCTCATGATGAATACATTAGAGGGATAAAAAGAAGTAGCAGCGTGACATGTACACTAGTAATCTCGGTAAATAATCGTAAAATGAGACAAAACTAAGTGTTACATGTTTGCAAAGTCACATAAAACAACATGGTTGTATATAAACTTGTTTATTCATTTCAGGATTCTGAAGTGAAAGGACTGAGATTATTTTTTATTTTTAACTACAACTCTGTACTATTTGACTTGTTCTACTGGCATATACTGAGTTTTCCACGTGTGTTAAGGGCCAAAAGTAATAAAGAATTCACACATATACATGAAAAATTAGTTATGATTAGTTATTATCTTGCTTCAATTCCTCCAGTAATATTAAATACTCAGGTGTAGCCTGAGGATTTAAATCATTTCGGCCCAACTTTACCTTGGGGGAATCAAGTGAATCTCACGTTATTCTAGAGAACCAGAAGCATCTAATTGTCATTGCTTCGGGAACATAAACATAAACATGTTTTTCTTTCCCTCTGCTCGTATCAAACTTTAGTTATTACCTTTCAGCAAGGCCACCCCCAAACTGGCAGAGGCAGAATTAAAAACAAAACCTCTTTTCTCATCCATTAATACTTGGATCACTGAGGCGCCATACTGAAGTTCGACACTAAGGAACAGGTTCAGTCTCTTCTTTGAATGCTGACTAAAACATGTTGGACACACTTATGTATAGATTGTCAGTGCCTGGGGCATCTATGAAAAAACTAAGTCACACAGTAAAGTGCATATGAGGATGTATAACTTCTTGTGGCTGCTGTAACAACTTACCACACACATCGTGGTTTAAAAAGACACAAATATGTATTCTCTCCAAGTGTGAAGGCCAGAAATTCACATCAGCATCCTTGGGGAAGAATCAAGGTGTAGCAGGACTCTAGTCTCTTCAGAGGGTTCAGAGTATCTTCTAGCCTCAGGTTCTATCTTTACATCACCCTTATCTTTCTCTTTTCTCTGTCTCTCTGTCTCGGGGGGGGGGGGGTGGGGCGGGGCAAAGGGGCGGGCACCCTGTATGTGGATTTCTGTGTATAAGCTTGCCAAGCCTCTCTCTCATAAGGAAAGTTGATATGGAATTTAGGGCCCATCATATAATCCAGGATGAGTTCCTCATCTCAAGGTCTTTCATCACATCTGCAAAAACCTTCTTCACAATATAGAAACGTTAGTTCCAAAGCATAGTCAGTTTACGGACTTATCTTTGGGGCCCAATTTTCAACCTACAACACAGGGTAAGAGTCAAAGGTGCTGGATACGAGGAGACATCCAGCCAATTCCTCTGTCATTATTTCAGAAGTTCCAACAATGGATGCCACTAGACACAAAGGGAGTTCATCGCCTATTATATCCCAACAGCTCCTTACACACTAGACATCAAGAAATGATCTCTGGGATATCAGTCTACATTTTTCTTCTGTGCTTCATTTATGCCATTGCATCAGAATGTTACTGTGTTTCTCCATTCCACACAACCCAGGAGCTTTTGTACTGATCTTTTTTTTTTTTTTAATCTTGAGAAATAGTTTTAATAAAACAGTTCACTCAACTATGTCATAACAACATCACACCATTGCCTCAAACTCAGTGCATGGTTCCATTAGCTATGTGAGTCCTGGGTGGTTAACATCCCAGGGCTCTAATGATGACTGATTGGGATTTTGAGACATCAGAGATCAAACAATGTGCACTGGTATCACAGAGATAAAAATGGCAAGTACTATGTTTTAAAAATTCACTTATACACAAATGATTGATCTGTCAGCATACTCCTAATACATAAACGCACCATTATTCAACAAATGAGCTTTCTCCATAAAGTATATATTAAAAATATATTTTATCAGGGACCATGGGTGGTTCGGTTGGTTAAGTGTCATCTGACTCATGATCTCACTGTTTGTAGGACAGAGACCCACATCTAGCTCTGCATTGAAAGCAAAGAGCCTGCTTGGGATTCTCTCTCCTCCTCTTATCCTCTGCCCCTCTTCCCATTCGTGCTCTCTCTCTCTCTCTCTCTCTCTCTCTCTCTCTCTCTCTCTCTCTCTCTGTCTTTCTCTCTCTCTCTCTGTCTCTCTCTCTCAAAATAAATAAAATTTAAAGTAAATATTCTTTATCAAGGTAAAATTGTTATAACTTACAAGTCTAAGTAAAATGCTATCTTAAAGATCATTTGCTTGCCTTTTTAAATTCAGCTCTAAGAACACAACGTCCAAGAGTGGACTGCCACTGAAGTTTCCGGCCACTGTGTTTGCTTAAGTAGAAATTCTGGAAATTTTTCTGAAGTCTTTCCATCTGGAGGAAAGAAATAAAGAAAAATTGATATACTGTATACCAATTAAAGTCCTACTTGCAGCCCTAGAATATTATATTTAAAAACATATGTCATGACCATGCATGGTTTCCCCAAGGATATGTAACACATTTCTGTGGAGAAAAGACTGGGTGGGGGCGAAAAAGACTTCTGAAACAAGGAAACAACCTCTGTTGATTCTTCTAGTTCAACATAGTGCATTCGGTAACTTACATATGCTCTTCAGGAAATCCACCAAGATGGCAATACAACTGTACAAATTAAATAAATCCATGG
Organism: Puma concolor; assembly: GCF_028749965.1. Classification (NCBI taxonomy): domain Eukaryota; kingdom Metazoa; phylum Chordata; class Mammalia; order Carnivora; family Felidae; genus Puma; species Puma concolor. The sequence continues at coordinate 211,489 of NW_028240258.1, forward strand.
AGAAAGAAAGTAAAGGTAATGGCAACTGAGTTGCCACCAGGTCCCGGTAAGAGGAACAACCAACAGGATGGGTAATTGATTTATGGAAAAGAGACAGCTAAAACCAAAGCTGTATGGTAAGAAAGCTAAAAACCGGTAGCAGCTGGAGAGGGGTTTCCATGATTACTAAGTGGAGCAATCAATAGATACTGAGTGATTTGTTGATGACTTTTTCTACCATGTGTTTATGTGATACATGAGTAAGAGTCTTTACTGATACACAGTAAGAGAAATAGAAGTCAATACCAGTAAATGCAAAGCATAAAAGCAAAAGGAAGCCAGGCTGGTCGATTCAAAATCTACAACTGACTACATGAAAAAGACAGACTATTTAAACTATGAAAAAGACTATTTATACTACTGAATTATTTAACACTGAACTATTTTACCTGTGTGCCCCCCTAAAAAACTGTATGACTACATTTCAAAACAGAGAACAGTAAGGAGACGTTTATATGAACGTACAGTATGGCCTAAAGACTTATTAAAGATTAAAGGCCGGGGTGCCTGGGTGTCTCAGTCAGTTAAGTGTCGACTTTGGCCAGGGTCCTGATCTCATGGTTCGTGAGGTCGAGCCAAGCATTGGGCTCTGTGCTGACAGCTCAGAGCCTGGAGCCTGCTTCGGATTCTGTGTCTCTCTCTCTGCCCCTCCCCTACTCATGCTCTGCCTCTGTCTCTGTCTCTCTCTCAAAGATAATAAACATTAAAAATTTTTACAAAAAAATTAAAAAAGATTAAAAGGTACATGAAAATTAATCTACTATATAATATAATAATGTAAACAGTGAATTTCTTACATCCGGGGGTAAGTGGATCTCCTTAGGGATGTAGGCTGGCCAAAAACTCATCGTCAGAATGTTCACAGTTAAATCAATGTTTCCTGGTATATTTTGGTTCTTCATATACTGCAAAAACGTAGTGATGTAATGAATGTTAGAATTTTAAAACTCTTACATAGCTATAACTCTATGTTAGAAATGCATTACTAAAATTAATCTGAATAATAAATTACTCATTGAAAACACAACCTGCATTTAAATGAAACAGACATTTTATTTTAATAAAATGCTTGAAAAGAACCAAGAACGTGCAGTCTGGTTGCCTCAATTAATTAAACATAGAATTAAGCTTCCACTGTATTTTTTTAAAAAATCCATCTTACCTCAAACGATCTGAAGAAAATTATGAAAAAGATACACACAGAGTCACAAATACTGAACCTAAAATGTACACAGCAAAGCAATGGAAAGCCAAGTAAGAGTAAAAAAAAATAAAAATGGTTACTCAAAATATGTTGTATATAGTTCTTTAAATATGTGGTGGGAAGGTTATAAAAGTATGAACTTTCTTTCAAAAAACACAAAAAAGTGGAGTCTTACTTAAACTTCCTTTAATAGGTCTCTAACGTAAGTATAAATCTTAAGGGAACCAAACCATTCAAGAACTTTATACTACATTAAAAAATCTTTTAGGCTAGGAATACCTGTTTTAACTGAATCATGATATCTTTGGAAAGCTCCATATCTTTAAACATTCCTTGAAGTTTATTAGTGAAAGCAGTTCCACATTCTGTAAAATATTTAAAACAACCAATTATAGGTGGCATTGGAGAACACCACCAAGCAGGGAACTACAAGAGTCCTTTTCCCTGAAATAAACACTGATAAATCTTGTGAAAGTGTCAAGAATATGCCTCATCAAAGTTCTAAGAGATAGCCAAAGGTTCTTATCAACCAAGTGAATATTTAACCAGAATATAGTACATGTGCTATTTTACCTCAGTCAAATTTTACCCATTTTCCTGTTCAAAAGAAATCCTGTACATGACTGTTTGTGCTTCTACAGGGAGTTCCTGGTTCCCAAGGAATCATGTTTGGACTGGATTTAGGTAACCTAGAGTAACTGACTCAACTCTTATCAGTGTGAACATCCATACAAAGAAAGCTTGCCAAGGGGCGCCTGGGTGGCGCAGTCGGTTAAGCGTCCGACCTCAGCCAGGTCACGATCTCGCGGTCCGTGAGTTCGAGCCCCGCGTCAGGCTCTGAGCTGATGGCTCAGAGCCTGGAGCCTGTTTCCGATTCTGTGTCTCCCTCTCTCTCCGCCCCTCCCCCGTTCATGCTCTGTCTCTCTCTGTCCCAAAAATAAACAAACGTTGGGAAAAAAAAAATTAAAAAAAAATAAAAAGAAAGCTTGCCAAAAACATTCACAGACAAATAAGTACACTTTTCCTGTCTGAAACACAAATAACCGTTGGGGCAAAAATTATACATGCCGACAGACTAGGAGGTAAAGCCAGAAAGTGGAATATTCAGGAATAAGAAACATGAAAAGCACAGGCAAGTTAGGGAAATCTAGTAGGCTCACTAGGATGGCCTAGTAAGGTCACTCATAAGCCCAAGTCAGAAAGCATGTTAAGAAAAAATTGGGTCAAAACCTTACATTATCACCTCTTTAAATTCAGGCTCAGTGAAAGCAAAACAGAAAAGCCAGTAAGAAAACATTATCGTAACTGAGAGTAAAAAAAAAAAAATTACCTAACACAGAACCAATTTTAAAAGACCAATGTAAGCTTTTCTTTTTCCTTCTTTTTTCTTTCTCCTTATCCTATCTGTGTCTGTATGTGTGTGTATTTTTCTCTTTTCAAGGGTTTCAGAAAATCTGTCAGTTACCAGTACCTACTGAGATAATTCAAAGGAGCCTTCATTACCACACACCAGAGAAAATATACTCTGAAAAAATGGTAGGAAAATCACAAAACAAGCGGACAGCTTCAGCTCACAAGAGGCAACAACAAAGGCTGGGTAGAGAGAATATCTTCTTTCTAGAGTTACCATTTATTAGTAAAATATAAAATAACTAGCACTGGTCTAAACTACAGTAATAGATACTTCAGAGATATCACAAAAAAGGAATACTATTTTTATTTAAATGGAAAATTGCCATTTTTAACAACAGCTGTAAGACAGCTGTAGAAAGTACGGAAATATGGCAATTTATAAGAAAAAGAAATTAACAGAAACTCTTTGGGAGGGAGTGTAGACATTAGGCTTACAAAAATGACTTTACACCCACTCTCTTATACATAATCATGAAAACCAATCAAATAAAAGCATCCAATGTGACAATCACAAAGAAAAACAATGAAGAAAAATAAGCAGAAACTGTAACACCTCCGGACATGGGTTAAGTGTGCCAATGTATAATTAACGAATCTCAGAGATAAAATAGTGACAAATGGGAAGAAATAATACTTCACATATTACATGGCACACAATAACCTACACATGCAAGAAGCTGAATTTACTCCAAATAGGTTAAATTCAAGCAGTTCTACACTGCACCACATTATAATAAAAATGTCTAAAGACAATTTTCAAAACACCTAGATAAACATGATTTGTTCATAAAAGACCACTCAATAATATTACTGAGATCTCCAAAAAACAGGGACAGTGGGACAATATAACTAATAGAAGGGAAAAACCTCAAATACAAAATCTATATTCATAAAAAGTATTTCAAAAATGAAAGAGACAGTAAGACCAAAAATGGTGAGGGGCTGGATTCAGCTAGCTCTGTCCTACAAGAAATGACAAAGGAAGACTTTTCAAGCTTAACAGATGGTATATCAAAGGTCTAAGAAGAAATAAGGAACTCTGATAAAGGAGGCTACGTAGGTAAATATAAACCCAGCAGTATTATATTTTTGGTTTGGAACTCCTCTATTTCCTACATGATTCACTGAAGAAAGCAATATTTATCATAATATACATTACAAGTATATCCACAACTGTACATAATGTACTATATACAGCATAAACACATGCATAACATACACACAGAGTTACATTTATTACATATACACATATTTCACATACATTACATATACATTTCTACATTATTATATATTACATGGTATATTATATATGCTTTTTGCAATAATTTTCATACTATGTATTTACTACATTTACATATTGAGACATAGTTTTATAAACATATCATAAAATATACAAATATATCATAAAAGTACATATTACAAATACTACATTTATATTTACATATTATGTATATACATACATATTCTATATATGATATTGGCCACGCAATATATGAAGATAACTTTTGTAATAACATAAATACAGGACTAAAATACAGGACTAAAATTTTGGGGTAATATCAGATCTCAGTTCCTGTTAATTTGAACTACTGCACTTTGTAAGGTTAAGATACTAATTTCTTATAAAGTTTATTTACTTATTTTAAGACGGGGACCATGCAAGAGAGGGGACAGACAGAAAGAAAGGGAGAGACAGAATCTCTGGCAGGCTCTACAGACAGCCACACAGGACTCAGTGTGTGAACTGTTGAGAGTTCATGACTTGAGGCGCAAAAGAGACTTGTACACCTAACTGACCGAGCCACCCAGGTGCCCCTAAGATACTCATTTCTATTTCCAAAAGAACACTTAGGAAAATAAAAGATGTAGATAAAACGTTGTGTGAGAAAGAATTCAAAGCACAAAATGAATTCAGTTAAACACAAAATGAAACAATAAGGGAGAAACTGTGAAACAGAAGACACAAAATGCACAGAAAGTAAACATCAAATTGGCAAGATTCCTTAACAAGCAATAATTAAATTTCTCTGTCTGGTCAATTTTGTTTATTTTTTCTTTTCTCCTGCCCCTGTCACTTCTCTCTTTGTATGGGATAAGGCCTATGCCATCAACACTGCCCATTTAGTTTAGCTAGTGTTATTTCGTTGCAGCTAGTGTTTATAGTGTTTTGTTTTTGTTTATGCTTTGTTTTCATGCTTTTGCTTTGTTTCTTTTTTGTTTTTGTTTGTTATTGCTTTATGTTTCTTTTTGTTTGTTTTCCTTTCCAGGGCTACTTCAAGGAACAAAGCAAAGAAAACCTGGTGGAAGGTCCAAAACATCACTGTGAGAAGGGAGACAAAGCAACTAAAGTCACCACAACAGACAGCAAGTAACACTCTCCAAAAAACATGTCATGCAGGGCCAGGCTCTCGGCACGGTATAATCCTTCTATAATATCGTAGCGCTCACAAGTGCAGAGCACGTAACAAGTTTTTCAACCACATAAGAGACAGAAAACTAGCCGAATGATGAAACGGAAGAATTCTCCTCAAAAGAAATTCCAGGAAGAAGTGATAGCTAAACAATTTATCAAAACAGATATAAACAATATAATTGAACAACAATTTACAGTAACAATTGTAAGATTAATCTCCGGGCTTGAAAAATGCATAGAAGACACTAGACACCCATTGCTGCAGAGATGAAGGCACTAAAAAATAGACATAATGAATTAAAAATGCTGTAAATAAGGTGCAAAATAATCTAGAGGTAGTGACTAAGAGACAAAGGGAGAATAAGTGAAATGGAAGATAAAATTATGGAAAAAGATGAAACTGAGAAATACAGAGATAAAAAAAATTCTCAACCACCAGGGAAGAATTAGAGAACTAAGTGATTCAATGAAACATAATGATAACCGCATCACAGGAGTTCCAGAAGAAGAGAGAGAGAAAGGGGCCGAAGGTGTGCTTGAACAAATCATTACTGAGAAACTCCCCAATACGGGGAAGGGGACACACACTGAAATGCAGGAGGTGCAGAAAACTCCCCTCGGATAGAATAAGAATCAATTTTCTGTAGGACATATTATAGTGAAACTGTCAAAATTCAACAAAGAGAGAAAACTGAAAGCAGCTAGGAACAGATGGGCCTTAACCTACAAGGATAAACACATAAGGGTAGCAACAGACCTATCTATTACAACTTTCTAGCCCAGAAGGGAGTGGCACGACATAGTCAATGTGATGAACAAGAAAACTATGCAGCCAAAAACCCTTTATCCAGCAAACCTGTCATTCAGAATAGAGGGAGATATAAAGGTTTTCCCAGACAAACAAAAACTGAAGGAGTTCATCACCAATTAACCAGCCCTACAAGAGGACTGTGAGTGCAAAGGTGCAAAGACCACAAAGGAATAGAGACATCACTACAAGCATGAAACCTACAAATAACAGTGACTTTAAATCCATATCTTTCAAAAACAACACTTAATGTAAATGGACTAAATGCTCCAAACAGAAGACATAAAGTATCAGAATGGATAAAAAAAGAAGACCCATCCTTTTGCGGTCTACAAGACCCATCTATTTGCGGTCTACATTTTAAACCTGAGGACACCTTCAGATTGAAAGCGGGGGATGGAGAACCATCTGTCATGCTACTGGAAGACAAAGGAAAGCTGGAGTAATCATACTTATATCAGAAAAACTAGGTTTTAACTAAAGATTGTAGCAAGAAATGAGGAAACACATTATATTATAATTAAGGGGTCAAGGACGGACAATTATAAATGTTTAAGCACTGAATTCAGAAGCACACGAATATATGAAACAACTAATCACAAACTTAAGCAATCGTATTGGTAACAATGTGGTAACTGCAGGGGATTTTAACACTCCACTTACAACAAGGGACAGATCATCTAGCCAGACAATCAATAAAGAAACAATGGCCCTGAAGGATACACTGGACCAGATGTACTTCACAGATACAGTCAGAACTTTTCATCCCAAAGCAGCAGAATATACGTTCTTCTCAAGTGCACAGGGAACATTCTCCAAGATAGTTCACATAATGGGTCACAAACGGCCCTCAATAAATATAAGAGAATTGATTATCATACCAGCACATTTCAGATCACAATGCTATGAAACTTGGAATCAACCACAGCATAAAGTTTGGAAAAACCCCCACATGCGTGGAGATTAAAGAACATCCTGCTAAAGAATGAATGGGTCAAATGGACATTTAAAGAAGAAATATCTTTAAATATGGAAACAAATGAAAATGAAAATTAACAGTTCAAATGCTTTGGGATGTAGCAATGCAGTCCTAAGAGGAAAATACACCGCAATCCAGACCTATTTCAAGAAATAATAAAAACCCAAATACAAAATCTAACAGCACACATACGGGAACTAGAAGCAGAACAACAAAGAAACCCTAAATCCAACAGAAGAAGAGAAATAATAAAGATCAGAGCAGAAGTAAACAATATAGAACTCAAAAACAAAACAAAACAAAACAAAAACCCCAGATCATCTTAATTTCTTAACCAAATTAAGAGCAGATTAAAAACACAACAAAACAAAATTGATAAACCGCTATCCAGACCTCTCAAAAAGAGAGAGGATCCAAATAGATAAAACCATGAAAGAAAATGGATTTATCGCAACCAACCCCTCAGGAATACAAGCAGTTATCAGAGAATACTATAAAAAATTATATGCCAAAAAAACCGGACACTCTGGAAGAAATGGACAAATTCCTAGACACCCACATACTACAAAAACTCAAACGGGAAGAAGTAGAAAATGTGAACAGTGAAGAAATTGAATCAGTTATCAAAAACCTCCCAACAAATACAAATCCTGGACCAGATGATTTCCCTGGAGAAATCTAGCAGATATTTAAAGCACATTTAATACCTATTCTTCTCAAGGTGTCCAAAAAACAGAAACAGAAGGAAAATTTCTGGACTCATTCTATGAAGCCAGCATTACCTTATTCCCCAACCCGACAGAGACCCTACAAAAAAAGGAAAACTACAGGCTAATATCCCTGATGAACACAGATGCAAAAATTCTCAACAAGATACCAGCAAATCAAATTCAACAGCATATAAAAAGAATCATTTGCCATGATCAAGTGGAATTCATTCCTGGGCTACAGGACTCGTTCAACATTTGCCAATCAATCAATGTGACACATGACATTAATAAAAGAAACGATAATAACCATATGATCTTACCAATAGATCCAAAAAAAGCATCTGACCAAATGCAGCATACTTTCTTAACAAAAACCCTCAAGAAAGTCGGGTTTCATCATAAAAGCCATCATACAAGCCATATATGAAACCCCATAACTAGTGTCATCCTCACAGTGGGGAAAAACTGACAGCTTCTCCCCTGAGATCAGGAGTACATGGATGTACACTCTCACTACTGTTGTTTAACATAGTTTTGGAAGTCCTAGCATCAGCAATCAGACAACAAAATGAAATAAAAGGCATCAAAATTGGAGAAAAAGGAGTCAAAGTTTCACTTTTGCAGATGACATGATAACTCGACATGGAAAACCTGGAAGACTCTACCAAAAAGCTGCTAGAACTGATACATGAATTCAGAAAAATCGCAGGGTATAAAAATGTACAGAAATCATTTGCACTTCTATACAATGCCAGTAATGAAGCGACAGAAAAAATAAAAAAATTGATCCCATTTACAATTGTACCAAGATCCATAAGATGCATAAAAATAAGCCTAACCAAAGATGTAAAAAATATGTATGCTGAAAACTACTGAAAACCTATAAAGGAAACTGAAAAAGACACAAAGAGATGGAAAAATATTCCATGCTCGTGGATTGGAAGAAAACAATATTGTTAAAATTTTAATACTGCCCACAGCAATCTACACATTCAATGAAATCTCAATCAAAATTACACTGGCATTCTTATCAAAGCTAGGACAAACAATCCTAAAACTTTTACGGAACCACAAAAACTCCAAATACCCAAAGTAATGTTAAAAAAGAAAACCAAAGTGGGAGGCACAAAAATCCCAGACTTCAGCCTCTACTACAAAGCTGTAATCATCAACATAGTACAGTATTGGCACAAAAACAGACACATCGATCAATGGAGTAGAACAGAGACTCCAGAAGTGGACCTACAAATGTAGGACCAACTATCCTTTGACAAAGCAGGGGAGAGTATCCAATGGAAAAAAGACAGTTCTTTAGCAAATGGTGCTCGGAGAACTAGACAGCAATATGCAGAAGAATGAAACTGGACCACTTTCTTACATCATACACAAAAATAAACTAAAAATGGTTGAAAGACCTAAATATGAGAAATAAAACCATCAAAACCTTAGAGAGTTTGCCTTAGAGACAACAAGCTCTTTGACCTCAGCCACAGCAATTTTTTGCTCCATACATTTCCAAAGGCAAGGGAATTAAAAGCAAAAAGGACTACTGGGACATCATCAAGATAAAAAGTTTCTGCACCGAAAAGGAAACAATTAACAAAACCAAAAGGCAACTAACGGAATGGGAAAAGATGCTTGCAAATGATGTACAGGATAAAAGATTAGTATCCAAAATCTATGAGGAACTTTACCAAACTCAACGCATGAAAAACAAATAATCCAGTGCCGAAACTGGCAGTAGACATGACCAGACACTTTTTCAAAGAAGACACCAACATGGCCAACAGAAGCATGAAAAGATGCTTAGTGTCCCCCATCATCAGGGAAATGCAAATCAAAACCACACAGAGATACCACCTCACGCTGGTCAGAGTGGCTAAAATGAACAAATGAGGAAACTATAAATGCTGGTGAGGATGTGGAGAAACAGGAACCCTCTTGCACTGTTGTTGGTGGTAATGCAAATTGGTGCAGCTGCTCTGGAAAACAGTGTGGAGGTTCCTCAAACAATTAAAAATAGAACTACCACGACCCAACAATAGCACTACTAGGAATTAATCTGGAGGATACAGAAGTGTTGATTCATAGGGGCACATGTACTCCAATGTTTACAGCAGTTCTTTCAACAATAGCCAAATTATGGAAAGGGCCTAAATGTCCATCAACTGATGAGTGGACAAAGAAGATTTGGTTTATATATACAATGGCACACTACTTGGCAACGAGAAAGGATGAAATCCTGCCTTTTGCAGCAACAAGGATGGAACTGAAGGGTATTATGCTAAGTGTAATGTGTCAGTCAGAGAAAGACAGATACCAGATGTTTTCACTCATAGGTGGAACTTGAAAGGGGGAAGGGGGGCAAGGGGGGAAGGGAAGAGCAAAAATAGTTATAAACAGAAAGGGAGGGAGGCAAACCGTAAGAAACTCTTAAATACAGAGAAGAAACTAAGAGTTAATGGCCAGGGGGGAATGGGTGATGGGCTGGGCACCGAGGAGGGCACTTGTTGGGATGAGTACTGGGTGTTATATGTAAGTGATGAACCAAGGGAATCTATCCCCCAAAACCAAGAGCACACTGTACACACTGTATGTTAGCCAACTTGACAACAATTTATATTTTCAAAACCATGCTATAAATAATGTATATGTAAGTATAATAAACTCTTCAACAGACAGCAGAGACTGACAGATGCATTGAAGAAATCATCCATCAATGATGTATATAAAACACTCTTTCTGAAGAAATGTAGGTTGAAGGAAATAATGGAAAAAGGTATTTCATGCTGATAATATAGGCAAACTTGGGTGACTAACTACACTACATCCTACAGAACGGAGTTTACATAAAAAATTACAACTAGCAACAGAAAACATTATCTATTAATAACAGGCAAAGCCATTAAAACTATATAAAAATGAAAATACACACATAACCAAGAGCCACAAAATACATAATCCTAAAATTACAAAGGGACCCATCAATACTCTGCTTTCAATAATATATAGAACAATTCGATAAAAGACTACTAAAGAAGTAGAACACACACACACATACACAACAACAACAAAAAAAGAATGCAATATATCAACAAAACCAAAAGATGCAGAGATGAGTCATCAAGGAGTAGATGATAGATTCTTTCCAATGGCACTGGAATATCTTCCAGCACAGAGCACACAGTGGGTCAAAAATTGAATCTAAATACAACTTGAAATATTAAAGATACATCAGAGAGATGACAGACTAGGGATATTCAGACCACCAATTAGACACATGGACATAACAACATTCAAAACAAGATACCTTTGTAAGAACTATACAGTACAGAAGATACAACACATGAGTTAGTGGAGAATAAAGAGACCAGAAAAACGGGTAGGAAAACTCATGACATTTTCCAAATTCCTCTGCTACTAGCCAGCATGCCATGATGCAACTTCTGTGGGAACAGAGCTCCTTCTGTGGGATAAAACAAAAGTGTAAGCCATACATCTAGTATTGTGGCTGTCTGGAGGGTAAATGAGGGAGCGGTGTATGTTTCATCTGAATTAGAGTACCAAAAAGACTGTCAGTGTGGAAGTACAGTTGGAAGGTACTAAAAAGAGGCAAACACCACAGCTTAGGTATTAGTATGCTGCAGGCATACTCTGGGGGTAACAGGAAATCACAGTCTTCCAAGCAGAAAATCAACTATCAACTAGGAAATAACAGCGCTGAATGACACACTGGACCAAATGGACTTAACAAATATATTCAGAACATTTCTTCCTGAAGTATCAAAACGCACATTTTTTAAGGCACATACGAACATTCTCCTGAACGGACCACATCCTGGGTCACAAATCAGCCCCCAACGAGTACCAAAACATTAAGATCTTAGATGCAATATCATATTTTCAAACCACAACATTATAAAACTCAAAATCAACCAAATAAAAACTTTGGAAAAGTCCTCAATTATCTGGACCTTAAGGTATCATCCTACTAAGGAATGACTCGGTTAACCAGGAAATTAAAGAGGAAATTAAAAAGGAAACAGAAGTGAAAATGAAAAAACAACAATCCAAAATTTGGGATGCCGCCAAGGCAGTCATAACGGGGAAGCACATTGCAATTCATTCAGGTCTATCTCAAGAAGCGAGAAAGGTCCCATGGATACAACCTAACCTTTTCTAAAGTTGCTAGAAAAGGAGCAGCAAATAAAGCCTAAAGCCAACAGAAGGTGGGAAATAATAACTATCTGAGCAGATATAAACAATATAGAAACAAACAGAAAGAATCACAGAACAGATGAAGGACACTAAGAGCTGGTTTTCTGAAAGAATTAACGGAATCGATAAGTCCCTAGCCACTTAAATAGAAACAAGATAGGACCCAAATAAATAAAATCATGAATGAAAAGAGAGAAATCGCAACCAACACCACAAAACTACAATTATAAGAGAATATTATGAAAAATTATATGCCATTGGACTGGGCAATCTGGAACACATGGAAAAATTCCTAGAAACACATAAACTAGCAAAACTGAAACAGGAAGAGATAGAAACTTTTAACAGACCCAAAATCAACAAATAAAGTGAATTAGCGATCAAAAATCTCTCAATAAACAAGAGTCCTGGGCCAAATGCCTTCCCAGGGAAACTCTACCAGACATTTATTTATTTTTTTTTTTTTTTAAATTTTTTTTTTCAACGTTTTTTTATTTATTTTTGGGACAGAGAGAGACAGAGCATGAACGGGGGAGGGGCAGAGAGAGAGGGAGACATAGAGTCGGAAACAGGCTCCAGGCTCCGAGCCATCAGCCCAGAGCCTGACGCGGGGCTCGAACTCACGGACCGCGAGATCGTGACCTGGCTGAAGTCGGACGCTTAACCGACTGCGCCACCCAGGCGCCCCTCTACCAGACATTTAAAGAAGACTTAATACCAACTCTTCTCAAACTGTTCCAGAAAACCAAAACCAAAAAACAGAAACAGAAATGGAAGGGAAACTTTTAAACTCATTCTCTGAAGCCAGCATTACCTTGGTTCCAAAAATGACAAAGACCCCACCATCAAGGAGAATTACAGGCCAGGATCCCTGATGAACATGGATGCAACAATTCTCAACAGGATGTTACCAAATAAAATCCAACAGCACATTACAAGAGTTATTGAACACGAATTACTGGGCTGGTTCAATATCTGCAAATCAACGAACGTGATACACCACATTAACGGAAGAAAGGAAAAGAACCATATTATCCTGTCAACAGATGCAGAAAAACCATTAGACAAAATACAGCATTCTTTTGTGATAAAAACCCTCAACAAAGTAGTGACAGGTGGAACATACTTCAACATCATAAAGGCTGTATACAAAGGACCCACAGTTAATATCATCCTCAATGGGGAAAAACTGCCAACTTTTGCTGTACAGCTAGGAAAAACACAACGATATCCATCCCACCATTACTATTTCACATAGTACAGAAATCTTAGCTTCAGCAACAAGACAACAGAAAGAAATAAAAGGCATCCAAATTGGCAAGGAAGAATTCAAATTTTCACTATATGAAGACAACACGATACTTTATGTTGAAAACCCAAAGGTCTCCACCAAATGGCAGAGCTAATATACGATTCAGCAAAGTCACAGGATATAAAATAAACATGCAGAAGTCTGCTGCATTCCTCCACACCATCAGTGAAGGAGCTGAAAAAGAAATCCAAGAATTGATCCCATTTACAATGCACCAAAACCATACATAACACACCTACGAATAATTGTACCTAAGGAGGTAAAAGACCTGTACTCTGAAAACTACACAGCTCTGATGAAAAAATGGAGGATGACACAAAGAATTTGAAAAACATTCCATGCTCATGAACTGGAGAACAAACATGGTTAAAATTTCAAAGCAATCTATACAGTTAATGTAATCCCTACTAAAATATAACCAGGAATGGGGACAGCATGGAAGTGTTTTGTGTATCTCGACTCCATGAAATACAATCAGACCAACACTAAACCATTCTGCACACCTAGAAAACTGATGGGAGGATTGACACATCCATCTGAAAAACCTGAACCACAGAATTCAGCAGGAATTCACCCCAAAAGAAAGAGCACGAAGAAACGACAGCCAGGGATTTAACCAACCGATACAAGCAAGATGTCTGAACCAGAATTTAGAATCACGGTAATAAGAATACTGGCTGGAGTCAAAAACAGATTAGAAATCCTTTCTGCAGAGATAAAAGAAGCAAAAAATAGAATGAAATAAAAAATGCTATAACTGAGCTGCAATCACAGATGGATGCTGTGGCGTCAAGGATGGACAACGCAAAACACAGAATCACAGATACAGATGACAAACTTATGGAGAATAATGAAGCAGAAAAAAAGGGAGATTAGGGCAAAAGAGCACGATTGAAGAATTAGAGAAATTGGTGACTCATTAAAAAGGAACAACATCAGAACCATACGGGTCCCAGAAGAGGAAGAGAGAGAAATAGGGGTAGAAGGGTTAGGTGAGCAAATCATAGCAGAAAACTTTCCTAACCTGGGGAAAGACACAGACATCAAAATCCAGAAAGCACAGAGGACCCCCATTAGATTCAACAAAAAATGACCCTCAACAAGGCATATCATAGTCAAATTCACAAGGAGAGACAAAGGAGGAGATTCTCTCTCAGGCAAGGAGAGAATCATGAAAGCAGCAAGGGAAAAAAAAAAAAGTCCCTAAACTACAAGGGAAGACAGATCAGGTTTGCAGCAAACCTATCCACAGAAACTTGGCAGGCCAGAAAGGAGTGGCAGGATATATTCAATGTGTTGAATCAGAAAAATATGCAGCCAAGAATTCTTTATCCAGCAAGGCTGTCATTCAAAATAGAAGGAGAGAGAAAAAGTTTCCCAGGCAAACAAAAATTACAGTTTGTGACCACTAAAACATCCCTGCAATAAATTTTAAGGGGGACTCTCTGAGGGAAGAAAGGATGAAAAAAAAAAAAGGACCAAAACCAACAAAGACTAGAATGGACCAGAGAACACCACCAGAAACTCCAACTCTACAAGAAACACAATGACAATAATTTCGTATCCTTCAGTAGTCACTGTAAACGTCAATGCACTCAATGCTCCAATCAGAAGACACGGGATACAAGAATAGATAAGAAAACAAGATCCATCTATGTGCTGTTTACAAGAGACCCACTTTAGACCTAAAGACACCTTCAGAATGAAAATAAGGGGATGGAGAACCATCTATCATGCTAATGTTCAACAAAAGAAAGCCGGAGTAGCCACACTTCTCAGACAATCTAGACTTTAAAATAAATCCTGTATGAAGAGATGCAGAAGGGCATTATATCATAGTCAAGGGGCCTATCCACCAAGAAGACCTAGCAATTCTAAACATTTATGCCCCAAATGTGGCAACACACAAATACATAAATTAACTGATCACAAACATAAAGACACTCATCATAATAATACCAGAACAGGAGGAGACTTCAACACCGCAATCACAGCAATGGACAAAACATCTAATCAAAACATCAATAAGGAAACAATGGCTTTGAATGACACACTGGACCAGATGGACTTCAGAACATTTCATCCTAAAGCAACAGAATATACATTCTTCTCCAGTGCACTTGGAACATTCTCCAGGGTAGAGCATATACTAGGACAAAAATCAACCCTAAGTAACTACAAAAAGACCGAGATCATGCCATGCATATTTTCAGACCACAATGCTATGACACTCTAAATCAGCCACAAGAAAAAAATTTGGAAAGGTAACAAATGCTTGGAGACTGAAGAACATCCTACTAAAGAATGAATGGGCTAACCCAGCAGTTAAAGAGGCAATTAAAAAGTATATGGAAGTCAATGAAAACGATAATACCACAACCCAAAACCTCTGGCAGGCAGCAAAGGTGGTCATAAGGAGAAAGTATACAGCAATCCAGGCCTTCCTAAAGAAGGAAGAAAGATCTCAGAGACACAACCTAACCTTACGCCTCAAGGAGCTGGAAAATGAACAGCAAATAAAACCCAAAACCAGCAGAAGACAGGAAATAATAAAGATCAGAGCAGAAGTCAATGCATTCGAAACCAAAAAAAAACAAAAAAACAAAAAAAAACAAAAAACAAAAACAAAAACAAAAACTAACAACAAACAACACAAAACAAAACAGCAAAAAAACCCTCAGTAGAACAGATCAATGAAACCAGAAGCTAGTTCTATGACATAAGTAACAAAATTGATAAACCACTAGACAGTTTGATCAAGAAGAAAAAGAAAAGAACCCAAATAAATAAAATCAAGAATGAAAGAAGAGAGATCACAACCAACACAGCAGAAATAAAAACCATAATAAGCGAATATTACGAGCAATTATATGCCAATAAAATGGGCAATCTGGAAGACGTGGACAAATTCCTAGAAACATATACACTACCAAAACTGAAACAGGAAGAAATAGAAAATTTCAACACACCCATTACCAGTAAGGAAATCGAATCAGTAATAAAAACTCTGTCGAAACCAAGAGTCCAGGGCCAGATGGCTTTCCGGGGGAATTCAACCAAACATTTAACGAAGAGTGAACACCTATTCTCTTGAAGCTGTTCCAAAACATAGAAATGGAAGGAAAACTTCCAAACTCTTCCTATGGAGTCAGCATTACCTTGATTCCAAAACCAGAGACCCCACTAAAAAGGAGAACTATAGACCAATTTCCCTGATGAACATGGACGCAAAATTCCTCACCAAGGTATTAGCCAACAATACATTAAAAATACATTAAATACATTAAAAGAATACATTAAAAAGTATGAACATGGATGCAAAACTCCTCA
This sequence comes from Puma concolor, assembly GCF_028749965.1. NCBI lineage: Eukaryota > Metazoa > Chordata > Mammalia > Carnivora > Felidae > Puma > Puma concolor. Next base: position 227,915 of record NW_028240258.1, read on the forward strand.
ACAAGATAGTAGGCAACTGGATTCAACAATACGTTAAAAAAAAGTATTCACCACAACCAAGTGGGATTTATACCTGGGGTGCAGAGCTGGTTCAATATCCACAAAACAAATAATGCGAATCATCACATCAATAAAAGAAAGGACAAGACCCATACGATCCTCTCAACAGACTCAGAGAAAACATCTGACAAAATCAGCATCCTTTCTTGATAAAAAAAGCATACCTCGAGATCAAAAAAAAAAAAAAAAAAAAACCATGGATAAACGACCCAGCGCTAATATCATTCTCAATGGGGAAAAACTGAGAGCTTTCCCCCTAAGGTCAGGAACAAGACAGGGATGCCCACTCTCACCACTGTTACTCAACATAGTATTGGAAGTCTTAGCCTCTGCCATCAGACAACACAAAGAAATAAGAGGCTTCCAATTCAGCCAGGAGGAGGTCAAAAATTCACTCTTCACAGACGACATGCTACTCTATATGGAAAACCCAAAAGATTCCACCAAAAACCTGCTAGAATCGATTCATAAATTCAGCAAAGCTGCAGGATATAAAGTCAATGTACAGAAATCGGTTGCATTCCTATCCAACAAGCATGAAGCGACAGGAAGAGGCATGAAGGGATCGATCCCATTGACAGTTGCGCAAAAACCCATAAAATACCTAGGAATAAATCGGTTAACCAAAGAGGTAGAAAATCTATACACTGAAAACAATAGAACGCTTATGAAAGAAACTGAAGACACACACACACACACACACACACACACACACACACACACACACAAAATGGAAAAGATTCCATGCTCCATAGGAAGAACAAATATTGTTAAAATGTCAATACTACCCAAAGCAATCTATATAATCAATGCAATCCCGATCAAAATAACACCAGCATTCTTCACAGAGCTAGAACAAACAATCCTAACATTTGTATGGAACCAGAAAATACCCCAAATGGCCAAAGCAATCTTGAAAAAGAAAACCAAAGCAGGAGGCCTCACAATCCCAGACTTCAGGCTATACTACAAAGCTCTAATCATCAAGACAGTATGGTACTGGCACAAGAACAGACACTCAGATCAATGGAACAGAAAAGAGAACCCAGAAATGGACCCACAAATGAATGGCCAACTAATCTTTGACAAAGCAGGAAAGAATATCCAATGGAATAAAGAGCGTCTCTTCAGCAAGTGGTGCTGGGAAGACGGGACAGCGACATGCAGCAGAATGAACCTGGACCATTTTGTTACATCCTACACAAAAATAAACTCAAAACGGATGAAAGACCTCAATGGAAGAAAGGAAGCCATCAAAATCCTCGAGGAGAAAGCAGGAAAAAACCTCTTTGATCTTGCCCGCAGCAACTTCTTACTCAACGCAACTCCAGAGGCAAGGGACACAAAAGCAAAAATGAACCACGGGCACCTCATCAAAATAAAAAGCTTCTGCAAAGCGAAGGATACCATCAGCAAAACTAAAAGGCAACCCACAGAATGGGAGAAGATATTTGCAAATGACATATCAGATAAAGGGTTCGTATCCAAAATCTACAAAGACCTTATCAAACTCAACACCCAAAAATCAAATAATCCACTGAAGAAATGGGCATGAGTAGACATGAGTAGACACTTCTCCAAAGAAGACATCCAGATGGCCAACCAACACATGAAAAAATGCTCAACATCACTCATCATCAGGGAAATACAAATCAAAACCACAATGAGATACCACCTTACACCTGCCAGTATAGTAACGTTACCAATTCAGGCAAAAACCGATGTTGGTGAGGTAGCAGAGAAAGAGAATCACTTTCGCATTGTTGGTAGGAATGCAAGCTGGTGCAGCCACTCTGGAAAGCAGTATGGAGGTTCCTTAAAAGACTAAACATAGAACTACTGTATGACCCAGCAATTGCACTGCTAAGCATTTACCCAAGGGATACAGGTGTGCTGTTTCGAAGAGACACATGCACCCCCATGTTTACAGCCACACTGTAACAACAGCCAAAGTATGGAAAGAGCCCAAATGCCCATCGATGGATGAATGGATAAAGAAGATGTGGTATATACATAAAACGGGGTATGACACTGCCATCAAAAAGAATGAAATCTTGCCATTTGCAACTATGTGGCTAGAACTGGAGGGTATTATGCTAAGTGAAATTAGTCAGTCAGAGAAAGACAAAAATCACATGCCTTCACTCGTATGAGGGCTCTTAAGAGATAAAACAGATGAACATAAGGAAAGGGGAACAAAAATAATATAAAAACAGGGAGCGGGAGTAAACATAAGGGATTCCTAAATAAGGAGAACAAACTGAGGGTTAGGGGAGGGGCTTGGGGAGGGGGGATGGGCTAAATAGGTAAGGGGAACTAGGGATCTACTCCTGAAATCATTGTTGCACTATACACTAACTAATTTGGATGTAAATTTAAAAAATAAAAAGGAAAGGAAAGAGAACCAAAAATACTGTTAAGATGTTAAATATATATATATTTTAAAAACATATTATATAAATATAAATATAAATATAAATATAAATATAAATATAAATATAAATATAAATATAAATATAAATATAAATATAAATATAAATATAAATATAAATATAAATATAAATATAACTGTGTGTGTGTGTGTGTGTGTGTGTGTATAAACACATACATATATATACACATACATCTAAAACCAGGACTTTTCACCGAGCTAGAGCAAATATTCCTAAAATGTGTACAGTACCAAAGAAGACCCCAAACAGTCATAGAACTGGAAAAAGAAAAGAAAAGAAACGTGAAGGCATCACAATCTAGACTTCAACTTGTATTACAAACCTTTCGTCATCAGAACAGTTAAGGTCCGGGCACAAACACACACACAGATAAATGAAACACAATAGAAAACCGAGAAACAGACCCACAACCACAGTACGGTTAACTAATTTTTGACAAAGCAGGAAAGATATCCAAAGGAAAAAGTCCCTGTATCACACGGTACTGGCAAATGGGAAAGCAAGATGCAGAAGAATGAGTGTACCACTTTCTTACACTATACACAAATATAATTTCAAATGGATAAAAGAGCTAAATGTGAGACATGAAACCATAAAAATTCTTGAGGAAAACATAGGCAGCAGCCACCTCTTTGACCTCAGCTGTAGCAACTTCTTTCTAGACACATTTCTGGAGGCAAGGGAGACAAAAGCAATACGCAACCACCGGGACTTCATCAAGATAGAAAACTGCATAGTGTAGGAAACAATCAACAAAACTAAAATGCAGCCTACAGAAAGGGAGGATATTTGCAAATGACATATCAGATAAAGGGTTATCTATAAAGAACTTATCGAGCTCAACATCCAAAAAAGAATATAATCTATTAAGAAATGGGTGGAGGACAAGAAGACTAAACTCTTCTTTGGAAGAAGGTATCTGGTTATCTTTTTTTGGATAAAGATGGCTAACAGACACATGAAAAGATGCTCAATGGCACCCATCACAAGGGAAATACAAATCAAACCCCAAAATGAGACACCTTCTAACACCTGTCAGAATGGCTAAGATGAACAATTCAGGAAACAGATACTGTTGATGATGTGGACAAAGGGGAACCCTCTTGCACTGAAGGTGGAAATGCAACCTGGTGCAGCCACTCTGGAAGCAATATGGAAGCTCTTCAAAAAATTAAAATTAGGGACACCTGTGTAGCTCAGCTGGGACATCTGACTTCGGCTCAGGTCATGATCTCACTGCTATGGGTTCAATCCCCACACTGGGGGTCTGTGATGACAGCTCAGAGCTTGGACCCTGCCTTGGATTCTGTGTCTCCCTCTTTCCCTGCCCCTCCCCCACTCACTTTCTGTCTTTCAAAAATAAACAAACACTAAAAAAGTTAAAAATAGAACTATACCACCATCTAACAATGCAAAGGATACAAAAATTCTGATTCAAAGGGGTACATGCACCACAATTTTTATAGCAGTAACATCACCAATACCCAAACAATGGAAATAGCTCTTCAGCTATGTCCATGAATGAAGAATATAGAAGATGTGGGATATATGTACAACGAAATTCTACTCAGTGATAAAAAATAATTAAGTCTTGTCATTTGCAAGTGACACGGATGGAGGTAGATCATACTATGTTAAATGAAATACAGAAATATTAAAACCACATAATTGCATTCGTATATGAAATTTAAGAAACAAAACAGATGACCATATAGAAGTGGAAAAAGAAAAGAAAACAAAAGGAGGGAGCAAACAATGAAAGACTCTTAAAAATAGTACAGACTGCAATGTGATGGAGGGAGGTGGTGGGGGGAATGGGTTAGATGGGTGATGGGTATTAAGAAGGACACTTGGGGCGCCTGGGTGGCGCAGTCGGTTAAGCGTCCGACTTCAGCCAGGTCACGATCTCGCGGTCCGGGAGTTCGAGCCCCGCGTCGGGCTCTGGGCTGATGGCTCAGAGCCTGGAGCCTGTTTCCGATTCTGTGTCTCCCTCTCTCTCTGCCCCTCGCCCGTTCATGCTCTGTCTCTCTCTGTCCCAAAAATAAAAAATAAAAACGTTGGGAAAAAAAAAAAAAAAAAAAGAAGGACACTTGCTGTGAGGAGCACTCACTGTGATGAGCACCATGTTGTGGTGAATCACTGAATTCTATTCCTGCAACCAATAATGCACTGTATGTTAACTACCTGGAATTTAAATAATAATTTGGGAAAAAAAGAAGTAATAGTCTGAAAAAAAATAACTAAAAAAAAAAAAAAAAAAAAGTAATCCCCCAAAACAAAACTGAAAGGAATAAAACCAACATAGCAAAGAATTTAAAATTAGTGCGATGAGCATTTATCAATGAGTTAAAAATGTAAAAACTAAAGAAAAACAAAAACAAAAGAATGCATGAAGAAAAGAAGACCGTCACCACAGAGATAGAAAAGCTAAAAATGAACTAAGAATAAACTCCCATTTCAAATATTCAGTAACTGAATTGGAAAATTCCTGGGTGGCTCATTGGTTAAGCATCTGACTGTGCTCACGTCAGGATCTCGCAGTCTGTTAAGTTCAAGCCCTGCATCAGTCTCTGTGCTGACAGCTCAGAGCCTGGACCTTACAAATTGAACAGCATTAAGAGAAACAATCTGCTCATCAATGCAATGGGAGTTCCAGAAGAAGCAGAGACGCAGAGAGGGTGCAAAGCATAAAGAAGTAATGGCCGAGAACTTCCCAAACTTTCGGAGACATCTGAATATCCAGTTAATGAAGCTGATATGCAACCCCATAATTTTAATCCAAAATGATGTCAACCAATTAATTTATACAGTATACTAATATAAATAATATAAACAGTTTTATGTATGTCATAATGTAATCTAAAGTCAAAGAAAGGAACTAATTTTAAATAAAAGAAAAATATAAAAATATGTATTTACATGTATACTTACATGTATATAATAAATAACAAGTAAAATAAAAATATAAAAATATGTATTTACATGTATACTAACATGTATATAATAATTAAAGTTTAAGCCAATTTCCGTATATTGCCAAATTTGTCAACAAAATCCTGGCAAACTGAATTCACCAACACATTTAAGGGATCAGTCACCATGACCAGTGAGATTTATCCTTGGAATGTGAAGACAGTTCCAAATAAGGAAACAATAAATGTGACACACAAATAGGATGACAAATTAAAATCATGTGTGATCATTTCAGCAGATGCGGAAAAAGCATCTGGCATATTAAGTACAGTTTACTGTGATAAGAACCCTCAACAAATTGAGTGTAGAAAGAATATGCCTCAATCTCATTAAGGCCATCTAGAAGAAACCAGAGCTCACATTCAACATTAAAATTCCTCCAAGTTTCTTTCTCTGTGTTCAGGAACAAGAAAATGGTGCCCACACTCACCACTCTTTCAATGTAGTACTGGAAGACCTAGCCAGAGCAATTAGTTAAGAGAAATTTTAGAAAGGCATCAAAATAGGAAGAAGGAAGCCAAACTGTCATTTTAAGTATATGATGTGATCTTACATACAGAAAATCCCAAACACTTCAGCAAAAAACTGTTCTACGGAGGAGCATTAAAGATGGCAGAGTAGGAGGACCCTATAGGAGGACTCATAACTCACTTCATCCCACATTTACAACTAGATGCCATCCACATCCAAGTCGATAAAGCAGACAGTGACCTGAAGACTGGACAACAAACTCCACGGCTAAATATAGACACAAAACTGCATCTGAAAGGATAGGAAGGTCAGAAAGATGGAAGGAGGCTGCCTGCAGGTAGGATGGAGCTGCATGTGCAGAGGGTAGAGAAATAGGCCTTCACACCAGGGAGCTGACATGGGGAGGACTTACCCCATAACATTTGGCTTTAAACACCAGACAGGCTGAATTCTGTCAATTTATACAAGTGGGACTTAGAGCCGGGAGCTATAGAGGTCAGATGACTCAGCACTGGGTGAACTGAGGGGATGAGTGATAGCTGGTCAATGCCCTTAAGGACAAGGCCCTTGGAGAGATCACATAAAATGGCAGTTTATACAATACTAGGGAAGCAGAAAGATCTGTTGATAGTGATTTTGGAACATGCTGGGGAATACTGAAGACAAAGGACCTGGTAGGCCCCATTTTTCTTCCATGCTCTCCAGCACAGGCACAGAGACAGGAGGCAGGGATCCACAGATACTTGTCACCTAATCCGCTAGCAGTGTCATTCCAGGAGTTTACTAAAGCCAAGTTGCGAGAACCCAAATGTTAAAAAATAATAACATAACTGAATACACTGATAACAAGACAACAACAGTAAGAGACTTTAGCAGCCCACATCAATGGACAGATCATCTAAGCAGATAATTAACAAAGAAACAATGACTTTGAATGACACACTGGACCAGATGGACTTAACATGTATACTTTTAGAACATTTCAATCTAAAACAGCACAATGCACATTCTTTTCAAGTGCCCATGAAACAGTCCCCAGAATAAATTGCATATGAGGACACAAATCAAGCCTCAATACACACAAAAAGGTTAAATGATTCTATGCATCTTTTCATGAAACTTAAAGTCAACCACAAAACAAAAATCCAGAAAGACCACAAATACATGGAGATTAAAGGACCCTCTACTAAACAATGAATTAGTCAGCCATGAAATCAAAGAAGAAATTTTAAAAAAAATACATGGAAACAAATGAAAATGAAAACATGACAGTTCAAAACCTCTGGGATGTAGAAAAGGCAGTCCTAAGAGGGAATTATATTATAAAACAGATCTACCTCAAGAAGAAATAAAAAGCTCAAATGCACAAATTAACCTTACAACTAAAGGGACGAGGGGGGAAAATGTAAAGCCTGAAGCCAGCTAAAATAATAAACATGAGACAATTAAAGCATTCAGAAATGAAAAAAACGTACATCAGATCAATTAAATGAGTTGTTGGTTCTCTGAAAAAACTAGCAAACCTTTAGCCAGACTTTACCAACCAGAGAAAGCAAGAACTCCCACAAAGAAAATTTTAAAAATTAGAAACGAGAAACAAGAAACACCACCACAGAAATCACACGCAATTATGAAACAATTATTATGAAAAACTAAAGGCCAACAAATTGTACAACCTAGATAATATGGATAAATTCCTACAAACATAAACTACCCACACTTATATACTAAGAAAAGTTGAACAGTAAGACATAGAAAACTTGCAAGGAAACTGAATCAGCAATAAAAGATCTCCCAACAAATAAACGTGCAGGACCAAATGGCTTCACTGGCAAATTCTAGCAAAAACTGAGTGAAGAGTACAAACCTATTCTCAAACTATGCCAAAAACCATAGAAGGAAGGAAAACTTCCAAATCCATTGTATGAGGCCAGTATTTTCCTGAAAACAAAACCAGAGAAAGACGCCACTGAAAAAGAGAACTATACACCAATATCCCTTACGGACACAGATGCAAAAATCTTCCTTAAAATACGAGGTAACCAAATACAACAACACATTGAAAAAAATCATTTACCACAGTCAAGGGGGATTTATTCCTGGCATTGCAAGGGTGATTCAGTATTTGCAAAACAATGTGCTACATCACATCAATAAGAGAATGGATAAGATCCATATGACTGACTCCTTTCAAAAACTACAGCATTCACTAGTGATAAAAACCCTCAACAAAGTAGATTTAGAGGAGACATACCCCAACATAATAAAGACCAATATGAAAAACCCACAGCTGCTATCTATCTCAACTGGGAAAATATGACAGCTTTTCCCATAACTCCAGGAACAGGACAAGGATATCTACTCTATCCACTTTTATTCAGCATAGTACTGAAAGTTCTAGTGAGACCAATCAAATTTAAAAAAAAGAAATAAAGTTATTCCATAAGTAAGTAATAAGTAAAACTTCCACCATTTACAGATAACATGATACACTATATGAAAAAAAAAAAACAAAACAACAACAACAACAACAAAAACCAAAAACCAAAACCAAAATGCTCCAGACCTGATTTACAAATACAGTAACACTGCAGGATACAAAATCAACACACAGAAATCAGTTGCTTTTCAAAACACCAATAATGAAAGCAACACAGAAGGAAATTAAGAAATAACTCCCATTACAATTACATCAAACGTCGTAAGATACCCAGGAATAAACCGAACCAAGGAGGTGAAAGACCTGTACCCTGAAAACTGGAAAACACTGTTGAAAGAAACTAAAAATGACACAAAGAAATGACACATTACATGCTCACGGACTGGAAAACGAATATTGTTAAAATGTCTATACCACCACAGTAATCTATACTTAATGCAATTCTTATCAAAATACCAACAGCATTATTCACAGGGCTACACTAAACAATCCCAAAATATGTATGGAACCACATAAGACCGCAAACAGTAAAAGCAGTCTTGAAAAAGAAAAGCAAAGCTGGGAGAACTGAAATTGCTGAGTTACAGTCATATTACCAAGCTGTGGCAATAAAGACTGTATGGTGATGGCACAAAAACATACACTAAGATCAAGAGAACAGAAAACTCATAAATGAACCCACAACTATAAGGTCAACTAATCTTTGACAAGGCAGGAAATACTACCCAATGGGGAAAAATACCTGTCTCTTCAATAACTAGTGTTGTCAAAAATGAAATTAGACCACTTTCTTACACCATACATAAAAATAAATTCAAAACGGATGAAAGGTCTGAACATGAGACTGGAAGCCATGAAAATCCAAGAAGATAACACAGACTGTAGCCTCTCTGACCTTGGCCATAGCAACTTCTAACTAAATATATCTCTGAGACAAGAGAAACAAAAGGAAAAAGAAACTCTCTGGACTTCATGAAGACAAAAGGCTCTGCACAGCAAAGGGAATAATCAACAAAATGAACAGGCAATTTATGGATTAGAAGAAGATATTTGCAAATGACATATCTGCTCAAGGGTTAATTTTCAAAATCTATGAAGAAGTTATAAAACTCAAAACCAAAATTAACAAACCAATTAAAAAATCAGGAAACATGAAAAGACATTTTCCCAAAGCAGACATATAAATGGCCAACAGACAGAAGTAAAGATGCTCAACATCACTCATCATCAGAGCAATAAAAATCAAAACCACAATGAGATACCACCTCACATCTGTCACAATGGCTAAAATCAACAACACAAGATACAGCAGGTATTGGCAAGGATGTGGAGAAAGGGAAACCCTCTCCCATTGCTGGTGGTAATACAAACTTGGGCAGCCACTACAGAGACCAAAATAGAGGTTCCTCGAAAAAATTAAAAACAGAACTACCCTATGATCCAACAACCGCAGTACTAGGTATTGACCCAAAGGAAGCAAAAATACTGATAGAAGGGATACATGCACTCCTATCTCTGCAGCAGCACTGTCAACAGCAGTCAAATTATACAAAGAGCCCAAATGTCCATTAACTGATGAATCAATAAAGGAACAATGATATATAAATACAATGGTATAATACTCGCTCATAAAAAAGAATCACTCATTTCAGACATAAAGACACCTGCAGACTGAAAATGAAGGAATGGAGGAAAGGTTCTCATGGAAATGGATATCAAAAGAAAGTTGGAGCAGCAATACTTATGTCAGAAAAACTAGGTTTTTTTTTTAAATTTTTTCATGTTTATTTGTTTTTGAGAGAGAGAGAGAGAGAGAGAGAGAGAGAACAAGCAAGGGAGGGGCAGAGACAGGGAGACAGAAGATCCAAAACAGGTTCTGCAGGAGATCATGACCTGAGCTGAAGTCAAGAGTTGGACGCACAACGGACTGAGCCACCCAGGTGCCCCTGAAAAACTAGATTTTAAACCAAAGGTTGTTAACAAGCAATGAAAACACAGTATCATATAGACGGGCCTATTCAACAATAAGATCTAACAACTGTCAATGTTTATGCCCTCAACTGGCTCCCCCAAATATATACTCCACCTAACAGCAAACATACAGGAACTCACTGACAAAAATACAATAGTAGCAAGGGACTTTAACATCCCACTTTTACAGCAATGGACAGATCATCTATCCAGAAAATCAACAAGGAAACAATGGTTTTAAATGACACACCGAACCAGAGGAACTTAACAGATATATTCACAACATTTCATCCTAAAACAGCAGAACACACATTCCTTTTGAGTGCATATGGAACATTCTCCAGAAAAGATTCCATACTGGGGCACAAGTCAGGTCTCAACACATACAAAAAGAATGACATCATATAATGCATATTTTCCGACCATAATGCTATGACACATGAAGTCAAACATAAGAAGATATTTGGAGAGACAACAAATACATGGAGGCTAAAGAACATCCTACTAAAGAATGAATGGATTAAATAGGCAAAGGAAGGAATAAAAACATACATGGAAGCAAATGAAAATGAAACTAGGACAGTTTAGAACCTTAAAAGGAGCAAAAGCAGTCCTAACAGAACTATACTGCAATACAGGCCTATGTCAAACAGCAAAAGAAGGCTCAAATATAAAACCTAAGTTTACACCTTAAAGGAGCAAGAAAAGGAACAGCAAATAAAGGCTGAAGAATAAAGGGAATAACAAAGATTAAAGCAGAAGTAAATTATACGCAAATGAAAAAAATAAATAAATAACAACAGTAGAACAAACCGATCAATGAAACCAGGATCCGGTTCTTCTAAAAAACAATACTGATAAACCCCTAGCCAGACTTATCAAAAAGAAAAGAGAAAGGGCACAAATAAATGAAATAATCAGTGAGAGAGGAGAGATCACAAATAACACGGAAATGCAATTATAAAAAAGAGTATTATGAAAAATTAAATTCCAACCAATTGGACAATCTGGAAGAAATGGATACAGTCCTAGAAACATAAAAACTATCAAAACTGAAACATAAATTAAAAAAAAAAAAACAAAACAAAACTGAAGAGACCAATAGCCAGTGAAGAAACTGAGTAATAAAAAATCTTCCAAAAAACAAAAGTCCAGAGGCACATGGCTTTGTAAGGGAATTTTACCAAACACAGAAAGACGAGTTAGTAACTATTTTGCTCAAACTATTAAAAAAAATAGAAATGGAAGAAAACTCCTAAACTCATTGTATGAAGCCAGTGTTACCTTACTCAAAAACCAGACAAAAACTCCACTAAAAAGAGACCTATAGGCCAGTGTCCTGATGAATATAATGCAAAAAGTCTCAATAAAATACTAGCAAATGGAGTATCACAATATATTTAAAAAACCATTCACCTTGATCAAGGTGGATTTATTCGTGGGCTGCAACGGTAAGCTCATTATTCACAAATCAATCAATGTGATACACCACATTAATAAAAGAAAGTAAGAGAAGTATATGAGCTTCCCAGAAATGCATAAAAAGCATTTGACAAAATACAATACCCATTCATGTTAAAAACCCTCAACAAAGTAGGGATACATGGAACATGCCTCAATATAATAAAGGTCATACCAGAAAGACCCACAGCTAATATCATCTCAATGGGGAAAAACTGAGAGCTTTTCCTCTATAATCAGGAACAAGGCATGTCCACTGCCACCATACTTATTTAACATAGTAATGGAAGCCCTAGCGTCAGCAGTCAGACAATTCACAGCAACAAAATGAATCCAAATTGGCAAGGAAGAAGTCAAACATTCACTATTTGCACATGACATGATTCCCTACATAGAAAAACCCAAAGACTCTACCAAAACAATTGTTAGAACTGATAAATGAATTCAGTAATGTCATAGGACACAAAATCAAAGTACAGAAATCTGTTGCGTTTTCTATACGCGAATAACAAAGCTGCAAAAAGAGAGACAAAGGAATTGATCCCATTTATAACTGCACCACATACCTAGGAGTAAAGGTAACCAAAAACATAAAAGATCTGTACTCTGAAAACTATACAGCTCTGATATAAGAAACTGAAAAGGACACAAACATATGGAAAGGCATACCATGCTCATGGATTAGAAGAACAAACATTGTCATAATGTGTATACTACCCAAAGCAATATACATATTTAATGCAATCCCAATCAAAATACCACCAGCATTTTTCAGAGCCTAAACAAACAATACTAAAATTTACATGTAATCACAAAGATCCCCAAAGCCAAAGAAATCCTGACAAAGAAAAGCAAAGCTGGAGGCATCACAATTCTGGCTTCAAATTGTACTGCAAAGCCTGTAGTAATCAAGACAGCATGGTGCTGGCAACAAAACAAAACAAAACAAAACAACAATAACAACAAAAAAAAAACCCCGACACATGTATTAATGAAACACCACAGAAAACCCAGAAATATACCCCACAAGCACATGGTCAACTGTCTTTGACACAGCAGGAAATACTATCCAATGGGGAAAAAAAAACAATCTCTTCCACAAATAGTGTTGTTAAAACTGGACAGCATCAAGTAAATGAATGAGACTGGACTACTTTATTACACCATGCACAAAAATAAGTTCAAAATGGATGAAAGATCCACATGAGACATGAAACCATCAAAATCCTAGAAAAAAAAAACACAAGCAGCAAACCCTCTGACCTCAGCCATAGCAACTTCTTACTAGATATGTCTCCAGAAGTAAAGGAAACAAAAGCAAAATAAATTATTGGACCTTCATAAAGAAAAAAAAAAAAAAAACATTGTGAACAGTGAAGGGAATAATCAGCAAACTAAAAGGCAATCTATGGAATGGAAAAAATGTTAGCAAAAATACATGCATGCTAAACAGTGAGTATTCAAAATACATAAAGAACCTATACAACCCAACACCAGAAAAACAGCTCAGTGAAAAAATAGGTAAGAGACAGGAATCTACATTTTTCCAAAGATGACATCCTTATGTCTAACATACACATGAAAAGATGCTCAACATCACTCGTCATCAGGTAAATACAAAGCAAGACCACAATGAGATACCACCTCACACCAGTCATAATAGCTAAAATTAACAACTGAAAAAAAAAAAAAAAAAAAAAAACCAAAACAAAACCCAGCAGGTTATCGGTGAGGATGCAGAGAAAAGGGAACCCTCTCGCAGTGCTCATGGGAATGCAAACTTGTGCAGCCTATCTGGAGACTAGTGTGGAAGTTCTCAAAAACTTAAAAACAGAACTGCCTTGATCCAGCAAGTGTACTAATAGGTTTTACCCAAAGGATACAAAATTACTGATTTGAATGGCTACCTGAACCCCTATATTTATAGCATCACTATCAACAATAGCCAAATTATGGAAAGCATCCAAATGTCCACTGACAGATAAATGGACAAAGAAGATCTCTCTCTCTCTCTCTCCTTCCCTCTCTCTCTCTCCTTCTCTCCCCCACCCCCCTCTCTCCCCACCCCACTGACGTGTGTGTGTGTGTGTGGGGGGGGGGTCTGCAATCAAAATGAATGAAATTTTGCCATTTGCAGCAACATGTACGGAACTAGAGTGGATTATGAAGTCAGAGAATGACAAATACTGTATAATTTCACTAATGTGTGGAATTTAAGAAACAAAACAGAGAAACATAGTAGACGAAAAAAAAGATGGATGGCAAATCAGACTCTTCACTATAGAGAACACAATGATGGTTACCGGAGGGGGAGGTGGGTGCGAGATGGGTTAAATGGGTAATGCGGATTAAAAAGGACACTTATTTTGATGAGCCGTGGGTGTTGTATGGAAATTACGAATCACTAAATTGTACACCTGAAACTATTATCACACTGTATTTTAACTAACTGAAATTTAAATAAAAACCTGAAAAAAATACAAAGAAAAAAAGAAAGAAATCAGTACTTCTACAACTTATTTCAAATTCTTTAAATAATCCTGCTTCCAGGGTACAAAACAGTATCACAGACAACGTCTCCAAGGTCAAGCAAAATCTTACACCTATTAACTTTTCAGTTTAGCCTTTAGGACAGCTCTTGTGTGTTCTTCTCTGATTATTCTGATTCCCCAGCGTTTCAAATTGCTAAACTCTTTCTAGCATGGACTAACTTCTGCTATCACCATCAACATTTCTGTATCTCCACATTGTATTTCAATCATGCTTCCTTAAAGAAACTGTCCTCAATTTTCTGACTAGGTTAAATTGCCTTTTTATACATCTTCATGCTTCTCTTACTTTTTACTTATGTTTGTGGGATGATCCCACCTTATCCAGAGTTTAGCCAATGTCCTAAATTTATAAATCCAAATCTTAAAATAACCTGCCTGTGGGAACACATAAAGATGATGACAGAGCTGCCAAATGAGTGCATACACTTTTGGATAACCACATTAAACTAGTAGTTTGTAAAATGATGTGTAGAACAACAAGCTCTTGACCAAATGAGAGGTAAACAGTGAAATGAAATCATAGTTCTCCACCCAGATTCAGGAAACACAAAAGCCAAAATAAAAATATGACTGAAACAGACAATATACCTGTCAAGACACACACCTTGTTTAAGTTTGCACAGCATTGACTTTTCTGCATCAACTGAAGCACTCTTATCAAGTAAGAGACGTTTTGCTAAATCTTTTTTGTAGAAGGCTTCAAAAACATCTTTCTCTGTAACATTTAAGGAAAAACACCTTAACGTCAAAGATGGAAAATGCAAAATGGCAGAAAATTAAATGAGACACTATATTCAATACATCTGAAAATAGCAACTGAAACGGATGGTTACGTATTATCTGAATGCATTTACATAAAGTATCTCGGAACACTTAAGTTCAGATAGACAGCAGTCAAATTTTTGGTTTCCAGAAGCTGAAGGCAAGAAGGAAGTGAGAAATGACTGCTTAATGTGTATGGAGTTTATACTGAAATTTTTGAGATTAAGTAATTGTGATGGCTGCACAATCATCATGTGAACATACTTATTGCCACTGAATTGTTAGCTTTTTAAAGTTACCAGTTTTACCACCAGAAAACATTATTTGAATTCAATTTAGGTTGGGATCTGCACTTAGTGCTTTCTACTTCCACAATGTTATCATTTTTTTAAACTTTTAAATAGACATTTAAACCAAATTACTCACCATGAATAAACCTAAATAAAATTACCACTTTAGCTAATAATTCTTCAAGTTCTTCATCCGTAGCTTCTTTGTTACCTGTGCGAAGTTTTGAATCCACATACTTTGCTAAAATGTAAAAAAATAATTTTCTAAGTAATGCTATATTTTCAAATATGTATATGAACAAAAACCATTTATTCAAGCAAATACTTTCCCCCAGAGTGAGGTGCGTTACTTTTCACGAAACAAAAAATGAATACGTGACTTAACGGACAGATGAGTGGCAGAAAAAGATAAATTACTTCCTGTAAGTTCTACACTGATATTTTTATATTTCTGTAACCTCAATGATCAAATATTACAATACAGTCATTTCCTCACTACCATGCCCCTAATCTATTTAAAAAAACAAAATATTGCAAGATATTGCATGAAACTGAGATTATATTAATCCCAAAGTCTTAAGGACTTATTAAGTGTTGATTATACTCATTTAAATAATTTATTGTTCTTGAAAAATCAAATTGATAATTTGTTTCAAGTTTTCTTGAACTATCAAATTGATACTGTGTTTCAAGTTTTTATGTCAGCAAAAAGATATCCCTTATAATATAAAATCATTAGGTTTCATGACAGTAAGGAAAGCTTTCATTTATTTTAAAATGAGTCTTATCTACTGATAAGAAAAACTGATAATTTTATAGGACGCTAAAGACACGTGAGCTTCCAAAGGGCTGGGTTACTATTAAACAAAGGAACCAAGTCTTGTGAACACTAAAGTTGAGAGAAATGGTTTATTACAAACATTGATAGTCAATCTGGCAATATTATGACAAATTAGGAGGTCAAACTGAACTCTTCTTACGTAATTTAAAACAACAAAATAAAAAATAAAATACGTATTTCATAAAATTGAAAACCATACCTAGAAGCTCAGCTGGTTTGTTAGGTCTTTTATTAATAAATGTTTCAAAAGCATCTTTCATAGCAACAATAATTTTCTCATTTTTCAGAAAAGACGCTTCAATAATAAAATCTATCTTATCTTTAAAATCCAGAAGCTCTTGCACCATTGTCTTATCTTTCATAGGGTTAATAACTATGCTGCTACCAAATTTCTGGAAAATAAAAGTAATTCAGGTTATTATATTTACACAGCAAGCAAAACACCTTTAAGTTAAATAGAAAATTTTACATCATTTACAAGGAAATCTCAGAAATGCAAATATGCAGTAAATTTCAAAAGAAAAATTCATTCCTACATAAAGACAAGATAATGTGGAAACGAAGCCAACATAAATACACGTAAATCAAAAGTTCATCTGAGTGGAGAATTATTTAGGAACATATCAGAAATGCAAGTCTACGGTGCCTAATAAATCAAAAAGAAGGGTGAGTATATAGAGTAACAGGGACATATAGCAGAAGAAAAGTATCTGAAAATGAACCAAAAAAAAAAAAAAAAAAAAAAGAAGAAGAAGAATAAGAAGAAAGGAAAGTGAAAGGGATCACCAAAAATGGATTGCATTAAAAGAATCATAAAGCTATCAAAACTTGTCAGTATCAAATTTTCCAAATTTCCAAATCGGCAATAAAATCAGGAACTTAAAACTAGGGAAAACACTTAAGGAAGAAAGAAACTATGAAATAACACAACTTCTTGACATCTCACCTTCAACATCTAAATGTTCTCAGAAGCAGTTAAGGGAAGCAATTCAATGGATCCTCAATAATAATAAACCCCATTAAATGTGTGAAAGTCAAAAGGCAACAGGATAACATCTTTAAAGTGCTGGGCGGAAAAACTGTCACCAAAAATTCTATATCCAGAAAAACCATTCTTTAGTAGTGAAGAAAAATTAGGAAATAAGAAGATAAACAAATGTTGAGATAGTTCTTTGCTAGTAGACCTGCCCTCCAAGAAAAACTAACGGGATTTCTTAGTGTTGAAATAAAAGAACAACACGTAATAGTTTGAAGACATATTAAAAATGAACAAAAACATTTGTAAATATATTAGCACACATAAATATAAAGGCCAGTTTCTTCTAAGTATAGATTATAATTCCTTTTTACTATATATGATTTAGGAGACAAATGTAGTAAGCAATAAACATAAACCTATATTCATAAACATGGATGTGTAGAGATTCAATGTGAGACAAAAGCATAAAAGTGAAGGAATGGAACTGTATACAGCAGAGTTTTTGCATACTACTGAACCTAAGTCATTATTATTTCAAACTATATTTAATAACAAAGATTCTCCTTACAATCCCCAAATCAATCAATAACAAAAGAATTTTAAAATACACAGACAATTAAATCAGAGATGAATCTAAGGAGTGCACTGGAAAAAGTCAGCAGTAAAATCAGGCTGTAATGAAAGAACTTACATATACACATAAGACACATGGAAAGCAAACATTATAATGGCAGAAGGCCTTTCTTGTCAATAATTAAGTGTACATGGAATAAACTCCCCGGTTGAAAGGTAGATATTGGCGAAACAAATTTTGAGAACCTAATCTACTATTTGGACTCCCTTTTGATCCAAAGACACAAACAATATTCAAAGAAAAAGGAAGGAACAAGATAGGCACACAAGTCATACTAAAAGAGAGCTGCAGTGGCCATACCACTATTAGACAAACTTGCCTTTGTTATAGTAGAAAAAGAAAAATATTGTATTTTAAAAAGGGTCAGTTTAGAGGTGCTTGGCTGGCTTAGTCTGTAGAATAGCGGACTCTTGACCTCAGGGTTTTAGTTCAAGCCCCACAATGAGTATAGAGATTACTTTTAAAAAAGAGTCAATCTGTCAAGCAATAGAACAATTACAAATATATATACCTAAGATAGAGCTTTAAACCTTCTGAAGCGAAAATTCACACAAATGGGGGAGGAAGTTGTACAATAGTGGGATACTTTACTGGCCCACTTTAATAAACTGATATAACAAGTGGACAAACATAAAGAAAAAATAGACAACAAAACAACATTTAAACTAGACCTAACAGATATATTAATAATCCACAGAACATCAGAGTGTACATTTTTCTTAAATTCACCCAGAACACTCTCAGGATTTTAGGCCACACAACTATCTGCAATAAAATGTAAAAGACTAAAATTACACAAAGTATATTATCTCACCACAATGGGACAAAACCAGAAATGATTTTCAGAAGGAAAAAGTGGAAAATTACAATTATGTGCAAATTAAACACATTCTTTAACAGCCAAACAAGTCACGTAGGAAATTAGAAAACAGATACAAATGAAAATTACAACACCATATGCCAAAACTTATAAAACGATGCAAGAGAGAGAAATTTATATCCATATATGCTTATATGAGAAAGACCTCAAATCAAATAGCTAGCTTTATGCTTCAAGGAACCAGAAAAAGGAGAGAAAACTAAACAAAACTAGCGTGGGAAGCAGAGAAGAAACAAATCAAAAGATAAAATCAAGAAAATGAAAGGAAATGAAAACTGAAATGAAAAATCAAGAGCATAGAACCAAATGCTTCACAGCAAATATAAACAAAACCGATAAATGATAATGAAATCAGCAACACTCTGGAATAGGTGGTCCTGGACCCTAGTCTCTCCACATAAAAACACAGATTAACAACCAACAGTCTAGTGTATTCTATAGAAAAATTTGAGAGGAAAACTTGGCAACACAAGAACACACTTTTGAAAACCCTAGAACCTCTTGGGTGAGTCTGAAGTGCTCCTTTCTGCACAAAAACTGGGAAAAGCTGCATCAAACAGTAATGCCAGCAATTTCACACTGACTATACATACTGTCCTCCCCCAGGCCGGACTAGTACCACACTGAGAGATGTACTCTGGACCTAGTTTTTCCAGTGGTAAAAAGATAGTTTAAGGCTGACACTTAGCTTTGCCAGTATTCATGGGTGGCCCCAGGAAGAAAACTACTCTCTATCATTTCCTAGGGAACACTGACAGACCACCTATGGTAAAGGCTGGACCATGTGTAAGCTAGTCACAAAGAAGGACACAGAGCTCACAGTAGTCAAAGGTCAGATTATGGCAGAGGCACTGCATCCCAGACAGCACCCAGACAAGCAAATGCAACTGACTAACGAGTACAGCTGAGGTCACCAACCAGTGATTTGGTTTGGCTTGGAGCTGGGTCTGTGACCCTTCTGGGCAGAAAACCAGGCAAGCTGCCCACTGAACCACAGACTAGAACTTGAAGCCCCAGTCATCCAGGAAACTTGACCATGCAGCACAGACTTTGACTCCGCCCAATCACACCCAAAGCTAGCCACCAGCCTAAATCTAACTATCTTATCTGGGAGACTGGTCAGCCACCCTGCTGAAAAATAACACACAGTGGCTCTGGTCTAATACTCCTCTCACCTAATGCAGTGCACAATCTGAAACACCACTTCAGCCAGGTAAAAGAGCTGGTGGTCCCACTCAACCAGTGGCAAAGGTAGAGAGCCCAGCCAATGGTCTTGCCTGACAGTGGATTCCCACTTGGTGGCCTCTCCTGATCATGAAGCCCAGCATACAACGCTATCTAGCCACACAGTAAATCCAATCCTGGCAAAGGAGCACATCCTGTCTTTTGCCTAACCACAGAGGCATCTCAGCAGCCCTCAGAATAGTCAATGGATGTGCCCTGATGCAAGTCCAGCCTGTCCTCAGTGTTGGTGGTAACCCTGCCTGAGCAGAGACACCAGAAGTAGCCCTAATCACCCATGGATGTTCTACGCTGGCCTGTTCAGAAACCTCATATACATGGACTGGTAAAAACCTTCCCACCAAAGTAAACTTGTAAACCTTGTATGAGCTCATCACTTTCAAATACGCAGGTCTCACACACAACAATAAAAGAACAAGGAACAAGGGGCATGTGACAACACCACAGAAGTTTTTAATGAAGTTAAATGAAGACAGGAAAACTTACATAAATGGGAGAATCAACACAAATAGAGAAATGATTTTAAAACCAAACTAGAACACCTAGAGCTAAGGAATGCAATTACTGATTTGAAAAACTCAGCAGAGAGTTTAAACAACATATTCAATCAAGCATAAGAAAGAATCTGTGAGAGTCCTGGGAACATGGTGGAGTAGGAGGATCCCCGGCTCACCTCATCCCAAAGACACACCAAGAAAACGGCCACATCAGTGGAACTAATCTGAAAATTACACAAAGACTGGCATCAATATTTTCCACAGTTTATCACAGACGAGGCCAACGCAGAAAACACAGGAGAATGAAGACTTTATTAGGACCAAACCTCTGGTGAGACTAACCAAAAAATGGAAGAACACCATAAGCATGGAGAAGCAACAAGAGTAGGCACATACTAGGCACCCACAGCACAGGAGACCTGCACTAGAAGATAACTCACTATAACCTGTAGCTTTGAAAACCACTGGGTCTTAACTTTTAGCTACTATCTACATGGGCTTAACTCCAGGTACTTTTAAAAATCAGTCGTCTTGGGGCGCCTGGGTGGCTCGGTCGGTTAAGCGTCCGACTTCGGCTCAGGTCATGATCTCACGGTCCGTGGGTTCGAGCCCCGCGTCGGGCTCTGTGCTGACAGCTCAGAGCCTGGAGCCTGTTTCGGATTCTGTGTCTCCCTCTCTCTGTGACCCTCCCCCGTTCATGCTCTGTCTCTCTCTGTCTCAAAAATAAAAATAAACATTAAAAAAAATTAAAAAACAAATCAGTCATCTCAGTTACGGGAGAGCCAGAAAAGTAGCAATAAATTGAGTGTGCTGTGCCTTTGTGACTCAGTTGGCTGGGCATCTGACTCTTGATTTTGGCTCAGGCCATGATCTCTGAGGTCATGAGACTGAGTCCTGTGTCAGGCTCAGCACTAACTGTGGAGCCTGCTTAAATTCTCTCTCTTCCTCTGCTTCTCACCTCACTCACGCTCTCTTCTTCTCTAAGAAAGAAAGAAAGAAACTGAGTCTCTATCTTGAAGAGCAAGTATAAACAATAACCTGGATAAGATATAGCACAGAAGCAGGACTTCTGAAAGAGCCTGAGGTATATGGGAAGGAGATTTATTTACTAATCTCAGAATATGTCCTGGGAGTGGAGCAGAAATTTTAGGATGCTATGCCAAGAACGTAAATGTTAACAGATGCCAT
This sequence comes from Puma concolor, assembly GCF_028749965.1. NCBI lineage: Eukaryota > Metazoa > Chordata > Mammalia > Carnivora > Felidae > Puma > Puma concolor. The sequence goes on from NW_028240258.1 coordinate 249,609, forward strand.
TTCTTTCCCATTCCCCGGTCGAGATACACAGACGTTTATAGGAACTAGTGTGAACACTCTGCACCTATCTTTCTATCAGAAAGAGTTCCCCTGCCTCCGAGGGAAAGAGCTCCCCTGCTTCCAAGTTCCACTGTAGATCCACTCCATCCAACCTTCCTCACGTAGCAGGCATTCCTCCAAAGCAGCTCCTACACAACACACCCTGTCTCATCCATGAAATGCAGCTACATGAACATCAAAGATGAGCATCAAACCATTTTGAACACCTAGGAAATTTATCTGAGGATTAATGCAATAGTCTGCATAATTTGAGACAGAGAACTTAGCAGGTACATTGTATGGAGAGATTAACCAGCGGAGAGATGCCACAGAGTCTCCTATGTGGAGGGAAGGGAGAAAAGAGAAAAGGGGACAGTGTAGCATATCAGGATCATGCAAGAAAACCAACCCCCACCCCCCCCCCCCGCCCAAAAGTAGCTGAAGAGAAAAAAAAGAGTGAAAAAACTCAGAGAGGACTGGACAAAAATTCTGTTTCCCAAAACCACTGACGGAGAGAAACGAGAGGGTTTCAATACCACAGTATTCTATAGAGTGGAGCACAGTGTCTGAGGTTTGAAGCTTAATACCTGGCAGTGCTCTGGTGAGAACGTCCATGAGTAGACAGAGGGGTCTGATGGGTCCACGTGCCACACGGGGAAAAGTGGCACCCCAGCTTGGAGGGCATTTGGTAGAAGCCATACAGCCTCCCCAGAGGCAAAAGTCCCAGCAGACCCTGGAGAGCAGCCACATTTGCTGGTATTGCAACAAAGATACCAGAGTGCGGTGAAAACGGGCACCAGCTGTATGTCGTGAATATGCCATTAATTCTAAATATACACTGCTGCACAATCACATGGATGTCTTGTAATTGAGCCAGGGTACTGGCCATTGCTCAAAGAGAACTGCCCCAGGGAATCAGTACAAACAGACCCCAAAGGCACCAGGGTCTCTGAAATGTGGGGTTTTCAACACAGCCCCATCTGAGATAGAAGTCTGGAAGGAGACACCACCTGGCAGGCAGGTATCCTGGACTCAGAGTAGAGGTGGGGAGTGGACAAAAGCACCAGACAGAGGAAGGATGCTTGACTGTGGGACGTGAGAGCGTGAAGTTTGCCTTCCAGAGACTAGGCAACTGAATAAAGCCATTTTTCCCCTCTAGAGCATGTGAAAACTCACACACAGATCAAGCCCAGTAGGCTAAGCAGTGCCATCAAGTGGAGAACAGAGCTGTTATACCAAGCCCTGCTAACTGTGCTCTCCATATACATCCTCAAGAAGACCAGCACAAATTCCTTCTACCTTCTCATTAGACTACAGACTATAGTGTTCTGCACCAGGGAAACTAGATGTAACTTCATTCAGGTTTCTTTCTGTTTGCTGTTTCGCTTATTGGTTGACTTTCTTTCCTTCTGTTTTTGTTTGTGTTCTTTTTTCTATTTCTATATCAGAAACAAATTATTTTTTATTTTAAAAATTTTTATTCTACTCTATTATTTAATTTTTTTGAGTTTTTAATTTTTTAACTTTTTCCCTTTCTTTTTTTACTCTATTCTATTAAGCTTTTCTCAACAAGAAGGCCAAAACACACCTAAGATCTAGATCCCTTTATTTATTTCCTTTTTAAATTTTTAATTTAAATTTTTTATTTTATTACATTTTTTCTTCCTCTAAAATGACAAGACAGAGGAACTCACCCCCAAAAAAGAACAGGAAAAAAATGATGGCAGGGATTTAATCAATACAGGTATAAGTAAAATGTCTGCACTAGAATTTAAAATCATGATTATATGAATATGAGCTGAGTGGGGGAAAAAAAAAAAAAAAAAGCATGAAACACAGGAGAATCCCTTAATGCAGAAAGAAAAGCACTAAAACCTAGGCAGGCCAAAACTAAAAATTCGCTAACCAAGATGCAATCTCACATGAAAGCCGTGACAGCTGAGAATGGATGAAGCAAAACAGCATACGGAAGATAAAATTATGGAAAATAATTAAGCAGGGAAAAAAGGTAAACAAAACCAAAAGATCACTACAAAGACTTAGAGAAACCAATAACTTATTAAAAAGGAATAACATCTGAGTCAAAGGAGTCCCAGAAGATGAAGAGACAGGAAAATGGGCAGAAGGTTTATAGGAGCAAATTGTATCTGAACACTTCCCTAATCTGGAGGACAGACATAAAAATCCAAGAAGCACCGAGAACTCCCATTACATTCAAGAAAAACTGACCATAACACACGCATATCATAGTCAAAATCACAAAATATAAGACAAGAATTTGAAGGCAGCAAGGGGAAAAGTGTTTAACCTACATGGGAAGACATATCAGGTTCCCAGCAGGTATGTCACAGAAACATGGAAGACGAGAAACGAGTAAAAGGATATATTAAATGTGCTGAATACCAGATATTCTTTATACAGCAAAACTGTCATTCAGAATAGGAGAGATGCAGAGTTTCCCATAAAAACAAAAACGTAAATGACTTTGTGAACCACTAAATCAGCCCTGCAAGAAATTTTAAGGGGGGCTCTGAATGGAGAAAAAACAAACCAAAACAAAATAAAAAGACCAAATCAACAAAGACTACAAAGGCACAGAGATCGTCACAAAAATACCACTTCTATAAGTAACACTATGACACTAAATTGACACCTTTCAGTAATTATTCTAGACGTAAATGGACCAAAATGCTCCAATAAAAAGACGTATGGTATCAGAATGGGTAAAAAAACAAGACCCATCTGTATACTGCCTACAAGAGACTCACTTTGCTCCTAAAGACACCTACACGCTGAAAGAAGGGGGCTGGAGAACCATGTATCAAGCTAATGGTCATTAAAAGAAAGCTGGAGTAGGCGTACTTATGTCAAACTAGATTTTAAAACAAAAACTATGAAAAGAGATGAAGTGAATTATAATTAAGGTACCATTCATCAAGAAGACCTAACAATTGTAAATATTTACGCCACCAGTGTGACAGCACCCAAATATGCAATGTCATTTTAACGACAAATGTAAGAAACTCGTTGAGAAAAGCACCGTAATTGTAGGGGATTTTAACACTCAACCTACATCAATGGACAGATGATCTAAGCAGAAAATGAAGGAAACAATGGCTGTGAATAACACACTTGGCTAGATGGACTTAACAGATACATTCAGAATATTTCATCCTAAGGGAGCAAAATACACATTCTTTTCAAGTGCACATGGAACATTCTGTAGAACAGATTACATAATGGGTTACAAATCAGCCTTCATGAGATACAAAAAAAAAAAAAAACAAACAAACAAACAAAAAAACACCGAGTTAAGCCCATGCGTATTTTTCAGATCCCAACACCATGAAACACAAAATCCACCACAAGAAAAATTTGGTGCGACCACAAAACCTGGAGATTAAAGAACATCCTAAAGAATCAATGGCTTAGGGGAGGAGAGGACAACATGGTGGAGAAGTAGGCAGATCCATACTTCCTGCGACTCTCAAACAAAGAAGTGCACAAGCCGAGGGACTTTGAACGCCAAAGCCTGGAGGAAAAGAGGCTGAATCTACCAGGAAGAAAATGGGAAAGTTGGAGAAAAACATAGGTGGGTGACTGTGAACTGAGAGAGATAAAAAAGCCGACGTGGGCATGGAGGGGAGGGACCCCCTTCTGCGGAGAGACAAAGGGAAAGGAAAGAGCAGCTAGGGAAGTGTAGGACCATATCCGGACAGGAGAAAGACCTCAGACTGAGATGGAGAGGGATCTGATCTCTAAATGTGGGGTTTTCTTCGGACTGGGGCTGGCTCCCTGTTCCCGGACAGGGGGAGGAGGGCAGCCAAGGCCTGGGTGTGGTGGTTAATCAGGGGCTCAGTCCCCAGTTGGGACCAAGTGGTTCCCTCCCTGGAGGGCTGAGCGATAGTACAAAGCCTGCCTGCAGCTGCCACCCCCAGGCTCAGTGGCTAGGCTGAGGACACAGTCTGCAGTAGGAAAAGGCGGCTGTCTCCCTGGAGTGCTGTGGTAAAGACAAAGCCTGCCTGTGTCTGCCTGAGTCTGCAAGGGCGGTGGCTCAGTCCGCAGTAGGAAAAGGCAGTCCTCCCTGAAGCGTGGCGGCACAAAGCCAGCTGGAGCCACATATTGGACCACACTGAGAGGCGCTTCCCCAGTGCCAGAGCGCAGGGAAGCAGGACTTTGAATCCTAGCCAAGCACAGGGTCGGGGGAGTTAGTGGAGCAAGAAGGACCGCCCCATCTATGCCAGCGGCACAGTAAGGAGGACTCAAACAAAGTCCACTGAGTCTGGTCCCTGGAGAAGAGACTGGGGGATTGCCATTCCCCCCGCCGCCACCACCACCACCACCACCACCACCACCACCACCACCACCACCACCACCATCAAGGCAGGGCCTCAAGGATCACCCCTGGGGCCCATAGTGGAGGGAGGTGGGTCCAGATTATACCAAACCACACTCCTTAGCACTGGGTAACCACCAGAGCGGCACAGAGCCTGTGGAAAACTCCCCCCGACAAGCACTTCAGCACTGCCTGGATTAACTCTAGATCAATTCTGGTGATATAGATATATTCTCCCCCCACCTCCATTTCTCCTCCTTATCTCTTCCCTCCCCTAGGCTGGTTACTCTGTTTATTGGTGTGTCTAAACAGACACATTTAATCCATTGTCTTGATACATGTTCTACACCTCCTTCTTTTTACATCCCTTTCTCTCTCTCTCTGGAATAATCAAGCCATATAGTTTCTCTGTCTGGGTAACTGTATCTTCGTTTCGTTTCCCTGCCTCCTCCTTTATTTTCCTTTCTCTCTATGGATTAAGCCTTTTAGTCTCTCTGCCTAGTCAACGTTTAGTTTTTCTTCCTCCCACACTCCTATCACTTCTCTTCTTGTATGTGCTCTTCCATCATCAACGCCTCCACCCTCTAATTTATTTCTAGTGGGTCATTTTCAGTTTGTTTTTTTAGTCTTTAGTTTTTTGTTTTTATTTGTTTCTTTGTGCTGTTTGTTTGTTTCTTCTGTGCTTGAGTGGTTTTGTCTCCTGTTTGTCTGTTTTCCTTTATCGGTTACTCAAAGGAACAAATCAAAGCACGCCTGGTGTAGGGTCCAAAATATCACTATCAGTAGGGTAATAAAATAACCAAAGTCACAACAACAGAGAGCGAGTAACAATCTCCAGAAAACACCTCCTGAAGGGCCAGACCCTGGACAGTGTATGACCCTCCTTTAATATAGCAGTGCTCGCAGGTGCAGAGCACACAACAAGCTTTTAAAATGCATAAGGGACAGTAAAATACCCAAAATGAGGAAACAGAAGAATTCTCCTAAAAAGATATTCCTGGAGGTAGAGACGGCTAACGAATTGATCAAAACCGACTTAAGCAACGTAACTGAACAAGAATTTAGAATAATAGTCATAAATATTGCTAGCTTGAAAAAAGCAGAGAAGACAGCAGAGACTCTATTGTTACAGAGATCAAGGGACTAAAATATAGTCATGAGGAATTAAAAATGCCCCCTACCAATAAAAAAGGAATTAAATGAAGTGTAAAACACAAGGGAGGCAGCCACAGAGCGGACTGAAGACAGAGGGGAGAAAAGGAGAAGTAGAAGACAAAATTACGGAAAAGGAGGAAGTTGTGAAAAAGAGAGAGAGAAAAAATCCAGGACTATGAGGGGAGAATTAGAGAACTAAGTGACGCAATCAAATGGAACAATATCCATATCATACGAATTCCAGAAGAAGAAGAAGAGAGAGAAAGGGGCTGAAGGTGTCCTTGAACAAATCATAGCTGAGACTTCCTTGCTCGGGGGAAGGAAACAGGCACTGAAATCCAAGAGGCACAGAGAACCCACTTCAGACATGACTTAAATTGATCTTCTGCACAACATATCACAGTGAAACGGGCAAAATACAAGGATAAAGAGAAAATTCTGAAAGCAGCTAGGAATAAACATGCTCTAACATATAAAGACAGACCGATGAAACTCATGACTGATCTGTCTACTGAAACTTGGCAGGCCAGAAAGGAATGGCAGGAAATCTTCAATGTGATGAACAGAAAAAATATGCAGCCAAGAATCCTTTATCCAGAAAGTCTGTCACTAGGAATAGAAGGAGATATAAAGGTTTTCCCAAACAAACAAACAAACAAACAAACAAAATGAAGGAATACATCACCACTAAACCAGCCCTACAAGAGATCCTAAGAGGGTAAGTGAAATGCGGCAAGGACCACAAAGGACCAGAGACACCACCACAAGCATGAAACCTACCAATAACACAATGACTCTAAACCCATATCTTTCAAAAATAACACTGAATGTGAATGGAAACACACAGGGTATCAGAATGCTTGGAAAAAAAAAACAAAAAAACAAAAAAACAAGACCCATCTATTTGCTATCTACAAGAGACTCATTTCAGGCCTGAGGACACCTTCAGATTGAAGTGACATTGAAAGATGGAGAACTATCATGCTACTGGAAGTCAAAAGAAAGCTTGAGTAGCCATACTTATATCAGAAAAAACTAGACATTAAATTAAAACCTGTAAGAAGAAATGAAGAAGGGCATTATATAATAATTACAGGGTCTATACATAAGGAAGAGCTAACAATTATAAATGTCTATGCACCACATTCTGGAGCCCCCAAATATCTAAAACAATGAATCACAAACATAAGCAAGCTTATTGATAAGAATGTGATAATGGCAGGGGGAGTTTAATACCCCACATACAACAAAGGATTGATCATCTACACAGGATCAAAAGGAAAAAAGGGCCCTGAATGATCCATTGGACCAGACGGACTTGACAGATATATTTAGAACTCTGCATTCCAAAGCAACAGAATATACTTTCTTCTCGAGTGCACATGGAACTTTCTCCAAGATACATCACATACTGGGTCACAACACAGTCCTTAATAAGTATAAAGATCATACCATGCACACTTTCGGGTCATAATGCTAGGAAACTTGAAATCAACCATAAGAAAAAGTCTGGAAAACCACCAAAAGCATGGAGGTCAAGGAACACCCTACTAAAGAATCAATGGGTCAACCAGGCAATTAGAGAAGGAACTGAAAAATATATGGAAACAAATGAAAATGAAAATACAACAATCCAAATGCTCTGGGATGCAGTGAAGGCAGTCCTGAGAGGAAAATACATTGCAATCCAGGCCTATCTCAAGAAACAGGAAAAATCCCAAATACAAAACCTAACAGCATACCTAAAGAAACAAGAAGCAGAACAGCAAAGGCACTCCAAACCCCGCAGAAGAAGAGAAATAATAAATATCAGAGCAGAAATAAACAATATAGAACCTAAAAAACTGTAGAGCAGATCAATGCAAACAAGAGTTGTTTGTTTTTTGGAAAAAGAAACAAAATTGACAAACCTCTAGCCAGGCTTCTCAAAAAGAAAAGGGAGATGACCCAAATAGAGAAAATCATGAATGAAAATGGAATTATGACAACCAATCCCTCAGAAATACAAGCAATTATCAGGGAATACTATGAAAAATGATATGCCAACAAACTGGATACCCTGGAAGAAATGGACATATTCCTAAGCACCCACACACTTCCAACACTGAAACAGGAAGAAATAGAAAACTTGAACAGACCCGTAACCAGCAAAGAAATTGAATCAGTTATCAAAAATCTCCCAGCAAATAAGAGTCCAGGACCAGATGGCTTCCCAGGGGAATTCTACAAGACGTTTAAAGCAGAGATAATATACATCCTTCTCAAGCTGTTCCAAAAAATAGAAAGGGAAGGAAAACTTCCAGACTCATTCTATGAAGCCAGCATTACTCTGATTCCCACATGAGACAGAGATCCAGCAAAAACAAAACAAAACAAAAGAAAACAAAACAAAACAAAACAAAACTACAGGCTAATATCCCTGATGAATATGGATGCACAAATTCTCAACAAGATACTAGCAAATCAAATTCTACAGTATATAAAAATAATTATTCACCATGATCAACTGGAATTCATTCCTGGGCTGCAGGGCTGGTTGACATTCGCGTATCAATCAATGTGATACATCACATTAACAAAAGAAAACAAAAGAACCACATGATCCTGTCAACCAATGTAGAAAAAGCATCTGACAAAATTCAGCATCCTTTCTAAATAAAAACCCTCGGAAATGGCAGGATAGAAGGAACATACTTAAACATCATTAAAGCCATTTATGAAAAGCCCACAGCTAATATCATCCTCAATGGGGAAACACTGAGAGGTTTCCCCCTGAGATCAGTAACAGGACAGGGATGTTCACCCTCACCGCTGTTATTTAACGTAGTGTTGGAAGTTGTAGCATCAGCAATCAGACAACAAAAGGAAACCAAAGGCATCAAAAGTGGCAAAGTTAAAGTCAAGCTTTCACTTTTGCAGATGACATAATACTCTACATGGAAAACCCAAGAGACTCCACCAAAGGCTGCTAGAATGGATACATGAATTCAGCAAAGTCGCAGGATACAAAATCGATGTACAGACATCAAGTGCATTTTTATACACCAATAATTAACCAACATAAAGAGAAATAAAGAAACTGAACCCATTCACAATTGCACCAAGAATCATAAAATACCTAGGAATAAACCTAACCAAAGATGTAAAAGACGTGTATGCTGAAAACTATTGAAAGCTGATGAAGGAAACTGAAGAAGATACAAAGAAATGGAAACCATTCCGAGCTCATGGATTCGCAGAATACATATTGTTGAAATGCCAATACTACCCAAAGCAATACTACCCAAAGCAATCTACGCATTCAATGCAATCCCAATCCCAATCAAAATTCTTCTCGAAGCTAGAATAAGGAATCCTAAAATTTGTACGGAACCATAAAAGACCCCAAACAGCCAAAGTAATATTGAAGAAGAAGACTGAAGCGGGAGGCATCACAATCCCAGACTTTCGCCTCTACAAAGCTGTAATCGTCAAGACAGTATGGTATTGGCACAAAAACAGACACATAGACCAAGGAAATAGAATAGAAATCCCAGACCTGGACCCACAAATGCATGCTCAACTAATCTTTGACAAAGCAGGGAAGAATATCCAATGAAAAACAGACGGTCTCTCTAACAAATCGTGCTGGGAGAACTGGACAGAAACATGCAGAAGAATTAAACTAGACCATTTTCTTACACCATTCACAAAAATAAACTCAAAATGGGTGGAGGACCTGACTGTGAGACAGGAAACCATCAAAACCTTAGAGGAGAAAGCAGGAAAAAAAACCTCTCTGACCTCAGCTGCAACAATTTCTTACTCAACGCATCTCAAAAGGCAAGGGAATTAAAAGCAAAAATGAACTATTGGGACCTCGTGTAGACAGAGCGCTTCTGCACTTCAAAGGAAACAATCAACAAAAATAGAAGGCAACCAACGGAATGGGAAAAGATATTTATAATGACGTATCGGACAAAGGGCTAGTACCCAAAATCTATAATGAACTCACCAGACTCCATACCTGGAAAACAAATAATCCAGTGAAGAAATGAGCAGAAGACATGAATAGACACTTTTCTAAAGAAGACATCCATGTGGCCAACAGGCACATGAAAAGACGCTCAACATGACTCCTCACCAGGGAAATACAAATCAAAACCACACTCAGATACCACCTCTCTCCAGTCAGAGTGGCTAAAATGAGCAAATCAGGAGACTACAGATGCTGGAGAGGATGTGGAGAAATGGGAACTCTCTTGCACTGTTGGTGGGAATGCAAACTGGTGTAGCTGCTCTGGAAAACAGTGTGGAGGTTCCTCAAAAAATTAAAAACAGAACTACCCTATGACCCAACAATAGCACTGCTAGGAATTTACCCAAGGGTTACAGGAGTAATGATGCATAGGGGCACTTGTACCCCAACGTTTATAGCAGCACTTTCAACAATAGCCGCATTATGGAAAGAGCCTAAGTGTCCATCAACTGACAAATGGATAAAGAAGATGTGGTTTATATATACAATGGGATACTACTTGGCAATGAGAAAGAATGAAATCTGGCCATTTGTGGCAAGGTGGATGGAGCTGGAGAGTATTATGCTAAGTGAAATAAAGTCAGGCAGAGAAAGACAAACACCATTATGTTTCACTCATATGTGGATCCTGAGAAACTTAACAGAAGACCATGGGTGATGAGAAGGAGCAAAAAAAGTTACAGGGAGGGAAGCAGGGAAACCATGAGACTCTTAAATACTGAGAACAATCTGAGGGTTGATTGGGGGTGGGGGAGAGGGGAAAGTGGGTCATGGGCATTGACGAGGGCACCTGTTGGGATGAGCACTGGTACTGTACAGATATCAATTTAAAAATAAATTGTATACATATGTATAAATGAATATAATTATATATGTATGTATAAATAAATATAAATGTGTAAAAATATATATTTATTTTATACATAAATATATATTCACAAATACATAAAATATAAAGAGAATTCATAAATTATATATTTATAAATAGAATTCAAGTTATATATATAACTTGAGAGAGAGGGAGAGAATCAAAGGGTTAACCTAGAAATTCACGACCAAATTAAAAAGCAAATTAAAAAGTATATGGAAGCCTAAGTACATGAAAAGACAACAGTTCAAAATTCTGGGATGCAGGAAGCACATAGCAATTCAAACATTCCTAAAGACGGAAGAAACATCTCAAAAACACCTTATACCTAAAGGAGTTGGCTAAAAGAAATAATGCTCAAAATCCAGCACAGGAAGAGACATAATAAAGATTAGAGCAGAAATCAATGGTACTGAAATAACAAAAAAAGTACAACAGATCAACAAAACCAGGAACTGGTTCTCTGAAAGAATTAACACAACTGATAAAGCCCAGACTGGTCAAAAAGAAAACAGAAAGGACCCAAATACATAAAGTCACAAATAAAAGAGGAGAGATCAAAATCACAAATGAAAGAGGAGGTATCACAACCAACACCACAGACACGCAAATAATAATTAGTGACTATTATAAGAAATTATATGCCAACAAATTGGGCAATCTGGAAAAAAATGGACAAATTCCAATAAAGACACAAACTAACAACACTGAAAGAGCAATAGAAAATTTGAACCAAATCATACCCAGTAAAGACACTGAGTAAGTAATAAAAAATCTCCCAAAAAACCGGAAGTCCAAAGACAGATGGCTTCCCAAGGGCATGCTACCAACATTTCAAGAAGAGTTAATACGGAAAACGTCCATATGCATTCTATGAATCCAGCATCACCTAGATTTTAAAACCCTAAAAAACAAAAAACACTAAAAAGGAAAACTACAGATTAATTTCCCTGACGAACATGGGTGCAAAAACTCTCAACACGACACTAGGAAAACAAATGCAATAACACATTAAAAGAACTATTCACCATGATCGAGTGGAATTTATTCCTGGACTGCAAGACTGGCTCACTATCTGCAATTATCTCAATGTGATACACTCCATCAAAAAGGGAAAGGATAAGAACTACATGATCCTCTCAACAGATGCAGAAAAAGCGTTTGACCAAATACAACATCTTTTCTTAATGAAAACTCAAAAGAAAGCAGAGACAGAATTAACATTCCTCAACAATCTAAAGGCCATAAACAAAATATCCACACCTATTATCATCCTCAATGGGGAAGAACTTAGGGTATTCCCCCTAAAGTCAGGAACATGACAGGGATGTCAGCTCTCACCACTGTTGTTCAATACAGTGTTGGAAGTGCAAGCCTCAGCAATCAGACAACAGAAAAGAACAGACGGCATACAAACTGGCAAGAAAGAAGTCAAAATTCACTTTCACAGATTACATGACACTCTATGTGGAACTCTTGAAAATCTCCACCAAAAAATGTTACAACTGACTGGAATTAAGCACAGATGCCAGATATAAGTCAACGCAAAGAAACTGGCTGTATTTCTATACACCAATAATAAAGCAGAAGAGAAATCAAGGAATCAATCCCATATACAACTGCACCAGAAACCATAAAATACCTAGTAATAAACCAAACCAAATAGGTAAAATATCCAACATGATGAAAAGTATAGGAAGTTGATGAAAAGAAACAGAAAACACAAAGAAATGGAAAAATATTCCATGCTCCTGAAGTGAGAAAACAAATGTTGTTAAAATGTCGATTCTACCCAAAGCAATCTACGCAGTCAATTCAATCCCTATCAAACTAACCCCAGAAACATTCAGAGAGCTAGAACAGACAATTCTAAAATGTTTACAGGACCAGAAAAGACCCCAAATAATCAAAGTAATGTTGAAAAAGAAAACCAAAACTAGACGTATCACAACTCTGGACTTCAAGGTATACTGCCAAGCTGTAATCATCAATACAGTATGGTACTGCACAAACACAGACACACGGATCAATGGAGTAGAAAAGAAAACCCATAAGCGGACCCATAAATGTATGGCTAACTAATCTTTTACAAACAGGAAATTGTATCCAATGGAAAAAAGACAGTCTTTTCAGCAAATGGTGTTGGGAAAACTGGACAGCAACATTCAGAAGGATGAACCTGGACCTCTCTCTTACTGTAAATACATGAAAATGAACTCAAGTGGATGAAAGACCCAAATGTTAGACAGGAAGCCATCAAATCCTAGAAGAAAACGCAGGCAACAACCATTCTGACCTTGGCTGCATCAACTTCTTAGATATTTTTCCAGAGGCAAGGGAAACAAAAACAAAGCTGAACTACTGGACCTCACGAAGATAAAAATCTTCTCCACAGCGAGGGAAACAATCAACAAAACTGTAAGGAACACAGTGGAATGGAAGAAGATATTTGCAAAGGACAGAAAGGGTAATATCTAAAATGTATAAACAACATCAAACTCAACACCAAAAAAACAAATAATCCAGGGAAGAAATGGGCGAAGGACATGACAAAAGACACTTTCCCAAAGAGGCCATCCAGATGGCCCCTCCGTTTGGGAGGGGTTTGTTCTGGGAGTTTTCTGGTCAATGTCTGGGATATTTAGGATTATTTGATAATTATTTAGTTGTGTTCCTGTGTTGATGGGAGCCTGAAATAAATAAATAAATAAATAAATAAATAAATAAATAAATAAATAAATAAATAAGTAACTAAATATATTTAAATATATATAAATATATTTAATACTGAAATATAAATAATACATTAAATAAAGAAGTAACTTAAAAATGAATAAGTAACTTACAAAAAGAAGAAAATCCTGCCATTTGCAAAAAACGGATGAACCTGGAAGATATATGCTAAGTTAAATAAGCCAGAGACATAAAGAAAAATACTTTACGGTATCATGTATATGTGGAACCTCACTAAAAAATAGAGCTCAAAGAAATACAGAGTAGAACGGTGATTTCCAGAAGTTGGAGTTGGAGGAAATGTAGAGATGTTGGTCAAAGAGTAAACAATTTCACAACAACAAATTAGATAACCTAGATGGACAGGGACCCATTTTGAGAAGCACAAAATCTACCAAAGTGGAAAAAGGAAATAAGCTAAACAGACCTAAAGTAAGAGATTAGTCAGTTAAAAAAAAAAAAAAAAAAAAAAAAACAACTGTAATCAAAGGAAAGCACAGGATATGCAGATGCCTTTTTCCTCCAAATACAAAAAAGACATAAGAAAAAATGAATTCCAATACATCTTCAACCTTTTCAACAAATGGAAGAAAAGGGAAAACAGCACCATGGCAATAAAATATGTTACACCTCCGTAGAAAAGAGTCTAACGATTATTCAATTACAATGTAACATAGCAATTCCACTTTTTAGACTGTGACAGAACAATTCCATTTCCAGGTATGCACAGAAAACACCATTTATTCAAACAATATCAAGAGATATTTGTAGATCTCACATAAATACAAAAGCTCCTAAGAACCTATTCCCAGTCTTGGAGGAAGACAGAAGCAGAGCAGGAGGACCTCAGGCTCCCATCAACACAGGAACACAACGAGATAATTATCAAATAATCCTAAATATCCCAGACACTGACCTGAAAACTCACAGAACAAACTCCACAACTAGAGGGAGAGAAGAGGCCACACTGAGTAAGGAGGAAAGTGCAGAGATGTGGTTTAGGGTAGACATGGAAAGAGGGTGCTACAGACGTCCTGGTCACAGAGAAGAATGAGAGAATGGAGCTGCAGAGGAAGACTCCCAAAACCACTGTCTGGGAAAATGAGGGTCTGAATTTTCTGAGTTCTTGCAACCAATGGGGCTCAAATATTAAAGGTCAGAGCAGCTGGCTGAGATGGGGCCCAGGGGTACTGCACTGCTCCTGGAGAAAGTACAGGCAAACAACTTGCAGGTAGATGGCATGGAAACAATGATTAGAAGGTCACCTGAGGCATGGGGAGGGGGGGCGCGGGCATTATTCAGTCACTGAATGGATAAAGAAATTGTGGTTTGTATACACAATGGAATACTACGAGGCAATGACAAAGAAAGAAATATGGCCTTTTGTAGCAACATGGATGGAAGTGGAGAGTGTTATGCTGAGTGAAATAAGTCATACAGAGAAAGACAGATACCATATGTTTTCACTCTTATGTGGATCCTGAGAAACTTAACAAAAGACCACGGGGGAGGGGACGAAATAAAAAAGAGGTTAGAGAGGGAGGGAGCCAAAACATAAGAGACTCTTAAAAACTGCGAACAAACCGAGGGTTGATGGGGGATGGGAGGGAGGGGGTGGTGGGAGGGAGGGAAGGGTGGGTGATGGGTATTGAGTATGAGTCCTGGGTGTTGTATGGAAACCAATTTGACAACAAATTCATATTAAAAAAATACAAAAATAAAAGAGTTAATACCTATTCTTCTCAAACTATTCCAAAACAAAGAAAAGGAAGGATAACTTCCAAACTCATACTATGAGACCAGCTTTATCTTGATTCCAAATAAGAGGAAGACTACACTGAGAAAGAACTACAGGCCACACCCCTGATGGACATGGATGCAAAACTTAGCAATAAAATACTAGCAAATATAATCCAACAATTTATTAAAATAATCATTCACCAGATTATTCCTGGGTTTCAAGGTTGGCTCAATATTCCCAAATCTACATGACACTCCACATTAATAAAGAAAAGGATAAGAACCATATAATCATCTCAACAGATACAGAAAAGCATTTGCCAAAAAAAAAAAATCCACTCATGATAAAAATCCTTAATAAGACTATTTACAGGGAATATACTTCAACATAAAAAAGGACAATTGTGGGGGCGCCTGGGTGGCACAGTCGGTTAAGCGTCCGACTTCAGCCAGGTCACGATCTCGCGGTCCGTGAGTTCGAGCCCCGCGTCAGGCTCTGGGCTGATGGCTCGGAGCCTGGAGCCTGTTTCCGATTCTGTGTCTCCCTCTCTCTCTGCCCCTCCCCCGTTCATGCTCTGTCTCTTTCTGTCCCAAAAATAAATAAACGTTGGAAAAAAAAAAAAAAGAAAAAAAAAAGGACAATTGTGAAAAACACATAGCTAGCATCATCCTCAATGAAGAAAAACTGACAGGTTTCCCTTTACAAGACAGCGATGTCCACTCTCCACTAATGTTATTTAGCACGGTATTAAAAGTCATACCCTCAGTAATCAAAAGGAAAGAAAAAAAAGAAAGAAAGAAAGAGAGAAAGAGAGAAAGAGAGAAAGAGAGAAAGAGAGAGAGAGAGAGAGAGAGAGAGGGAGGGAGGGGGGGAGAGAGAGAGAGAGAAAGAGTGAGAAAGAAAGAAAGAAAGAAAGAAAGAAAGAAAGAAAGAAAGAAAGAAAGAGAGAGAGAGAGAGAGAGAGAGAGAGAGAGAGAGAGAGAAAGAAAGAAAGAAAGAAAGAAAGGAGAGGGAGAGAGAAATAAAAGGCATCCAAATCAGCAAGGAAAAAGACAAACTTTCTCTATTTGCAGGTGACATGATAACTCTACAAAACCCAAAACATTCCACCAAAAACTGCTAAAACTGATACATGAATTCCGTAAAGTCACAAGATACAAATCAATGTACATAAATCTATTGCATTTCTATACACCAATAATGAAACAACATAAACAGAAATTAAGGAGGAAGCACTCCCATTTGCAATTGCAGTAAGATACCTAGGAATATACCTAACCAAAGAGGTGAAAGACCTGTGCTCTGAAAACTATAAAACACTGATGAAAGAAATCAAAGATAATACCAAAAAATGGGAAAAAATCCCATGCTCATGGATTGGAAGAACACATATTGTTAAAATGTCTATACTACCCAGAGAAATCTACACATTTAAAGTATTCCCTATGAAAGTACCACTAGCACTTTTCACAGTGCTGAAACAAACAATCCTAAAAAGAATGGAACCACAAAAGACCCTGAAGAGCCAAAGCCACTTTGAAAAAGAAAAGGAAAGCTAAAGACATCACAATTCCAGACATCAAGTTATACTGCAAAGCTGTAGAGATTAAAAAGTATGGAACTGGAACAAAAATAGCCACAAAGATTGTGGAGTAGAACAGAAACCCCAGAAGTGAATGCATAATTATATGGTCAATGGACTGTCCACAAAGAAGGCAAGAATCATGAATTAGTCTCTTCAACAGATGGTATTGGGAAAACTGGATATCAACATAAGAAGGATTGAAACTGGACCACTTTCTCACACCAGGTACATAAATAAATTCAAAATGGATGAAAGACCTAAACGTGAGACATGAAGCCATTAGGATCCTAGAAGATGGCACAGGCAGTAACCTCTTTGACATTAGCCTTAGCAAATTTTTTTCTAGAATGTCTTCTGAGGTAAGGTAAGAAAAGCAGAAATAAACTATTGGGAGCACCTAAAAATAAAAAGCTTCTGCACGGTGAAGGAAACAATCAATAAAACTTGAGAGCAACCTACTGGAATAGAGAAACTATCTAAAAACGACAGAACTGTTAAAGGGTAGTATATAAAGACGTTAAAACTGAAGAGCAAAACATGGATAATCCAACTACAAATGGCAGAAAATATAAACAGACATTCTTCCAAAGACAGTAGAGGGCCAAAAGCTCAACATCAGTCATCATGAGAGAAATACAAATCAAAGCTACAATGAGCTATCACCTCACACCTGTCAGAAGGGATAAAATCAACAACACAAGAAACCCTAGGTATTTCTGATGATATGGAGAAAGAGGAAGAACTGTCTTGCACTGTTAGTGGGAATGCAAAGTGGTGAAGCCACTCTAGGAAACAGTATGCAGATTCTCAAAAAGGTAAAAATAGACTATATAACCCAGCAACTGCACTACTGGGTACCTACGCAAACAATACAAAAACACTATTTCAAAATGATGCATGCACCCCAATGTTTACACCATTTATTATTACTATTATTATGATGATGATTATGATTATTATTTATAACAGCCAAAATATGGAAACTGTCCATATGTTCACCAACTTCAAGTAAAAAAGTAGTTGTATACGTAGGGAAGCATGGGTGGCTCAGTCGGTTACACATCGGACTTTGTCTCAGGTCATGATTTCGCAATTTGTGAGTTCAAGCCCTGCATCAGGCTCTGTGCTGACAGCTCAGAGGCTGGAGCCCGCTTCAGATTCTGTCTCCCTCTCTCTCCGCCCCTCCCCAACTTGTGTTCTCTCTCTCAAAAATAAACATTAAAAAATTAAAATAATTTAATTTAATTTAATTTTTAAAAAAATTTAAATTTTAAATTTAAAAAGAATTTAAAAAATTAAAAGAATGTAGTGATCTACATACAAAATGGAATATAAGCCATAAAAAAGAATAAAATCTTGCCATTTGTAATGACATGTTTGGAGCTAGAAGCAAAATAAGTTAGTCAGAGAAAGGGAAATACCACATGATTTCAACCATATGTAGAACTTAACAAACTAAACAAATGAGCAAAGGCAGAAATGAAAGAGAAACAGACTGGAAATAGATTTCTAACTCTAGAGAATAGAAAAGAGGTGGTAAGGGAGGTAGGTATGGCTTAAATAGGTGATGGGCATTAGAAAGGTACTTGTGATGAGCACATGTATCGTACAGAAGGACTGAATCTCTATACTGTACACCTGACACTAATATTATAGTGTATGCGAACTACCTGGAAGTTATATAAAACTTTAAATTAAGAACAATTCCCAATACCTGTCCCCCCCCCCCCCCCCCGCCCCATAGTAAAGGTGGGAATCAAAAGGTGGAAACAATCCAAGTGTGCATCCAGTTACAAACTGATGAACAAAATGTAGTACAGATATACAGTGGAATGTTATTTTGACACTAAAAATGATAAAAGACTCCTATAACATTGATGAAAGATCATCCTATGTAAAGGAATGCAGAAACAAAAACCCACATATCACACGATTTAATTGCTAGGAAATAACCAAAACAGAAAAATCAGTATTCACAGAAAGTTGATTAGTAATTGCCAAAGCCTCCAGGGAGAAGGTAAGTAATGTGACTGCTCAATGTGTACTAGGATTCTGTAAAAAGTCATGAACATATTCCAGAGCTAAATAGGGAGGATGCTTGTGGAAACCAGCAACGCTTACGCAGCTGCTCCTTTCATTTCCCCTGTTAGCCTCTGGCATCTATTAAGCTACTTTCTGTCTGTCTCTACGTCTATTGTTTGTATCTATGAATTAACTAAATTTCACCCAATTTCCTATCTCTAAATGGTTAAAATAATAAATTTCATGTTAGTCGACCACTTACAAAGTATTAGTTAATTACTCACTGAAAGACATTGAACTTACGAGGACACTCGGCTGGTGACGACTCTCTCCCCGCTGTTTCTCTGAGACAATTTATGCTTACAGACTTTTTCAATAACAAATTCTTGTTTTGAAACAGAAGAGTAGAAATTTAAGGTGGTAAAAGAAATGTGAGGCACCAAAAGAAAATGTTACAGCAATAAATAATGTCCCCACTCTTCCCCTTCAAAAAGCAAGTATTATTTGGGGGAGAAAGACTTTACATATACAGAGAAATAAGAGTTTCAAGAAGGCTTAGAACATAGATTCTTCATCAATTTCAAGCTAAACATGTCTTAAAGATAGAAAGTTCTAAATTAAAAACAATACATCATTAAAGGGGGAAAAATTAGCCACATATAATCTAAATTACTTAATGCAGCATCTTCTTTAAATAAATACCTTGATATACTCAATCCAATGCTGGAGAAGAACTTGAAATCCACATTCTATCCTACTATATACTTGGTAGACTAAAGACAAATCCTCAATTCTGTTTTCATCAAGAAGAAAGTTTAAGCCTGAATATTAGAAACATGAAAGCAAAATTAGCAATACAAATACCCACCTCAGATATACGTTAAATGATACATTAATTTGAGATTGTTACATTCAAGACATTTACTATGGATTAAAAATGCTACAGTCCTAAACTTTGCAAGTAAGTGTAGTATCAGTAAGTGTTTATTAAGAAATAATTAGATGGATGGCAGAAAAAAGAGTGTAATTTATTCCTCTGGACTATTTGTTTTTCCACTGTCACAATGCTGTCTTGTAACACACTGTGTATTTCGTATTATTGCCGCAAAACATACATCACATAAATTTATAGTAAGTAAGTCTGTAATATAGATATTACTGTGCATGAATTAGAAAATTACACATTGTAAACAGAACTTTAATTAGAAACATTAAATATGATAAGTGCCAGATACTGATTTTTACATAAGAACAGGAAGGTATACAATATACCGAAATATACGGACACATATAATCATTCGATAAATAAATAAACAAGCATAAAAGCCCCAGAATGCCAAAGACATATGGCAGTATATTTGCTTCTAAAAAGCCACGTGTTCAGCATCAGAATACATCAATATCAACATGTTGCTTTTCTCTATTCAACATTACCTGAAGAACCCTCACCGTCCAAAGAAACTTTCTGCCAACTCTATCCTAGAAATATATATACCATACAGAACATATAAAATAAAGAAACTAAGGTTAATAAAATATCATAATTTACTAGTATCTGCCAATTTATAAATTAATAACTTTTCAGCATTCCTCAACTTCGGTGATCTAAAATCTATGCTATTGCAGTTCACCTCTCACTTCCCAGTAACTGTGGTGATAAATTCCTACATTTTAATCAATCCATACTACCAGTTTACCATTTATTATTATGGTTTACGTGAAGTATAAATCGTTTTCTGTTCAAATTTAAATTCGTTATAAAAACAGAAGATGAAAAAAGCTATGAACAGATGACATACTCGGTTGTAGATTTTTTTACTGGCATTTCTAAGCATTAAAACTGTAACGGTGAACTGAAAACTGTCAATCATTAAAAAGTTGTTCTAAACTGCACAGGGGCAATGACTGCACATTGTCATTAATATACTAAAAACCAATCAAATATGTTTGTTAAAACAGATAGATTTTATGGCATGTAAATTATATAACAATGTTTTAAAGAGATTAGGACTTTGGGTAGTGAAGTATTTCTTAAATCCAAAGATAGGACTTGAACAGAAAAATATCTTAGTTTTCTACATTCGGGGCCTCATTATGTACAAACCTCTATTTTCAATTTACATTATAAAATATTATTGTTGAGATGAACACTGAACCATCCTACACACCTAGAAAACTGATTGGAGGATTAACACAACACTCTGCACAACCTGAACCACAGAATTCAGCAGGAATTCACCCCAAAAGAAAGAGCACGAAGAAACGACAGCCAGGGATTTAACCAACACAGATACAAGCAAGATGTCTGAACCAGAATTTAGAATCACGATAATAAGAATACTGGCTGGGGTCCAAAACAGACTACAATCCCTTTGTGCAGAGAAAAAAGAAGTAAAAAATAGCCAGAGTTAAATTAAAAATGCTATAACCGAGCTGTGATCACGGATGGATGCAGGGGCAGCAAGCATGGATGAGGCAGAAAAGAGAATCAGCGATATAGACGACAAATTTACAGAGAATAAGAAAGCAGAGAAAAAGAGGGAGATTAAGGCAAAAAAGCACGATTTAAGAATTAGAGAAATCACTGATGCATTAAAAAGTAACGACATCAGATTCATAGGGGTCCCAGAGGAGGAAGAGAGAGAAACAGGGGTAGGAGGGTTAAGTGAGCAAATCACAGCAGAAAACTTTGCTAACCTGGGGAAAGACACAGACATCAAAATCCAGGAAGCACAGAGGACCCCCATGAGAGTCAATAAAAACTGACCCTCGGGGCGCCTGGGTGGCGCAGTCGGTTAAGCGTCCGACTTCAGCCAGGTCACGATCTCGCGGTCCGTGAGTTCGAGCCCCGCGTCAGGCTCTGGGCTGATGGCTCGGAGCCTGGAGCCTGCTTCCGATTCTGTGTCTCCCTCTCTCTCTGCCCCTCCCCTGCTCATGCTCTGTCTCTCTCTGTCCCAAAAATAAACAAAAAACGTTGAAAAAAAAATTTTTTTTAAAAACTGACCCTCAACAACGCATATCATAGTCAAATTCACAAAACAGTCAGGCAAGGACAGACTCATCAAAGCAGCAAGGGAAAAAGGTCCCTAAACTATAAGGGAAGACAGAACAGCTTTGCAGCAGACCTATCCACAGAAACTTGGCAGGCCAGAAAGGAGTGGCAGGATATTTTAATGTGCTGAATCAGAAAAATAGACAGCCAAGAATTCTTTATCCAGCAAGATGGTCATTCTAAATAGAAGGAAAGATAAAGATTCCCAGACAAACAAAAATTAAAGGAGCTTGTGTCCACTAAACAAGCCCTGCAAAAAAATTTAAGGGGGACTCTCCGAGTGGAGAAAAGATGAAAAAAAATGTATGTATACACACACACACACACACACACACACACACACACACACACACATATACATATACACACACATATACATATATGTATACATATATACAAATATATATACACACACACGCACACATACATATGCACCCACCTACCTACCTACATACATACATACATACATACATACATACATACCGAAAGCAAGAAAGAAAGGACCAGAGAAGATCACCAGAAACTCCAATTCTACAAGCATTACAATGGCAATAAATTTGTATCTTTCAGTACTCACTCTAAATGTCAATGTACTCAATGCTCCAATCAAAAGACATACGGTAACAGAATGGGTAAGAAAACAATTACCATCTATATGCTGTTTACAGGAGACCCACTTGAGACCTAAAGACACCTTCAGACTGAAAACAAGGGGATGGGGAACCATCTATCACGCTAATGGTCAACAAAAGAAAGCCAGAGTAGCCACACTTCTATCAGGCAATCTAGACTTTAAAATAAATAATGTATCGAGAGATGCAGAAAAGGCATTATGTCATAACCAGGGGGCTACCCACCAAGAAGACCTAACAATTGTAAACATTTATGCGCCAAATGAGGCAGCACCCAAAGATTTACTTCAATTAATCACAGACATAAAGAAACTCATTGATAGTAATACCGTTATAGTAGGAGACTTCAACACCCCAATCACAGCAATGGACAGATCGTCTAACCAAAATATCAAGAAGGACACAACGGCTTTGAATGACACACTGGACCAGATGGACTTCACAGATATATTCAGAGCATTTCATCCTATAGCAATAGAATATACATTCTTCACAGATGCACATGGAACGTTCTCCAGAAGTGACCATATACTGGGACACAAATCAGCCCTAAGTAAGTACAAAAGTATAGAGATCACACCGTGCATATTTTCAGACCACTACACTATGGAACTCAAAATCAACCACAAGAAAAAAAAATTGGAAAGGTAACAAATACTTGGAGACTGAAGAACATCCTACTAAAGAATGAATGGGCTAACCCAGCAGTTAAGAGGGAAATTAAAAAGCATATCAAAGTCAATGAAAATGATAATACCACATCCCAAAACCTCTGAGATGCAACAAAGGAGGTCATAACAGGAAAGTATACAGCAATCCAGGCCTCCCTAAAGAAGGAAGAAAGATCGCAGAGACACAACCTAACCTTACGCCTTATGGAGCTGGAAAAAGAACAGCAAATAAAACCTAAAACCAGCAGAAGACAGGAAATAATACAGATTAGAGCAGAAACTAATTGTATCGAAAACAACCAAACAAACAGTAGAACAGATCAATGAAACCAGAAGCTCCTTCTTTGAAAGAATTAACACAACTGATAAACCACGAGCCAGTCTGATCAAAAAGAAAAAGGAAAGGACCCAAGTAAATAAAATCAAGAATGAAAAAGGAGAGATCACAACCAACACAGCAGAAATAAAAACCATGACAAGCGAATATTATGAGCAATTATATGCCAATAAAATGGGCAATCTGGAAGACGTGGGCAAATTCCTAGAAACATATACACTACCAAAACTGAAACAGGAAGAAATAGAAAATTTCAACACACCCATTACCAGTAAGGAAATCGAATCAGTAATAAAAACTCTGTCGAAACCAAGAGTCCAGGGCCAGATGGCTTTCCGGGGGAATTCAACCAAACATTTAACGAAGAGTGAACACCTATTCTCTTGAAGCTGTTCCAAAACATAGAAATGGAAGGAAAACTTCCAAACTCTTCCTATGGAGTCAGCATTACCTTGATTCCAAAACCAGAGACCCCACTAAAAAGGAGAACTATAGACCAATTTCCCTGATGAACATGGACGCAAAATTCCTCACCAAGATGTTAGCCAACAATACATTAAAAATACATTAAATACATTAAAAGAATACATTAAAAAGTATGAACATGGATGCAAAACTCCTCAACAAGATAGTAGGCGACTGGATTCAACAATACATTAAAAAAAAGTATTCACCACAACCAAGTGGGATTTATACCTGGGATGCA
This sequence comes from Puma concolor, assembly GCF_028749965.1. Lineage (NCBI taxonomy): Eukaryota > Metazoa > Chordata > Mammalia > Carnivora > Felidae > Puma > Puma concolor. The sequence continues at coordinate 273,504 of NW_028240258.1, forward strand.
GAGCTGGTTCAATATCCACAAAACAAATAATGCGAATCATCACATCAATAAAAGAAAGGACAAGACCCATACGATCCTCTCAACAGACTCAGAGAAAACATCTGACAAAATACAGCATCGTTTCTTGATAAAAACCCTCAAGAAAGTAGGGATAGAAGGAGCATACCTCGAGATCATAAAAGTCATAAATGAATGACCCAGCACTAATATCATCCTCAATGGGGAAAAACTGAGAGCTTTCCCCCTAAGGTCAGGAACAAGACAGGGATGTCCTCTCTCGCCACTGTTACTCAACATAGTATTGGCAGTCTTAGCCTCTGCCATCAGACAACACAAAGAAATAAGAGGCTTCCAAATCAGCCAGGAGGAGGTCAAACATTCACTCTTCACAGATGACATGATACTCTACATGGAACACCCAAAAGATTCCACCAAAAACTACAAAAATTAATTCATGAATTCAACAAAGTTGCAGGATATAAAATCAACACACAGAAATCAACTGCATTCCTATACACCAACAGTGAAGCGACAGAAATAGAAATCAAGGAATTGGTCCCATCTTCAGTTGCACCAAAAACCCATAAAATACCTAGAAATACATCTAACCAAAGAGGTAGAAAATCTATACACTGAAAACAATAGAAAGCGTATGAGGCAAATTGCAGAAGACACAAAAAAATGGAAAAAGATTCCATGCTCCATAGGAAGAACAAATGTTGTTAAAATGTCAACACTACCTAAAGCAATCTACATGTTCAATGCAATCTCTATCAAAATAACACCAGCATTCTTCACAGAGCTAGAACAAACAATCCTAAAATTTGTATGGAACCAGAAAATACCCTGAATGGCCAAAGCAATCTTGGAAAAGAAAACCAAAGCAGGAGGCCTCACAATCCCAGACTTCAGGCTATACTACAAAGCTCTAATCATCAAGACAGTATGGCACTGGCACAAGAACAGACACTCAGATCAACAGAACAGAAGACAGAACCCAGACATGGACCCACAGACGTATGACCAACTCCAGGATATTAGTTCCAGTCTTTTGAACTCATTATTTAGGGCAGCTTTGTCCTGTGGCTGTGTGGAGTGTGAAATGAAAGGCTGCTCTAGTAATGGCAAGTACTTTAGGTATGGTATCTATCAAACTTAATTCTCACAGAAACATTGCTAAACTTTCAACTTTGCAGTTTGCAGACTGCTGGTGGACAGGTTATGGTGGAGAACTGATTTACTGTTGGTGCAAGTAGGTACATTTCTTCAAACTTTGAGGCTAACAGCATGGAAGTGTGCCCAGAACGTGAAGATTTCCTGCACAAACACACTGATGAAAGAAATCTATCAATAGAGTTCACAGCCAAATGCAGGGTCTCATTCTGTGCTTTGTACTATTCTCCTATTTAAACCAGTCCACAAGCACAGCCGTCAAACTGTTTATGAGGTCTTACAGATTTCTTCATGTAACACACTTGAGGCCTGCATTTAAAAAAATGTTAACATTGAATTCATTTTTGAGATACAGAGAGACAGAGCACAGGTGCAGGAGGGGCAGAGAGAGAGGGAGACACAGAATCCGAAGCGGGCTCCAGGCTCTGCTCTGTCAGGACAGAGACCTAAGCGGGTCTCGAACTAATGAACTGCAAGATTATGACCTGAGCCCAAATTGGACACTTAACGCTCCACTGACAGAGCCACCCAGGTGCCCCTTTAGGTTTACATTTAATCTCCATTTCCCTAAGGTATGTGTCAATATCCTCATGATAATCTAGGACTTCTTGAACATTCATTGGGTTTCCATCTTCTAGTACAATTGATATGTCCGTAACGTGTGGTGACTCAAAACTACTATCCATTGGATAATCAAGAGATACCAGTGGTTTTCTTGGTCAAGGTAAAGTAAAAGCTAAATTGAAAGCCAGCACATTTTCATGATTTTTTTTTTTTTTTTTTTTTAGATTCATCTGGCCTTTTTCAGTCTATTCTTGTGTTTTATCCACCTGGTAAATGGAGGATGCTTACTGTTTGCTTCCCAGGGAGGTACAGCAGCATGTTCATCATGCATAGGAAGATCCTTAAGAGGTGCAATCTGTTGTGTCTCGGGCCTTTGCTGTGACACCGCAAAGCATGGTTCCTGGCCTTCAGTACAGCCACGCCTTCCCAAGTTTATTGAGCAGGCACCACCTTCTCTTGGTTGATGTTCCTCTGGTCCTCTTGGGTTGTCATGTGCTACAGTTATCAGCAGCCCCTCTGGTTCTAGGCCTGGGCATGGAGCTGCCCAACATCACTGCTTCTGGGATCTTGGTGGGATAAGTCTGTGGTGCAAAGCAGTGTGTACTCTTTCCCGGGCCAAGAAACACTCCACCCACATCCAGCTGCCCCATCTCTAGGCAGCTTGCCCGCTAAGGATAACGCAGTACCAAGGAGGTTGCAAAAGGCATATGCAAGCACTTCCCACAGTGCGCAGGGATAAAGATGCTTCCAAGATGCAGCAAGCAGCCCACTGGAGTGGCAGCTGGCTGTTCCTGCAGTTCAGGTAGTTAATACACCAAATAACTCAATAAGGCATTTTCAGAGCCACTTGCCATATTTTCTGCACTGTAACTACATTTATATTGAAAATAGTTAACAATTTAAAATGCAAGCATCAAAATATTTAGAGTGCATTGTTTAGCTCATACACGATTCCTATTCCTAAAAGGTTCCGCAGGTGGATGGTCCTGATGGCTCCAAATATTGTGAGTGAAATTACTGCCACTGAAATGTATGCTTAAAAATAGTGAAAACGGTGAAGTTTAAGTTATGTGTGTTTACCAAAACAGGACATTTACAATCTGAAGTAACAGTACTTCACTGTTGGCTTATAAATGTATACTTCCTATACCTCTCAGACATAATTTTAGATTAATAAAACAAGGCTGCATCTTGTAGACTTTCTGGTTTGGAAAACAATTTTCTTCAGAATGTTGAAAGATTGTGCTCATTTCAGCAGCACATATCCTAGAATCTTGAAAGACTTTTATCTTTTAATTTTTGCCATTATTATGACCTCCGTGTAGATGAACTCATGGGATGGGTTTTGTTTTGTTTTGTTTTGTTTTGTTTTGTTTTCTCTGGATCCAACCATTTCTCTGAACCTTCACTTTGCAGTAAATTGTACCCTAAATATCTTCAGTCAGTATTTAGTGAATACTGAAGGTAGGGGGAGATATGGGACTTCATTTTAGGTAGAAAAAGTTACTAAAAATGCATGTATTTAATATAAATGTGGGGATCTACGTAAGACTGCACATAATTACAAATGCTTCAACTGAAACCCTGAGATACAATGGACCTATAACATTTCTAAGGAGAAATTTACTTTTAAGTAAGGAAATCCTATAAATAAGCCAAGATTTGTAAGAATATTTGTATTAAGATGATCCAGAAATCACTTCTAGTTCATAACTTCTCGGGGATACCATATGTTCTAATGGGTGATTTGTCTTCTGAAATGTCTGCCTAACATCCATGTTAGAATCAGTCTTCATTCCCTGAGCATCAGCTTAATTATTGCGAGGACTGCAAGCCCAGAAGAGATGTAGGTATGAAAGGATACAGAGAACGTACACGATGGTTAACCCATAAATAGGCATCCATGAAGTTTACTACTATCTGGAATCCTAATAAACAAGAATTTTTCTTTCCACTAATAAGCAACAGTTCACAAATTTTCTCCAATCCAATATATGTCCATCTGTCCATTCAGCAGTGAAAAAACTATAACATTTCCTCATTCTTACTGAGAATCCTCTCCTTAATTCAGGTGCTTCACAAACTATGTGGAAAGCCTTGTAGATATGCACATTTTTCTGTTACCACAGAAACAATAATCTATTTAGTAGGTCAAACAAACAAACAAACAAACAAACAAAAACCACTGGTTTTCAAGGACAAACACCTGTTATACCTGTAGAAACCCATCCCAAAGACGTTTCCTAGAAGAGTGAAAATGTCCGTAAGTCATATGTGGGGCTTACAGTATTACTCTATTCTAAGACCAAGATTAGAAACACAATTATTTTAATTTTATCTAATTCCATTCTATTATTGTGCAGTAAAGGGTATCTCTTGCTTAAAGAAAAGTCTGGCCTTTACACAGCTTCTGGAAGGTAATCAGTAAACTCTCTGAATACCACGCAGCAAAAAATTTTATTTACTGGGGGGGGGGGGGGGCAAAGGGCCATGCTACACAGTTCATGGTAAAATGTGACTCATAGTGGGGGGTTTGGGCCAGGAAATACCAGCCTGATCTCTGAAGGGACTGGACACTAAGATCAGTCATGCTGAAAGTCATCCGTGTGATGTGAGTTTCCCTACTTGGCAACACTATATGCATGCTGTCAATCACAATTTCTGGGAGAGTTAAGCTCTGTCCGTACAACCCTAGTGGGAGAAGACAACTGAAAGTTCATGCCTGGACTTTGTTCTATGATCCTCTTCTCTTTGATGATTTCAATTTACATTTTTCATCGTTATCTTTTCTGAATTCTTGGGAGTACTTTTTAGCAAATTGCTGAACTTGAGGGCGATCCTGGACACCTCACCCAGCTGCATTCATATTCCAAATAATAATAATAATAATAATAATAATAATAATAATAATAATAATACGATAGAAAAATTTTAAATTATGAGTTCTTCTGACTCTATTTCATTTTAATTTCAAAGATCTGAAATACCTTTCTGATGATATGAATTTCCTTCTAATAGAAAAATTCACCGTATTGGTGCTCTCCCCACTCTATATTTCTGTTGTCAAATAAATAGTTAGGGGTGCCTGGTTGGGTCAGTGAGCTGAACATCCAACTCTGGATTTCAGTGGCTCAGGTCACGATCCCAGGGTCATGAGACTGAGCTTGTATCAGGTTCAACAATAAGTGTAGAGCCTTCTTAGGATTCTCTCTCTCTCCCTTTGGCCCTCTCGTCAGGGTCACTCTCTCTTCAAGTGAAATGAAATGAGATTAAATGACATGGAAGGAAATGAGATGGAAAGACATGAAATAAGATAAATTAAAATCTAGTTAAGTTTTATGTATTTAAAGTTAGTTTATTTACAAGGCACTTCAAGTGATAAGGAAAAATAATAACCAAATGTATACTGTGGACAGGAATAAAACTTAAAATTATACAATACTCTGGATTAACATATGAAAAAGTCCTTTCCCAACGATAAAATTACCTTAATTAATAAGACATTCTCCCTTCTTCAACCATAAAATCAAGGCTCCGTCTCTCTAAAAAGTTACTACGATATTCTCCTACATGCTCTTTATGCTCAAAAAGATTTTAATCATATCTAGAATACAATCCAAGTTTTCAAAAGGCCAATGTGATCAACTACACTTACTCTCTCCAGTTTAAACTAACATTCACTATTCCCTAAAGCCTTGTTCAGTATACTTCAGCAACACCAGGATTCCCTGTTTATGATCACGCCTAAATCTTTTCCTTGTGGGAGGTCACTGGACACAGACTCTCCTTTCAATAATGTACTTCTTTTCAACGTCAGGTTTTAGTTTACATGCACTCATTTAATAAGGTTTTCTAAAAAAGTATGTCCTGTATGGAATCCATTTATTTTGCACCACGAAGCAAAAGCTCATCACAAATTTCTTGAACAAATGTTGCCCTTACGTGAAGAAAAGGGAAAATACCAGAAGCAAAACATGTGCTCGAGAGCCCTAACCTACAATCTAAAATTTTAAAACACCAGAAACAAAGGTAACAATACAGACTATTTTTAAAACATCAGCCAAAAATAAAGCTTTAGCACATTACTATCTCAAGGTATATGTGTAACTCTCATTTAGTATTCTTATAAAAAAATCCCTGAATATACTACATGACACAAACTGCTTTGGCAAATGAGAGAATGAGAAAAAAAATTGTATCTGGTTTTATCAATCATTTTAAAGGAAGACTTGACTTACACACAGAACGCATTAATAATTAAAATTATTTAAAAATGTAAAAAAATAAAATTATTTTCTTTCATAATGCCTTCTCAAAACATACATATTCTCATTTACCTTTCTGAAGAACTGCTGATAAGTGTTCACCTAGAAGCTGCTTTTCTAGCATAGTGATCAGTTGTTTCCTGTTTAAAAAAATGAGTTTAGAATCACTGCAAGATTCTCATAATGGAGAGTTAAAACGGTTTTCCAAAATCCTTCTGCATATCTTACTGTCATCTGTCCTGATTTCTGTTTTACATTGTTATGCATGTATGAGTGTCATAAAATTTGTAGTTTGGTCTTCAGGAGATTGAATTTCATTGCATGAACTGCTGATTTCAGAGTTATAATTATCATTACATAACTACAGGAAATTATATGATAATAATAAACACCTAGTTTACATAAAAATTACTATTTTATCTCTAATTAAACAAGACCAACAACAAATTTTCTAAAGTTTCCCACTCATCCAAAAAACTAAAAAATAAACTTATGAAGAAATTTTTATTTGTCAGGCTTTCCCATCTTTTTGATACAAATGAAGAAAGGAGAAAGGCAGGAACTAAGCAAAAAAGGTGAACTATATTATTTAAGCCCATCATACGACAATTTAAAAGTTGTTTAACATTTACTTTTGAGATACAGTGAGAGAGAGAAAGCATGCACACGATCAGGGTAGGGGCAGAGAAAGAGGGAGACACAGAATCCAAGGCAGGCTCCATGCTCTGAGTTATCAGCACAGACATGACCTGAGGCGAGGTGAAGTCAGACGCTTAACTGACTAAGCCACCCAGGTGTCCCTGATAATTTCTGATCTAAGTAAAGCAAAATCAAAGTGTATATAAATATGGCATATAGAAATTACATACACAAATACAAAATACGTAATTCTTACTGTGTGTTAAGGCATAGGTAGGTTCTAACTCCGTCTACTTCTCCTTCTAGGAGCTTCTTGATGTGGTAAAGACACCCAGGAATCTGAAAATAAAATTTTTACCTTCCTATTTTAAGAATCGTGGGACTTAAAGAATGGAAGTTACAAAGTGTTTGTAGCAAGCAAACAAAAACATTCGTCGTTTAAATCAATTTAGTTTCATAACCTTGAAAGGCACAGCTATATGGTCAGTTTGTTTCTATCAAGTCAGAATGTCAGGAATTATTAAACTGGTTACAGCTTGTAACTGGAATCCATGGTTTGAAAATTTAATATAACCAAACAAAAATATAAAATACATAAAGCAAAGGGCTGTTATAAATGAAGAGAAACACTGAAAATTCAACAAAAGCTGATGACTTGGCTACATACAGATCTATGATGTACAGTACATACAGAACGTACACGATACATAAAAGAACATATATTATATCCAAGATAATGGATAGAGTACTCAGACAGAAACCAGCAAGTTAACGTAATACTTTAACAACACTAAACACGAAAAAGTATTTATAGAACACTCCACCCAACAACAGAATACACTTCTGCTCAAAGTGCACACAGAATATTCTGCAAGACAGACTCCATCAAGTCACAAAACAAGCAAATAAATTTTAAATGAATGAAATTATAAAAAACTGTGCTCATTCATCAAAATGGAGTGAAACAAGGGAAAATAAGAAAATTTGAGAAAGTCACAAATATGTGGCAATCATACAACACATTTCTCAATAATCAAGGTGTCAATGAAGAAATCAAAGAGAAACTACAAAGTACCTTAAAGTAGGTGAAAATGAGGCTAGAACATACCTAAATTTAATATGGCAGCTAACACATTACTTATAAGAAAATTTATGGTTATAAATAATTACATCAGAAAAACAAACACCTCAAAACAAAATAAATTAAAAAAAAAAAACCCCTACTTTCTACCTAAAGACACTGGAAAAAGATCAAAGTAAACCTAAAGTAAATGAAGAAACAATATTTAGCATAGAATTTAATGAGAGAGAAATGAGAAAAAAACAATAGAAAAAAATTCACCATACCAAAAGTTGCTTATTTGAAAAGATCCACAAAATAGACAAATCTTTAGCATAACTGACCAAAAAAAAAAAAAAAAATTGTCAGGAAGAAAGGTTTGTCAAAATTTATAGGAATTATAAAGAAACATGGTCTTCACATTTTAATAATCTTTTCTATGGATATTGAAAGAATTTATAATTATCATCTTGATTTCAAATACCTCTTTATTTTGCACTAGCTTCCTTCCCTCTGCTGCATAGAACCTGCTTGTTTCTTCTAAGAATTTACTCTCAAAAGATTCTTGGTAAATCTAATAATGGAATATGTAAAAAAAAACTTAGTTAAATGTTATCTTTAAGATATCACATTAGAAGTCAGTTTCAATTTAATGAAAGTTAAGAAATTACTTACCCGCAAATCAGAAAGCATAGTTACAAGCCTTTGAATCAGACATCGATCAACCATTTCGCCATTTCTTTCTTTCTCAATCAACACAAGAATTCCATCTATGGTCCTGCTACGAACATTCTGATCACAAATTATGTATGATTTAAATAATTCAAGGCCCATATCCCTAAGACAAACAAAAAAATCTGCCTAAATTTTGGCTTATATTTTTCCCATCAGTTACACTTCTGTGTATATAATGCATTTCCCACAGTCAAAACAAGATATAACTCGATGTTAAATTCACTTATCTACAGTTGGATAAATATTTGTTTTGTTTTTTGATGGTCTGAAATCAATAAATAAGATTTCAGTGTAAATAAGGCACAGTGGATGACATGTATAATTCAGTAATTTCTTAAAAATTAAGCAAAATTTAGGACGCTAAAGCTTCTAAACTTGCCTTAGATTTTTAGCCTTCATAATAAGCACAATGGTATTAATAATTTCGACATTAATATCAACTTAGTGACCTGCTAGTTTTTTATAACGAAGTATTTCAGACGTGATTCCGTATCCTAGATTAGATTCTAGAACTTCTATGTTTCCTATAAGACAGGTTTTTAAATTGAGGTAAATTATAAATTAACACTTAAAACTGTGTTACCATGTACTCAAATATCATTTTAAAAAAGTCAAAGTTTTATGATACAAAGAAAAACACATTTTGAAAATGATTTTTCTCTTATTGTGTTTTCTCTCAGAAGATAAAGGAAGTGACTATAAATCACATGTAACAGTTTTTTAAGTAATTATTTGTATCTTACCAAATTGAAGACATCATCAAATATTGAAAAACATAAGTTCTATCTAGGAACAGAAAAATGTTCCTAATCATGCTCTGTTAGAAATAAAAAAATAAAGGTAAAACATTACGTCTCAAAGATTTTTGGTTAAATTATCATTCCATCAAACAAAAACTTAACTCTTAAGAAAAGCACATAATTTGTAACATTCTTCTCAATCAAACATGGGCAATAATGTATTTATTTCTCTTGTAAAGATAACCTTTCAAATTTTTCACTCTTTTCTACACTGCTAGTTCTTAAATAATAAAGGGTAATAGAAATATATAAAGAAAATGTATTCATGGGTTATTTTATGTAAAAACTGCTGATATATGAATATTACTGGTAAGTATAGTTTGCTCAAGAAATCTTTGAAATCCAAACGCCTACATATATATTTTCAGCAGACTGAAAACATAAGAAATAGCCGTACCGTAAAAGAAGAGGAAATATGAAAAATTAACAGCAATACTTACGAAGACCAAGGCCGTGTACAAATATAACATTTCACCGCTTTTATTTAAAAACGCACACAGCAGGAAGAGAATTCTTTATAATGAATATACTGGTTATGTACAAACTTCTTTATTATGAATATACTGGCTGTGTACAAATTAACTGCGATGTGAGCATATACAAGAAGAGCAGTTCTCACACATTATTGTCTCAAGTCCCCTTCATATTTTTAAAAAGTATTGACGAAACCAAAGAATTATCACCAGTGTAAATATCTGCTAATACTTACCGTACTAAAAAACTAAACTGACAAAACTTTAGGTATTAAATTCAAGTTATACTACTATATTAATGAAAATGTAATTAATTTATAAAGAAATAAGGTTTTAATCATTTACATTTTAAAATAAGTTGCCAAAGGGCATGAACTTTCACTTGTAACATGAATAAATTTTGGAGATCTAATGTAAAGCATGGGGATGAAGGTAATCACCATATGTGCTGGAAAGATACTTGGCAGTTGCTAATAGAACACATACTTAACTGGTATCACCACAAAAAGTTAACGGTAATGATGAAAAGTGGTAATTGAGGTATTAGCTAATTCTACCGTAGCAATCATTTTGCAGTATACAAACGTTATCAAATCATCACACTGTACATCTTAAACTCGCACAATGTGATGACTCTATTACACCAAAAAACTTGGCAAAGAATTCATAATCTACAAAAGGAAATAGAGCATTAATGCTTTAAACACACCTTTTAAGGGCTATATTACAAACACGCTTTTAAGTGCTATAGTACAAAGAGATGGGAGAAAGCAAATGAGAAGCAAAAGAAAACTAGGGTGGAATAAAAACCAGAGTGGAATGGCCTAGAAAGCATGAAAGAAATGATCACCTTTGAACTGTATCCTAAAAGAGTAAGAATTTTCCAGGAAATATTTTTCAGAATGATTTTTACATATTGCATGGAATAATGAACATGCATGGCATATTATTTCACACACTTTTAATTTTGTGGCAAGTTCACCATCATTATAAGTGATGTAATCAACCGTGTAGGATTTAAAATATGCTTGTACAATTAACATCAGCAACAACTGTAGCCATAAGTACTATGTTTTTAGAAAATGTCTACTTTTTTTGCTTCTAACTTAAAACATTCATGGCACCTCTTTTGCTGATTCCTCTTTTAACACTACAGAGGACATCTGGAAATGTCGTGGGAAGGGGTAATTATGCTGTTGAGAGAATTTTGCCATGTTAACAGTTTTGGGGAGGTTAACAGAAATTGGTATTTGTATGGATTACAGCCCTCATTTTTAACCAAGACCCACAATTACTTTCTTAAACAAAGAAAACTAGAAAGATGGGATGTGGGAGCCATCAATGACTTAGGACACATCTTATTGGAAAGGAGTGAGAATAACAACTCCAAATACAAAGAACTAAATCAGCCAATATGATTGGCAATTCGTTAAAAACAATTAGATAAATACTTTCATATCATAATTCATGTGGGGACCTCCTTTTATATTTTAAAATTATAAACTCTTCAGTATCACTATTTTATTGAACTGTTTAGTCTATTCTAGTTTTTATTCTTTACATATGAAACTGAGAGAAATGTTTTCCATTAGTGAAGATTTAAACTCACAGCAGTTTTGTTTTTATACATTAAATAAACTTTTAAATCTAATAATAGTATCAACATATCATATTATCGTATGCTTTATTCTGCCAAATAGAAAAGCAAACACAATTTACATATTTTCATTTTCAAAATATAGGCATATTTTGCGTTGAAGTATTTATAAGTTTATTTATCTTATTTAGTATAGCTTTGTTATAGCTCTGCTATACATTCCTCTGTATATTCAAAACTCAGATGATAAATTACTAATTTCACACACTATTTAGTAAGACTAAATCTGACATATATTTCGTGCCTCTTGTTTAAGCTCCTATTAATGTGAAACTCAATTACATCTAAAGTATAATTATCTGTTTGGAAAAAAACCACCTAATTGTCAGCGAATAAATAAATTAAAATTAAAACGTTAAAGAACTGAAAATTTTGGTCTACCATAAAAGTACTTCCAGAAGCTTTTAAATAAAGTATGGGCTAACTACAGTTTGAATTTTTTCATTTACAGAACCATTTAACACATTCCATGATAATTCTCTGAACTAAAAATATAATTTCTATACTCTACCATTTGTCTGCTATGATTTTGCCAGCATTTATCCATTTTCTTTAGAAAAGGGCCATTGTCCACAGAATCCATGAGGTAACGTTAAGAAAAACTTTACATTCTAACATTAACACACATTCTGCAAATGGAAGATATGACTTCTAAAAGACAGTATTTAAAACTGCTTAATGATAACCTTAGGTCCAAGGATGTCTGTCTTAAACAGAACACAAAGATAACAAAAATAACATTAATCCCATATACCAAGTAAATTATTCCACTCAACAGATACTGACATGGAAAATTTGACAAAAGACAGGAAACAACTCAAAGAGGAAAAAAAGGATATTCTCTGAATTGATGAATTTGTGCTTTGAGGTGCTGTTCACAAAGCTGCTTCAACTGTTTATACAAGTTTGCAGATAAATTGTAGGAGCAAAGGTTTTCAACACTCTGAAAAAATGAAATTTTTGTGCTTAAGTTGAAAAAATGCAAAATAAAGTTACTTTGTCTACAACTGTTGATGATATACTGACTACTGATTATGAACTTATTTTATATGATTTAATAAGTGAATAGGAATGTCATGAATATAGTCATGACTATTAAATGAGGAAAAGCTATTTCAAAATTTGCAGTATCTGAACCCAAAGAAAAAGAATTTAAAGTCTTCCATCTCAATCAGTATGTACAAACCCATTCTTTATGAGTAATTCTAAGCACCAAGACATTCATAGTAACCAGCTTTCTTTAATTTAAAAATAATTCTCTGAAATTAGCTGTTCAAACCATAAGTTAAACCATGTCTTAATTTTCAGAATTTTTAAAAGATTACGATCTTTCTTTAAAATTTTAAAATTAGAAAATAAATTTTAAAAATGTGTACGATACAATGAAACACAATTTTATTAAGTGTGACTTACAATACCTATAACAAACAATAAAACAAACCATTTGTTTACATTGAAATACACCCTACTGACCACTGCAGCGAAGTCACCAAAAATAGTGCAAAGCTCTCACTCCTCATTAAACAAAGAATTCACCTGGCAAAAATGTTCAGAACCAACCTTATAAGAGTTCTAGAGTCTAACCAAAACTTTATGACCAAAGGCACATTTAATAAAGAAAAAGGATGCTACATTTCAGTAATACAGCCTTTTGGATGCTTAATTGTCAGAGCTACATAAGTATGCCTAGGTTCTTTTTAGCGGTGAGAGGTCCACTCTCACCACTGTTGTTTAACATTGTGTTGGAAGTGCTAGCATCAGCAATCAGACAACAAAATGAAATGAAAGGCACAAAATTGTCAAAAGAGTAAGTCAAACTCACTTTTCACAGATGACATGATACTCTAACATGGAAAACCTGAAAGTCTCCACCAAAAAGTTACTTGAACTGATACATTAACCCAGCAAAGTCACAGGACACAAAATCAATGTACAGAAATCAGTTGCATTTCTATACACCAATCATGAAGCAAAAGAAAGAGAAATCAAGAAATCAATCCCATTTACAACTGCACCAAGAATCATAAAATACCCAGGAATAAACCTAACCAAAGATGTAAAAGATGTGTATGCTGAAAACTAGAAAACTTGTGAAGGGAAGTGAAGAAGACACAAAGAAATGGAAAAACATTTCATGCTTATGGACTGGAAGAATAAATATTGTCAACATGTCAATACTACCCTAATCAATCTACACGTTTAATGTAATCTCATCCAAAATCACACTGGCATTCTTCTCAAAGCTAGGACAACCAATCCTAACATGTGTATGGAACCACAAAAGACCCCAAACAGCCAGAGTAATGTTGAAAAAGAAAACCAAAGCAGGAGGCATCAAAATCCTAGACTTCAGCATTTACTACATCAAGACAGTATGGTACTGGCACAAAAACACACACACAGACACTGGAATAGAACAGAGAACCTAGAATTGGACCCAGAAATGTAGAGCCAACTAATTTTTGACAAAACAGGAAAGGGTATCCATTGGAAAAAAAGACAGTCTCTTTAGCAAATGGTGGTGGAAGAACTGGCCAGCAACATGCAGAAGAATGAAACTGGACCACTTTCTTACACCATACATTAAAAACAACAACAACAACAACAACAACAACAACAACAACAACAACAACAACTCAGAATGGATGACAAACCTGTGAGACAGGAAACCATCAAAATCCTAGAGGAGAAAACAGGCAACAACCGCGCTGACCTCAGATGCTCAACAGGTCTCCAAAGCCAAGGGAATTTTTTAATAGGAAATTTATGGTCAAATTAGTTTCCATACAACACCCAGTGCTCATTCCAACAGGTGCCCTCCTCAATACCCACCACCCACCCTCCCATCCCTCCCAGCCCCCACCAACCCTCAGTTTGTTCGCAGCTTTTAAGAGTCTCTTACGTTTTGACTCCCTCCCTCTCTCTTTTTTTTTCTTTCCCCTCCCCCATGGTCTTCTGTTAAGTTTCTCAGGATCCACATAAGAGTGAAAACATACGGTCTCTCTCTTTCTCTGTATGACTTATTTCACTTAGCGTTAACACTCTCCAGTTGCATCCACGTTGCTACAAAAGGCCATATTTCATTCTTTCTCATTGCCACGTAGTATTGCATTGTGTATATAAACCACAATTTCTTTATCCAGTCACCAATTGATGGGCATTTAGGCTCTTTCCATAATTTGGCTATTGTTGAACGTGCTGCTATAAACATTGGGGTACAAGTTCCCCTATGTTTTCAGCACTCCTGTATCTCTTGGCAAGGGAATTAAAAGCAAAATTGAACTATCGAGACCTCATCAAGATAAAAAGTTTCTGCACTGCAAAGGAAACAATCAACAAAACTAAAAGGCAACCAACAGAAAGGGAAAAGATATTTGCAAACGGCATACGGGATAAAGGGTTAGTAACCAAAACCTATAAAGAACTTAGCAAACTCAACATGTGAAAAACAAGTAATCTGGAGAATTGAGGAGAATGAATGAACAGACGCTTTTCCAAAGAAGACATCCAGATGGCCATCAGACACATGAAAAGATGCTCAACATCACTCATCATCAGCTAGATACAAATCAAAACCACAGTGAGGTACCACCTCATACCAGTCACAGAGGCTAAAATCAGCAACTCAGGAAACTACAGATGCTGGCGAGGATGTGGAGAAACAAGAACCCTCTTGCACTGTTGGTGGGAATGCAAACTGGTGCAGCTGCTCTGGAAAACGATGTGGTGGTTTCTCAAAAAATTAAAAATACACCTACTCTATGACCCACCAATAGCATGATTAGGAGTTTATTCAAAGGATACAGCAGTGCTGATTCATAGGGGCACATACATGTACCCCAATGTTTGTAGCAGCACTTTCAACAATAGCCAAATTATGGAAAGGGCCTAAACGTCCATCAACTGATAAATGGATAATGTAATGTAATGTAATGTAATGTAATGTAATGTAATGTAATATAATATAATATAATATAAATTATATATAAAAGGTTATATTATATAATATAATAATTAATACATATTATAATAATACAATTAGTATTAATATATTAATAACATATAATACACACACACACACACACACACACACACACATGTTGGCAATGAGAAAGAATGAAATCCTTCCATTTGCAGCAATGTGGATGGAGCTGGAGGGTACTATGCAAAGTGCAGCAAGTCAAACTGGAGGGTATTATGCCAAGGGAAGCAAGTCAATAAGAGAAAGAGACATATATGTTTTCACTCATGTGTGGTTCTTAAAACTAAACAGAAGAAGACCATGGGGTAAGGGTAGGGGGAAAAATAGTTACACACTCTCTTAAATACAGAGAACAAACCTAGGGTTTATTGGGGCACTAGGGGAGAGGGGAAAATGGGTTACTGGGCACTGAGGAGGGCACTTTTTGGGATGAGCACTGGGTGCTGTACGTAAGCAATGAATCACAGGAATCTACCCCCAAAACCAAGAGCACACTGCATCCACTGTGGGTTAGCCAACTTAATCATAAATTATATTTAAAATTTAAAAATTAATAAATTAAAATAAGATACCCTGAACAATAAGAATATATACATAAAAGTACCTAATTATACACAACATAATTGTAACTAAGTAAATCAATCAAATATAAATACAGAAAGTGTACTGCATGATTGTAATCTTGGTGGATCCCATGATTACAATGCATGATGATAAAAATTATCCAAGGAATTATAATTCAATTATTACTATAAACCCTGATTCCATTATGACTGGTGAATACCTGTATCCAAAAATAACACACACCTGATAGAGTTCTTCCAAGCTGTATTTAACAGACATACTATTCTGGATAGCCTGTACAGCTTCTTTTAACTTTTGCCATGTTTCTTCAGTGTAGTTTTCCAGTGGCAGGGGTTTATCTAATAAATAAATGAAAGCTTATAGAATAACTGTTTGGGAGACAATGTCAAAATACTATAATATGTAACATATCCTCATACATTTATAATATAATGAATTTATTTTAAACAAAGCTTGTTGAGGCCATTCAGTGGGTTAAGAATAGTCACTTCAGCAAACGGTACTACGACAAGATACCCACATATGAAAGAATGAAGTCAGTGTCATCGTGAAAACATAATTCAAAATGGATCGAAGACATAAATGTAAATATGAAAGCAAAATCTATAAAACTTTTAGTAGGAAACAAAGGGATAAATCTTCGTGACCTTGGACCTTGCACTAAATTCACACATGACACCAAAACATAAGTGACAGAAGATAATTTATTGGGGTTCATTCAGTTAAAATGTAAAATTTTTGTGGATCAAAGGTAAGAAATAAAGAAAGCAAAACACAACCACCGGGATACAATAAAATATTTTCTAATAACTGGTAAGCAGGAAGCATCCAGAGTAAAAAACTGTTGCAGTTCATCCACAAAAAAGAGTATCAACCAATTAATAACTAGGCAACGGATTTGAATAGATTTTTTCAAGAACATATACAAGTGGCCAAGTAACCCATGAAAGGCTGCCCAACATAGTAATAGATTAATACGAGTCAAAATCATGACATACGACTTTATACTTAATAGGAAGGATATAACAAGTTTTTTAGAGGATGTGGAAAAACCAGAACCCTTCTACTTCTCTGGTAGGAACATAAAATTGTATGGAGAATGTGGAAAATTTAGCAGTTCTTCCATTAACCATAAAATTACCATATGACCCCACAATTCCCTTCCTAGTGTATATCCAAAAGAATTAAAAACAGGTATTCATAGAAAATAGTGTATATAAATGTTCACGGCACTATGTACATCCATATGATAGGATTTTACTTAAGCCATAAAAATGAAGCATTCACACATACTACAACCTGAATGAACTCCATAAACACTATGCTAACTGAACTCAGCCAGGCGCAAAAAAGATTATAGAATGAAACATCCAGAAGAGGAAAATCTATAAAGACAGAAATCAGAGAGCTGACTGCCTTGTAGACAGAAGACAGAAATGAAAGGAAAAGGAGTGGGGCAGAGAAATCATAATGCTTGTGAACACAGGTTTTCATTTTCTACCTATTAAAGTATTTCACAATTAAACTGAGGCAGTAGTTACATAATACCGTCAAGTGCTAAGTGTACAACTGTATGCTTTAAAAGTTAACGTCCAATTCATTCTTTGTGAATTTCTCCTCAGTAAAAATATCAGCACAAAATTAGTAAAAGAAAGTCTCAACAAAAAACAAGAAACTTCTATGTTTTAATTACTAAACAAAAATAATCTTGCAAATAAATGATAAGGTTATACTTAAGAAGTTGGCAAAGATAAAGGGAATCTAAGATAAGAAGAAAAATGATACAAAATTAAGCACAAATTAACTGAGGTAGAAAACAATCATAACCAAGATGTGGGCCCTTCAGAAGGGAAACTATGTAAGTTGACATATAATATATGTAAAGTTATATTGTATATAATATATATTATATATTAATTATTAATATCCATTAATAATTATATATAACTAAATTTACCTTACATTTAATATAATATAATTAATATGATTAATATGATTCCATTAATCATTATATATGATATATATTAACATATTATATATTAGGGCTTATATATAATATACGCAAAGTTATGTTATATAGAATATATATTATACAATTATAATTACGTGTGTGTGTGTGTGTGTATATATATATATATATATATATACACACACATACATATTAAGTTTATTTTTCTTTGTACCACATTCACTCTCTCACTCTCAAAAAAATTTACTATTATCCAAGAAGGTAACCGTTCCTTCTTCTATGCAGAATTTAATACAAACTTTACCCTGAAATAAATGAGTTATTTTAAAAATCTGAAAAGCATTATTAATCATGTCACGGAAAAAGGAATATGAGTGTTGCTTCAAATCTAGTTTACATAAAAACGTTAGCAAAAAAACCTGAAAGTCAGATATCGGATGATGACGATCTACAGAACTATTTCAATATTCCATCCCACTAAAACAGAATATTTTCTAAGTTTATTTGTAGTATTTTAATACATGAAACAGATCAGCAAATTTTGTGTATCCTTTATGTAGGAATATTAAATTTGTAGAGGCAACTGGGTGGGTCGGTTGGTTACGCTTCCAACTCTTGATTTTGGCCCAGGTCATGATTTCATGGTTCATGAATTCCAGTCCCGTGTCAGGTTCTGTGCTGATAGTGGGAAGTCTGCTTGGGATTCTCCCTCTCCCTCTCTTTCTGCCCCTTCCCTGCTTGTGCTCTCTGTCTTAAAATAAATAAACTTAAAAAAACAGTCAAAATTATTTCAATAACTTTAAGAGATATTTGATACAGCTCTGCCCTGAGTATGAGAACCCAGATCAAATTAGTAATATTGACTAAAACAATGAAAAAAATATGCATACACCAAAGCATTTCAGTTCCTTAAACTCACCCTAATGCTGAAATATACCAAAAAAGATTGGAAAAAGTAAAATTTTCAATCTATGCAACAATGCATGAGTATAACATGAATTCAAATAATTCATGCTATTTGAAATCTTACTTAGCCACTAAAATAAGATTGCTTTTTGAAACTTCAACAATCTAAAGTCAAACTTCTGCATAATAAATCTAGCATGCACTAGGTTCTGGATAAGGAGAAAAGGTAAAAAGCAAAACACCAAGGGGCAAAATGTTACAAACATTTACTTTTGAAAGTTCTAGAAAATTTGACGTCTTATTCATAAATTTTGGATTGTTTGATATTTACTTAGAAAACTATTTTTTGAGCAGAAAATAACTGAATACAAAAGTTTTTAAATAATATTAATTAAAATTTTAAAAAACTTAATTTTTTCTTGACAACTAAAGATGGCAACATGGTTGGAATATGCCCTTTAAAACCTGTAAACTAAAAAATGAGAATCTTGACAAGATATCGAAAACATTGGTTCATAAAATGCCAAAATACCATGCAAGGATTCTGTTTTATGAATTCTATATGAAAATATTATATGAAAAATTACACTAATTCTATAAAAATTGTATGAAAAAACAATGATTATCATGAGTTTTTAATTTTTATATTAATATTTTTTCAAAATTTAAAATCTACTCCTAATAAAGGATCTTATTATGGTTTCACTGTTTATGTCCAAATGCACAATTTTTTACCACCTGTTCTGTAACTTATTGAAAATTTAAATTGTTGCCTTTTGACTCCCTACATAAGAACTTTTCTCAGTAATTTTATAGATCCACTCACTAAAAAGATGGAAGACAATGTATTCTACAACGGTGTGGCAACCTAGAGTATTTCAAACAGTAAGGGAGGGCATAAATGTATTTTAGAGAGAAACAAAGTACTGAAGAGTGGAGTAATTTTCCAAAGGTCTCGAGTTACTCCATGGTTAAACTGGGGCCCAGGATTCAGGTCTTCAGACTGTAAAATCAATGTTCCCAATCTTCTAAAAATTAACTACCTCGAAAAATGTTAACTGTATCTCTCTGAATTTAAAGTAAAGAAAAGCAGCAACAGGGTATGAAAAAAGATAAAACTGAGGTCTTAAAAAAATTATCATTAAGTTACCTTTAAAGTTTTTGATTACCAACTTCTTGACAGAGCCAGTGCCAAGCATGTTACTGGCAAAACTAGACAGAGTTGTTGGGGCTTTAGTCAAGTCGTTGTTGTGACGGTCTGCAGCCACAGAGAAAACTATCAACTTTACGTTTTTAAGTTGCTCTGGTTTCTGAGAGGCAGCAGCAGCAGCTGAAGAGGATGATGAGTCTTGCTGAGGCATTTTCACATGAAGTCCTATGAGATCCGAGAAAATTCAGGTTTATAATTTTATCTAGTAGAAGACTTAAGAATGTTTTGGTGACAGGAAAAAGAAGCAAAAGGAGATAAACACGAAGAGCATTTAGTAATATTCCTGACCCTTGTTCCTATATTTTAATCATTTTTTTCCTTAACACAACATGGAAGCAGATGCAGGGAGACCATCAGCAGGTAGTTATAATCTCTTGAGAAATAGTCAAAACACTAATGACCAGATGAGGAGATGAAATACTGTGAAAACGAAGAGAATGAAAAAATGAATAATCGTCAAAAGAAAAAGAGGAAAATAACCAAGCACAAAGGGAAAAAGTGAGACTGCTGAAATAAGAAGTGAGTTTCAGTACAGCATAGTGGCAAATGACAAAATGACTGTAGAAGTGTTTTTGGAATATGTAAGGGCAAACATGGGAAGGAAACACAAGAGATTAGAAAACAAGAGAAAACTGGGAAACAGAGGGGAAAAAAATGAAAAAGATAGAGACAGAAAGAGAACAAAATGTAAATACCAACTGCAAAAGAAAAAAAACAAAAAACAAAAACGTACAAGGCACCTATATCAGAATATTTCACAACCTCCTGCAACACAGAGCTTACCTGGGGGGGGGGGGGGGTGGGGGGCGGGGAGACACAAACACAAACAGAAACCACAGAAACAGCTAAGAGAGAGAAATCAATCAGACAAGAAGTGAAGTACAGAAAGTCAGAAAAGCCAGAATATAATACATTTGCTTACTCTGTACCACTTTACATCACGGTTGGCTATACAGACGTTTGTAATATACAGCAAACAAGAGACAAAGCTCTGCACTCTCATGGAACATTCACTATAAAGGTCCAGAAAATCTAGCAAGTCTGATGCCCAAGGTGCTAAATGATAAAATAAATAAAAACACACACATGGGGGGAAAGAGTTAAGTTTAATGAAGGATTAAAGGTAAGAAGAAAGTAGAGGTAAGAAGAAAGTAAAAAAGGGGTATGTAAGAAAATGAAGGGCAAAGCCTGCAAAAGAAAATAAAAAGCAAGGCAAATTACGCTACATAATGACTTAGGCACAAATAAACAGGGATTTTAAAAAATCATGGATATTTTGGATATCCCTCCGAAATCACGGCAAAACATGAGAGAAGTTTAGGTGAAGAGAGAGACGCAATGGTAGCACTAGGCAACATATATTCACACATAATTCCCGTTACAAAGTCGACGCTAGAAGCCTCCTGACTGCTAGAACTAAAAACAGCAACACGGCACCCTTACGATCAAGGCATAAGAAACCAGTAATAATTTACACATTTTCTGGTTGTTTGGTGCAAAGTACTTGCCTCTCTGAAACCGGAGAAAGTACTCAGAAACGACGGTTGACGTCCCCCACAGCCTCGCCGTCTCGCGATGCGACACCTCAAGATGTCTCCACCGGAAATGACGGAGTCCAAACTTCTGATTATGATTTACGCTTGCATAGCACAAGTACCCTCTGCGCTGCCAGGCGAAAGAGAAGAGGAGCTAGAGCCATGTCCGGAGAAAGATATTGTAGAGAAATACAAGATCAATTAACACTGCGTGGAAAAACACATTTTTTTTTTTTTTTAGCAGATTGCAGTAGATCACTTAGCCCTCAAATGTATGCAGTTATTTAAATAATCTGAATGTGGAGCATAAATGTATCAATCTTGTATATCCTTTCCTTGGGAGGCAGGTCGTCAAGCCGTTCCATCCACGGCTTTTAAAGCAATGTATAAAAGCTGTCAGAAGCTATCATTGACGATGTAGGGAAAAATAACCATTAACCAGCTTTATTAAAGCTATAACGTTCTTACGGAAGGAATTATTTTTTCTGATTAGTTTTTTTTTGTTTGTTTGTTTGTTTTTTATGCTGTAAGTCCTGGTACTTTTATTGAAATTAACCTCTATGTAGAATGCATAAAGTGAACGTTATAAATTTTGGTGTAGATGCATAGATGAAAATGAATTTCTCGGGGCGCCTGGGTGGCGCAGTCGGTTAAGCGTCCGACTTCAGCCAGGTCACGATCTCGCGGTCCGTGAGTTCGAGCCCCGCGTCGGGCTCTGGGCTGATGGCTCGGAGCCTGGAGCCTGTTTCCGATTCTGTGTCTCCCTCTCTCTCTGCCCCTCCCCCGTTCATGCTCTGTCTCTCTCTGTCCCAAAAATAAATAAATGTTGAAAAAAATTTAAAAAAAAAAAAAAAAAAAGAAAATGAATTTCTCTTCTTCATCCTATTTTGCTGTAAGGCTTAGCTCATGTTCTGAGTTATTCCATTCCCCCTTGCACATCTGTGAATGGCGTTTGGTAACTGGTACTTTCACCTTTTATATTGCTACATTGTGTTGCTAAATCCTCTAAATTAATGAAAGTTAATACATTTAAACAAATCTTCACTAGACATATGTCCACTACGGACATTTACTTATCAAACATATTTCAATTACTATGAGGTACACCAGACTAATACTATACATTATATTAACTAACTGGAATCTAAATAAATTTGTAAAAAAATATTTTTGACTACCTTTTTTCACCTAACTCGTTTGTGTTTGTTTGGTTTTTGTTGTTGTTGTTGTTGTTGTTGTTTTCTTTTTTACTAACCTTAACAATTCTGTGAATTATTTAAATGCCTTCAGGCCCACTCTCCTTTGTAGCTGCAGAGGAGTTAGTATAATAAACATTAACACAGTGCCAAGTATTACATTAGTGCTTCCTTGAAGTTAGTTCGTTTAATGTTGTTGCCAATCTTATGAGGTGTAGAAACACTAATTATTTCAGTTGTTCACGAGAACTTGAGAGACGTGCAAGAAAGTTAAATAGGCTACTTTTGTTTATAGTCTGATGGAAGAAAATTTACCTGTTCTTACAATACTGTAGAAAAACCTTGATTTTTTTACAGGTAGTGATGAAAAATTATGACAGCAAAGGCAGTACGAAATATGAGATTCATAAGCACTTTTGTGCCTTCTGTTACCATGTACATACTCATTCCATAGAATACTACTTACTACAATAAATATTTGCTAAATGAAGTGAATCATTAAGCCTTAAGAAAGATGGATTGAAATACTGATCCCAATGATTCACAAAGAGTAAAAAAGGGTCAGATTGTAAAACAACTGATTTTGCTTTAAATCTACTAGAAATGTTTGGCTACTATCTTAAACCATTAATATTAATGTCCCTTAACAATGACCTATTGATCTTCTTTATGTTTAGATGATAGAGGTAGATATTAGAGAGTTCTGTAAATGAGTGTTCTCCAGAAAGATGAATTTGCAAGGTTTAAATAAAGGTTACAGCGAGTCAACAGTATTCTCCAGTCAGTGATAGACATGTTTCTATACTTGGACAATTATTGTCATATTTTCAACAATTTACCTTAACTTACTTTCAGTAAAGCAATGCATTGCTCCAAATAGTGAGCTTCATTTCTTCCCTGACCAGGTCAAAGAGAGAATAAAATGCCACTTAAACTGTCTCTTTCCTCAGAATCCAAACGAAAGAAAGACACCACCATCTTCCTCTTCTTTGTATAATTAATAAATGGTAAAACTCTCGCTTCCTCTTAACAAAATCTAAAATATGTATGTTTTCCGCTTCCAATTTTAACAGATGTTGGTAAGCTACAACATGACTTTGAGCAAGAAACAACTATACTACCTTGTACTAATTATATAGTTAGGTAGAAACTTGATTTTTCTTTCTATATGTCGTATATATGCCCATACTCTCCGGAAAGCCTACAACCAAGTTTTTAATCCTTTGGGAATCGTATCAGGTTCTTTTATCTGTTATATACTGCCACAATTACATAACCTCTTTGGCTTGCTGATATTATCAGAATATCTTTCCTCCATGCTCTGTCAGATTAACTATAATCGAATTCTCTGCCACCTAGTAATAGGATATTTTGATCCAACCTTTTTTAGTAGACCAACACAAACACCCATTCATTAATCTTTCCACTGCACTCTAGTCTTACACTCTTTGGCCACAAAAGAATCTGACAAAACAGTACTAATACTGGTTCTCGGTTTGACTTACCCAAGGTGGGAAGAGACATAGTTTGGACTATCAGCCACTCACCTAGTGTAAAAGATTCCAGAATAAGTGAACTTCATAGTCTTTATAAATGTTCCCTTGTGAATGGTCATCGGGTATCTATATCAAGGGTAACTTCAAATTATTATATATATATATATATATATATATATATATATATATATATATATATATACGCACACACACACACACACAAACACACACACACATATATATATGTATTTTTTTTTTTTACTTTTTATCAGTTTGTAGAATTATTTTGAATGGGTACATAGGCTTTGTTTGGAATGATGAAATAACTCTGTGAATGCATAGTGGTTACTGTTGTTCAACATTTTAAATGTACTTAATGCTACAGAATTGTACATTTAAAAATGGTTAGGACTGACATCAATATCATGGCTGAATAAGTCATCTTTTGGTTTTGTTCTCTTCCCTCATTCGCAAAAAAAACTGGCATCTATCCATACACAAAAGTGCTTCTGTAAGAGACATTGGATCCAGCACCATATATCAAGGGACCCAGGAGGGTCTTAATTAACCAGGTGTCAGGCAATATGCAGACAGACCTCAGACCTGGCTATAGACCGTGTCCTGTGAACTGCTTTAGCTAAAGTTCAGGACCCTGAAAAGCACTGTCTTAGAGAAGTGATCACGGGAAAGAAACTCTTATGGACGGCGAGAGAAAAAGTTCTACCACATACTTAAACAAATGAAATACAAGTTTGGATATATTAGAGAGGGTAAGAGGAACAGATTATACCCCTTCTCCCCCAACGAGCTCAGTCTAAGACCAAGAAAAGAATGAAACCATGGGAGTATACACTCAGTTTCCCCAACTTTGTGGGGTACTGCCAAAGAGCCTCAATTCTCTTTCATCCGATCCAGAGTACTGATTCATGAGGTGTTTGGTGAGCTGTTTGGAAAAACGTTGGCAGGATGACAGAACACTGAAGGTATTAAAGTGATGTGGATTCTATTGACCACACCGTAGACTCTATCAAGAAACAATGCTCATGGGTGATGATTCACCCACAAATCGTCAACTGGCCCAAAGGAACCACCAAGCCTCTGCATACCTCACCCACACCCACCCACCACCTAGTGGCCGGCTTCTTGTGTGTGCTCCTGGTAAGAGCACCTTACGTTGCAGACAACAATTGAGTATGTGCAGAATGGAGCTCTGATTCTACAGACTTCAATGAACGAAACCACTAAGTGGAATTTAGCATCGTGCCTTTAGGAAAACAAAAAAGAAGTTTTTTTAGCCCCAAGTCTGGTTGGTGGTAGGATCAAGAAAAGGCATATAATCTTAAGAAGTCAGCCTTAGGAGGAATAGGGAAGATGGCAGCGTAGGAGGACACTCGGCTCACCTCCATCCTGCTGATCACTTAGATTCCACCCACATCGGCCTAAATAACCCACAAAACCGCCAGAAGACTAGCAGAATGGACTCTCTGGATCCAAGCATGGACAAGAGGCCCAAGGAAGAAGGTAGGAAGGGTGGAGAGGCGGTGTGCGCTACACGGACTGGTGGGAGGGAGCCCGGGCAGCGGAGGGCAGCCTGCCTGGCAAGGCATAGCCCCTGAGTCTGGTTTGCAAAAGTGGAGGGGCTGGACTGTGTGCATTCTGACAGCCAGGAGGACTTAACATCTGGAATGTTAAAAGTCAACAGCTCTGCTCTCAGAGAGCGGGGAGGGCGAGAGGGCACCAGGAAGGAGAGTTGCTGAGTCCAGGAAGACAGGGCTCAGCTCAGTGGGGAACAAAGGCACTGGCACGCACCATGTCCCTCTCCCATCCCCCAGCCGAAATTCCAAAGGGAACCAGTTTCCATCACCGCACTTGCTTGCACCCACAAATGCCCAATGTTGTGCTTCTGTGGATCCATCTCTCTGACTGGCCTGCCTCTCTTCTGGTGCTGCAGGGCCCGTCCCACAGGGAACCACTGACAGCAAAGTGCGCTAAGCCTGCCCCGCCTGCCCCTGTGCACCTCGTGGATCCACCCCAGTTAATACGCCAGCTCCCACTGAAGCCTGGCAATGTGCAAGTAGCCCAGACAGGGGCACCCCACTCCACAGTGAGTCCTGCCCCTGGGAGAGGGGAAGAGAAGGTACACACCAGTCTGACTGTGGCCCCAGAAGTGAGCTGGGGATAGACAGCGGGTCTGACTGTGGCCCCGCCCACCAATACAAGTTACTCCCGACAGCACAGGGGAAGTGCACGGCAGTTGGGAGCCACCGCAGGGACTGCCCAAAATGACAAAATGGAAGAACTCTCCTCAAAAGAAATTCCAGGAAGGAGTGACAGCTAACAAACTGATCAAAAACGATTTAAGCAATATATCGGACAGTGAATTTAGAATAATAGTCATAACATTAATCACGGGGCTTGAAAAAAGCGTAGAGGATAGCAGAGAATCTACTGCTACAGAGATCAAGGGACTAAGAAATAGTCATGAGGAGCTAAAAACGCGATAAATGAGGTGTAAAATAAAATGGAGGCGGCCATAGCATGGATTGAAGGGGCAGAGGAGAGAAGAGGTGAATTAGAGGATAAAATTACGGAAAAAGAGGAAACTGTGAAAAAGAGAGAGAAAAAAATCCAGGAGTGTGAGGGGAGAATTAGACAACTCAGTGACGCAATCAAACAGAACAATACCCGTACAATAGGAATTCCAGAGGACGAACAGAGAGAAAAGGGGCTGAAGGTGTACGTGAGCAAATCATAGCTGAGAACTTCCCTGATCTGGGGAAGAAAAAAGGCATTGAAATCCAAGAGGCACAGAGAACTCCCTTCAGACGTGACTTGAATCAATCTTCTGCACGACATATCATAATGAAACTGGCAAAATACGAGTATAAAGAGAAAATTCTGAAATCAGCTAGGGTTACACAGGCTGTGACTTACAAGGGGAGACCCATAACACTGGTGGCACACTTATCTACTGAAACTTGGCAGGCCAGAAAGGAATGACAGGAAATCTTCAATGTAATGAACAGAAAAAAATATGCCCCCGCGAATCCTTTATCCAGCAAGCCTGTCATTCAGAATAGAAGGAGACATAAAAGACTTCCCAAACAAACAAAAGCTGAAGGAGTTCATCACCACTAAACCAGCCCTACAAGAGAGCCTAGGAGGGATTCTGTGAGAGAAATGTTGCAAGGACCACAAAGTACCAGAGACAGCACTACAGGCATGAAACCTACAGACATCACAATGACTCCAAACCCATTATCTTTCCATAATAACACTGAATGTAAAAGGACTAAATGCTCTGACCAAAAGACATAGAGTATCAGAATGGATTAAAACAAACAAACAAACAAACAAACAAACAAACAAACATCTATTTGCTGTCTACAAAAGGCTCATTTTAGGCCTGAGGACACCCTCAGACTGAAAGTGAGGGTATGGAGAACTGTCTATCATGCTACAGGAAGTCAAAAGAAAGCTGGAGTTGCCGTACTTATATCAGACAAACTAGACTTTAAATTAATGGCTTGTAACAAGAGATGAAGAAGAGCATTATATAATAATTACAACGTGTATCCATCAGGAAGAGCTAACAGTTATAAATGTCTATGTGCCGAATACCAGAGCCATCAAAGATATAAAACAATGAATCACAAACATAAGCGATCTTAGTGATAAGAATGTGGTAACTGCAGGGGACTTTAATACTCCACTTGCAACAATGGATAGATCATCTAGACACAGGATCAATAAAGAAACAAGGGCCCTGAATGATACATTGGATCAGATGGCCTTGACAGATAGAGTTAGAACTCTGCCTTCCAAAACAACAGAATATAGTCTCAAACTGAGGGTTGATGGGGGCTGGGAGGGATGGGAGGGTAGGTGATGGGTATTGAGGAGGGCACCTGTTGGTTTGAGCACAGGGTGTTTTAAGGAAACCAATTTGGCAATAAATTTCCTATTAAGAAAAAAAAGAAGGCTGCCTTAGGAGAGAGCAACAAGAATGGAGAAGGTGTATGCATAAGGTCTAAGGAAACTTCAGAAATTCTAGCAGGGCTCAAAGAAGGTGTCTCCCTACTGAATACAGTTAGTAAACAGTAGAAGGGGTGGCTGCTATTTCCAATGGCAATAAAACAATGCAAAACTTCTAGGAACATGAAAAATAAGGACCCATGACAAACCAGAAGAGCACAATAAACTGTTGTAGCCAACTTAAAGGCATAGAAGAGACACGTGGGTTTAACCAAGAAGAATTCAAAAATCACTTTGTTAACAAAGTCAATAGGCTACCAAAACCCCCAAGGACATTGCAACAAATCAAAAACCTTATAACAAAAATGAAAATTTAGTGAAGAGATAGTTGTCATAAAAAAGAACCAAACAGGGGCGCCTGGGTGGCGCAGTCGGTTAAGCGTCCGACTTCAGCCAGGTCACGATCTCGCGGTCCGTGAGTTCGAGCCCCGCGTCGGGCTCTGGGCTGATGGCTCAGAGCCTGGAGCCTGTTTCCGATTCTGTGTCTCCCTCTCTCTCTGCCCCTCCCCCGTTCATGCTCTGTCTCTCTCTGTCGCAAAAATAAACGTTGAAAAAAAAAAAATTTAAAAAAAAAAAAAAAAAAAAGAACCAAACAAATTCTGGAACTAAATAGTTCAACGAATAAAACCAATATCCAATAAAGAGCATAAACAGCAGAATCAAGAACATTCTATCTGGAACATTTAGTCTTCAGAAATGGAAAGATAAGAACTTTCCCAGTAACACAAAGGTGAGAGAATTCACCACTAGATTTGCCTTAGGAGAAATGCTAAAAAGAGTTCTTTAAGCAGAGATATAAGGACATTCACTATTCACTAAGGGGACTAAAAGTAATATAAAAACACAGCTAAAAGTAAGTTTGTACTGAAGTGCAAAAACTGTGGCATATAACACGACGGTTACGAACACAATTCTAGTGTAACGATTAAAAGACAAAAATATAGGGACGCCTGGGTGGTCAGCTAGTTAAGCATCTGACGCTTGGGTTCATGAGATCGAGCTGCACGTTGGGCTCCAGGCTGACGGTGCAGAGCCTGCTTGGGATTCTCTCTCTCTCTCTCTCTCTCTCTCTCTCTCTCTCTCTCTCACTCCCCCCCCCCCACTACTCTGCCTCTCTCTCTCTCAAAATAAATAAACTCTTTTTAAAAAGACAAAAATGTTAGAAGATGGCATCAGTGTAGGAAAACCCTAGGCTAGTTACATCCCACAAACACAACTGTATAACTATCCTATCATCCTAAATATCCCAGAAAACAGCTGGATGACTGACAGAACAAACTCCACACCTAGAGAGAGAGGAAGCCACATCGAGGAAGGTAGGAAGTGTAGAGATGTGGTTTGGACGAAATGAATTGTGGATGCTACAGAGGGGAAGGATCCCTGGTCACAGAGAAGAATGAGAGAGAGAGAGAGAGAGAGAGAGAGAGAGAGAGAGAGAGAGAGAGAGAGAGAAGAGTTAGGGAGGGAGGGAGGGAGGGAGGGAGGGAGGGAGGGAGGGAGCGAGGGAGGGAGGGAGGGAGAGGGGGAGCGAGGGAGGGAGAGGGGGAGAGGAGCACATAGGGGATTTCAAAAGCAGAATGGTTCCTCAAAGCCATTGGTAGGAAAAAAAGAAAGGCTGATCTTCATGAGTTCTTACAACCGGTGGGGCTTGGAGCTTGGGGTTTCATAGGTCAGAATACTGGGCTGCGATAGAGCCCTGAGGGCACTGCCCTACTACTAGTATAGGCAGTTAGTGCGATCTGAGGCATGCCTAGGGCACACAGTGGGGATTATTCACTCTTCTTGGATGGAATCACTGTGAAGTAACAACATTCATGTAGATTCCTCTCTGGAAACAAAGTAACTGGCTGGAAACATTTCCCTCCCTATCCCTGCAGCATAAACACACAGCTGTATGAGGGAAGAAGCGCAGAGTTGAACTAGCTGCTAAATGAATGATACACCAGGTCCCACACCTTGCGTTGTGGTGGAACTGCCCTTTCCAGTATGCTAGCCTCAGTCACAGAATGTGCAGGCCCCTTCCCCAGAAGACCAGCACAAAGTCCTGCCCATGCCATGTCCTGACCAGAAAGAACTCTTCAGGGCCTTCGTTCTAGTTGAAGGCGCATCAGGTCTTATTTCACTAGCAGACCAGAGTACACCTAGTTAAAACTCACCACATTCTGTCAAAGGACCAAACACTGCCCAGAGCAGGGAAGGACAGCTGTGCGGACTACTGGCCTGAAAGATGGAACAGCCACAACCCAGCAGCAGAGTTAAATCAGCACACACACGAGATTACTCCGGGACACTACATGACCTGTTCTTCATAAGGCCATTACTCTCAGGAACAGGACAAACAACTGGTTTCTCTAACACAGATAGAGAAGCAGAGACCTAGACAATGCAAAGAAGTAAGACTTTATCACACATGAAAGTACAAGATAAGGCCATGGTCACAGATCTAAGTGAAACAGATATACGTAATCTGCCTGATGGAGAATTTAAAAGAAGGATCATAAGGATACTTACTGGAGTTTAGAAAATAATAGAAGATGTCAGGGAAACCCTTACCACACAGATAAAATAGTTAAAAACAATCCATTAGAAATTGAAAATACAATAAACTACATTGGAAACAGGCTTGATGTGGTAAACATCAGGTGGAGAGAAGGAGATAAATAAATTAGTAACCTAGAAGAAAAATTAATGGAAAATACCAACTAAGCAAAAGAGAGAAAGAAGAATTATGATACATGAAAATAGACTTTGGGAACTCCCTGGCTCTTTCTACTGTAATAACATTTGTATCATAGGAGTCTCAAGAAGAAGGAAGAAGAGGAAGAGGAAGAGGAACAAGAAGAGGAAGAGGAAGAGGAAGGAGAAGGAGAAGAGAAGGCGAAGGAGAAGGAGGAGTGCATGACTGGGTGCAAGAAAGGAACAAGTGCAGGAGGAGTATGACCAGGAGGAGGAGGAGGATGAGCATAAGCCAAAGGAGCAGGAGCAGCTGGGGGAGAAAGTTGAGGAGGAACAGAGCAGAGGGAAGAGGAGGAAGAGAAAAGACAGAGCCAGGGCTGGGAGAGCAGTAGCAGAAGAGGAGGAGCAGAAGGATGAAGAGGCCGAGGAGGAAGAGGTGGAGGAGGAGGAGGAGGAAGAGGTGAAGGAGGGGGATGAGGAGATGGAGGTGAAGGAAGAGGAGTGGGAGGAATTAGAGGAGGAGCATTAGGAGGAGGAGGGGGAGGAGGTAGAGGAGGAGGGAAGAAGAGGAGGAGGAGGAGAGAGGAGGTAGAGGGGAGAGGAGGAGGAGGGGGGAAGAGAGAAGAAGGAGAGAATGACTGGGTGTAGGAGAAGGAACATATGGAGCAGGAGGAAGTCCAGGACAGGGAGGAAGAAGCCAGGATCCAAAGGAGCAGGAGCATTGGGGAAGGATGTTGAGGAGGACGAGAACAGAGGGAAGGGGAGGAGGCGAACATATGGAGGCAAGGCTGGAAGAGCAGTAGCTGGAGAGGAGGTGCAGAAGGATGAAGAGGCCAAGAAGGAAGAGGAGGAGGATGAGGAGGAAGAGGTAAAGGAGGAGGACGAGGAGGTGGAGTTGAAGGAAGAGGAGTGGGAGGAATTAGAGGAGGAGCATTAGGAGGAGGAGGGGGAGGAGGTAGAGGAGGAGTAGAGGAGAGGAGGAGGAGGAGAGAGGGGGTAGAAGGGAGAGGAGGACGAGGGGAGAAGAGGAGAAGAAGGAGTGAATGACTGAGTGTAGGAGAAGGAACTTGTCGAGGAAGAGGAAGTCCAGCACAAGGAGAAAGTGGCCAGGAGCCAAGGAAGAGGAGCATTGGGGAGGATGAGAGCAGAGGGAAGAGGTGTAATTAAATATAGCCAGCGCTGGAAGAGCAGTAGCAGAAGAGGAGCAGGAGAATGAGGAGGAGGAGGAGGAGGAGGAGGAGGAGGAGGAGGAGGAGGAGGAGGGAGAGTTTGGGAGGAGTTAGAGGTGGAGGAGAAGGAGGTCCAGGAGGAGGAGGAGGAGGAGGAGTCAATATCTGGGTGCAGGAGACGGAACAAGTGGAGGAGGAGGGAGTCCAAGACAAGGAGGAGGAAGAGCATGGGCCAAAGGAGCAGGAGCACCTGGGGGAAGAAGTTGAGGAGGAGGAGAGCAGAGGGAAGAGGAGGAGATAAAGAGAGCCCAGGCTGGAGGAGCAGGAGAAGGAGGAAGAGGCAGAGATGGAGTTGGAGGAAGAGTTAGGGAGGAGTTAGAGGAGGAGAAGAAGGGGGACGAGGACGGGAAGGAGGAGGAGAGAATATCTGGGTGCAGGAGAGGGAACAAGTGGAGGAGGACAGAATCCAAGACAAGGAGGAGGAAGAGCATGAGCCAAAGGAGCAGGAGCAGCTGGGGGAAGAAGTTGAGGAGGAGGAGAGCAGAGGGAAGAGGAGGAGATAAAGAGAGCCCGGGCTGGAAGAGCAGTAGCAGAAGAGGTGGGGGAGAAGGAGGAAGAGGCGGAGGGGGAGTAGGAGGAGGGGGAGGAGTAGGCAGAGGAGAGGCCTGAGCGACACAGGGAACAGATGAGTGCACTTACCCAGGCTCCTGGGCCACGCCTGTGCCCTTGGTGCTGCTGGTGGAGGGTCCAGATGGGACTGGGCTTGTGCAAGAGCAAGGAAGGTAGGTGACATTTACAGGAATGTAGTACAGCCAGTGGTGGAAACCTCCGCTCCAGTGGGCAGGAACGTGCCAAGGGGATCCCATCCAATGGTCCTGGCTCTGGAATGAGTGTGGGGGGAGGGGAGTGCAGGGGCGGTGTAAGCATGTGTGCTTTAGGTCCCACCTGGCAGTGAAGCACCACTGGGGGTGTGGGGACTGGGTGTGGAGGTCCAGGCCAGACTGGGGCATAGACCCGGGGCTTCTTCCCACACAAAACAGCGTGGGGGCACGTTTCTGGGGCCCCTAAGCATCTGGCTGCGGGGAGCGTGGTGTGAATGCCCAGTGGTCAGCGTGAGCCCAGGTGTGTGCTGTCTGGCCGTCTGCGAGTAAGCGTGCTCAGTGTACTCATGAGCACACAAGGCTAGGCGTGGATGCGGGCGTCTGGGCATGCACAGCCTCCCGTGGGTGTGTAGCAGAGCCCTGCAGAAATCTGAGACCCCGTGGGCCTAGGTGCAGCCTGTGGGGAGGACGTGAGTCCCTGGGGGAGGACGAGTGAGAGCAGTGCCAGGCTGGGAACCCCCCTAGATGTCAGCATGGAACAGGAAACAGCTGAGGACACGCTGCGCTCCTTGTGGAACCTGAAAGGCTGGCTGGAGGGCTGGAGGCTGTGTTGGGGAATGGGTGGCTGCGGACGGAAGGTGGTAGGGCATGAGATGTATTTCTGAATTCAGGCGGGGGCAAGTCTCCTGGAACAAGATTTCACCTTGTGCCCGAACTGTATGCCAGCATTTGGAGGAACTCAAGCTTCCTGGAATTGCTGTAGGACCCCACTCTTCTTTGGCAAGAACTCCTACTTCCACAATGAGGTCATTGCTATGCAGGATGCCCTTACCCTTTCTAGCAAGAGACCTCCAGCACCTTCTCACATACGCGTCTTCCTGCAGGGCTCTGGGCGTCTCATTCCATCTCATCCAGTGCTACCCAAATAAGAACACAGGCAGGACAACAGCCGCCTCCCCTTCTTCAACAGGGTCTGGACCCACAGCTTTGCCGGCCCTAGCAGGAGTGCTGAGGCGGGGCCTTGTGACAAGGGAGGTGATTTTGATGGGTTTTCCAGCTGCTTGGGATACGGATCTTAGCCCTGGCCTGTCTCCTCTGCCAGAACATGATAAAGGAACATTGGCCCGAACCCCTGCAGTATTCAAGAGGACAAAGGCCCCGGGATTGGGAATGAGAGGGAGACATGTGAGCAGAGGAGCGAATGGGCACTGAAATGTGTCCTGCAAGTTCCATGGCATGGTTGTGTTCCACATGGGGATTGTGAGGCTTGCAGGACAAACGGGATTGACCCTAGGTTAAAGAGCGTCTGCCTGGGACAGGGAGTCTTCAGACATGAAGTGACATCGAAGTTTTGTGTCACTGGGGAGGCTGAAGGTGGACAGTGGCTAAGCAACATGAAGGATCACGTTGGACATCAAAATTGGGTCATCAGATACCTCTGTGACAACTGTGATTCCAGGACCATGAACCCCACCCTCAAGACTCCTAACGCCATCTTACATGCTGGCTGACCTGTGGTGCCACCTGTCACCATTGGCACAGTTTACCACCCCATCTCATCACGTTGTTGGTGTGAAACACTCCAGGAGCGTTCAATATGGCCAATATTGGACACTCACCTGTTGAGTGTGTGTGCATGCGTGCGTGCGTGTGTGCGTGCGTGCGTGCGTGTGTGCGTGCGTGCGTGTGTGTGTGTGTGTGTGTGTGTGTGTGCCACATATTCCAGGGATCTGCCAGATCTTGCGAAGACTATGAAGGAGCATCACACTTCCCCACCCCCAGTGGAAACCCTTCTGATGCGCACAGATGGTCGGCAAGATTCTCCCGCCCACGAAATAAGGACAAGTGTGGTGGTGAAACGTGGGGCAGGGTGGGGCTCCAATACATTTGAACAAACATGGAATGGGAGATAAACAGCATGAAGGGTTTGTGTGGGTTTTCTGCTTGTGTAGCGTTTGGGGTGTGTCCATGTATACATGCAGCTGTCTGTAGGTGTATGAGTTCTGTGCCTGCACATTGGAATTGCAAGGAATGGCCGGACTAGGACATTGTCCATATCCATGGGTCGCACGTTGCTACTGCATGTGAGGACATCAAGATCTAACCAAGAGGGAGTTGAGTGAGGGAGGACACGGCAAAAACCTGAGAGAAAGGCCAGTTTTCAGGTTCATACCTTTCCTGGGAAAGTGAGCCTTTTCAAGGGAAGGGAGAAGCCAGCACAGGCCAGGGATGTCCAAGACTCAGGGTTTCGACAGGACCATGAGAGTGCCCCCAGAATCCCGCATGGTGACATCCTCAGGCACGTTGGCTGAACCGCCACAGAGGGAGTTTTCAGGGTTGATTCCACTGTGGTCTTCAGGCAGCTGTGAATGCAGAGTGTCTTGGAGAGAAGGTCAGCATCTCAGGACCAGCCATATTTGAGGGAGGCTGAGCAGGCTGTCGGATTGGTGTCCCGGGGAACGAACCGTGGGACCAGAGGGACAGTGGGTGGGTAAGACAGATGATGTTCTGGTTCAGGCAGAGGATACAGGGAGAGAGTACACGCTGCTGAGGAAACAGCCACTGGAGCCTCACGCACCTCCAGAAACACACCCAAAATGTCTAGTCCCCCTTCCTCAACTCAGGCCCCACACACACTGCTTCACTGACTGTCAGGTACTTACCCACATACACACAACCGCACCATAGAGACAAACAGTCACTCCGTCTCACACTCACACTCACACTCACACTCACACTCACAAGGACCCTTGAAGGAGTGGTAGTGCTGATGCCCTTGAGAGAGGTCCGCTGTGTCTGCAATGGTCTCAGGTTAAGAACTGGTGGCCCAGAGTGCAAGTGGACACAGGGCAGGGTCGTGGGGACAGGGGGCTCTCAAAGGCCAGGAACAGGCCGCACACTGCCATGTGCCCTCTGCCCTCTCATCATCAGGCATGATGAGTCGGATGCTGCGGTTCCTCTATGTCACACAGGCTTAAGCCCTTTGCCCAACACGCCATACGAGGGAAGACTCCCAAGCGCAAACACCAACAAGAGGAACTCATTGATCTAGCATTGTCCCAGGCAGCCTGTGTCCCGCAGCGTTACTTGACTAGACACAGGCTGGTTCCCCATGTAGGCACCAAGAAACTTCTGCGGCCTTTGTCTTCTGTGCACAGGTCCTGGGAAATCCAGGAACTCACAGTGCACCAGGGAAAACCTCACCCTGGAAGAGGTGAGCGCTGGGGTGCTCCTTCCACAGCGGAAGGCGGCTTCCACACATGCCTCCGACTAGGGAGAGGCAAAAGCCCTATTGTGCAAGCAGAGCAGTAGACATATTTCTGCGCTGTCCATAGGAGGCTCTGGTCTCTCCACGAGAGTTCCTCTTTGCGGGAGTCCTCATTTTTGTTGAAAGCTAGAGTATTGGACCAGAGAACGTTGGTATCCCCAAACACCTACCTCCCAACCTCACTGGGGCTCCATAAGGAGTCCAGTCAGGCACCAGGCGCCGGAACTTGTCTGGGCTGTGCTCTTTGCTCATGTCAGTGCAAAATTTTCTATTAGCTCTTTTCATGTAAGGCCATGGAGGTGGGGTGGGGCTGCGGCGAATGACCCTGGATCCTGGTGGCGCCCACGGCATCCTGGTCCCCACCGTGAAGGCAAAGAGGAGAAAAACCCTGTAGACAGCGGTGTGGCAGCTACACCTAAGGACTCCCCAGTGCGGCAGTGAGACTTGTGGTCTTGGGCGCAAAGGTGGCCCAGTTGGGAGGGACTCAGTGTAACCGCGCTGTTCTCCACTAGATGACACTGCCAGCCTACTGGGGTGGATTGTTGAGGCTCTCCTTGCCGTGTATGCACATGCCAGACAGTGGTGAAAATGGTGTCACCCAGCTACCTCGTCTGTTCTCCTGGGGTCAGCAATCATGCACTGTCCTCTGTCTTCAGCTTCCGTCCACTGCCCGCTTTTGCACTCTCCATGACCAGGCCCCAGGGAGTACCTCTCTCCTGCGTTTTGTCTCGGATGTGGTTGTTTTCCCTGGCCCCTTTCTTCTGAAGGCCTGCGGCTTTGACCCGTTCCGCCCCTCCGCGAGAGGGTCTCACGGAGCAATGGCCGAATGAGCAATGGCTGGACATGGGCTGCACCTAGGAATGCTAGCTGGACCCTGCTGCTGCCGATGCCTGGAGACTAAGGCCCAATGCCAGCCCGCCCCACATAAACTTTGCGAGGTAGTGTAGCAGTAGCATTTCAGGGATTATGGCAAACCACAACACACAGGCTTCATTCTTAATGACCTTCTTCCAGTAACAATGAATGTGGCCATTTTCTGGGGTCTGCTGGGTGTAAGTGGCTTCACCCGTCTCTACCAGATGTCCTTCCAGCAGTGGAACCAATTTCCCCATGTGGACTGAGAGCCTCCTACACCGAACCCTGTCCTGAGAATTTGCCCTTCCCACCACAACACCGCCAGGTTTTGAACTGCAGATTTGCGGATATTGCACTCCCCTTGTTGACAGTCTTACTGGAATTCAAACCCTCTCCTTTCTCCTTTCACCGTTTTTAGTTTAGTCCCTGCTGCCATTTCCATTTTCCACGTTCTCTCCACCTGCCTTTGGGATGGGTGGTTTCCCATATTCTCTGCCCCCCCCTTCCACCTGCCCAGTCTCCTTCACCTCTCCGCACACGAAAGCACCTCCCTTCCTGCCCCTCCTCACTCTCCAAGTTCACTTCTCCATGCCATATACCTGCTGAATTCTGTGGTTCAAGATATGCAGATTGCTGTGTTAATCCTCCCATCAGTTTCCCGGCAGGGTAGGATGGTTTAGTGTGGGTCTGGCTGTGTTTCATGCACAGGACACACTTAAGAAACTTCCATGCTCTCTGCCATCTTGGCTCCTCCCCAGGAGGGTGAGATCTGTAGCACCAGTTCTCCGATATGAGATATCCCACGGGACAGTTGTGGTCGATGACAAAGCGGAAAAGGACATGGACCAAACAGGGAGGCCACCCTGGAGGGGGAGGCAGAGAACTGGCTCCAGACCCGGGAAGGGGAGGGAGGGGCTCAAATGCTGGAGCCACGCCCACTTCCCTTCCTGCTGATCGTTCCTGAACAGCAGCCAACTGTCTGGGTCTGGTCTGGAGATCCTTCACCCCAAGGACCCACGGTCAAAAAGTTCACTGCCCTGCCTCTGCCCCACCTCCACCACAGCCACAGCCACAGCCACAGCCACAGCCACTGCAGTGTCCGAAGGGCCATGGGACCATGGGCGTGCTTCCCAAATGCTGGTGGGCTCCAGAAGGAGACAGCAGGCATTTAAAAACCTTGGGCCTCAACGCTCCACCTGCTGGGCCAGACTATCTGGAGCCTCATGCCTCAAGTTCCCACTCCTTGTGCTCTATGGCCCTCCTAGCCTGAGGATGGGCTAGGGCCCCAAAGCAAATGAGTCATGTTCCGGAAAACGCGGAGATTCCTGAGAATACCGGGCCTCCATTCTGCTGGAAGAGGGCGTTCGAAAGTCCAGGAATCGTGGCCACTCCCCTGTCTCAGTCCCAGACAATTTCACCCATTCATACACATGCACACGCACAGGCACCGGCACACACACACACACACACACACACACACACACGCACACACACACTCCCCCTCTGTGGCTATCTCTAGTTGTGACTTACTCTCCTTCCTCTGCCTCCTTCCATGTCCCTCTGGTCTCTGTCTGTCTCTGAGTCCCTGTGATCATTTTCTCTAGGGAACGCTTCCTCCCTCCCCCACCTCCGTCTCTCTTTCTCTGTCTCTGTCCTGTCCCTGGACAGTATCAGTGCATCTGGGTTTCCGTGTGCTGTGCATGCCCATATGGACATAGGAGGCTGCTGATGGCACAGGGCTGCAAGGGAACACACAAAGGGACGCGTAAGTAACAGGGCTCAGAGCACATCCAGACCTCCTAAGCCGTGACTGCCTCCAGGCAGCCCACACAAGCTGGGTATACATGTGAACTGTGAAAGGTCAGTCCCTTGGCCCTTGCCCTGTAGGTTGCAGCCAGCTGGGAGGTACTGAAACCCAAGGGACTCCCCAGTGTTTAGAGGGTGTGAAGAAAGGGCAGGGGCCGAGGAGGCTGGGAACCTAGTCGCGGCTGGTGTTTCTCCACATGCCATGTTCCAGTGCCATTGGTACTGGAAGGTTGGTATCAGTTGTGGCTCCCTTTCCTCGGCGTCTCAACGCAAGCTCCCGTGACCCAATGGAAGTCCTGAATCTGCCCTAGTTTTCAGCCAGGTTTGGGCCCCAGGACAAATGCGTGTGGGGTGTGAGGGGGGAAAGCAAGTGTGGGTCGTGGGGAGGAGCCAGCCTCGTGAGTGGGATGTGGCAGAGGGCATGCGTGAGTGCAGAGGTCCAGTAGAGTGTCCGTGAGTGTATTGTGGCTGGCGCCTGTGAGTACTTTTGCCTGAGACCTAGCGTTTGTGCTGGCAGCGCGTGCGTGTCTGTGTCCACGTGCCGCGTGGCCGTGCATCTTTGTGCCTGAGTGAGTGTGTGTAGGCCGTTGGCTAGTGAAGGAAAGAGACTGGGGGCTTTCCTGACTTGGTGGGTAAGGGGGAGGCTCAAGTGCCCAAGTCCAGCGAGTGCAATCCCTTCGCTCCTGGGATCGACACGGAGCTAGCCGATCACCTTTCATGACGGGAGGAAAGCCTGGACTTTGCCTGGGTCCGCTCGTCCTGTGTTGCCTTGGCCAGGGGCAAGTTGGGGTTGGGCCTTCCATGGCCCAGCGGAGGAGGACCAACGTTCCCTGCAAGGAAGCGGGGATTAGTGGAGGGAGGCAGCAGATAGCGTGAGTAAGTCTGGTCCTGCTCCTGGACTAGCCTAGGGGGATCATCGCAAGGCCTTGTGGTCCCAGCCAGGGTACGGGTCTCGGTGAAC
Source organism: Puma concolor (assembly GCF_028749965.1). Classification (NCBI taxonomy): domain Eukaryota; kingdom Metazoa; phylum Chordata; class Mammalia; order Carnivora; family Felidae; genus Puma; species Puma concolor. The sequence continues at coordinate 313,340 of NW_028240258.1, forward strand.
ATCCTCCTGGATGACCCTGCAGAGACAAGCCTGGCTGGTCTAGGGCCCCTTGCGAAGTTGGGGCCCGGCCCCTGGGCCCCAATATTGTGGTAGGTGTTGTTCAAACTGAAAGGCATTGCCTGCTTGTCCCAGGCAGTCCCTGCACCTGGGACCCAGATTTGCTCCCACGTTCCTGCCACGGGGTCTCCCAGCGATGCATGGGAGTTTGACAGGCCCCATTTCTCTGGAGGGAGTGAGTTGCATAGGTCAGGTGCACCAGGCTCTGGGCGTGCTTTCCTGGCGTGCCCACCCCCTACATCCTCTGCTGAGGGCAGCTTGAGGGCTGACCACTAGACCTGGTCGTCTCCCTTTCTGGGTAAATGTTGGCCTCTCTGTCTGTCACAGTGGCCACCCCCTCTCAGCCCCCTACCACCTGTTCAGCCTCTCCCCATCCACCTGCGTTTCTATGCATTGCTGTCACCTGAAGCTGTGGTGTGCTGCCTCATATATCACAGCCACCCTGGAGCATTTCTGTACCCCGTACGTATCCTGACGTGGCCCAGCGAGTCTGGAGGAACCTCTTCTGTGTCACGGAAGCAACATGTTGGCCAGAGGGCCCGGCACACCAATTTGGCAATCCTGGAATCCCCCGCCTGCCTGGCAGCCTCCTGGTCCCATAAAGAGGGAGGGGAACAGTGCATTCCACCAAAGGGAAAAGGCAATGCACGAGTGTGGTGCCTGGCCAGGCAATGCATCTCGAGCCTCCAATCCTGCAGTGGCTCTGTGTGGTGTGTGTGTGTGTTGCTGTTGCTGCTGCTGTCTGAAGGAGACAGGCAGGGAGTCCACATCACCATTGCCCTGACAGGGAGGGAGACCACATCATTGCCCTCACTTCACACCTTCTGCAGCTTATTGGTTCCCCAAAGTGGTAACGTGGCTTCGTGGAGACCCTGGGGCGTGTCCCTCACTTGCGTCCCAAAGCTACATCCCCCAACCCCCTGATAACTGTCGGAGGCCCTTGAAATCATGCTGTCTGTGGCACAGGGGGACAGTGTTTTGAGTCAGCGCCCACGCTCATGGCAGCCTGCCACCTAAGTGAGTGGTAAAGGAAATGGGACCAGGATGAACAGACATACGGCCAACGAAGGCCTGGGGAGGGTCCCTGTGAGAAGACGGCCAGGCACTGTGGGAGGAAGGGGACCGCTGTCTGTGAGACAGACACAAGCTCCAGGAGTCCCAGGGCCCATGGTCACGGGTCTTTCCTGTGCACTGCCACACACGGGAGGAATGGGCAGCCGATCATGAGGGGGGCGGTGTGTGCTTGCCAGTGTGTCACTTTCCAGGCAACAGGGACAAACGGCAAGAGCTTCGCGCATGCTATGTAGCCTCCCCTAGTGTGGCGTCCTCCCCACATCACACACCTCTTGTCACCGACCTTCCCTAGCCAGTGCACTGCTAGACTGCTGTCATGACAAACATGTCTCCTTGGAGCAAGGATGGATGTAGAGAGTATGCAAAGGAGGCTGAGCAGATGGAAAACCAGGGGGCACAGACAGCAGGCGCACAGCTGGAATGCGTCTCCCGGACAGCCAAGGTGATCCGCTCCGTGGAGTTGTCGGACTAGGGGCACAGTGAACAAAGGTGGCGGTGTAAATGGGAAGAGCGTGGAGGTCCCCCTTTACCCGTGGGTGTAGATAGCCGCGTGCCCAGCGCACCGTGGAATGCAAAGGTCACTTTTGCATGGCCAGACGCCAAACAGGACACCCAGAGGGCACGGAGGACCAGCTGCAAGCCGCCGGGAGGAGTTGCACTACATGGGGCCCAGAGGTGGGGCAGAGGCAGGGTAGTGAACTTTTTGACCGTGGGTCCTTGAAGTGAAGGAGCTCCAGGCCAGACCCAGACAGTTGGCTGCTGATGAGGAAAAAACAGCTGGAGGGCAGTGGGCATGGCTCCAGCATTTGAGCCCCTGCCTCCCCTCCCAGGTCTGGAGCCAGTTCACTGCCCTCCCCTCCAGGGTGGCCTCCCTGTTTGATACATGTCCTTTTCTGCTTTGTCAACGACCACAACTGTCCCGTGGGATATCTCATATCGGAGAACTGGTGCTACAGATCTCACCTCCCTGGGGAGGAGCCAAGGTGGCAGACAGCATGGAAGTTTCTTAAGTGTCTCGTGTGCCTGAAATACAGCCAGACCAACACTAAACCATCCTACCCACCCAGGAAACTGACGGGAGGATTAGCACAGCAATCTGCATATCCTGAACCACAGACTTCAACAGGTACGTGGCATGGAGAAGTGAACTTGGAGAGCGAGGAGGCTCAGGAAGGGAGGTGCTTCTGTGCCCACAGAGGCGAAGGAGACTGCGCAGGTGGAAATTTTACTAATTTTCTTTAATACGCTTCTACATTATTCTTTCCTTTCGTGTCTATATTCACAAATTCTGTTTTACTCCCATATTCTGCTTTTAGTCTATTTCAGTGTTTTGATTTTTCAAATTCTCACAACATTTCCCTTTGTAATATTTTTTACTTTCTAAATTTTTCTCCACTCCCACTTTTTTTTCTCTCGTGTCAAACCCCTTTCAACACCCAGATGAAACATGCCTAGAATCTAGCATCATTCATTCCCTGTTTTACGTGTGTGTTTTTAATTTTTTACTTTTAACATTTTATACTTTGGATAGTTCATTTGAATTTTCTACCTCATGAGTTCCTTTTCTCCCTTCAAAATGACCAAAGGAAGGAATTCACCCAGAAAGAAAGAGCACGAAGCAACGAGAGCCAGGGATTCAACCAACACAGATACAAGCGAGATGTCTGAAGCAGCATTTAGAAGCACGATGATAAGAATACTAGCTGCGGTCCAATGTAGATTAGAGTCCCTTTGTGCAGAGAAAACATGAAGTAAAAGCTGGCCAGAATGAAATTAAAAATGATATAACTGAGCGCAATGACGGATGGATGCAGTGGTGTCAAGGATGGATGAGACAGAGCAGAGCATCAGCGATACGGAGGACAAACTGATGGAGAATATGGAAGCAGGAAAATCGAGGGAGATTAAGGAAAAGAGCACGGTTGAGCAATTAGAGAAATCAGTGACTCATGCAGAAGGAACAACATCAGCATCATAGGGGTCCCGAAGAGGTAGAGAGAGAAATAGGGGCAGCAGGGGTATGTGAGCAAATCATAGTGGAAAATTTTGCTAACCTGGGGAAAGACACAGCCATCAAAATCCAGGAAGCAACGAGGACCCCCATTAGATTCAACAAAAACTGACCCTCAGCAAGGCAGCAAGGCAGCAAGGCATATCATATTCAAGCTCACAAAGTACTCAGGCAAAGAGAATCATGAAGGCAGCAAGGGGAAACAAGTCCCTAAACTACAAGAGAAGATAGATCAGGTTTGCCGCAGACTTATCCAGAGAAACTGGCAGGCCTGAAGGAAACACGGGGCCTTAGCTCTGATCCTCACTGGAGGCGTTGCTCATCGGATTCTCTCTCACCAAGGAGACGACACCCCTCTGGGAGCAAGGGTCCTGGCTGAATCTCCCCGAGTCCTGGCCACACTGTGCCAGGACCCAATGGACCAATTTGGTCCCGCTGTGCAATCCCCTTCCCTGCCTTTCGGCTCTGGCCTATACAACAAGTCTCCACGTAACAGGTCTGTCTCTTCCTCCTCCTCCTTCCAGACTCTGCCTGCCCAGGAAGGCAGGCCTCTGTGCACATGGCAACACCTGCCCCACACCAGTACTGCACCTCTCCTGCACACACAGAATCACCCTGGCAGCGGCTAGGACAGTCACACTCAGGTCCCGTCCTCGTCGTCCCTCCTCGGGTCCCCCATAAACACACACACACACACACACACACACACACACACACACACACACACACACACACAAACACACACACACACAGAAGGGTTTTTAGCTTCCTGTATGTGTCCACATAAACATCGTGGCAACTCTTCAAGGCTGCCACATGTGATCACTTCCCCAATTGTCTCTGGGGCTCGTAGAAGATAGGAGACGCATCCACCCATGTCTTCCAGCGCTGGTCGCGTCCTCCATTGTTTCTGCATGGGCAAACAGAGAAGTTCTGTGCCTTTCACGCCCACACAGATGCAGAGCCCCTGACGCATATGGGCACACGCAGACACATTCGCGTACACGCACACACACGCACCCCACGCAACAGACACCAAGAGTGATACGGGATATTTGCAAATACATCCCAGATGGTTTCACTCTTGTGCCTCGCCCTTTTGTGATCCCTCTTGCTTTCTCACCCAGGGATTCATTTCCAGCCCCCAATGGCCTTGGACTAGTTCTAAGAATGGCTGTCAGGTTGCGGGAGGACATGGCGTGGTGGGGCACATGGAAGGAAGTGCAAGATTCTCACCCCAGTGGCGCCTGGGGACACGGCAGCTCCGGTCCCAAAGACTGGCAGGCAAATCCAGACTGAAGGAGCAGGGGGAAGCCCGGGAGAGGGCGGACATCCACGGGGAGCATTTGTGGTGGAGAAGCATTGCTCCTCCCGAGTTGCTCTGCAAAGCCCCAGCCCACAGCACAACTGCGTTTGGTTTGCAGGCATCGACCCACTGTGTGTTTGCAGCTGAGTCCCTGCAGGTCCCTTGTCATCCTCCCACCCGCTCCCCATGCTACCTGGGTCCCAGTCTCGGCGGACCTTCCACTTCCAAGCCAATGTCTGGCCCACGCTCCCTTGCCCATACAACACACGTGTCAACACACCGCATACTGGCGTTCTCACCGACACGTGCGCACGTCAGGTCACTGTCTTCTGGTCCCTTCCTCCCTCAGGTAGTACTGCAGGGGATTGGGCCACAGGTCCTCGATGATGATCTGGTAGGGGACACAGGCCGGCGCCACATTGGGCATAGCCCACTCTCCTCTCTGGCCGGGGGCCACCCACATCCCCACTGCTGACGAAGGCCTCAGGGGCCCCACCTCGGCAATCCTGTTTGTCCCTGGGCAGCTGTGCTCACACAGCCAGTTGAACAAGTGAAGGCTGGTGGGGTCATGCCTGCGACTGGGAGCTCCATGTTCCTAATCGCAGAACCACTGGACTGGAGTGGCACGTGATGCCCTGTAGCCTGCAGGAAGAGAGGTTTTGAGGAACAACCTGATGGCCTCCTCCCCACCCACCTCCCCCTTCCCCTCCCCCTCCCCCTCCCTCCTGCCCCTGATGCATGCTCATCAGCCCCCTGCCCCGCACCATCATGGGACCCACACCCTACCAGCAAAGCTAAGCTGATACTCCTTAATGATCACTGGGTTCCGGAAGTACGGGTTCTCCACAAAGAAGAACATCACTCTGCAGCGGTACTTGGGATGGCCCACTTCCTCCACCTGCCGTGAGCAATGGGACAGGAGGGGGCAAGTGTCCTCCCTCGGGGTCCTGACCTCCTTGCCTGGCTGTGAGGGTGAGCACCTTTGCCTCACCCTCTCCTGCCCAAATCCCACACCCAACGGGACGGCCCCCAGCCACAGCCTCCCCGGTCTGACCTCCAAGTCGACCAGGTAGCTGAGCACGTCTTTGTCCTGGGCACCGCTCATGGCCGACAACTGGGGGTGATTCAGAATCTGTGCTGCGTCAAGGAGCTGTGCCTTCAGATGCTGTGGAAACAGACACAGCCCACCCCGCCCCCCCAACCCTCCCAGGCTAAGAGCAAGGGACTAGATCAGGGCATGTGCAGAAAGACCAGGAAACACTAGCTCCCACACTCCTCAGCCTCTGCAAATGCATCAGACACCATCGACACTGGGCTGTCCGTTGGCTTCCTGTACCTCCCACGCTGTCTGCACACAGCACGGAGAGACTCCACTGCCTGGACTCCTCACAGTTCCTTCATATACCTGACCTGTGTGGGTTGCCAGCAGCCCATCATAGCTTGTGATGTCGGCATGTGCTCTGACCCCTCCTCACGGCTGGGTGTCTTGGCATATTCCCGTGAAGACCAATGTTGTCACCGGCCTTCTGAGTCCAGAAGGAATAACACGGCTTACAAGAAACCGACTGCACACTTACGATGCAAACATAGGGTGTGGGAGGGAGAAAGAGATCGAGAAGCACGGACAAGGAGGGGAGAAGAGGGAAATGAAAGTAGACACAGTGACACAGCCAGTCAGGAGAGAAAGACATGGGTGGGACCCAGCCGGAGCCTGAGGACAGAGAGGGAAGCAGGGGTGGAGATACCAGGAGAGAATCCTGTGTGTGTGTGTGTGTGTGTGTGTGTGTGTGTGTGTGTGTGTGTGTGTGTGTGTGAGAGGGTCTGTGGAGGCACATTGTACCCCGCTCGGAGTCGGTCTGAGTCGTCCCACTGTCTGGAACAGGGGGGTGGCATGGTTCCACTAAAGGCCATGAGTGTGTGTCTGAAATGCTCTCTTTTGACGGAACTGCTAGAAAACGTGCACAGCCTTTTGACGGAACTGCTAGAAAACGTGTGAATGTGAAGGTGGGTGTGCGGCCTGTGTAACTCTCCCATTTGGCAGCGAAACGTTTCCGTGCCCTATCTGCTCTGAGTGAAGGCTGCTTTGTGCTACCTTCATGTTTGAGAGCAGCCTGCAGGCCAACGCTGGCGGAGACCTAGAGGAAGCAGGTCCAAGTCCCCAAGTCCCCCCATCCCCAACAACCGCCCCTGTCCAAGGCCTTACATTGGATCCCAGACCACACCAACCCAGGGCCAGGGACCACTGCCCAGCTCTCCTCCCTGGGGGCCATCGCCCTGAGGCACCCTGCTCTCAGGGCCCAGCCCTCCTGCACAACAGCCCCCGCCAGCACCCACCAGCACAAGGAAGGATACCGCCTGGGCCCAGAAGCCAGGGATGTGCTTGATGATGGCCCTTCTGTGATCCAGGTAAGAAACGCGCCTCCGAAGAATCCTGCGCTTCAGCCGCCATAAGGCCCTGGAATCTTGGGCATTCCCAGCGCTGATCTCCAGCTGAAGACGCTCCAGCGCTGCCAGCGGGTCCTGGGCTGAGGCAGGACGCAGCACTGGCTCTTGCTGCTGCAGCTCCTGTGAGAGCTGGGGCCCCTCCTCCGCCTCTGCATCTGCCTCGGGCTTCTCCTCTTGCTCCGGAACCTCCTCCAGCTGCTGTCTCTCCTCCTCCACCTCCTCCTGCTCGGCCGTGTCCTCTGCTTCTGGCTTGGCTTCCTCACAATTCTCCTCTCCAGCCACCTCTTCCTCGGTCGCCTCCCCGTCCTCTTCCTCCACCCCGATCACCACCTCAGCCGCCACCATTCCGTCATCCAGTATCACCACCAATTCCTCCGCTGGGCTTGCCACCTGTATCTCACACCCGGCCTGGGCTTCCTGCACAGGATGGGCGCTTGCCGCCCCTGAACCTGGGGACTGCGGCCAGCCCGCGCCCTCCAGCGCCCCTCCATTCCCGCGGGCCGGGGACTCTCGACCTTTCTCATCCAGGACGATCAGGGCCCAGGGTCGACGGGAATCACCGCTTTTTCCGGACCGCGACACGCTGGCCATGACGCTCGGCCCCGGCCGGCCCCAGTGCAGCTAGGGCAGCCTCAGGACAAGGACAGGGAAATGGCAGCAGGTGGACGGAGCCTTGGCCGCAAGGCCTGCAGCTCCCTGCTGCCTCCCGCCGCAGCCCGCCCAAGTGGGGCGCAGGCGCACAGGCTCTGGGATTTGACGACTCCGCATTGGCTGTGGCTGCTGTGGAGGAGGGGCTGAGACAGAGGCAGGGAAGAGTGTGCGCATGCGGCCTGGGGGCGAAGTGGTTCCAGGGCAGGGCAGGCCCGCTGGCCAGGTTGGCGGAACAATCGGTTGCAAGACAGCAAGACGGGGTGTTGGCCGCCGGCTAGCGCGCGCCAGCGGCCGGTCCGGGCTCTGGAGCAAGGGCCCAGCCGCCAGCGTGGACCCCGCTTTGCCGCATGTTCTCTTCAGCGCTGTCACCTTCCAGGCCTGACTCGCGAGGTCCCCGGTGTCACACAGTGTCTGTGTTCCCTTGCACACCTCTTCCCCAGAGGCCCCACTCCGGGCAGCAGAGCATTCAGCACAGGAACGTCCACAGCGTGAGCCACTGCCTGCTCCGTCCCCTTGCCCCTTTTTCATGAAGCTGGGGCAAGGCCTGGAGAAGTCCTTAGGTGTGGCGCCTACCGGGGCCACATGGCCGTCCGCACGGTTTCTCCTCCTTGGCCATCAGGCTGAGGGCGGCGGTAAGGTGGGTGCCCACCCAGAACCAGTGACACCCACCCTAGACCCACCCCACCGCCGTGTCCTTGCAAGAAAGCAGCTCACTAGAACTCACTGCACTGCAATTCAGAGCAAACAACAACCCCCAGAGCCCCATCTGCCACTGGTGCCCTACTGATCTCCGTACAGAGCACCAGGGAGATGGGGTAGTAGGATTTAGCAGTTTCCTCCGGTCCGGAAATCTAACCTTCCACTCAAAGGAGGACGACTCCAAGCAGGGCGCTTAGGGGCCCCCTTCACCGAGAATTACAAACTTGTCTGTGTCTGTCTCTGAGAAAGCCCGGTGCCTGCTGTCACTAGTACACACGAAAGCAGACGAGTTCCCTCCACATTTGGCAGGCGCCAACGAGAATTCTGAAGAAGCGTGCACCCAGACACAGAATGTCCACTGAGAGAGACAGCGAGAAAGAGACACACAGGGAGACAGAGATACAGAGGGAGAGAGAGAGAGACACATGCAAGCAGAGGGAGGAAGGACGAGTGGAGGGGAAGACCGGCCTGGAGAGGGAGAGTCACAGGGAGATTGGCGGGAGAGACAGGGAGGAGGAGCAAGACAAGAAGAGGCAGAGGGGCACCTATTACAAGGAAGACGGGCGGAGACAGGGGGAGGCATTAGTGAGGGAGAGGAGGGAGACGAAAACAAAGAGAGCTGGAAGGGAGGTCGGAGGGAAGGACAGGAAGAAGACAAGGGAGGGGGAGGCAAGGGGAGGGAAGGAGGAAGGAGAGCAGGGGCAGCCGAGGCCGAGACAGGTGGGCTGACTCTGACGACAGGGCAACTGCAGTGTGCAGTTTCACCTGGTGAAGTTCACCTGTGCAATTTCCACAGAGACGAATGCTGTACAGTGGTCAGCCGTCAGCACTAAAGGCACCGTTCCCACCTGGACCTTAAGGGCAGTCTGGAACGATCCCTGAACTAGAAGGAAGCTGCAGTGAGGTCATTCTGGGTGAGGAAGAGGGCACCGCAGGGAAGAAAGCAAGGACCCGATCCCCACAGGGCTGCTGGAAGCCCTGTACTTACCAGCAGCAGGCAGGAAACGGGACTGCCGGAAAGAGACCGCAGCGACCTAGGGACAGCACGTGCGGGAAGGAATCACGTCCCCAAGCTCGGCAAATTCAAGCAAAAGCAGAGGATGCACATCCATGGAAGTCAATGCTTTCCGAGTGGAAGCCACGAGGTTCTCACAGATGCCCAGGAAATGTGCTCCACTCTGAGGCCCCTCGCCTCTCGCAAGCTTCTCATCCAAAGCGACTCATCACAGAGAAAGGGTGCACCGTGAGCAAAAGAGCCAAGGTCTCCTTCGCATCCCCGGACGCAGACAGGTGATCCGCCCAGTAATCTCAAGCCAACGTATGGTGATAAAGGTTACATTCCACCACAGTGCTGGAGGAAACTCGCACCCGAGGGGAGGACAACGAGTGAGAACCGCATCCCAGGCTGTAAGGTAAGGACAGACCGTCGAGCTGTATTGACAGGTCACGAGACCGTGACTCAAATGTCTGTACAGACACAGAGCGTCTGCACAAGCACGAGGGCTGGAGAGTTGTAAGCAGGGAGCTGGATTTCTAAGTCTGGGCTGCCCGTATGATATGAAAGGCTAACCCGTGCAAGCAGAGCTATGCCCATGTGATGCGGATGAGCCTCCTGAGGCGGTACGTTGTACCCTGTGGAGGACCTGGGAGACGCATGCAGGCGGGCTCCTTGTGCACCTCTGCCACCGGGCACATATGTGGGAAACGTAGGGCCAAAGGGTTCGCCGTCGGGCCTAGTGTGGCTCTCCCTCCCGCGGGTGCATTGAGCATCAGTGCAGAAAGCACTGGGCTCCCTGAAAGAGGCCAACCCCTGACAGAAACACAGTGGTGGTGACCCCTGCCTGATGGACTCGTGAGGAGATTAAAAGCAGTTAAAGGCATGCAGTCCACCAGAGAGTAGAGTGCTGTTAAGCAGGGGAGGGTGCCATGAGGAGGTGTCGGGCCTAGGGTGTGAAGAGGCAGTCATGCCATGTGCATGAGTTCTGGAGATCTAACTTGCACAGGGCAGCCGTAAGCAACGCTTCACCGCCTCGTCAGGTTCCTCAGAGCTAAGTGCTCTCACCGCAAACATAGAGGGTTTGCTGAGAAATGTCCCGGTGAAGGTGGCTGGACGGAGCGCTCGCACGTGAAGGATACGGGCACCTCCGTGACTGCCCGCTGTGTACCTCAGTCACGCACTAGTCCTGGTGGACTAAGCTGAGCTCAGTCCCCTGCAGTCAAAGGTGTCTGCATGGTTCCCGCAAACATGAATCAGACTCCCAGGTAGGAAGTAACGGACAAATGAGGGACCAGAACACACGGGAGGCACACGGAAACGAGACACACGCTGGCAGGGGGAAGTCTCTCCCGGCCAGGAACATGCCACATGGCAAAAGCGTAAGTGGGAAAACGTGGCTAGACCGCTTTTCACACTTTACGCCTGCATCTGCAACGTGCAAGCCAGTGACGTTTGAGCCCCTAGGGTCCAAAGGGTTTGAAAACAGAAGGACGGAAAATAGAGGTGCGACTTAATGCTCACAGCAAGGCAGCTGCACTTGGGGACATTAACTGGCTGGCAGTGAGTGCATGGCCAATCCTCTGACGAAGGTCCTACGGGCAGGGATGGATTTCTGGCTCCGGGAACATGTAAGAGAACACGCAGAAGCCCCTCCACCTGACGGCAGGACAGCAATTGGATCTGTCAGTGGTAGAAAGGGGTTGAATTCAGAGGGAAACACACTCAAGCGCAGAAGCATACACCAAAGACAAGACAGGCCAGCAGAGCCGCAGCTGACACAACACGCAGGTGCGCAGAGACGAAGGCGGTTACACGGGTACAGCTGTGCCCACTTGGGCCGGGCAAGGAGGCATCACCAGAGAGGCGTTGGCACAGGCAAAGCCAGGAAAGGACACAGACACGCCAGGGCTCACTCAGGGGGGACAGAGGCGTACAGGCAATGCGAGACATTTCCTGTACACAGAGAACAACAGGACGATCCCGACAGGCCAATGAGAGACACGTGTGGTTCAGAGACATGGAAGTCAGAAGGCTCCGGAATTGCCGAGGGTGTCCCCTGTCGAGGGACAGCACTCTGGGGCCCACGCACGCTGGTGTTGTGGTGGAAGAGGCCGCTAGGCAGCACATACAGTTGTGCAGGGGGGTTAGCAGCTCCTGGACCCTGGGGCTCCCCAGGGAGTGCTGCGGCTACGGGAGGACACCCGGGGCTGCAGGGTGTGCAGCCTGAGGGCTGTAATCCCTCGGACACAGAGCACCCAGGCCTCTGACCACGGTCCCTGGACACAAGTGTCCACATTTGAGGGTTTGGCTCTGGGGGCCCTGAGGGCTTTCCACACCCACACCTTGTCCGTACCTTCTCTTTGGGACAGGCCGGGCGGAAAAGTCAGCCTGGCCCCTCAGCAGGTATTGGCGGGAGATATGAACATGTGGGGGACCCTGTGTTCCCCCGTCCCGTGAAGTGTTCCTGCTCGGCAAGACCTGTCAAGTAACGGCCTGCTTGTGCAGAAAGATGCCCCAAAGGGCCCAGCCTCATGACCACTGAGGCCGTATTCCCACTGCAGAGTCATGGGCCATACTTTCTTTGGATGTTCACACCCAAAGACACGGGCCAGCACAGGGAGCTTTTCCAGGGTACCCCGACGTTTGCACATCAAGCAGCTGAGAAGACGTGCTTCTCCAGCCAGTGTGCAGACAGCAGCGAGAGAAAGACCTGCCTTCCCTTCTAGAGAGTGCGACAGCCTCCGCCCTGGAAGAGGTAAGGCTTGGGCGTACAGATCCCCAACTCCACAGCGTGCTGACACCCCGCTGACCAGGTTGTCTGCATACTGGTAGGGGCAAGAAGCCTCCATGCATTGGGACTGCCAACGCCTTCTCTGGAATAGAGCCACTGCAGAGAAGGCTCTTGTACTGCAGAGCTGTGCCGTGGGGATCCTGGGGGGCTTGGGCAGCTTGGGAGACAGGAAGATTAGTGTGGGGATGTCAGTCTCAGGCACGCTGTGCTGGGGGCCGTGTAACTTGGGGATAGAGGAGGGCCTGCGATGGACAGGGCTGAACTCTGTCTACTGCACTGCTAGCACGGTGGAGCTTTTGCCCCATCCCTAGCACAGACATCTCTGGCAAGCAGCCATCTGCTGTGGAAGGAGTACCCCAGCACTCACCTCTTCCCAGGTGAGGCTCGTCCCAGTCCTTTCTAAGCTCCAGGCCTGCCCGGGACCTCTGCACAGCATGCTAAGGCTGCACAAGTCCATCGTTCCCTATGTGGCCGAGGCAGCCTTTGTCCAGGCACTCGGGCCAAGGAACGCAGGCTGCCTGGGACGAGGCGACCTCCCTGAGGGCCTGCTGGTGTTTGCCCTTGGGAGTCTTCTCACAAGTCTCACATGGCGTGTCGGACACACGGCATAAGCCTGTGGACCCAGAGGAAGAGGAGCACCCGACTCATCACGGCTGATGATGAGAGGGCAGCGGGCACACGGGAGAGGATGGCGTGTCCGTGGCCTTTAAGAGCCCCACCTCCCCGCGACCCTCCCCTCTGTTGCCTTGCAATCTGGGCCACCCATTTGTAACCTGAGGTCATTTCAGAAACAGCGAAGTTCACACAAGGGCATCCGTACTAGGACACCTTCAGGAGTCTTGTGGGTATGTGTGTGTGTGTGTGTGTGTGTGTGTGAATATGTGAGAGTAAGTGAAGCAGTGTGTGGGAGGCTCAGCTTCAGGAAGTGGAACCAGAAAAGTTGGCTGTGATTTTGGAGTTGCGTGAGACTGTAGTGGGCTGTTTCCTCTGCAGTGTGTACGTTCTCCCTGACAACTCTGCCTGAAGCAGAACTTCGTCGGTCTTACCCACCCACTCTCCCTCTGGTCCCTCGGTTCCCTCCCCTGGACACCAATCCTACAGCCTGCTCACAATCCCTCAAATATGTGTGGCTGCTCCTGAGATCCTGACCTTGTCCACAAGACAGTCTGCATTCGTAGACATCTGAAAACCAGAGGGTAATCAACCCTGGGAATTCCTCTCTGTGTGGCGGTTCAGTCAACATGACTGAGGATGTCACCATGCGGGATTCTGGGGGCACCATCACGGACATCCCCAAACCCTGAGTATTGGACATCCCTGGCCTGTGCTGGCCTCTCCATTTCCTTGAATTTCCTCATTTTCACAGGAAAGATATGAACCTGGGCGCTGGCCTTTCTCTCAGGTTTGTGCCCTGTCCTCCCTCACTCAACTCCCCATTGGTTCAGTCTTACTGACCTCACATGCAAACCCAATGTGTGACCCATCCCTACGGACAATGTCCTACGTCCCGCCCTTCCTTGGAACTCCAATGTGCAGCACAGAACACTTACACCTCTGGACAGCCGCATGTATACATGGACACGCCCCAGAGCGTACCTGAGCAGAAAACACACACAAACACTTCATGCTGTTTATCTCCCATTCTATATTTCTTCAGATGTATATTCTTCAAATGTATTTCTTCCAATGTATTTCTTCAAAACCCTGCGCCACGTGTCACCACCAGCCTTGTCCTTATTTCGTGGGCAGGAGAATCTTGTGGACCATCGGTGAGCATCGGAAGGGTTTCCACTGGGGTCCATGAAGTGCGATTCTCCTTCATAGTCTTCTCAAGATCGTGCATATATCTGGGATATAAGGGTACACACAGACAGAGACACACAGACACAACCACACCCACATCCATACACACACACACACACACACACACACACACACACACAGGACAGGTGAGAGTCTTATCTTGGCCCTGTTTAAGGTTGCTTGAATGTTTCCAAACGGAAGGTAGAATGGGAGGGTGTCATAAGCTGTGCCAAAGCTGACAAGTGGCTCCAGAAGCCCGACAACATGTGGGATGGTGGTAGGAGGCCTGAGGGTGGGGTTCATGGTCCTGGAATGACCGTTGTCACCGTGCTATCTGATGAGCCAGCTTTGGATGTCCCGCTTTGCTCATTCTTGTTGTCTGGCCCACTGCCCACCTTCAGCCTCCCCAAAGGGGCAAAGCCTCTTTGACACGTTACTTCTTAAGACTCCCTGTCTCAGGCCGATGCCCTTTTGACCTGGTGTCACCTCCTGTGCCACTGTGAGTCTCGGTGCCTCCACGCAGAAGAGAATTGCGCCATGGGCCCCACGGCACACATTTCAGTGCCCACACCCTTGGCTGCTCACCTCTTTCCCTCTCAGTGCTCTCTCCTGGGGCCTCCTCCATCTTGAAATACGGCAGGGGGTTGCGCCAAAGATCCTCGATGATTATCTGGTAGGGGAGACAGGCCAGGCCTCAGGTAGCTGTCCCACGCAGTGGGGGAACCCATGAAAATCACCTCCCTTCCTTGTTACAGGGCCCCACCTCAGCAATCCTGCTAGAGCCGGCAAAGCTGTGGTCAGAGAACCAGTTGAAGAAGTTGAGGCTGCTGTTGTCATGCCTGCGTCTGTAGGCCTCCTGTCTGTACCTTGGGTACCACAGGATGGGACTGGAATGAGACGCCGTATACCCTGCAGGAAGACGAGTATGTGAGAAGGCGCCAGAGAACTGATCACAGTCAACCCTCCACCCACTGCCGCCCATGCATTCAGTGGACACTTACCAGCAAGGCCAAGGACATACTCCTTCGTAACGACTTCATTCTGGAAGTAGGAGTTCTTGCCAAAAAACAGCAGGATCTTCCGGCATTCCCTGGGAAACTTGTGTTCCTCCACCTGCCGTGGTAGGAATGTGGGGCAGAAATGTGAAATCTTGTTCCAGGAGACCCGCCCTCCCCTGAGGAAGGAACACACCACTTCTCCCCACCACCTCCCCCGCCCACACAGCCACCCACCCACACCGCCTCGCACTCCCAGGCCGACCTTCAAATTGGTCATGTGGCGAAGCATGCTTTCATCCTGCTTACTAATCAGGGCTGACATCTGAGGGTGGTTCACAAACTGCTGCAGGTCAAAGAGCCTTCAGGTGCTGGGCATGAGAGACCTGGACCCAGAGAACCGGTGTGGACCGCATCCTGGCGTCCTCCCCCAGGGACTGGCGTCCTCCCCCCGGGCCTCACGCCCTCCCCACAGGCTGCATCCAGGCCCACGGGGTCTCAGGATTCCGCAGGGCTCTGCTAGACACGCACAGGAGGCTGTGCACGCCCAGACGCCCGCATCCACGCCTAGCCTTGTGTGCTCATGAGGACACTGAGGACGCTTACTTCCACACAGCCACACAGCACACATCCGGTCTCGCGCCGACCAGTGGGCATTCGCACCGCCTTCCCCGCAGCAAGATGCTTAGCGGGACCCAGAAACGTGCCCCCGCGCGGCTTTGCGTGGGAAGAAGCCCTCGGTCATTTCCCCGTCCTGGCCTGGACCTCCACCGCCACTCCGCACTCTCCCAGCGCTGTTTCCGTGCCAGGTGCGACGTAAAGCACACGTGCCTCCACCACCCCAGCACTGCCCTCCTCCCACACTCACTGCAGAGCCAGGACCACTGGGATGGTATCATGTTTGCACCTTCCCGGCCACTGGAGCGTGGCTTAGCTCCAGTCCCTGTCCTGGGTTCCTCTAAATGTCGCCTCCCTTTCCTTCCTCTTGTGCAAGCCCAGCCCCCTCTGGACCCTCCACCAGCAGCAGGAAGGATACAGCCTTGGCCCAGAAACCACGGATGCCCTGGATAAGGGCACTTCTCTGTTCCAGATGATGCCGCCGCCTCTGCCACATCCTGAGTTTGAGTCGAGCGTGCTCCCGGCTGGCCTGTTTATTCACGGGCTGTAGCTCTATCTGAAGGGCCTCCAGAGCCTCCAGTGGGGAAGGGCAAGGACGGAGGCCTGTCTCGAACTGCTCCTTCTTATCCTGCTTCACGTGCAGCTCCTGGGCTTCTTCCACCCATCGGCCTTCCTGCTCACTCGGCTTCTGTTCCTCCTCCTCCCGCTCCTCCTCGTCCTCCTTTCCTTCCACCTCCTCCTGGCCCTGCTGCTGCTTCTCCAGCGCTCCCTTCTCCTGCTCCTCTTCCTCCTCGGTTTGCAATTCGGCTCTCCCTTTAATGGCTCCCACGCCTTCCCTGCCTCCTCCCGCTCCTCCTCCTGGTCCTCTTCCCATGCCACTGCCGCCCCCGCCGCCACCGCCCCCGCCGCCGCCGCCGCCCCCGCCGCCGCCGCCCCCGCCGCCGCCGCCCCTGCCATCGCCACCCCTGCCGCCGCCGCCGCTGCCGCTTGTATACCCTGGTGCTCCTGCTCCTCCCCTTCCATTTCCGCCAACTCCTCCTCCTTCCGCTCTTCCTCCTTCTGCTTGGGCTTCTGCTTCTCCTCCTCCTTCTAATCTTTTACTCCTGCTGCCTCTCCCCCTCTTCCTCCTCCTCTTCCTCCTCCTCCTCCTCCTGCTCTTCTGTTCCTGCTGCTCCCCCTCGTCCTTCAGGTCCTCCTCCTCGCGAAGCTGGACCTTCTCCTTCCCCGGCTCCTGCTCCTCGTCCTCCTCCCCCTTCTTCCTCTGGTCATGCCCCTCTTCCCCAGGCGCGTCCTCTTCCGCGGCCGCCACCTCAACCTCCTCCTCCACCAGGCCCCACAGCGCCTCCACCGCCACTACGCCATGCCCAGGCGGCACTGATAGCTCGCTGGGGCCGCCCACCTGCCCCTCGGGTCGGGCCTGGCCTTCCTGCACAGGCTGTTCGCTGGTGGCCTGCAAGCCTTCGGCCTGCGGCACCTCTGGCCCTGCCAGAGACTCAGTGTCCGCGGACTCCTGTCTCTTGACCACGCACTTCCAGACGCTGCCTGCCCAGAAAGGGAGGCCCATTCACTGGCACTGTCACTTCTGTGTCATATCCCGTATATGGCACCTCCAAGACAGGCTCCTCTATTCACATTCATAACTTTTGAGTGCAGGCCCATAACCTTCATGCTCATTTGTCTGCCATGCCCTGCCATGGCTGCCTATTTACTGCCAGTGTCACGATGTGCTCACGTGATTGCCACGCCCATCTGACTTCCGTGCTTATGTGACTGCCTGATTCCTGGCACACCCACAAGTGCTGTGCTCATGTCACCACGGCACACACTTGAATCTGCACCCTCAGGTCTGTGTGCTCATTTGATGCTTGTGCAGGTTGACTCTTTTATGTCTTGCCCCGCGAATCCCAGCAGAGGTAAATGCCACACCCAGATGAATGCCACGCCCACAGGAGTGCTGCACCTGTATGATTGTTGTGTCCACTGTTGCCAGAGCCATGTGACTGCCATGCTCCATAATGGCTGCCTGTGTCTGAATGCCACGCCCACGTCCCTGTTGCGTCTGCCTGACCACAGCCCAACGTGGCTGCCGGCCTGGGCTCATTCAACGTCTGAGCCCACATGACTGCAACAAGCACCTAATGATCAAGCCGTGGTGTCCTCACTGCCCATTGACTGACACATTCCTGTGCGCCATGCCCACTTGACTGTCGCACCCTGTAAGGCTACATGAATGTAACTGCCATGCACACTCAAGGCCATGCCCAGTTGACGGCCACCCCCACCTAACAGCTGCTTCCGTGTGTGGCTGTGCTACAGTGATGGCCACACGCATGTAATAGCCGCATTTGCCTGACTCCATGCCCACCTAGTCGCCATGCCCTCAAAACTGCCTTGTTCACTTGGTGGCCGCCTCAGGGCAGGAGGTACAGAGGAAGGCAGGCCGCAAGTGGAAAGGGTGACGGAGTCCCCTTCTGGTGTCCCTCCCGTGCCCTCTGCTGACGGTCCTTACTGGTGCCTGTGGCAAGGAGAAGTGGTCACAGGGCCCCTCTGTGGGATCTTCAGGGGAGGCCGTGGAGGGCAGAGCTAGAGCCGAGGCGGCACGTTGCTAACCGGCAACGTGAGAGCCGGAAGTCTTCGTGTCCCTTCTGGCCTGAACCCTCCCTGACACCTGACGGTGTTTAGAAGATGCTCCTTGGATGTGGCTTTCCGGAAGCCGTCCCTTACGTGCGTAGGCCTCTGTTCCTGGGACGCAGGGACAATGTGGTGATGAGGGCTTTGCAGAGTCCTCCTGTCCCGGACCTTGGCCCCGTAGAGAGGAGGCCCCGCTCGGGCCTCATCCGGCCGCAGGCGGGCAGCCGGGCCCGGGCTCGGGAGGAGCGCTTCTCCTTTGGCTCCTGGCGCAGCTGGCCTGGCTTCTGCGCTGTACTCCCGACCGCCTGATGCGGAGCCCCTCCTCTGCCGATTGTGCTTGAGCCGTCCTCCAGATTTCGGTTTCCGTCTCTGGCTGTCCGGTGCAGCCTCCAGATCTTGTCCTCTTCCGTGGGGCTTCCGCCTTGACCCTTTTGTTGGCCACATTCCCCCTCCGCGCACAAGCTCGTCACCCAGGCGTGTCTTCCTTTTATATATCTCGTCGGCCGGGCTCTGGCCGTTAACCTGCCTTGGTCCCTTTGTGCAGGCCACATTTGCCTTTCTTTTTATGGGGTCTCACGTGACCAGCTCTCCTTTTAGGGAGGCTGAAAGGAACGTGTTAGAATAGTCAGAGCGAGCCGTCGCATTCTTAAATGCCTCGGAGTAACACCAACTCGCTCACCGGGAGACCAAAGCCCAGGAGGTGGGTTGTGGTATCTTTTGTTAGTTTTAGGGGGGCATCGTTTTGTCTTTTCTCTTGCTTTTTGATTTTGGTTGTCAACCATGAGAAAAAAAAAAAAGAGGTTTTTTTTTCTTTCCACAATTGAGATTTTGTTGGTGGTTTGATGATCCGTACACAGACATTTCATTTTGTCTAGATTGTTTTGAAGTTTATTTATTTTGAGAAAGAGAGAGAGAGCATCCCAGGTAGGCTCCACAGTGTCAGCACAGAACCGGACATGGGGCTTGAAATCACAAATAGTGAGATCTTAACCTGAGCTGAAATCAAGAGTCGGACGCTTAACCGACTGAGCCACCCAGATGCCCCTCATTTTGTACAGTTTTTAACACAGATACCAAAGACCTAAAAAGATGTAGTCTGCCACTCTTATGTAAACCGTTATTCCGGTGACTTTACAGCTTGAAATGTGGAGGCAGATTTTCCTTAGGAAGAGATAAGTATCAGTATCTTGTGTGTCGATAATCTGTTCAATCACAGTGCTCCCCACCTCATTCACAATTCACAATTTAACATCCTAAACACGACTTGTTCAAACTTCCAGGTTTTTCACGGCACACAACCAAAGTGTTTAGGGAAACTGGGCTAGCACGCTCAGGAACTGAGTGTGCCAAGATCAGGGAATGGTGTTCTTTAGGAATTGTGGGGAGAGAGGTAACTTTCAGTGTTCGAGACACACGAAATACACGACCGTGCCTCCAGATTGCCACGTAGCATGCTTTATACTGTCGGCTGTAAAATCTGCTCCCCTGACCCATGGGATGTTAAGCTGACCCAGACAGCCAGAGCCTCCTGGGATTCCGTATCTTGCTCTTTCCTGGTTGTACTAAAAAATACATAACCAGCGAATGATTTTGCCTCTTAAAAAAAAAAGTTACAGTTAACTCAGATGAGGTGATATTCCCTCCTTAAAAATATTCCCAGACTTAGTAAAAAGCTTACATTTCCAAAATAGCGATGAAACTCCCCTCTGGATTCTGTAAGGAGACAGGGCCCACCAGTAAGACGTGGCGTATGATCTTAGGCTGGGCTTCCTTCACCTCTGCTTCTCCAGAGGCTGGGCTCTCCTGAAGCTTTCGTTCCTCTGTTTCCTCAGGTAGATCTGTAGTTTCTTGGTCAGTCCCTTCAGCCTGTTTTCCCATTTGTTTGCCCTTTTTTTGTTTGTTTGTTTGAAGAGGTTTTGCTCCATTTCTACTTTTGCTGGTGCAGGTTTTAGCTGACAACTTGCGTGTCTCCTCTGGGGCTCCCTCACCGCCCCTGCACCCGAGTTGACCTTTCTCTCGGGCATCTTGGCCGTGGAGAGGGTGCCGGTCGGTCCCGAGATGCCGAAGAGCCTTCTAGAAGCTGGGCTGCCTGGCTTGTGTGGCTTCTCTCGTCACGGGGGGCCGGCAATTATTACTTGTTCGAGTCTCCAACACGTTTAGGTGGAAGTTTCCAGTTTTCAATGGGCTTGTCTGTTACCAGAGATACACATTCAGGTTATTTCACTACTTGATACTTCCCCTGGATGAGTCAGGTTTCCTTTCCGAAGCTTTTTGGTTCTGGGAGAATGAGTAAAATACTGAAATTAAGCAGCCTGAAGCGGTGACATCAGGGATTGCCCCGTCTAACAAAAGGCATTGCTTTGTCATGCAGTTCCTGTTGTCTGGACCATTCTTGAGGTAGAACTGATAAGTTGCACGTGTGATTCGTGGCCTTTGAAATAGGATATTAGACTCCGTGTCGTTTTCCTCCTTTCATTGTGATCTCTGGCCATCGTGATTTTCTGAATCACTCGAGCACAACACCTCCGCACCACTGGCTTCTTTCCTTTGGCCCATTGTGTCCATCTGTGCCGACATCGTGAGGTCTTCCCTCACAGCGTCTAGAGTCCTTGCCCACGTTCCTGTTCTCTGCCCTGTGTCGTTTTGAGCCCTCGTTTCTGTCCAGCGCCAAGGTGGAGGTGAGGATCTTCGTCATCACCACCTTGTTCTTAGGCAGAAATTCATTTCACGTGTTGTGCCTGCAAGGTTCATCTTCCACAAATACTTGCGTGAATACTATCATTTCCCTACTTCCAGGCCTGCTTTCTCTGCGCCTTCACTGCCTACGGGATATTGTCCCAGATTCTGATTCGAGGTCAAGTTCCTAATCTTCTCCCTTCTGCCCTTATCTTCAAACGCCCTCTTGTGAGAGCTTTACACCCTGCCAGGCTGACATTCCTGTGACACGTCTGGGCTTCCTGCCCGTGCCCCTGTCTTCACGTCAAGACCCGACTTTGGATGTCCTCCCCGAAACACGCACTTCCTTTCAAGTTGTGTTCATGGCCCTTCCCATCTGTGAAACTGCATTTCCGCCCCCGAGACAGAGGTGAACGTTGCCCCTCGTGCTGCCCCCTGCATTGGACGCGATTCCTTTCAGTGTATGCCTGGTCCACTCCCAGACCCGATTCTTTTGCCTCTGTGGGTCTTCATTCCCGATCATCTGTAACGTCCATTCCAAGAAGTATGAACACTGTGTTCCAAAATGACTCTCGGGCGTTTAGGTGACTCAGTCGGTTCAGTGTCTGACTTTGGCTCAGGTCGTGATTGCACGGTTTGTGGGTTCGAGCCCTGTGTCAGGCTCTGACCTGCCAGCATAGAGCCTGCTTTGGATTCTCTGCCTCTCTCTCTCTCTGTGACCCTTCCCCGTTGATGCTCGCCCGCTTGCTCTCAAAATAAATAAATGATAAAAAATAAAGGCTTGCGTTAACTGTTTCTCCCCACTGCTGTTTCCAGACAACATATTCCTATAAGAAGAGTAAGGCCTTCTTTATGTCACGGGACATCTCACTTCATTGGCACGGTGAGTGTGGGTTTGCCGTACGGAATGCCAGTTAGTGACTCCGGGTGGAATATGCGGACTGGCGTGGGCGCTTGGGACTCCCGTTCTGTACGTGTGAAGTGTGTGCCATGTGGGCCCGCATCGTGGGCACAGCAGGGTTTGTCTCTGCCCGCCTCCCGTTGTGCGGGGGACTCTTCTGGGTTGGAGCAGGTGACCTTGGCCGGAACTGCCCTGCTGGTGGCTCCCACCCTCTGTACACGTAGGTGGTCGCCCCTACTGGTTAACAGTGCCAAGCACAGTCCTTTGTAGCGTGTGGCCCTGGGGACGGAATGCCCATCAGCGTTGGGTTTGGATACACTGTCACGTGCGGGCAGGCAGAGTCCTTATCCTGTGCGGGTAGCACCGACTTCAGGTTTGTTCTTCGCCAAGTTGAAGCCTAATTAATCCCACCTGCTGTGAGATGTTTGGGGGGGGGGGGAGTATAGAATGCAGGTTTTCAAAGCTGCTTTTTCTTTTACAGCTTCTTCCCCCAAGAGCACAATGAATATCAAAGAGAAACTTTGTCTTGGGGAGGAAGCCAAGGGCGGGGGTGCAGGGGGGAGGGTAAAGCCCCAGCTACTTTATCTCCCAAACCCAGACCGATTTTTTTTCTGGGAAGTGTAGGTGGAGTGCGTTAGGGCGAGGCTGAAGGAGGCTTTGGAATGCAGTCTTCCTTTATAGAGGAGAAACTGGAGAAGTCTTTACAGATGAGAGGAAGTAACATGGTGTTCGTCTCCGTGGTGAAGCCGGAGGACATGACGGGGCTTCACGGGAGTCTCGCACAACTTGTCCATAGAAGGGTTTGTGGGGATGACGCGGAGAAACCCACCAAGTGGTAGCTGAGCCAGACACCGGTGACGTGTCCCCTCCAGGGCCTGCTGCCTTAACAACTGTCCTGAGACCCTGCAGGTCATTAGTCACGGTGGTTTTGCCTAAAGACGTTCTCTTTCACTGCAATTCAAAGGGAATCACTGTAGGGAGGACGCTTATGTTCACTCTTATCGTGGGGTCAGGATCTTTTCTTGTAGATACAGAAGAATGTGTGACTTTTAGTATGCTAAATGTGTCTCACACAAAACTCACCATTTTAACCCCTTTAGAATGTGTGATTCAAGGGCGCCTGGGTGGCTCAGTCCATTAAGTGACGACTCCTGGCTTCAGCTCAGGTCATGATGTCATGGTTCGTGTGTTTGAGTCCCGTGTTGGGCTCTGCACTGTCAGTGCAGAGCTGGCTTGGGTTTCTCTCTCTTCCTTTAAATAAATAAATAAACTTAAAAAAACTTGTATGTTCTGTGGCTTCCTCATGGTACCTGACCCTTGTGTGTTGTGATGAGTCTCCAAAAAGCGCATCCTTCAAGGCGGCACCAAATGCCATGGGCTCTGTGAAAATGTTCCTGGAGTGTGCATCCACACCATAGAGGGCAAGCCGACTTCTCACTCATCTGGTACTTCATTTATCTGTCCCTATATCTCTACACTGCAACTCAAATCATCGTCTCCTCTCCTGGGAGCTTGTTAAGGATGGTCTTAGAGACGCAGAAGTTCAAGCCCCACCCAGGACCTGCTGAATCAGATCTGCATTTAAAAAACATTTTTTTTAAGTTTTATTTATCTATTTTGAGAGAGAGGGCATGAGCAGAAGAGGGGCAGAGACGGGGGAGGAGGGGAGAGAGGGAGAGAGACAGAATCCCAACCAGGCTCCACACTGCCAGTGCAGAGCCTGATACAGGGCTCAAACTCACAAACTGTGGGATCACGACATGAGCTGATATCAGGAGTGGGATGCTTAACTGACTGAGCCACCCAGCCACCCCCAGATCTGCATTTTAAACCCTGGGAGACTTGTGTGCACATCACAGGTTGAGAAACGTTGGCCTCTAAGCCTAGAAATGTCTTCGAGGCGGGAACTACATCTTGCAAGACGCACTGTCCAGTATCTAGCGGTTTTTGCGCATAGTACTTGCTCTGTAGATGCTTACTGAAAGAATAAGTACAAACTCTGAACGCAGATGGCTTTTTTTGCACTCATGCCACCAAAGCATTTACCTAATGGAATTCAGGCAATAGTTCGCTGGGTACAGACCCAAGTTACCATCTGCATGTGTTCTGTATTCTAGATTTTGCCCTCCAGATTGTGTACTTAGCGCCAAGAGGAGAGAGAGAGAGGAGATGAAACTGACCCAGGCACGCCTTGAATGCTGCCTTGAGGGCCTGCAGCGTCTGGGTCCCTGTTTTGGGGGACAGGTGCTGGTCTTGACCCCAGCCACCACAGTGCTGCGGGCTCTGGTAGTGACCCCAGCCGGAGCGTTGGTCAGCTTCCCCTGGGGGCTTTCCCTGCACGGGCAGGGTCGCCGGCCGTCCTCGTCAGTGTGAACTTCGGTGGTGGAGGCTGCTGCGATGCTCACCCTTTCTCCTTTATCTCCTGTGGTTTACCTGGTGCCCTCTTTCACCAGCGCTCTAATTGTTGGGGATCCAGGGTTCCATCTCTGTGGTTATCTGCCCGTGACTCTGTCTTCTGTCCGGGCAGCCTCCTTCAGTCTCCCCAGCCCCCTGGTTTGTTTGTTTTTTTTAAGTTTTATTTATTTCTGAGAGAGAGTGAGTGTGTACGCACAAGCCAGGGAGGGGCAGAGAGAGAGAGAGAGACAAACAGAATGGAAGCAGGCTCCAGGCTCTGAGCAGTCAGTACAGAGCCCGACACGGGGCTTGAACCCATGAACCACAAGATCATGACCTGAGCTGAAGTTGGACGCTTGACCTACTGAGCCACCCAGGCACCCTGCCCCTCAAATCTTTAAATATCTTCTGCTTGGGGTCACTCCATGGGTGGGCCACCTTTCCCTGGATGCTCTTATCCCACAGCCAGCTGCCCACGGACCCTCCACCTGGACAGCCCCTTGGCCTCTCGCACAGGACGTGTCAAAAACCTAAGCACTCCACTGAATGTCACCTGCACCTTGACTGTACCTGGCTGAACGTGTAATCTTGGGCAGGTGGAAATTTATTTACAACGTGTCTGTTACTGTGTTGGGATAAAATTGTCTAGACTTTTGAAACCAGTTATTAACAAAAATATGAAGCCATCCATTCGGTTAAGAAGTGGTCGTTTACTTGCATTGATGGTGTTGACTTACAATGAATAATTGCTTGGTTAACCTGAGAGTTCAAACGTCGTCCTTAGATTTAAGGGGAGATTTGAGGCAACTATCATTCACTTGCAGAACTGAGGCATGTAAGTTGCTTAGTACCCAGTTTTTTAACCTGGAGGAAAGATGTACTGCTCTACTGCTTTGTGAGGGCTTTGTAAGTAACTGTTAGGTTGGCCGCGGCAAACAGTCAGGCAGTGAACTTTCAGATTGTACACAGATACTCTCACAAACGTTAACTTTGTTCACCGGTTTTCCTAGCAGTTTGTAAAGATAATTGCTTTTTGGTATAAAACTGGGGTTGGCAAACTGTTTTGTAACAAGCCAAGTAGTAAATATTCTTGGCTTTGTGGGCCAGGCGACTCATTGCTGTCCTGTAGCCATATGTAAGCAAGTGGGTGTGGTTCTATTGCAGTAACATTTTATTTACAAAAAAGGGGGGGGGGCGCATCTGGCTGGATTTCGCTCATGGGCCATAGTTTGTCAAGCACTAGTAGAGAAAGCAGACAGGGTTAATTGCTGCTGAGATTATTATTACTGTATAGAAAAAAACTAGGTTTAGTATTTAAAGGCCAAGATTTCTTGGGGCGCCTGGGTGGCTCAGTTGGTTAGTATCTGGCTCTTGATTTTGTCTCAGGTCATGATCTCTTGGTTCATGAGTTTGAGCCCTGAGTGGAGCTCTGTGCTGACATCATAAAGCCAGCTTGGGATTCTTTCTTCCTCTCTCTGCCTCTCCCCTGAGTGTGCACTCTCTTTTTCTCTCTCTTAAAATAAATAAACGTTTTTAAAAATGCCACATGTTGCAGAATTCTTTTTATTTGTTTAAATGTTTAATTTTTTTAATTTATTTATTATGAGAGAAAGAGAGACAGCACAAGTGGGGGAGCAACAAAGAAAGAGGGAGAGAGAAACCCAAGCAGGCTCCATGCTACCTGTGCGGAGCCTGACACAGGGCTCGATCTCATGAACCATGAGATCATGACCTGAGCCAAAATCAGGAGTTGGATGCTTAACCAGCTGAAGCACACAGGTGCCCCATTGTTCATTTATTTGAGAGAGAGAGTGCAGGGGAGGGGCAGAGAGACAGGGAGAGAGAGAATTCCAAGCCGACTCCACATTGTCAGCGCAGACCCCAATGGAGGGCTCTGTCCCACAAACCGTGAGATCATGACCTGAGTCAAAATCAAGAGTCAGACACTTAACCACCTGAAATGCCCAGGCGCCCCTGTAGGATCCTTTTTCTGTGAGCTATCCAGCAAAGGCAAATGCATAGAGACAGGAGGTGGGTTAGTGGTGGCCAGGGCTGGAGGGGATCAGGAGGTGACTGCTCACGGCTACCAGGTTTCTTCTGGGTTTAGGACGTGATGGTTCCACAGTTCTGTGAATATACTAAAAAGTCATTCACTTGTATATTTTATGTGAGTGAGTTTTCTGGTATTTGAACTCTCTCTCAGTAAAGCAGTTACAAGAATCTAGGCCTGGGATTAATGTATGAGAAACAGTACATAATAAAAATAACCCATCATTATTGTTTGGATAAAGGATTTCCAGAAAAGGGCCCTGTATCTTTAGATCCACCGTTTTGGGTCGTGCGTGTTCCGGAGCGCATGCGCTCTTTCCTGTTCCCTCGGTGAAGGTAGCCCACGTCCCTGCAAAGGCAGCGCTGGGTGAGGGATGTGTCCCTCATTCGTCAAATAGGAATCTGCGCAGCCTCAGGGCGTAGATGGGGTCCTGGCCGATCCCAGAGCCAGTCATAGAGCTGTGGGCGGCACACGTCACAGGCACGTTGCTCCTGGCTGACTTCTGGGGACTTGCTTTGTTTGTTTGGAGGCTCATGGCACGTGCGTCTTTGTTGCAGATTGAAGAAGGAAGTAAAGCTGCGGCAGTGGACAAGTTACTGGCCGGGGACGAGATCGTCGGCATCAACGACATTGGTCTCTCAGGGTTTAGACAGGAGGCGATTTGCCTGGTGAAGGGCTCTCATAAAACCCTGAAGCTGGTAGTGAAAAGGTAAGACCCACGCCTCGTGCCATTTTCACAAACAGAAGTGAGTAAAATAGCAAAAGGTGAAGCTAGGTCTGCTGATCTGTATCACTGCAAGCAAATCCCGGTTTGGACTTAAGGGGTGTGTGTGTGTGTGTGTGTGTGTGTGTGTGTGTGCGCGTGTGTGCACGCATGTGTGTGTGTGCCCGCGCGTGCGCGCGCGCGCGCTCATGACCATAAATGTCTACTCCTTGGCCAAGGGTGAATCCAGCATCCAAAACTTAAAAGATGCCTTCTTCTAGTACTATGCATTGTTTATTTGATACATTAAGTGAATTTGAATGCTTTTTTCTTTTCTTTTTTTGATTTAAAATCAAGTTAGTTAACGTACAGTGTGGTGTTGGTTTCAGGAGTAGAACCCAGGGATTCATCGCTTACATATGACACCCAGTGCTCATCCCAACAAGTGTCCTCTTAATGCCCATCACCCATTTTCAGCACCCCAGTCAACCCTCAGTTTGTTCTGTGTATTTAAGAGTCTCTTACGGTTTGCCTCCCTTTCTGTTTTTATCTTATTTTGCCTTCCCTCTCCCTGGGTTCGTCTGTTGTGTTTTTTAAATTCCACTTATGAGTGAAATCACATAATATTTGTCTTTCTCTGAGTTATTTCGCTTAGCATCATACATTCTAGTTCCATCCACACTGCTCCACTGGCAAGATTTTATTCTTTTTCATCACGATGGAACATATTCCATTGTATACATAAACCACATCTTCTTTATCCATTTGTCAGTTGATGGACATTTAGGCTCTTTCCATACTTTGGCTATTGTTGATATTACTGCTGTAAATACTGGGGTGCATATGCCCCTTCAAATCAGCATTTTTGTATCCTTTGGATAAATACCTAGTAGTGCAGTTGCTGGGTCAGAGGGTAGTTCTATTTTCAGTTTTTTGAGGAACCTCCATACTGTTCTCCAGAGCGGCTGCACCAGTTTGCATTCCCACCGACGGTGCAGGAGGGTTCCCCATTCTCCACATCCTCGCCAGCATCTGTTGTTTCCTGAGTGGTTAATTTTAGCCACTCTGACCGGGTGTGAGGTGGTATCTCATTGCGGTTTTGATTTGTATTTCCCTGATGATGAGTGACGTTGAGCATCTTTTCATGTGCCTGTTAGAATGCTTTTCTCTTTTCTTCAGCCGTATGTAGGTTATTCTGTTAGGGAGCTGCACTGACGCTTCAGATGAAGTGTTGTTACCTCTTGTTTCCACAAGGTGGCAGGCTACTGCGTTTTCGCCTTAAAGGAAAATGGTGCAGGGCTGCCTGTACACTTGTCAGCTACCGGGAGTTTTTAGCGCTGTGCTGAGGTCTGGGGGGAGCGCGCTGCCTGTTCCTGCAAATCAGATTGCAGAACTTTGGAGGACTTGAAGTGGTTAGAAAAGGGGAATGAGGGGC
Organism: Puma concolor; assembly: GCF_028749965.1. NCBI lineage: Eukaryota > Metazoa > Chordata > Mammalia > Carnivora > Felidae > Puma > Puma concolor. The sequence goes on from NW_028240258.1 coordinate 341,577, forward strand.
GTGATGTTTTTATGCACAGGAGCGACCCTGAACCCCCATAAAGGTACTTGTGATTTCTTGTCTTCAAATAGAAGTAATTCTCTACCTTGCATTTTGTAGTTGGCTAATTCACACTAAAGTGTTTGCATGCCCCTCCTCTTTTTTTTTAAGTGGAATTAGTGTATTCTTTCAAGTTTAACTGTAAATTTTAAAAAATAAATGGACTCAGGAGCCTGAGTGGCTCAGTTAAGCGTCCGACTTCGGCTCAGGTCATGATCTCATGGGTTTGTGGATTCGAGCCCCGCGTCGGGCTCTGTGCTGACAGCTCGGAGCCTGGAGCCTGCTTCGGATTCTGTCTCTCTCTCTCTCTCTCTCTGTCTCTCTCCCTTGCTCGCTCTCTCTCTGTCTCTCTCTCAGAAATAAGTAAATAAACATTTTCTAAAAGTGTGTTAAAAAAAAATAAACGGACTGAAGCATTTACTTCCATTTTTAATACAAGTAGACTTGAAAGCCTATTCCCAAAGGAATTCACTTTTTATTTTTTATTTTTTTTTAATGTTTATTTATTTTTGACAGACAGAGAGACAGAGCATGAGCGGGGAAGGGGCAGAGAGAGAGAGGGAGACGCAGAATCCGAAGCAGGCTCCAGGTTCCTAGCCGTCAGCACAGAGCCCGACGCGGGGCTTGAACCCACAGACCGCGAGATCATGACCTGAGCTGAAGTCGGATGCTCAACCGACTGAGCCACCCAGGCACCCCTCACTTTTTTTTTTTTTTTTTTTTGACTGAAACCATATCCAAGGAGGAGGCTCAGAAACAAGGAAGAAAAAACTCTATTTCATTGCCACACTGAATTAACAACTTCATTTCCAAGTGGTACAGACTACCCTCTCTGTAAATCAGAAAAATAAACTCTTAGATGGGCAGTTTGGGAGCCCTTTGGAGAGGATGAGATAGGAGAGACACCGTCATATTGTATAATTATTCCTTTGTGGTCACGTTAACGACCTTTCTAAGGCAGGATACGTGTTCTAGGATTTAGTGGTGCTTAGTGCAGTAATGATGATGCAAAGGGAAGCGTGCTCCACAGAGGTGAGCTGGGTGTTATCAACTGCCTCGGGGAGTCCTTACCAGCTCCCCAGCTGATTGAGGTTGCCCTCTATCGTCTCTCATAGGAATCTGCGGGTTTACTTGAAAATGAGACAGTAGTTTTTTTTTAATGTCTATTTATTATTTGTTTTGGGAAGCGGGGGAGGGGGGGGCAGCGAGAGGGAGGGAGAGAGAATCCCAAGCAGGCTCCGCTGTGCCAACGCAGAGCCCGACACGGGGCTTGAATTCACAGACTGTGAGATCGTGACCTGAGCCAAAACCAAGAGTCAGACGCCTGACAAACTGAGCCAGCCCCCCTCCCCCGCCCCCTGAGGCGCCCCCTGAGATGGTAGGCTCTGGCTGTTTTGTTGGCAGAGATCTAACAGTTAGCAAGACCCATCGGTGAGATTGTGGGGAACCAGCATGTATTTGATACAATGCCGATTGGACTACAGGTTAGACAGACTTTCCGACGAGTAGTTTGGCGACATGTTTCAAAAGGCAGGTCTTGGACCCACAATTTTCGTTTCTGGGATCCTAGATACTCAGCAAAGGGAAATTACTGAGGTGAATTAGAGACCACCCAAACTGTAAAGTGCTGCTGTTACCAATGATGTCAGTGTTTCCTGACATGGGAAGGCGCCCCACAAAGTCCAGGTGAGTGGAACACGTAAGAGCAGTCAGAGAACTGTGTATGTCCCATTCTCACAAGGTTGTTCAGTTGGTTTGTTAGGTATGCTTCACGCCATCATGCAGCCCAGCATAGGGCGTGAGCCCAAGACCTGAACTGAGATCAAAGGTCAGATGATTAAGGGGGTGCCTGGGTGGCTCGATCGGAAGCGTCTGCCTTCGCTCAGGTCATGATCTCATGGTTCGTGAGTTCGAGCCCCACGTAGGTTCTGTGCTGACAGCCCGGAGCCTAGAGCCTGCCTCAGGTTCTGTGTCTCCCTCCCTCTCTGCCCCTCCCCCACTCATACTGTCTCTGTCTGTATCTCTCCGTCACTCTGTCTCTCTCTCTCTTAAAAGTAAACATTAAAAAAAAAAGAGGGGGCACCTGGGTGGTTCAGTCGGTTAAGCGTCCGACTTTGGCTCAAGTCATGATCTCACGGCTTGTGGGTTTGAGCCCCGTGTCAGGCTCTGTGCTGACAGCTCAGAGCCTGGAGCCTGCTTTGGATTCTGTCTCCCTCTCTCTCTGCTCCTCCCCAGCTTGTGCTCTGTCTCTCTCTCTCTCTCCCTCCCTCTCTCTCTCTCTCTCAAAAATAAATAAACATTAAAAAAAAATTTTTTTTAAAAGAGTCAGACATTTAACCCACAGAGCCACCCAGATGCCCCATTGTTAGTTTTAATTTTTAAAGATATTGTGGTACAATACATATAACAGAAAATTTACCATCTTGGGAATGCAAGCTGGTGCAGCCACTCTGGAAAACAGTATGGAGGTTCCTCAAAAAACTAAAAATAGAACTACCCTACGACCCAGCAATGGCACTATTAGGCATGTATCCATGTGATACAGGTGTGCTGTTTCAAAGGGACATGTGCACCCCCATGTTTATAGCAGCACTATCGACAATAGCCAAAGTATGGAATGAGCCCAAATGTCCATCGATGGATGAATGGATAAAGAAGATGTGGTACATATATACAATGGAGTCTTACTCGGCAATCAAAAAGAATGAAATCTTGCCATTTGCAACTACGTGGGTGGAACTGGAGGGTATTATGCTAAGTGAAATGAGTCAGTCACAGAAAGACAAATATCCTATGACTTCACTCACGTGAGGACTTTAAGAGACAAAACAGATGAACGTAAGGAAGGGAAACAAAAATAATCTAAAACCAGGCAGGGGGACAAAACAGAAGAGACTCCTAAATATGGAGAACAAACTGAGGGTAACTGGAGGGGGTGTGGGAGGGGGGATGGGCTAAATGGGGAAGTGGCACTAAGGAATCTACTCCTGAAGTCGTTGTTGACTATATGCTAACTAATTTGGATAAAAATTTAAAAAAAATAAAAAATAAAATAAATAAATAAAAGTATATTTATCATGGTGAGCAATAAAAAAAAGAAAATTTACCATCTTAAACATTTTTAAATGTACATTTAAGTAACATATTACATATTACTTTTATAGTACTTTATAAATTATATTATTATACTCACAAGTTATGTTTATAACAATAAAAACTAGCATTAAAAAAAGCTCACTGCGGGGCGCCTGGGTGGCGCAGTCGGTTAAGCGTCCGACTTCAGCCAGGTCACGATCTCGCGGTCCGTGAGTTCGAGCCCCGCATCGGGCTCTGGGCTGATGGCTCAGAGCCTGGAGCCTGTTTCCGATTCTGTGTCTCCCTCTCTCTCTGCTCCTCCCCCGTTCATGCTCTGTCTCTCTCTGTCCCAAAAATAAATAAACGTTGAAAAAAAAAAAAAAGCTCACTATTTTTAATTTTTTATATTAAAAATTTTTTCTTAATTTAAAAAAGTTTTTAAATTAAGTTTATTTAGGGGTGCCTGGGTGGCTCAGTCGGTTGAGCAACCGACTTCGGCTCAGGTCATGATCTCATGGTTTGTGAGTTTGAGCCCCATGTCAGGCTCTGTGCTGACAGCTCAGAGCCTGGAGCTTGCTTTGGATTCTGCGTCTCCCTCTCTCTCTCTGCCTCTCCCCCACTCATGCTCTGTCTCTGTCTCAGAAATAAATAAACAATAAAAAAAATAAAAAAAAATAAATTAAAGTTTATTTTGAGAGAGACAGTGTGAGTGGGGTAGGGCAGAGAGAGAGGGAGAGAGAGAGAATCCCAAGCAGGCTCCGTGCTGACAGCACAGAGCCCAGCACGAGGCTTGAACTTGCGAAACCATGACCTCATGATCTAAGCCTGAAACCAAGAGTCGGACACTTTAACCAGCTGAGCTCCCCAAGCACCCCAGCTCGTTGCATTTTTAAAGAGGAAAAGCTTTGGGGGTTCAGTGTGCCTGTGCTCGTAGGAGTCAGCAGGAGGGTTGGTCCCCAGGAAACCGTCAGCTGTGCACCCTGTTCTGTTCTAGGCAGTGCCCCAGAGAAGGTCTGTTTATTGCTCTGTGATCGGAACAAGAAGAAGGACCCTAAGAAGGCAGGTGTTGGAGTGCTGGCTACGATATACTCTAAGGCTAACATGTACTTCTGCATTTATTCAGTTCTTAAAGTAACACCAGGGCGCAGTCGACTCCCCGGGCTCAGAAGGGCATTGGGTGGACCAGGGGTCTTGCACCTCTGTTGTGTGTCTCCGGAGAGCAGCATTGGCACTCACTGCTGATCTTGGGCTTCTTTGTATCATACACGTTCTTGTGCACTTAACGTCTGTTTCCGCAGAGATCGTTCCGGGTTGACTGTGCTGAGGTCTGAGTCGCGATTTCTCTTAACGACCCCACGCTGCTCCACAGTCTGGATCCTCCGCTGTTCTACAGAACCTCTGTAGACGGATATTTCTGGTGCCTCTGGTGAAAGCCTGTAACTGCAGCATGTGGTGTCTCTGTACCCGAGTCTCTGTACCTGTACGTACAGGTCGTTGCAGTCCATTTCCAACCTGGGGTTCTTGAATCAGAAGTTTGGGGAGCACGAACTGCGACAGCCACCTCCAAATTTCTCGGGCCGCTTTTCAGGCTCACGTCCACTCTAGCAGAGGTTATTTTCAGTTTAGTTCTGTACTCTTTTCGAATGTGACGGGTGAAAAATGGCTTCATTGGTTAAATGAGCATTTTTCAGGGCACCTGGTGGCTCAGTCAGTTAAACATCTGACTCTTGATTTCGGCTCAGGTCATGATCTCACGGTTTGTGAGGTTGAGCCTCGCATCTGCGCTGTTAGCGTGGACCCTGCTTGGGATTCTCTCTCCCTCTCTCCGCCCCTCCCCTTCTCTCTCTTATGCACACTCTATCTCAAAAATAAAATAAACATTTTTAAAAATTCAAAACAGGGGCGCCTGGGTGGCGCAGTCGGTTAAGCGTCCGACTTCAGCCAGGTCACGATCTTGCGGTCCGTGAGTTCGAGCCCCGCGTCGGGCTCTGGGCTGATGGCTCAGAGCCTGGAGCCTGTTTCCGATTCTGTGTCTCCCTCTCTCTCTGCCCCTCCCCCATTCATGCTCTGTCTCTCTCTGTCCCAAAAATAAATAAACGTTGAAAAAAAAATTTTTAAAAATTCAAAACAATTTAAATGGGCACTTTTCATTATGAATGAAGTTGGGCCTCTTCCCTTATATTTAGAAGCTTTTTTTTTTTTTTTTTTTTTTTAAGTAGAGGAACATCTTTAAGGATATCAGAATGATCGGAATTCTGTTCCAAGCAAAGCATCTATGCCACAGAGAACTGGCCAGTGGAGGGACAGGGAGGAGATGCAGGGCGCCTGCTAGCTGATGGAGGTGACGAGATATCTAAATAAAAGACTCTTGGGGAGAAGGAAGAGACTTTTGCCCCGAAGGATTGATGGGAGCCACTGTGTAGAACTCCACTTTTGTGTTCTGTATGTCCAGTTTTCTTTAAATGAGGGGTGCACAGGATAATTTTCTGGTTTAGATGGGAATTAATGTTGTTTTTTTTTTAATTTTTTTTTTTAACGTTTATTTATTTTTGAGACAGAGAGAGACAGAGCATGAACGGGGGAGGGTCAGAGAGAGGGAGACACAGAATCTGAAACAGGCTCCAGGCTCTGAGCAGTCAGCACAGAGCCTGACGCGGGGCTCGAACTCACGGACCGCGAGATCTTGACCTGAGCCTAAGTCGGCCGCCCAACCGGCTGAGCCACCCAGGCGCCCCGGGAATTAATGTTTTAAGCAATACGTATAACAAGATAATGATTGTTCACTTCTGTTTTTATGAAAACATACTTTATTTTGATCATTTTTTAAAATATATATTTGACATATACCATTGTGCAATTTGAAATACTTTTAATAACACTTAGGTATTACAACAATTTTTAAAATAACTTTGTATTAATTTTTAATACGATATGTTGATATTATTTTTTGCCTAATAGAAAAAAGTCTAAGGGGTGCCTGGGTGGTTCAGTTAAGAACCCAACTCTTGATTTCAACTCAGGTCATGATCCCAGGGTCATGGGGTGGAGCCACATCTGGCTCTGTGTTGAGATTCTGTCAGTCTCTTTGCCCCTCTCCCCTGCTTGCTCTCTCTCTCTCTCTCTCTCAAAAAAAAAAAAAAATTAAAAAGTCTGAAATGGTGCTTTGTTCAGAAACATGAATGAAATTCTGTAACCTGGTTAATTAGTTAGTATGGGTCTGTTGCTGTCACCCAGCACATGGCAACTCACTGCTACAAAATCCTGAAGATGCTCAGAGGAAGGACCACTAAAACTTCAAACTGAGTTTTACGTTGTCCTTATTACAGAGGCACCAGTGGGTACTTTTAAAACAATTTCTCTGGAATTGGTAATGTGTATTCTTCTCTGCCTAAATTTAAATCTCTGTTTAAAGCCTGCCATTCTCCTCCTTCTCCATCCCCAGGCAACCACTTACCGGACTTCTGTCTCACAGATCAGTTAGCATTTTCTAGAACTTTATGTACAGCTGCAAAGTAAATCATGTGCTCTTAAAAATACAAAAGACAAAACCCGACCAGTTTATAAAAAAGCATTCTGGGGGTGCCTGGGTGGTTCAGTCGGTTAAGCATCTGACTTCAGGCTAGGTCATGATCTCACAGTTTGTGAGTTCGAGCCCCACATCGAGTGAGCTCAATGTGCTTCGGGTGAGCCCTGCTTCTGTTTCTCTCTGCCCCTCACTCACTTGTGCCCCCTTTCTCTTTCTCTCTTTCTCTCTCTGTCTCTCTCTCTCTCAAAAAAAAAAAAAGGCACTCTGTAAATTATTCATAGACTGAACCACAAACACATAAATATCCTGTGTTGCCCTGCCCGAGAGTATGGCCAAATGATGAATTAGCTTGCTCAACTCTTATTTAACTTGATTGTACTCCCAGCCCGTCCTCAGAGGCCCAGAGAAGGGCTGACATTTATGACAAAGACTGAGAGTGGCCAGTGCAGGTATGGTGGTTCTCGGAGGTTCTGGGGAAATGTACCTCCGTGCAAACTACGTACCCAGAGTTTCATGAGTAGAAACAGCTGTTCACATGCTAACTCCTTCCTGCTAGTATATCTCTTTACCCGTAGGCTTGTTTTGTTTCGTTGTGTGTGGTGATCAGGGGAGCGAGCAGGCAGGATGGGATCGAGGGAGGCCGCTTGGACAAAGCCGTGGCGTCTGGTTTCCTGGGCCGTGGGCAGTGCTATCTTGTCATCGCTTAGGAGCCGGGAAGGGAAGGTGAGTCAGGAGGTGCGAGTGGCTCTTACCTCTCCCTGTGAAGTTTCTTTCCCAGACACAAGAGAGAGAGCGCTTCCTTTCTCCCCATGTGGGGTCAGCTGGAAACAGAGACCTGTAACCGTGATCCCCACCAAGTGCACATCTGTTCTCCTGCACGATGTCCAGGTGGTCAGGGAGGGGGCGGGGGTGTCTGCCCGGGAGTCAGGTGAACTGTTAGGCCATGAAGAGAGGCTGAGCTGAAAGCTCCTGCCTAGATCTTCCCTCCGGGCTACTCTGTTGTTCCAACTTTGCTTGGCGGAGGAAGGAAGTGCTACTCACGGGAAAGTTCGGGGCAGATGCGGTAACCTTTTCTTCTGTGTCGCTGACAGTTGTCATCTGCACCTTTGTCCTGTGTGTCCAGGCCACCTCCCTGGGAGAGCTGCCGGGCGGGTCTGGAGTGGCTCCTGTGCCCCTGTTTTCACAGACAGCCACGGCTGTTGTCCTGGGCAGGCACAGAGGGTACACCATGTGGCATTTTCCTGGTCCTACTAGCCGAGTAGATCAGCCTCGGTTGTGGGAGATGTGCTCAGGGTCTGCCTGATGCGCACAGCGTGTTGGGAAAGGGGGCGTCTTGCTCAGACCTGGGGTTAAGGCTGCTGCGCTCTGATCCTATCGAATGTGCACTGAAATGGCATGAAGAGTGCTGGGACACAGTCCTCTCTCTTTGGAGGCAAAATTACCATAGCCTCAGCTTCTAAAATGTACATATAATTTCAAATATCCTCGGGAAAATTTCTTTTAAATACCACGCTATCCATTACTTTGGAAAGCTTGCAACTGCTCTGGCTTTTTTTTTTCTTTCAACTTTGTATGGGAACAGATAGTTTTGGTTACAACGAAACACGCCTGCCCACCTCATCATTTATGGTACTCTCAAACCATCATCCGGTGTTGCAGGTAGTTTTGCCGGGTCTGGATTATCGATAGGGTTGGTTCATGTGATTTTCTGCCTCTTTGCCGGCGGCCCTAAATCCTTTTGTGTCTCTAATTACAGCCCCTAAACTTGCGTTCAGGAGCAGATTAACGCCCAAGGGTAGAGGTTCTCCGCTGGAGGCTGAAAGGGTTAGCCAGACTTCGGGCCGAGTTAGAGATTTCAAGAAAGGGACTTTCAAATCTAGTGACAACAGCTGTGCTCGCTAGGAGCACATTTCTTGCAGCCTGCTTTGTTTTCTGGATGCCACTAAGCTGCAGTGAACTCCGCACCGCCCCTGTGTTGTGCTGGGAGCCCCTCTGCTCCTGGCTCCTTGGAGCTATCCTGCAGCAGGTGGGTCTGCACGCAGCCCTGACATTGGTTGGCACCGATGTTCTTGGAAGCAGCTATGCGTGGCGATGCGGCAGGATTACAGGCAGGGCTAGGGCGTCGGCAGGCTTCGTTCCTCCCCGCTTCCCTCCCAGGAGCTCTTCCTGGCCCAGAAACCATATATGTGTTTTGCTGGAGGGTGTGTGCCTTGGTGGGGGTGTCGGCAAAAACCTGTGCTTTCGAAGGGTCTGCCATCATTTGTTCGAGTCTCAGGGGAAAAGTTTCTATTTCGAGCATGTTGGGGGTTACAGCCGTTTGCAAATGCTCGTACCCAGAGACTTACGCTGGACAGACACCCTGTCTTGGGGCTGTTTTCCATTCTTTGTTATTAAATGGAATCAGGAGAAAAAAGAAAAACATGCAGATCAGAGTTGTTTTATTTTGGGAAAAGTTGCTTCTATTCCAATTTAGCCTCATTGTATGGCTTGAGCAATTTAATCAGGTGAATTTCCAATTAAGTGAGGTTATTTCATATTCTAAGTCAAATAGAAAGTGGAACAAAGTTAAGATTTTGTTTTTCATTGCAAAGCATGTAAGTGATGTTTATAAAGTTTATCGTGAAAACATCGATGGTTTCTGTTATGTTAAGACATGCAGAGAAAGGTTTTTTTTTTTACTTCTTTCATATATGACTCATCAGCACTGTTGCTAATGCTTAGAGCTATTTATAATTAGTTTTACTAATGGTTGCACATTTGAATATCCTGAGTTTCTTTGCCAGAAAATCCATTCTCTTGAAATGTAGCCAGTAGGTTGGGCTGGCACCCTTCTGAAACACTCAGTTGAACTTGCTCGAGCATTAGTCCCTCGAAGTTGTACTGTGAACACAAGTGGGTGAGATAGTCTTTTTTCCCCTTTTTTCTTACATGAATAGATTTATTGACCTGAAGATTTTAAAAGTTAGTAGAAAAACCAAATCGTTTTGGTCTGCTCCAGTTCTGCCTGCGTTCATATGTGACATTAAAAAAATATATGTATCTTTTTAATGTTTATTTGAGACAGTGAGAGGGGGAGACACAGAATCCCAAGCAAGCTCTGTGCTGTCAGCACGGTGCCCGAAATCAAGAGTCAGGCGCTTTACCGACTGATCCACCCAGACGCCCCCGTTATGTGACATTTCTGCACATAACGGCTTCTCTGCGGAAGCACCCAGGAAGAGTGCCGAAGGCTGAAAGACGAACCATGCACCCGCCCTTACTGGGGGAAGGGGAAGGACCAGGGGTGCCCCGGGCCTGTGGAGAGGCGCCCTGCCTCTTTCATTCTGTGGGAATGCTGCCTCTCAGCCTGGCGTTTGTTCCAAATGCAGCTTTGATGTCCTGTATCAGTCTCAGCTCTTTAGGCCGTTTGGGAATTTTTATCTTAATTCTTCTCATGTATAAAGGCAGGAACTCTGTGGCTCGCATCCCATAGGACTATATGGATTCAATCCAGCATGACATCACCGTCCACAGCAGTATGTGTCTGACCACTGCAGGGGAAGGGAGCCCTTTGCCGTTTCTCGAGTGCTCGGCCCTGTGTCTTCATACATTCGTGTAACGTGTTAGAAGCGCTCCGTGCAATCATACCATTAGGTCCTGCCATCCAGGAGCTGCCTGCTGAGGGTGCTCTCATAGGCCTGGATTGGGAAAGCTGTGACAGGTGGTGAGCCAACAGATGTGAGGAGGCCGGGAAGCAGACTGCAGCAGAGTCTTACCTGAGGCTGGGCCACTGACCTGCCCTTGGAAGGCTGAGCCAGGTTTGAGCCGCAAATCTGGTCCTACCTCGGCAATACCAGGGAAGGGCAGAGGGGGTGCAGGCAAACGGACTGCAGGGGGACGGGTGACTAGGTGGCTGGGGGCAGAACGGTGCTGGCCCTGAGCTTGCCTCTGAGCTGCCGGGAGGGCTAGTGCAAGGCCACCAGCCTGCCCACATGTGTCTCCAGCTGATGCCCATGCTGCTGGCCCTGGGGCACCCTCCAGACCACAGCTTGGCTAGATGCCTGAGAGTGTGGGAGCTTGGGCTCCTGTGGCAGCTGCGAGCAGTTGAAGGTTCCGGAGTGAGAGCAAGAGCTGTCTAGAGCAGCGTGGCTAGGAGGTTGATCTAGCAGGAGGTAGGCAGACCAGCAGAGGGAGAGGCTGGTCAGGACGTAGTCATCCACAGGCTTGGCTGGGTCAGAACAAGGTTCATTTTGTGTTTGTAGAGTGCTGGTTTTTATGTGTTTCCTTTGGAAGGACTAAAAAGGGTGCTTGCAGTCACCTTCTCCAGTGCACGCTCCCCCCCCCCACCACCACCTTCCACCTCCCCTGCTGGCCTGTACCCCCTCCTTTCCTTGAATTCTAAAGTCTTCACACAGGGCTGTTCCCCTCACCCACGGGTCACCGAGGCACCTTTGCAGTCCTGCCCAGACCACCCCTTCTCTGAAATCCAGGCCTCTTCCCCCCTCGAGCCCCCCGATTCTTTTCTCTAAGATGCCCCCAACGGATCACTATTGATTTCCTCCCGCCAAGGAGCCTTCCCCAACCCCAGGGTTGCCTAAAAGCCCCAGATCCCATCATAACCCCTGGCACAATGCACACCCAAAGCCAAGGCACCTGGCCTCCCCCTCTGGCCTCCCCGGCCTCCCAGCCAGCGGGCCCAGTACAGTCAGGCTGACGCAGCTTGTGGTGACCAAGCACAGACTGTTTGTTTTGTGAGATGGTGCCTGTTGGCTTCATTCTAAAAGACTATGAAAATAACCCAGCACTCACGAAATTTTTTTTAGGCAAGGAAGGGATTCTGTTCTTTATGAGAATGACAAACATTTCACTGAAGCATTTATTTTAATAATTCCTTTTTTGTTGTTTATTTATTTATTTTTTTTTTATAAATTTTTTTTTCAACGTTTATTTATTTTGGGGACAGAGAGAGACAGAGCATGAATGGGGGAGGGGCAGAGAGAGAGGGAGACACAGAATCGGAAACAGGCTCCAGGCTCCGAGCCATCAGCCCAGAGCCCGACGCGGGGCTCGAACTCCCGGACCGCGAGATCGTGACCTGACTGAAGTCGGACGCTTAACCGACTGCGCCACCCAGGCGCCCCAATAATTCCTTTTTTAAGAGAGAGAGTGCACACGAGCAGGGGAGGGGGGCAGAGAGAAAGGGGGACACAGAATCTAAAGCAGGCTCCAGGCTCTGAGCTGTCATCATGGAGCCCGATGCAGGGCTCGGACTTCCGAACCATGAGATCATGACCTGGGCCGAAGCCAGACGCTTAACCGACTGAGCCACGCAGGCGCCCCTGGATTCATTCTTAATTTTAAATGATACGCTAGCATTTTTCATATTTGTGGTGTAAACCCTGTCCTTCCAAAAATCCCCCAAAGACTACCTCGCTTATAAAATTATTTCTAAAAATTGAAGTAAATTTTTATTAATCTTGGTATGTAATTTGTGGGAAAGGCTTCAGGGGAACAACCCTCATTAGGATGAATAATTTCATCTGTAGGAGTAGAAAATGTTCGTAGCCAGTACTATGGCTTTTCTGTATTTATATGAAAGGAATAGTAAGCACTGATTAGAGGTGCCATTTGGGAAGAGTGACAGTGGCATGAGAGAATACTCCCAAAACCAGGCGGGCCGCAGAGTGAAATGGAGACACAGAGTCTGCAGGCTTCTCCAAATTGTCTAGAGACAGAGAGGAGGTCGTGCAGAGGGCTGTCTTTAGATCATGGCTTCTTTTCCTTGGGTGTCTTTCTGGCCTTTTAATTTTTAAATATTCCATATTTTCTACAATAAGCATGTGTTTTAAGGATTCCAAACATCAACAGCCGTTTGAACAAACAGGGTTCCTTTCCTATATACACTGGGCTGACCCTGGCCTGGTGTGAGCACGGACGAAGCCCCACTGCCTATCCAGTGATTCTGGGATTGCGCAGCCCCCGGCTCAACGTGGGGCGTTGCTGGTCCATCTGTCACATCCCTGCCCACAGCACCTGCTCAGAAGCAGGACCTTCGGCATCTCTGGGTTGGGCTGCACAGGCCTTTGTGGCTCTCGCGCTCCCATTCGCCCCTCATGGCTGTTTGTGAGGCCAGAAATCACCCTCTGTGTTTCTCCCTCCCAGAATGGGCTTCCTTACCGGTCTCTCCAGTTGGCTCACATCTGACTGCGGCCAAGGAAGGAGCATTCTTTCGGTAGCGTCCCTATTCATTCCCGTTCGATATTTGTCTTGGGGCTGTCTCCACCGTAGCAGACATCCCACAGGAAGGAGTGATTCGGGACTGGTTTGCTGTATGCCATTTTGCATTTACTCCCTTCTTTGTTTTTATTTATTATTTTTCTTCCAGGGGGAATGCTTTTTTTTTTTTTTTTAATCTTTGTAATATAATTTACTGTCAAATTGTGTAACATACGGTGTGTAAAGCATGCTCTTGGTTTTTGGGGTAGATTCCCATGGTTTATCGCTTACATACAGCACCCAGTGCTCATCCCAACAAGCGCCCCCCTCAATGCCCATCACCCATTTTCCCCTCTCCCCCCCTCCATCAACCCTCCGTTTATTCTCTTCATTTAAGAGTCTCTTATGGTTTGCCTCCCTCCCTCTCTGTAACTATTTTTTTCCTTCTCTTCCCCCATGCTCTTCTGTTAAGTTTCTCAAGATCCACATATGAGCAAAAACATACAGTATCTGTCATTTTCTGACTCATTTATTTCACTCAGCATAATACCCTCCAGTTCCTTCCACGTTGCTGCAAATGACTGGGTTCCATTCTTTCTCATTGCCAAGTAGTACTCCATTGTATATATAAACCACATCTTCTTTATCCATTCATCAGTTGATGGACATTTAGGCTCTTGCCATAATTTGGCTATTGCTGATAGCGCTGCTTTAAACATGGGGGTACATGTGCCCCCATGAATCAGCACTCCTGTATCCTTTGGATAAATTCCTAGTAGTGCTATTGATGGGTCATAGAGTAGTTCTATTTTTAATTTTTTGAGGAGCCTCCACACTGTTTTCCAGAGTGGCTGCACCAGTTTGAATTCCCACCAACAGTGCAAGAGGGTTCCCGTTTCTCCACATCCTCTCCAGCATCTATATAGTCTCCTGATTTGTTCATTTTAGCCACCCTGACCAGTGTGAGGTGGTATATCAGTGTGGCTTTGATTTGTATTTCCCTGATGGTGAGTGACGTTGAGCATCTTTTCATGTGTCAGTTGGCCATCTGGAGGTCTTCTTTGGAGAAGTGTCTGTTCATGTCTTCCACCCATTTCTTCAGTGGATTATTTGTTTTTCAGGTTCTGAGTTTGATAAGTTCTGTATAGATTTTGGGTACTAGCCCTTTATCCGATATGTCCTTTGCAGATATCTTCTCTCATTCTGTCGGTTGCCGTTTTGTTTTGTTGATTGTTTCCTTCACTGTGCAGAAGCTTTTTATCTTGATGAGGTCCCAATAGTTCATTTTTGCTTTTAATTCCTTGTCTTTGGTGATGTGTTGAGCAAGAAATTGCTGGGGCTGAGGTCAAAGAGGTAGTTGCCTGCTTCCTCCTCTAGGGTTTTGATGGCTTCCTGTCTCATATTTAGGTCTTTCATCCATGTTGAGTTTACTTTGGGTATGGTGTAAGAAATGGTCTAGTTTCATTCTTCTGCATGTTGCTGTCCAGTTCTCCCAGCACCATTTGCTAAAGAGACTGTCTTTTTTCCATTGGATAGTCTTTCCTGCTTTGTCAAAGATTAATTGGCCATACATTTGTGGGTCCAATTCTGGGTTCTCTATTCTATTCCATTGGCCTATGTGTCTGTTTTTGTGCCAATACCATACCGTCTTGATGATTACAGCTTTGTAATAGAGGCTGAAGTCTGGGATTATGATGCTTCCTGTTTTGGTTTTCTTTTTCAATATTACTTTGGCTATTCGGGGCTTTTGTGGTTCCATACAAATTTTAGGATTGTTTGTTCTAGCTTTGAGAAGAACGTCGGTACAATTTTGGTTGAGATTTCATTGTGTTTTATTATTACTTTAAAAAAATTTAATGTTTATTTTTGAGACAGAGAGACAGAGCATGAGCAGGGGAGGGGCAGAGAGAGAGGGAGACACAGAATCTGAAGCAGGCTCCAGGCTCCGAGCTGTCAGCATGGATCCTGATGTGGGGCTCGAACTCACAAACGGTGAGATCATGACTTGAACTGAAGTCAGACGCTTAACCGAGTGAGCCACCCAGGCACCTCTGTATTTTATTATTTAAAAAAAAATTTTTTTTAAGTTTATTTATTTACTTTGTGCGTGAGAGAGACAGAGGGAGCAGGGGAGGGGCAGAGAGAGAGGGAGAGAGAGAAAATCCCAAGCAGGCTCTGCACCGTCAGCACAGAGCCCAATGTGGGGCTTGAACTCACGAGCCGTGAGAGATCATGACCTGAGCGGAAGACAAGAGTCGCATGCTTAACCACCTGAGCCACCCCGGCACCCCGCATTTACTCACTTCTAATGCTCATGGCTCTGCGGTGGCCAGGGTGGATACCACTAAGAACCAAGTATGGCATAGTGGTTTCACCCAGGCCCTCAAACTGGGGACTTGTGCTCTCCTGTCCTGGCACATCCTGTGGCCTGTGCACTCCTCAGGGCCCCCACATTTCTGGCGGCTGAATGGCTTAAAGCCACCTGAGTGTGTATCTTGTGCGAGAAGAAAGCCCACGATCTTGTGAAAATGAAGACCTTAAATCTGTTCTTGTTTCTGTTCATCTGGGTCTGACTGAAACGCAGCCAGAGGGACAGTGGCTGTGTGAGACCACCAGGTGGCGCCAGAGAGCTCTTTCCCCACAGCCTGCCAGACCAGCATCCTCACAGCATTGTGATTGAACACTTTTGGATCCAGAACGTCGTCCTCTCTTGTCGGCATGAATCCAGCCATTTTAGGTAGTCAGAGGGGCTGAGAAACAGAAGGTAGCTGGAACCTTCCCAAATACATTCATTATGCACTCGGAAATTCAAAGGACCTGATGAAAAGCCCATTATGTTTTAGGAAAACGTCACTATCCCCAATAGCCAGAATATCCTTATGTGTAGCTTATAGGTACAACCTTTCACTGGGTGATTTGTTTTTTTAAAAGCTCTTAATTTCTACTGTGGTTGTCAACTATGTCTTCTTGAAATAGACATGCATCTATATGTGTTATCTTTTTATTTTATTTTTTAACGTTTAGCTGTTTTTGAGAGAGCGAGAGACAGAACATGAGCAGGGGAGGGGCAGAGAGAGAGAGAGAGAGAGAGGGAGAGAGGGAGACACAGAATCTGAAGCAGGCTCCCAGGCTCCAAGCTGTCAGCACAGAGCCCGATGCGAGGCTGGAACTCGTGAACTGCGAGACCATGACCTGACCTGAGGTTAGATGCTTAACAGACCGAGCCACCCAGGCATACCTGTATTGTCTTTTTATTTTTATTTTTATTTTTATTTTTTTAATGTTTATTTATTTTTGAGACAGAGACAGAGCATGAACAAGGGAGGGTCAGAGAGAGAGGGAGACACAGAATCCAAAGCAGGCTCCCAGGCTCCAAGCTGTCAGCTCAGAGCCCGACGCGGGGCTCGAACTCACGGACTGTGAGATCATGACCTGAACCGAAGTCGGCCGCTTAACCGACTGAGCCACCCAGGCGCCCCTGTATTGTCTTTTTAAAAAGGAGGGAGTGCGTGTACTTTTGGAGCCCTGCTGCCCCCCTCCCCCCAAGTAAGCCAGCACATACCCCAGTCTTGCCATGTGCTGGGTTGGAAGATGTTGCCACAGATTATGAGGCATTTTCTTTTTCAGGCTTCCTTTTTTTATTTGTTTCCTTTGCCTCCACTCTCAGTCTAGTTTATTTCCTTCATTAAGTAAGTATAAAGGAAGGTGAAACACATCCTTGATGCGATAGCACAGAAAATGCCATCTGAACACGAGACTCCTGTAGCCAGAACCTTCCTCACGAGGATTTGGAGAAACTCGATGAGGTACACTTTGGGATTGCAATCCCCTTACTTCTGTGGTGTGATGAAGTTGTCTGTTTTTTTGCTCTTGTTCATGGGGAAACTCCTGAAGTCAACACATTCCACATTTTGCCACCCATCTACTTTTCCTCCTTAAGTATGAGTTGTCAGAACGTTTTTATTTTAACGTTTATGTATTTGTTTTTGAGGGAGGCGCAGAGAGAGAGAGGGAGAGAGAGAAAGAATCCCAAGCAGGCTCCACACTGTCAGCGTGGCTGGGACACAGGAACCATGAGGTCACGACCTGCGCCGAAATCAAGAGTCAGACACTTAAGTGACTCGGCCACTCGGGCACCCCGTGAGTTGTCAGAAGGTTTAAGTTATACATACTTTTCAGATTTCTTTAATACTCTTTACTACTGTTTTGAGAGAGAGTGTGTGTGTTAGAACACACGAGCAGGGCAAGGGCAGAGGAGGAGAGAGAGTCCCAAGCAGGCTCCACACCCAGCCCAGAGCCCATCGTGGGGCTCAATCTCATGACGCTGGGATCATGACCTGAGCCGAAGTCAAGAATCAGACGCTCAGCTGACTGAGCCACCCAAGCACCCCGGGTTTCTTTAATATGCTTTTAACATTAATATCCTTTAATGTCTTTGCCTGCCTGGAAGAATGTCTGCTCTCTGTCAAGCACCTACAGAGGCTCAGTTTGAGCCTCTTGAGCTGCAGACTGGCCACAGTCAGTGAGTTCTGTCCCAAATTGGAGACGTGGAGACAATGGAGACTGGGAGAAGCAGATGCGTGGCTCTCCTCACACACCACCGTTCTCTTGGATGCTCTGTGAACATTTACATGGCAGCTGTAGGGATTTGCGACTGAACCTCCCTTATCGTTCCCAGGCGGTGTAGCCAAAAAAAGAATAAGCCACCGATGGGAGGGTGCGGACAGGGGCGCAGGAGCCCAGGAAGATGCTGCATACGGTGTTCACAAGTCCTGGCTGAACGGACTAGAGCCGTCGTTCTAGGGCATCATGAATGCACACGATGGGGACCCTTAGCTGACTTCACAGACACTCTGAGAGGCTCAGAGGAATGAATGCGCCCCTGCTAGTCTCAGTTAATGTCAAGATGTCTGCGTTTACTTAGTGAAGTGAGTAAATAGAAGTCATCCAGGGATGCCTGGGGGTCAGTCGGTTAAGCATCTGACTCTTGATTTTGGCTCAGGTCGTGATCTCACGGTGCAGGAGTTCGAGCCCTGCAATGGGCTTTGTGCTCACAGTGCAGAACCTGCTCAGGATTCTCTCTCTCTCTCTCTGCCCCTCCCCTGCTCTCTGTCTCTCTCTCAAAATAAATAAATAAACTTTAAAAAAAAAGGAAGTGGTCTAAACTGTGTGTGACCCGGCTGAGCTGGGGACCCCCTGCACTTCTCTCTAGTGCATCTCTCCTCCTCAAGGAGGCTGACGGCTGTGTGCATAGCTATGCTGAAACAGGAAAGACAGAAGAGTCCTTCCGGGGTCCTACTGATGGCTGAGGCGAGGACAGATTTATTTACCTGTTTAGAGCAAAAATTGAAGAATAAGGCTTAGTTCACATTTTGGAGCTCATGACTCTCACTCTGCCTTAGGATGGGTTCTGCATTAATAAAAGTTAACAATTTTTCATATCCAGATACCGTGGAAAGCCCCGGAAGCAATGCTATCAGTCACGCGGGAGTAGCTGTAACATATTTCCGTGTCTCACTCCCATCTTGGCACAGGGTTGTCCTTTATTTGCAATTCCTGAGTTGTCTGCGTTTTTTTTGTTTTGTTGTTTTTTTCAGGAAGAATGAGCTGAGCTGGAGGCCTCACTCCTGGCATGCCACCAAGTTTTCTGATAGCCACCCCGACACATCAGCATCTCCGTTCCCCTCTGCCAGCTCCTGTCCTTCCTGGCATGGCCGTCACCACCCCAGGTAGGCACTGTTTCCCACTGGGATGGACGATATTCGACATTCCACCAACATCCATGACTTCCCAGCCCTGCCACAAGAGCACCTTTCTTGACTTCAGCGTGATTTTCTTGCCTTGCCTTGCCTTGCCTAACAGCACCTTTCTTGACTTCAGCGTGATTTTCTTTTCTTTTCTTTCCTTTCCTTTCCTTTTCTTTTCTTTTCTTTTTTTTTTTTTTTTAACATTTATCTATCTTTGAGACAGAGAGGCAAAGAGTGAGCAGAGGAGGGGCAGAGAGAGAGAGGGAGACACAGAATCTGAAGGAGGCTCCAGACTCTGAGCAGTCAGCATAGAGCCCGATTTGGGGCTTGAACTCATGAACAGCGAGATCATGACCTGAGTCAAAGTCCTATGTTTAACCAACTGAGCCACCCAGGCACCCCTCTTTTTTTTTTTAATTTATTTATTTTGAGAGAGAGAGAGAGAGAGACACAGTGCCAGTGGTGGAGGAGCAGAGAGAGAGGAAGAGAGAGAATCCCAAGCAGGTTCTGCACTGTCAGCACAGAGCCCCATGCAGGTCTCTAACTCACAAACGGTACAGTCGTGACCTGAGCCGAAATCAACAGTCAGAGGCTTTTTTTCTGATGAGGAAAAGCTGCTGACACACCATTACCAGTAGAAATGTCTAAATTCTTCACTGGGTAGGTAGGTGTCCAAGCCTTGAAAACAAAAACTAGGGGCACCTGGGTGGCCCAGTTGGTTAAGCCTCTGACTTCGGCTCAGGTCATGATGTCGTGGTTCGCAAACCCCATGTCAGGCTCTATGCTGACAGCTCAGAGCCTGGAACCTGCTTTGGATTCTGTGTCTCCCTCTCTCTCTTTCCCTGCCCCTGCCCACACTTTGTGTCTCTGTCTGTGTGTGTGTGTGTGTGTCTCTCTCTCTCAAACAAAAAATAATAATAAACATTAAAAAAAAAGAAAACAAAAACTAAAACACCAAGAGCAAGGATGAACAAGTGTGCTTTCTCATTTATGTTGTTTAATAAATCAGGAGCTTGGGGACTTACCTTTTTGGGCTGAATCCCTTTGGGCCAGCCAGGTCGGTGGTCCTGAGCTGAGTGGGAGGGCTGTCCGTCCACCCATGTGCCTACAGCAAGCACCTTTCTTCTGAGAGTTTTACATACACATTAGAAGGCAGAAGCGGGGCGCCTGGGTGGCTCAGTTGGTTGAGTGTCTGACTTCGGTTCAGGTCATGATGTCACAGTTTGTGAACCCGAGCCCCACGTCGGGCTCTGTGCTGACAGCTCAGAGCCTGGAGCCTGCTTGGGATTCTGTGTCTCCCTCTCTGGCTGCCCCTCCCCCCTCACACTCTGTCTTTCTCTGTCTCTCAAAAATAAATAAACATTAAAAAAACTTAAGAAAAAGAAGACAGGATCTGCCTAAGGGTTCGGCAAGTGTATTGCAGCGAGGCTCCCAGGCCGTTCTCTTAAGCATCAACACCCTCTCCCCAGCCCCCAGGGCTCTCCTTACAGAGGAAATCAGGGCTTCACAACCCACATGCCAGGGTGCCATCCAGCGTCGGGGGCCCAGGGGTGCTTTCCCACTGAGCGGGAGACCCAGATGCTGGGAGTTGTAGGTCAGTGAATGGAGGGGGAGTTCTGGGCTACCTGGAGTCCACATTTCAGGGTCAGAAGGGTTAACGTGTCAGGCAGGTGTGTGGCCACACCACAGGGGTGTTGGCTGGAGGAGGCCTCTCCTGGCCACCTTGGGTGAGTGGCCAGCGTCCTCACAAGTCTCATATTAAAAGGATGATGGCTCTGTCTCCCTCTCTCAAAATAAATAAATAAACTTAAAAAAATTTTTTAGAGAGGTGGGAGGTGCCTGGCTGCCTCAGTGGGTTAAGCGTCCGACTTCGGCTCAGGTCACGATCTCATGCTTCAAGCCCAGCCTCGGGCTTCTCACTGACAGTGCAGAGCCTGCTTGGGATGGTCTCTGTCTCCCTCTCACCCTCTCTCCCCCCCTCAAAATAAATAAGTCAACTTAATATTTTTTAAGCAGGGTGGCTTTGGGTGTGTGCGAGCCCATGTATGAGCGTGTATATGTATGTATATGTACAGGTGTATCTGTAAGTGTGGCGTGTGCACATGTATGTAAGTGCATGCATGCGCGTGTGTGCTTGAATGTATGTGTTTGTGTATGTGAGTGTGCGTGCGTATCTGTTATGGAAGGGCATTTGTGCCTGTGTGTGTAGAGCTAACGTAACCATCTCAAAATCAGTTTTTGATCGTTAGTAAACACCGGTCTGCTACAAACTTCTGAAGTACTCCTGTGAAGGCAATACATCTCAATGCATTGACCTGTTGAAAGTGACAGGAGATGATGGTATTTGGAGTCCAGGGTATTTTTGAAAAACCACAGATTGTCAACTGAGTAGTAAAAGTTAAGTGAAAAGTGGGCCTTTTATTTTCATTATCAAAGTGACGTAAAGTAATACGATTTCCATTACGCCCATTTGGTGGTTTGTTGATGAAAGAATCACGTTTGCTGCCCACACGCGTGTGGGAATGGTGCTGGGCACTATTTTTAGCTGCCCAGACCTCAAAGGTTACAGAGAAATCACCTCCAGGGCACTGAGGGGAGGGTGCAGGAGAACCGCCTCCTGTTCTGTCTGAGAAGGGCACTGCTCTGTCCTTTTAGGAAAGGGTATACAAGCCAACGGTCCCCTGCCTTCAGGACAATGTCACTGTCCCCGGTAGCTGCCGTATCCTCTGAGCTTGTAGATGGAGCCCTTGTTGTGTGTTTTCGTTGGTTCTCTTGTTCATTTGTTTGTTTTATAAATGGTCAGTGATGTGCTTTTCTAAATGTTTGTTTATTTTGAGAGAGAGAGAGAGAGCGAGCGAGTGAGCACACAAGAACAGGGGAGGGGCAGAGAGAGAGGGAGAGACAGAATCCCAGGGAGGCTCTGTGCTGTCAGCCCAGAGCCCGACTTGCGGCTCCAACTCACAAACCCTGAGACCGTGACCTGAGCCAACATCAAGGGTCGGACGCTTAACCCACTGAGCCACCCAGGCCCCTTGTGTTTTGTTTTTGTTTTTGTTTTTGTTTTTGTTTTTGTTTTTGTTTTTTTTGGAGAGTGGGTTGCAATTTTATTTTTTATTTATTTTTTTTTTTTCAGTATATGAAGTTTATTGTCAAATTGGTTTCCATACAACACCCAGTGCTCATCCCAACCCTTGTGTTTGTTTTAAGAGTGATTTAGCCAGTTCGGTCTCCTGTGTCCTTGCCCTAATCACACAGTTTTCCCTTTCATCCTGGTTCTCCCCAAACCTAAAGTCGCCAGGGTTGTGGTAGTTTTTCTTGTTTTTTTGTTTCTTACCTTGAAGACTGAATGTTCCAGCTTTGTTGAACTTTACTGAAACCAGTTTTTCTTTTTTTAAATGTTTCTTTTTGAGAGAGAGAGAGAGAGAGAGAGAGAGAGTAGGGCAATGGGTAGAGAGCTAGGGAGACAGAGAATCCCAAGCAGGCTCCACGCTGCCAGCTCAGAGCCCCACACGGGGCTTGAAACCAGAAACTGTAAGATCATAATCTGAGCCAAAATCAAGAGTGGGATGCTCAACTGACTGAGTCACCCAGGCTCCCCACGGAAGCATTTTTAACATACTTGGATAAGTAGTTTTACCATCGAGAGCCATTAGCCTCCTATATACACTGTCACTACCTCATAGAATAACTGATTCCTTAACAAACATATCTCCCAGCTTGTAGCAACAAACCTGATTTTGTATTTCCCTGTCTTAGGCCCCATCCTGCTTCAGAACCAGTATTTTTGGCATTCAGGTACAGCTCCAGTGAACTCTGTCAAGTTAATGAGTCCCCTGAGCACGACAGTGTTTGTTTTGCTAAGAAAGCCTGTGGCTTGGGTCCTTTATCAAATATTCCATTAACTGAGAGTTAAGTGGAGCTCTTGGTACTTTAATATTTGGGTGTGGAAAAGTAACGTTATCTCTGGATTTCCCCTTTTAATTTGAAAATTATCGTTATTTGGGGCACTGGGGCGGCTCACTCGGTTAAGCATCCAACTCATCCTGGTCTCACTGTTCGTGAGTTCGAGCCCCACATCGGGCTCTGTGCTGACAGCTCAGAGCCTGTTTGGGATTCTCCCTCTCTCCCTTTCTCTCTGCCCCTCCCCTGCTCTCTCTTTCTTTCTCAAAATAAATAAATAAACCTAAAAAATTTTTAAAAAGAAAAAAGAAAATTACTTTCATTTGATTGCTTCTTCGGTTTTAGTAATCCATAACAAGAATCCTTTTATACGCTAAACCCCGGGGTTCACAGTCTTGTTCTTTGAGGGGGCTGGTAGGAAATATTTTAGGCTTCATGGGTCTCTGTCAGTTGCAGGTACCCAGCTCTGCCATTGTCGCTCAGAAGCATTCACAAACAGGGGCGCCTGGGTGGCGCAGTCGGTTAAGCGTCTGACTTCAGCCAGGTCACGATCTTGCGGTCCGTGAGTTCGAGCCCCGCGTCGGGCTCTGGGCTGATGGCTCAGAGCCTGGAGCCTGTTTCCGATTCTGTGTCTCCCTCTCTCTCTGCCCCTCCCCCGTTCATGCTCTGTCTCTCTCTGTCCCCCCAAAAATAAATAAACGTTGAAAAAAAAAATTAAAAAAAAAAAAAAGAAGCATTCACAAACAGTGTGTAAACAAATGGCCATAATTGTGTTCCAATCACAGCATATCTGTGAGTGCTGCGATGTGAATTTCCTGTCATTTTCACGGGTCACAGAATAATCTTTTTTAAAAAATGTCTTTAATGTTAATTTATTTTTGAGAGAGAGAGACAGAGAGAGAGAGAGAGAGACAGAATGCGAGCAGAGAAGGGACAGAGAGAGAGGGAGACATAGAATCTGAAGCAGGCTCCATCCAGGCTCTGAGCTGTCAGCACAGAGCCCGACGCGCAGCTCAAACTCACGAGCCGTGAGATCATGACCCGAGCCAAAGTTGAACGCTGAACCCACTGAGCCACCCAGGCGCCCCGGCATCTGGACGTTTCTGTGTGGGGCCAGCTGTGTTCTTGGTCCTGCTCTCCTCATTTGTCCCCTTTACTATTGCTCGCTTCAAAAGCAAACTCTTCTCTCTGGTCCTTTCTTCCTAGTTCTTCCTCCCATGACCTGTCTGGCACGTGGGAGCACACGAATCTGCAGCGTACCTCTGACCACTTTAGTTCCCTGGGGAGCGTCGACAGCCTGGACCACCCTTCCCAGCCCTACCCCTCCAGACGCCTCTCTGCCGCCAGGTCCAATGGCAGCATCGACCACCTGGGCGGCCCGAGCAAGCGGGACTCAGCTTACGGCTCATTCTCCACCAGCTCCAGCACGCCCGACCACACCTTGCCCAAGGCTGATGCGTCCTCTGCGGAGAACATCCTCTACAACGTGGGCCTGGGGGAGGCCTGTAGGCCGGGCGGCCGGCAGGGCCACGCTGCCAGTGACCCCCAGGGCCTGGAGGACAGGCTCGGGTACTTCCCACCCCGGGTCCCCCGTGACGGCAGCAGAAGCCCCAGGCCAGAGGACAGTCCTGAGACCAAGCTGGCCACCCCTGGAAAATCAAATTTGGGACCGGTTTGGTATGTCCCCGATAAGAGAAAAGCACCTTCCTCCCCTCCTCCACCGCCTCCCCCTCTCCGCAGTGACAGCTTCGCTGCCACCAAGAGCCACGAGAAGGCCCAGGGCCCTCTGCTCTCAGACACCGCCAGTGTGCAGCACTTTCCAGGCCCGCCCCAGGCCCAGCCCCGCAGTGACTGGAGACCAGAGCCCGCCAGTCAGCAGTGGAGGCCGGCACGGCCCGGCAATGGGAAGAGAGTCGGGAGCTCGGGCCCTGCGCCCCAAGTCCCCCTGGACCGTGGGGTGCCGACCCCTGACCACAGGCCGGGTGGCCTCCCAGGGGCCCCCGGCCGGCTTCAGGCCTCCCTGTCCAGCACGGACGTGCGTTTCCCGCAGGCCTCCTGTGGCTGCCAGCACCCGCGCCAGTACAGTGACGAGAGTCCCTTCTGTCACGACGGCCCCAGGGCCGCCTCGTCGCTGAGGGAGCAGCACTGTGTGGCCGTCCCTGGTGGCCGCCAGGAGCCTTCTGCCCACTGTGTCCAGGACGACGGCCCCACTCGGCTCAGGTGGCCCGGTGCCACCGAACAGAAGGGCAACAGCGGTGGGCAGAGCCGCTACTACTGTGTGACCAGCAGACAGTGCCCGCAGGCAAGCGCCCAGGCGGGACAGCCCCACGAGGAATATTGGCAGTCTGACGGGGCCGCAGAAGCCCACGAACTCCCCACTGAGCACCCAATGGGCCACGGGCCCTGGGGTCACATCCAGCACGAGGAGGAGGCCTCGGACACCCGTGAGAGCGACCAGGCAGCCAAGGGCCACCCCGTGGGAAGTGAGGAGCCACAGACAGCCGCCCACAGGGCAGGAGCGGCGGGGAAGGAAGCCGCCGACGGCTTCCTGTGGGCCGCGGGAGAAAGCGGCAAGATCTCCCCTCGGAAGACGCCTATGCTTCACTCGCTGGCCCGGGAGGGGGCGCGCCCGCCCGACGACGGCCCGGGAGCTGGTGCCGAAAGGCCGCCCCCGTTCGACGGCCAGGTGGGCAGAGCCACCCGGAGAAGCGACCGCTTCGCCACCACCCTGAGGAACGAGGTCCAGATGCGCCGAGCCAACCTGCAGAAGAGCAGAAGCACGGTGGCGCTGGCTGGGGCCGACGAGGCGGCTCGGGAGGCCGGCGGCTGGCAGGTGGAGCCGGGAGGCATCCCCGGCGCCTCCCCAGAAGGTTCCTTCCGGGGCACCTATAAAGACCACCTGAAGGAGGCCCAAGCCCGGGTCCTGAGGGCCACGTCCTTTAAGCGCCGCGACTTGGAGCCCGGCCCGGCCGATCGTCCCGCGGGGTCAGCCGAGCCGCGGACTGAGGAGCACGGCACACATCTGGATGCCACCCCCCACTTCTGGGAGGGGGGCCTGCCCAAGCCGTCCCCGTCTGGAGGGGGCCTGCCGCACGTTCCCCGCATTGGGGCCCGGAAACGGTTCACGGTGCAACAGAAGCTGAAATCGTACTCCGAACCCGAGAAAATGAACGAGGTGGGGCTCGCAGGGCCCGATCGCCCCCACCGGCACCCCGGTGCGTCCGAGGACACCATGGGCACATTCGCCGACAGGTGCAAGTTTTTTGAGGAAAGCAGCAGACCCATTCACCAGAGACCTGGGCAGAGGCAAGTGCTCTGTGGATTCCCGAAGGAGAAGCTGGAGAGGCCGCGGACAGCGGGCCACGGGTACGAGGGTGCAGAGCCTTGGTTCCAGAACAGGGCCCACACGACCTCCCTTGGAGAGAACCCCAGCAGTCACGGAAAAACGGCGACCATGGGAAAACCAGAACCGCCTCAGAGACTTGGAACCTTTGCTGAGTATCAAGCCTCTTGGAGGGAGCAGAGAAACGCTCTAGAAGCCAGGAGTTCTGGGCGGTATCACTCAGCGGATGACATCTTGGACGCAGGTCTGGATCAGCACGAGAGGCCACAGTACGTTCATGGAAGGTCCCGTTCCTCACCATCCACAGACCCCTACAAACAGGTAAGGTTTGTGCCCCAGCCAAGGAAGAGCTGCCCCGGGCTGCTGTCTTAAGGCACATATAGGATGCCCTGAAAATACGATGGCCCAATGTCAGTGTCGCTTGTGTCCCGCCGTTTGGGCATCGTTTGTGTGCACCGGCTCTCTCGTGTCAACTTGTGTGGAAGGTACCTGGGGACTAAACAGGTACATCCATGACAATTTAACTCCGTATCCGTGTGCCTGCCTTGAGTCCCCGGCCTCCCCATCGTCACTTGCTTCAGCTGTCTCTCCTCATAATTAGCTTGCCCCAACCTTAACCCCACGTAAAGAATTTGGGGGGAACCCTAGA
This sequence comes from Puma concolor, assembly GCF_028749965.1. Taxonomy (NCBI): domain Eukaryota; kingdom Metazoa; phylum Chordata; class Mammalia; order Carnivora; family Felidae; genus Puma; species Puma concolor. The sequence continues at coordinate 368,051 of NW_028240258.1, forward strand.
AAATGGTCAGTTCTCCTCTGAAATGAAAAGGGGTGAAGACAGTGTATGATACACGATAGCCACTCTTCAAATGCTGAGGCCTTTAAAATTTTTAATATTTGTTCCTTGTAGTATTTTTTTTCAAATATGTTTAGATTCCTCCAGAACAAATGTAATTAAACATGCAATGCATTAAACTGTTGCACTTTTTATAAGGTGAGAATTCTTTTTATTTTTTTTTTATTAAAAAGAATTTTTTTAAGTTTATTTTGAGAGAGAGAGCGAGTGAGTGAGCAGGGGAGGGGCGGGGGGAGAATCCCAAGCAGACTCCATGCTGTCAGCACAGAGCCTAGCGCGGGGCACAGACTCACAAACTGTGAGATCGCGACCCGAGCCGAAACCAAGAGTCAGACGCTTTAACTGACTGAGCCACCCAGGCGCTTCTATAAGGTAAGAGTCCTAATGCTAAAAGTTGACTTTAAGCTTTCTAGAAAACTTAAAGAAAACATTCCAGTGTCATCTCGCCTCTTTCTCTCTCTCTCTCGAAATATAAATAAACATTAAAAAAAATTTTTTTTTAAAAGAACCAGTAGTAGGTTCAATACACAATATTCAGGGGGTGCCTAGTTGCCTTAGTCGGTTGAGCGCCTTTTTTTTTTTTAATGTTTATTCATTTTTGAGAGACAGAGTGCAAGCAGGGGAGGGGAGAGAGAGAGAGAGAGACACAGAATCTGAAGCTGGCTCCAGGCTCCGAGCTGTCAGCACAGTCTGACACGGGGCTCAAACTCAAGGACGGTGAGACCATGACCTGAGGCAATGTCAGACGCTTAACCGACTGAGCCACCCAGGTGCCCCAAGCGTCTGTCTCTTGATTTCGGCTCAGGTCACCATCTCACGGTCCATGGGTTCAAGCCCTGTGTCAGGCTGTGTGCTGTCCGTGCAGAGCCTGCTTCGGATCCTGTCTCCCTCTCTCTCAGCCCCTCCCCAGCTCGCTCTCTCTCTCTCTCTCTCTCTCAAAAATAAATAAACACTAAAAAACAACAGTTTGGAGAGCGGAGCTTGTGAGACCTGTGGCTGAGTGTCATTACAAGGCGGCAGGCTGCGTCCTCGCCTCCGTGGCACAGGCTTGCGGGGCAAACCCACAATGAGGGGGTTCGTAATAATAGATGTCTTGAGGAAGGCAGCTTGATGATTCGGAGTTTCACTGTGCTGCTCTTGGCAGGAAGCTGCCATCGAACCACAACAGCAAGTGGGGGACGCTGGTGAGCACAGGCAACTTTCTGCCACCGTCCGGGCCGAGGAGGGACGCCCTAATCCGAGGTGGGTGAATTCTGGGTTTGGGGTTGCTAAGAAGACATCTTGGAGGTGGCCTTCTCGATGGTGGGTGAATGCTTGGTTCACGTGATTGGGCCTCTGGTGGTTTTTTTGCCAAAGCCAGCATGGCTGCTAACTGGATGCAGTTTCCAGCACCTCAGCATCCCCGCTGCAGACGTGGTGCCATTTGAGCAGAGCCTGTAGCCCTGCGCTGCCTCCAGCAGAAGCGTCTCAAGGGCGAAGATGCCTTCTGATGCCATCGTGGCTTCTTTTTTTTTTTTTTTTTTTTTGGTTCTTAAAATGGCTGCTGTGTATGCTGTACAGTACGGTTCTTTATGTTCACAGAATGAGAAATCCAGTGTAATGTGCTTGAATGAAATGCTTTATCCAGAATGCTCGTTGAAAGGATGCTTTAATGATCTAGTACACAGCTGGGCTGCCGGGGCGTGGTCTCCAAATTGGAGTTGCCTGGGAAGATTGTCAGAAAGGAATGGAGCCAGCCTTTCTAAATTGGGCTTATTTCGAGCTCGAAAATAGAAATCAAGTCCGTCGGCTCCTCAAGAGGATCTGAAAGAGTGGTGGATGGTAGCAGTGTTATTAGCACGTTGTGTGCCATAGTTCTCAAATGTGGTCAGTGTAGCTGTTTAACTGTAGTGAGGATAGAATTTAGACTGATTAAGTAAATGAATCAATAGTGTCATCTCGCCCTTGATATGCACGAGGAGGGAGGGAGATGGAAGCGTAGAATACTGTAGGACCTGTGGTATCAGCTTATTTTAAGAGGGCTGATAGGGGCGCCTGGGTGGCTCAGTCGGTTGAGCGTCCACCTTTAGCTCAGGTCAGGATCTCACGGTTCGTGAGTTCAACCCCCACATCAGGCTTGCTGCTGTCAGCTCAGAGCTCGCTTCAGATCCTCTGCCCCTCTCTCTCTGCCCCTCCCCCATGCACACACTCTCAAAAATAAAACATTTAAAAAAAAAGAGGGTTGATAGAACGGTGGAAATAAAACTACACAATTGGGTCACTGAATACAGATCTTTCTACTGCTTTGAGAATATCTGGTGATTGGTGTGATATTCAAATTTAAACACTTAACCTCAAAATTCAGGGTTCTGTTGCAGAAATAACCAATTTAAATGTTTGCTTTTGAGAGCCTTCTATACTGGGGTTTTATTTCATTTGGCTTTAAACTCGAGTGCTGTTAGCCTCACAGGAGAGTATCCAATCTTTACGTGGCTCTGAGGGGACACGAGTGGTATATTGTGTAGGAAGTCTGTGTAATTATCTGCATGGCTAAAACCAAGAATCCCTGGGTAAGAAGGAATGGCCGCTGAATAATACACCTACGGAATCGAGCGGTTTTTGAGAAACACAATCACAGCTTTATTACTGTACATTCTGGGTAAGTCACGTGCCCAGCACCAGCTGTACTCTTTCTTCCAAGCCCACTTCTGGGCTGTGTTGCAGTTGTGAGAGCGCTCGGTGCACCCTGCATGTGCGAGCTCTGGTTTCACCCTTGTGCTCCTGCCATGTATGTATTTCACTGATCCTGAGGAGGGTCTGTGTGGTGGTTAGAGTTAGCTCCCCTGCAGTGAACAGAGTCCTAATGAATAGCTCTAATGTACAGTGTGTGTGTGTGTGTGTGTGTGTGTGTGTGTGTGTGTGTGTGTGTGTGTGTGGTAAATGGCACTATCAATAGTGAAAGGGTCAAGAGGAACAGGGGGAGGGACCATATGCTTCATTTATCATGGCTGTGTCTTCTAGCGGACTGTGTAACCACCCTGAAGAAATTAGTTCCAGAAGCTTTCTGCTTTTGAGCTACAGACCCAGCAATTTTCAGAATTGTGTGCACTTTCAAAGAGTGGCAGGACTCAATGAAATTCTAGAATAGGAGCATTGAAAAGCCATTCCCAGTTTTTTTCAGAGAATGTTTGTTTTTCGAAGTATCAGTAAGAAATAATGTACTTAAAACATTAAATCTGGGAATAAAAGAAATGAAAACTCAGGTTAAGGAGTGTCTTTTGCTCACCAAAAATAAAATCCTATAATACAAAGATTTTAAGATACCTAATGTTTTGCATAAATTTTTTAAATGTTTTATTTATTTTTGAGAGACAGAGAAACAGCACGAGTGGGGAAAGGGCAGAGGGAGAGAGGGAGACACAGAATCCGAAGCAGGGTCCAGGCTCTGAGCTGTCAGCACAGAGCCCAACGTGGGGCTCGGGTTCACAAACTGTGACATCACGACCTGAACCGAAGTCAGACGCTCAACCAACTGAGCCACCAGGTGCCCTGCATGAATTTAAAACAATATAAGTGTGTCTATAAAAAATATGAATTATTGGGGTGCCTGGCTGGCTCAGTCAGTACAGCATGGTACTTTTGATCTCGGGGTTGTGAGTTTGAGCCCCACACTGGGCGTAGAGATTGCTTAGAAATAAAATCTTAAAAAAAAATTACTGATCTGATAATGGGGCAGGATAATGAATGGTTTTCATTGTATTCTGTTGAGACAAGAGTAGGGCATCAAGATAAGAGTTACTTGTTTACGCAAACCACACAGAGAACATATTTGTGAGGGTCAAGGTTCTGTTCTATATAAAGATAAATAGGACAAAGGTTCTGCTCCCGAAGGACCTCACAGTGTAGGAGGGAAGGACAGACACCCATACTTAACCACTGAAGAGGTGACACATAAAGTATAATTTTGGTGAAAAGTTACGTGGTGCATCCGAATCTTGGAGGAAAGAGGATGGGGTGACTTCTGGATGAGTCCTGGGGAAGACGGGGGGTTTGATCTGAAATCAGCCCACTCCCATGAGAGCAGATCGAATCGCGTGCACTTAGTACCAGCTTTCCCTGTGGTGGGCAGCGTCCCCTGCCCACACCCGACCCTCAGTCTCCTGGCTTCTGTTCTCTGAGGCTTTGTACCAGCTCTCCAAGCCCCGTCATTGTGGCCAGCACAAGTCTGCTTCCTGCAAAGCTGCTCCCTCGCTGACTTGGGGTCCCTCGTAAGTCGGATGCTTATTCCGGCTATTGTAACAAAATACCAGAGACTGGGTAGCATCCACAAAAAAAAAAAAAAAAAAAAAAATTTGTCTTCTCACTCTTCTGGAGGCCAGAAGTCCAAGTTCGAGATGTCAGCCTCATTTCCCCCAAGGCTTTTTTCATGACTTGCAGACAGCCACCTCCTCCCCGCGTCCTCACGTGGTCTTCCCTCCGCGTGTCTGTGTCGTGATCTCTTGTAAGGCACCAGGCTGGATCAGGGTCCCCTCTGATGACTTCATTTTACCTTACTTACCTCTTCAATAACCCTCCATCCAAATAGTCACATTCTGAGGTCCTGGGGGTGAGGACGCAAGCATATAAATTTTAGGGGGATACAGTGAGTCCGTAACAGTGGGAGGAATGTCGTTTCTGCCTTATACCTTAAACCAGTGCTGTCTGCTGCATCGGCCCTCTCAGGAAGTGTCACCCCATCATTGAGCGGCTGAGGCCACACCTGATAGGGGAGCATTTAAAATTTTTAAAATTTTTATTTATTTACTTGCTTCTTTCTTTCTTTCTTTATTTTGAAGTGGGGGAGAGCAAGACCAGGGGAGGGGCAGAGACAGAAAAAGAGAGAGAGAATCCCAAGCAGGCTCCGAGCCATCAGTGCTGAGCCTGATGTGGAGCTCAAACTCACGATCCATGAGATCATGACCAGGGCTGAAATCCAAAGTCCGGTGTTCGACGAACTGAGCCACTCGGGCGCCCCGTTACGGGAGCATTTAAAATAAAGGAAGAGGGAGGCTGCCATCCTTGAGTGTGGCTGGTGAAGAGAGGGGAATTTGGCAGAACCTCTCTGGAGGGCTTTTTGGTGGCCCGTAACCACTGCAGGCACCTTCTGGTTCACTGATCCCACTTTGAAGAGTCGCCCTTCCAAGTGAACGGCAGCACAGAGGCATTCCCCGCTGAGGTGCTGACTGATGCTCACTTGGTGGGTGTGTTTGCACCCCACCTTTCCCAGTTCTCATGGAGTCACCCCCTTGCTGCCTGCTGGTCTCCTTGCCTGGATGGCTGGTAGTGCCTTTGAACGGGGTGGAGGTCATCCTGTTTTTGCCCCTCGGTACCCTCCTTGCCGGGGCTCGGATCTGAGCCACATCTCCCCTGGTCACCTTGCTGCCCAAGCCAAGGCCCACCTTCCTCAGGCAACACAGTGCTCCCTGGGATCACGTTCCCGTCTTCGTGCAAGCTTTCGTCATCTCCAGCCTGGACCACAGCAGCTACCTCCTCACTGGTTTTGGAAGATAGATTACAACTGTCCCAAGGCCCAAACCATTCAATGGCTTCTAGTTGCACTTGGAATAAAATGCAGACTCCTGACTGTGACCTGGAAGGCCCTGTATGCCCGTCCTTTTGTGGGGGGGCACCCTTCGTCACTCCTCTCCCATCCAGGCTCAGGACTCATTGCCACCTTCCTATCCCTTGAACAAGCCAAGCTCGTTTCTCCCGCAGGGCCTTGATGCTTACTATGAGACTGTTCCTGGAATACCACAAGCCTGCCTCAGGACATCTGCTTAGCAAATGGCAGCTGGGTGTTCATGCTCAGCTTGGGGAGGGGACCTGTGGAGCACAGTGACTGACAGATGGCTGGACCAGTTGTCAGGTGGACGAGTGGAGACATGGGTGGGTGGTGGGTAGATAAATGCATAGGTAGGTGGATAAATAGGATGGATTGGCAGATGAATGGATAGGTACCAGCCTAACAGCCCTTGGTTCGGTCCTTGATTATGGTGGATAAGGATTCCGTGTTGGTACATTCTGTATGCTAAATGTCATTTAAGATTTTAGTTATACAATAGTAATAGTTTATACAATAGTGTCTTTCTGTCCTAGCATAACATTGAGAATCAAGACATTTATGTCTTGATTTGGTAGTGTGGACTTGTTTTCCAGTATCGTGTTTTTTAAATGTTTATTTATTCATTTTTGAGACAGAGAGAGTACAAGCAGGGGAGGGGGAGAGAGGGAGACACAGAAACCGAAGCAGGCTCCGGGCTCTGAGCTGTCAGCACAGAACCCAAGGCGGGGCTTGAACCCACGGACCTTGAGATCATGACCTGAGCCAAAGTCAGATGCTTAACTGACTGAGCCACCCGGCGCCCCTCCAATATCATATTTTAAAGCTTGTAAGAAAGCTAAGCTATGCTATAGGCGATTATTGTTCTCCGATTTGAGTGTTCAATGAGTACTGTGTTCTGGGAGGCTCTGGAGACCAAAGGTGATGAAAGGGGATCTAGGGGTGGAACACCATGGCTGTGGGTGCTGGCAGGTTCTGTCTGCGTAGCTGCCTTCCAGCCATTTCCACCCCCGCCTTTAGGAGCGAGTGCCAATGGGCTGGCACTGACCTGCAGACCTGTATCTTGTTGGGGCAGATGAGGAAGGAGGAGGAGGAGAAGGTATTCTGAACCCCAACAACTGTAAAATTGAATCTGTATGCAGTTGAGCTCTTTAGGGAAAATGTGCTTGAATATAAAATTCATAAATAAGCTAAACCCACCTGAGGGGCACCTTCCTGTACACTTTCCTTGAGAGGTGACTTGGCTTACAGAGGTTGGTTAGTGCAAAGACTGATTTTGCATGTATTTTTCTTTTTTTTTTTTTAATTTTTTTTTTTAATGTTTATTCATTCTTGAGACAGAGAGAGAGACAGACCATGAACGAGGGAGGGTCAGAGAGAGAGGGAGACACAGAATCTGAAGCAGGCTCCAGGCTCTGAGCTGTCAGCACAGAGCCCGACGCGGGGCTCGAACTCACAGAGTGTGAGATCATGACCTGAGCCGAAGTCGGCCGCTCAACCGACTGAGCCACCCAGGTGCCCCAATGTATTTTTCATTTTAAGTTTACTTATTTTGAGAGAGAGAAAAGAGCACACGTGAGCGAGCAGGGGAGGGGCAGAGAGAGGGAGAGACATAATTCCACGCAGGCTGTGTGCAGTCAGCACACAGCCCAACATGGGGCTGGAACTCAGAACCATGAGCTCATGACCTGAGCTGAGATCAAGAGTCAGCTTAACTTACTGAGCCATGCAGGCGCCCCTGACTTTTCATTTACTAAACAAGCTTCTTACAAATACATTTCAAAGTAAGAGAGATTAGCCAGCCAAAGTCTATTCCTCATTTGTTGCTTTAGGGAAGACCTTTGCTTTTCCTGGTCCTCAATTAGCTAAGGGGCAATTGAAGCTTTCCATTTTGGACTGCCCTGCTGGGTAATTATGCAGCCCGCGCTGGGATAACAAGGGGACACTCCAGCTTGGACGTTTTCCAGGGTGGAGCCAGCATCTGGCAGAGCCGGCACTGGGCATAGCTTCCTTCTTGGGCAGTGGGCTTTGTGCCTGCAGTGCTTACACACTTGGCCTCGGCCTTCCGTCCTGGAGAGGAGAAAGGGCGTGGCAGAAAAAACCCTGAGCCCCCCCCCCCCCCCGGGAGGGGGGGGGGTGCTGGTGGGTTGTAACTCCAGTTCCTCCCTGCATTTGTAGCCACATGGCTTTTTAGGGAACGCAGAGTGAGGACAAGCGAGCGATTGCAGACTTTCTTCCATGCTGGCTTCGTCTGGTGACTTCACGTTATTTGAAAGGGACATGGTGGGGCGGCGTGTGCGGATTTGGGGCCGGAGAGGAAAGACGGGAGACCCAGAGCCAGGACAGAAGAGGCGTGCCTACGGGGCGGGGGCAGGGGCGGAGGCCTATGGGAGGAGAGGGGAGGGGAAGCGGATGGCCCGCAGTTCTGAGTTCCGGGCAGGGAGAGGAGCCGGAACTGGGAGTCACATGACTTCCGGTGCTCTTCCGGGGAGACTCCCCCCCCCCCCCCCGCCTCTAGCTGCGCCTGCGTGCTGGGCGCGCGCCCCCTGGTGGCCGCCAGAGGCCGCTGCGTGCCCTTCCCTGATGGAGAGACCTCCACAGCGGCCCAGATGCAGAAACCCCCTGCTCTTTTATCCTCTTGTCTCTCCCGGCCAGTTGTCCGCTCTCTTCAGAGCTCAGACCCTTGTCGCTTGACCTTGGTTGAATTTGCACATAAAGGTATTCATCAGTGTTTTTTTTTCTTTGTCTGGAAATCCATCTAAGCATGCCAAGACCCGTCTCCTTTCAGTTCTCCCAGCCTGCTTCTATTCTCTAGGCTGTGTCTGAGGGCCGAGATGGTCTGGGAAAGTACCCACTCAGCCATACACATTTTTTTTTTAAATTTTTTTTTCAATTTTTATTTATTTTTGGGACAGAGAGAGACAGAGCATGAATGGGGGAGGGGCAGAGAGAGAGGGAGACACAGAATCGGAAACAGGCTCCAGGCTCCGAGCCATCAGCCCAGAGCCCGACGCGGGGCTCGAACTCACGGACCGCGAGATCGTGACCTGGCTGAAGTCGGACGCTTAACGACTGCGCCGCCCAGGCGCCCCTCAGCCATACACATTTAAATACTCCTTACGTTAACGCTGTTCATTTTGACAAAGGCATTGGCAAAGTCTGCTCTTCCTCCTTTGGAGATCATCTTTGCTGCCTGTTAACTTTTGTAGAGTCTTCTGGTTGGTTGCCTAGTTAAGGTGCCTTCCATCTTGACTCAAGAACCAAGTTCCTATTTCTTATTTTTATTTATTTATTTTTAATGTTTATTTATTTTAGAGAGAGAGAGAGCACAGTTGGAGGGGGGCAGAGAGAGAGGTAGGCGCAGAATCCGAAGTAGGCTCCAGGCTCTGAGCTGTCAGCACAGAGCTGGATGCAGGGCTCGAACCCACAAACTGTGAGGTTATGACCTGAGCCAAAGTCCGTTGCCCAACCGACTGAGCCACCCAGGCGCCCCAGTTCCTATTTCTTCTAATGGGACCTAGCATGGCACTCTATTTGATCCATGTTAAGTTGGCTTTCCTGCCATTAGTGGGTGAAGCCAAATGTCTTAAACCTGAGTGATTAACTCAGGTTAGAAATATATGCACATCCCTGGGACTCCTGGGTAGCTCAGTCGGGGTTGAGCGTCCCGCTCTTGATCTTGGCTCAAGTCATGATCCCAGGGACATGGGATCAAGCCCTGTGCTAAATGTGGAGCCTGCTTAGGGTTCTCTCTCTCTCTCTCTCTCTCTCTCTCTCTCTCTTTTACTCTGCCCCACCCTTGCCACAGAGAGGAGCGAGGTGTAGGGCCAGCAGAGTCCTCCCTGATGACCCAGTAGGGTCCTGGCTGAGTTGATGCGTTCCTTCTATACCTGCCTACCTCAAGGCCACCATCCATTCAGCGTCATTCATTTTTAGAAACTTTGGACAGTAGACGTGCCAAATACAGGCACGTTGTTTGGGGCCAGGATAAGGCAACCTAATGGCAGATTTCTCCTTTGCTCCTTTTCCTTTGTTGGCATTTTTATATTAGAACTTTGAAATCATTGTGTGTGCAGAAAACCGTTGGGGAATGCCAGGCCCACCAACGCTGAGCTCCCCACAGGATGACTGTGAGGACTGGCCTGCTGTCTGGTTCTCAGTTCCACCTCCTCCCCTTAGGACTCACAGGCTTGTAGGTCTCTATCCAGAGGGCCTCAGTGGCCGTTCTTTGTCTCTGAGGTTACTCCAAATTACTTGCCCTCCCGCCCTTCAGTGAGGTTGTAAAGATTTATTTGTGCTAAGATCCAGACAACATAAAATTTCCCATTTGAATGTGTGCCATTCAGTGACATTTACTACATTGATGTTGTGCAACCATCACCACTATCTAATCCCAGAACATTTTGTCACCCCAAAAGAAAACCACCTACCCACTAAGCAGTCACTCCTGACATAGGCTTACTTTCTTTAACTTAAGAGATAACTTGACGTGATCCACCACGTGGGGCAAGAGTACGTCTTACAATACGCAGTTGTTGCCAGATGCGGGTGAGATGGGGACTCGGCTCTCGGCACTCACTTGCCACAGGCTCGGTTGTCGGGTTCTCGCACCCAGTCTCCAATCGGCTTAACCCCTGCATTTGCTGAAGGTCCACACACCTGAAATTAAAGAAAAGTCACCTATTTCTCTTAAGCGATTGAGATTGCATCCCAATATTGCTTTTTCTTTTTTTTTTTTAATTTTTTTTTTAACGTTTATTTATTTTTGAGACAGAGAGAGACAGAGCATGAACAAGGGAGGGGCAGAGAGAGAGGGAGACACAGAATCTGAAACAGGCTCCAGGCTCTGAGCCGTCAGCCCAGAGCCCGACGCGGGGCTCGAACTCACGGACTGTGAGATCACGACCCGAGCCGAAGTCAGACGCTTAACCGACCAAGCCACCCAGGCGCCCCACGTCCCAATATTTCTAAGCATGTGTTAAAACTACACATCGCCCAGGACTTCACGGAAGAGCACACAGAGCCGGGGGCGTGTTTTACGTCTGTGCCCCCAGCCCCACCCCAGTAGCCCTTTTGCCTCCCACTCCCAATACAGAAATCCTTGCCACCCCCACCAGAATTCAGAGGAAAGGAAGGCGAGGGAGGAAGACAAGCACGGGTAGTAGCAGAATGGTTGCCTGAAAAATAGATCTCCTTCAGGGGCGCCTGGGTGGCTCAGTCGGTTAAGCGTCTGACTTCGGCTCAGGTCATGATCTCGCGGTTCGTGGGTTCCAGCCCTGCATCGGGCTCTGTGCTGACAGCTCAGAGCCTGGAGCCTGCTTTGGATTCTGTGTCTCCCTTTCTCTCTGCCTCCCTCCTCCCTCCCCCCTGCCCCGTGCCCCCTGCTTGTGCTCTCTCTCTCTCTCTCTCTCTCTCAAAAATAAATAAACATTTAAAAACAAACCAAAAAAATTATTGAAAAAAATAGATCTACTTCAGGTTTTCTCAAACAGCATTTGGAGCATGTTCTTGGGAATAAGCATGTTCTCTGTGTGAGTTTACTTTTCTGTCATTGTTTCCATACTAATCCTTCAATTCATAAAAGGATATTCCAGGTGATGTGAGGGAGTGTCTCATTGTCAGTGGCACTCACATAACTGCCCCTGGCTGGGAGGAAAGAACCTGTCCACATTCATCCATTAAGCTATCCTTCTAGATCGGCAAAAGACATCAAGGTGCCTGGCCCCCAGAGCTCTTTGTCTTGTCAGTCAAAAGAAAAGCGACGGGCGAAATGAGGCCTTCTGTGACATCCAGAAAACCAGTAGCTGAACTGGAAAGTAGTGCTGAGGTATCAGGTGGGGCCACGGGAGAAACAGTTTGTTCCCAGAAAACTCCCCACACCATCGGATTCAACATTTGCTTTGTGGTCTTGCTCTCATAAAACGTGCAAATTTGTTTTGTGTTTTATAGCCTAGGAGCTATGAAAACAAAGAAAGTGAAATGTTTTACATTTAGACATATTTCACAGTACAGTAAAAAGTAAAGCCGTATGTGAGATCGCATATGTCGGCAGAATCTATAGAGACACAAAGTACATTCGTGTTGCCAGGAATTTGGGGTCGGGGGGCAACGAGAATGGCTGCTGTGGTAGGTATGGAGTTTCTTCTGGGGGTGGCGAGGATGTTCTGGAATTAGATAGCATAGATAGTTGTACAATTCTGTGAACATACTAAAAAATACTGAGTTGTATACTTCCATGGGGTGAATTGTATGATATGTGGACTTTATCTCAATTTTTAAAAATCCGTGAACACTGGGATTCCACAAAAAATAAGTTAATTTAAAATAAGTCTGGGGGTAACAGAAACCCATGAGGGAGGGGAAGGAAAAAAAAAAAAGAGGTCAGAGTGGGAGAGAGCCAAAGCATAAGAGACTCTTAAAAACCGAGAACAAACTGAGAGTTGATGGGGGGTGGGAGGGAGGGGAGGGTGGGTGATGGGTATTGAGGAGGGCACCTTTTGGCATGAGCACTGGGTGTTGTATGGAAACCAATTTGACAATAAATTTCATATATTGAAAAAAACATAAAATAAATAAATAAATGACCCTTCAGAGGAGTCCCACATCTCCTGGGGAAGTGCCTGCCTTAGTATCATCCTGCAGCTCTCAGTTGTCAGTGGGGAGCAACTCTGAACAAAGGCCTCAATGAAAAAGTAGTAATAGGGTTCAAAAAAAATAAAATAAAATAAGTCTGGGGGAACCTGGCTGGCTCAGTCAGTGGAGCATGTGACTCTTGATCTCAGGCTTGTGAGTTCGAGCCGCACGGTGGTGTAGAGATTAATTAAAATCTTATTTATTTTTTAAAAAAAATTTTAATGTTTATTTATTTATTAAGAGAGAGACAGAGCACAAACAGGGCAGAGGTGAGGGAACAGAGAGAGAGGGACACACAGAATCCGAAGCAGGCTCCAGGCTTTGAGCTGTCAGTACAGAGCCTGACCCGGAGCTCAAACCCCCTAACTGTGAAATCATGACCTGAGCCAAAGTTGGATGCTTAACTGACTGAGCCACCCTGGCACCCCAAAAATAAAATATTAAAAATAATTTAAAAATGAAATGAATCTGGACATGACTCAAGTCTGAGAAATGCAGCTGTAGCTCTGAGGTCGACAAAGTTTGTAAAGGGTCAGACAGTGACTTTTCTTTGCTTCGGAGGTCAGACTATTCATGTTGTGATGGCTCAGGTCTTGTAGCATGGAGGCAGCAATGGCAGGTACATACAGGAGTGTATGGCTGTGCTCCAGAAGAACATGGCGGAAATGTTCGCCGGCCCTGGGGTTTGGCCGAGGGATGGCTGTCGGTGAGTGTACTTTTCAGGATTGGGAATGCAGGTCATGAATGGAGCTCTCTTTACACATTCCAGAGAGCCTTCTTTTATGATTCTCTTGCCACATGAGATCCATTTCTCTTGTCATCTTCATTTTACTTGTCTCCTGGGAGGCGGTTGAACTTCTGGAGCTTGAACGGTCCACTGAGTAGAGGTCCTGGGGCTCCTTCACAGCGTAGGGGTAGAGGACGGCGCGGGATGCTCGAACCACGGGCTCCTTTGTGATGTTCTGACTCGCAGTGATGGTGGGGGGTAGGGTCCTCGGACCCTAATGACCAACTCGGGAAGGGCTCAAGGCTTCACCAAAACTTCCCAAGAGGCGAGGGAGAAGAGTTCTTCTGGAGTGTAAGTGCTAAGGTGCTTATCTTGTTCTGTTCCCTTTTTATTTGTGGAATTCTTCAAGAGCGCAAATGTTCTGGGTCAGTTAAAGACCAGGACTTGTATGTAATTTATTACAAGTATTTATAATATAAAGTCTTTTTTTGTAATTAAAAAAAATTTTTTTAATGTCTGTTTATTTTTGAGAGAGAGAGAGCGTGAGCAGGGAAGAGGCAGAGACAGAGGGAGACACAGAATCTGAAGCAGGCTCCAGACTCTGAGCTGTCAGCACAGAGCCCCACATGGGGCTCGAACTCACGAACCGTGAGATCATGACCTAAGCCAATGTTGGGTGCTTAACCGACTGAGCCATCCAGGCGCCCCTTTTTTATTTAAGTTAGTTAACATGTAGCGTAGTAATGGTTTCAGGAGTAGAACCCAGTGATTCATCTCTTACATACGACACCCAGTGCTCATCCCAAAAGTGCCCTCCTTAATGCCCATCACCCATCTAGCCCGTCCCCCCACCCACCTCCCCTCCAGCAACTCTCAGTTTGTTCTCTGTATTTAAGAGTCTCGTATGGTTTGCCTCCCTCCCTGTTTTTACCTTATTTTTCCTTCTCTTCCCCTACGTTCATCTGCAGTGTTTCTTAAATTTCACATATGAGTGAAATCATATATTTGTCTTTCTCTGACTTAATTCGCTTAGAATAAGACGCTCTAGTTCCATCCACGTTGTTGCAAATGGCAAGGTTTCATTCTTCTTGATTGTTGAGTAATACTCCATTGTGTGTGTATATATAAACCACATCTTCTTCATCCATTCATCAGTTGATGGACGTTTGGACTTTTTCCATAATTTGACTATTGTTGAAAGCGTTGCTATACACATTGAGGTACATGTGCCCCTATGAATCAGCACTCCTGTATCCTTTGGATAAATACCTAGTAGTGCAATTACAGGGTCCTAGGGTAGATCTGTTTTTAATTTTTTGAGGAACCTCCTGTTTTCCAGAGTGACTGCACCAGTTTGCATTCCCACCAGCAGTGCAAAAGGGTTCCCCTTTCTCTGCATCCTTGCCAACTTCTGTTGTTTCTTGAGTTATTAATTTTAGTCATTCTGATGGGTGTGAGGTGGTATCTCAGTGTGGTTTGGATTTGTATTTTCCTGATGATGAATGATGTTGAGCATCTTTTCACATGTCTCTTTGCCATCTGGATGTCTTCTTTGGAAAAGTGTCTACCCATTTCTTCACCGGATTATTTGTTTTTTGGGTGTTGAGTTTGGTAAGTTCTTTCCAGATTGTGGATGCTAACCCTTTATCTGATATATTATTTGTAAATATCTTCTCCCATTCCGTTGGTTGCCTTTTAGTTTTGTTGATTGTTTCCTTCGCTGTGCAGAAGCTTTTTATCTTGATGAGGTCCCAGTAGTTCATTTTTGCGTTTTTTTCCCTTGCTTCTGGAGCCATGTCTAGTAAAAAGTTGCTGCAGCCGAGGTCAAAGAGGTTGCTGCCTGTTTTTGTCTCTAGGATTTTGGTGGTTTCTTGTCTTACATTTAGGTCTTTCATCCATTTTGAGTTTATTTTTGTGTACGCTGTAAGAAAGTGGTCCAGGTTCATTCTTCTGCATGTCACTGTCCAGTGTTACCAGCACCACTTGCTGAAGAGACTGTCTTTATTCCATTGGATATTCTTTCCTGCTTTGTCAAAGATTAGTTGGCCACACGTTTGTGGGTCCATTTCTGGATTCTCTATTCTGTTACTGTGATCTCTATGTCTGTTTTTGTGCCAGTACCATACTGTCTTGATGATTACAGCTTTGTAATACAGCTTAAAGTCTGGAATTGTGATGCCTCCAGCTTTGGGTTTCCTTTTCATCATTATTTTGGCTATTCAGGATCTTTTCTGGCTGCATACAAATTTTAGAATTCTTTGTCCTAGCTCTGTGAAAAATGCTGGTGGTATTTTGATAGGGATTGCATTGAATGTGTAGATTGCTTTGGATAGTATCGACATTTCACCAATATCGATAACGTAAAGTCTTGCTACCGTTAACATAGCACAAGCAATGAGTGTCCCAGTGAGTGTCCCAGACACCGTAATAATTATGCCTTGCTCTAGTAAACATAGTTGACTTGGATATATGAAAACCCAAATTATAAACCTTAGTATTATAAAAGTGCTTTCTCTTTGGAAATAATTCATTGAGGGCGTTCTTTAAAAATTCCACAAGCACAACTAGCGTCCAGATCTTGATCTCCAGTACCCTTCTGGAATCAAAGCAACCGGTGCTCCTTGGGAGAATGGCTGGGTTTAGGGCTGGGCCAGGGAATCTACAAAATGAGCCTGGAATGTCTTATAGTGCCAAAAAAGTAAGAAAGCACTGAACTAAATAAGCCCAATGACAGTAGGCACATGTCAAAAGGACACAGGAGCCGTCTTAAAGAGCTTCCTATGACCAGAGCTGGAATAGTTAAAACAAGAAAATAATGTTGGATTTTAACCTAGCCTATAAAATAAATATTCTTGCGTCCATACTGATATACACAAATGATGGAATAAATGGGGGGGGGGGGGAGAAAAGGCAAGTCTGTGCAGAAAAGTTCCAGATAATCTGTGTAGTTTGTCTGCCCTCAAGGAGGTGGCGCACAACTCCCGGCTCCTTAAATATGCGCTGTGTAGAGAGGACAGGATGGACAGGTGGAGGGAGAGAAGGACATATGCTAGCCCCTGCCAGGTGATACACAGAGATAAGTTGTGTTGACAGCATGACCCTCGGTGTCATGTAATGAGAATGGCACTTTACCTTCATGATCTTACCCCAAATCCTGTAACGGCAGCGTAATCGTGACCAAACCATCAGATGGATCCTTGTTGGGAGATGTTCTATAAAATGCCTGAGCGATACTCCTCAAAATTGTTAAGGGCATCAAGAACGAAGAAATTCTGAGAATTCTGAGAATTCTCCTTAGGAGAAACTGGGGAGACACAGCTAAATGTAATGTGGTACTCTGGGTAGGGTCCTGGAACAGAAAAAGGACATTAAGTAAAAAAAAAACTTGGGGGCGCCTGGGTGGCTCAGTCGGTTAAGCATCCAGCTTCCACTCAGGTCATGATCTCATGGTTCTTGGGTTTGAGCCCCACATTGGGCTCTGTGCTGACAGTGTGGAGCCTGGTTGGGATTCTCTCTCTCTCTCTCTCTCCCTCTCTCTCTCTCTCTCTCTCCCTCCCTCTCTCTCCCTCTCTCTCCCTCTCTCTCCCTCTCCCTCCCTCTCCCTTTGTCCCTCCCTCGTTCTTTCTCTCTTTCTCTGCCCTTCTCCCTCCCCTGCTCACGCACGAACTCTCCCTCTCTCTCTCGAAAGTAAATAAACATTTAAAAACAACAACCACAACTAAAAAACAATCTAAATCGAGTGTGGGCTGCAGTTAATATTAATGTCCTCAGACTGGCTCATTAATTATAACAAATGTAGCACATTAATGTAAGTTGTTAATTGTAGGGGACACTGGGTGTTGGGTGTATTGGAACTCTTTTATTGTCATATTTTTTCTGTAAGTCTAAAACCATTCTAAATTTTTTTTAATGTGTGCTTATTTTTGAGAAAGAGAAACAGAGTGTGAGCCAGGAAGAGGTAGAGACAGGAGACACAGAATCTGAACCAGGCTCCAGGCTCCCAGTTGTCAGCACAGAGCCCGATGTGGGGCCCAAACCCACCAACTGTGAAATCATGACCTGAGCCAAAGTCGGCTGCTTAACCGACTGAGCCACCCCGGTACCCCTAAAACCATTCTAAAATGAAGTGTTTATGTAAAATTTTATTCTTGTTTTTTTAAGATTTTATTTTTGAGGGGTGCCTAGGTGGCTCAGTCGGTTGAGTGTCCGACTTTGGCTCAGGTCATGATCTCACAGTTCCTGAGTTCGAGCCCCGCATGGGACTCAACTGCTATCAGCGCAGAGCCTGCTGCGGATCCTCTCTCCCCCTCTCTCTCTGCCCCTCCCCTGCTCATGCACGCTCTCTCAAAAATAAATAAAACATTAAAAAAAAAGATTTTATTTTTAAGTGCTCTCTACCCCAACATGGAGCTCAAACTCACAATCCTGAGGTCAAGAGTCACAGTGTTCCCCTGACTGAGCCAGTCAAGCGCCCCCTAAAATGCTCTTCTTTTTGTTTGAATGTTTATTTTTGAGAGAGAGAGAAAGAGAGAGCATGAGTGGGGGAGGAGCAGAGAGAGAGGGAGACACAGAATCTGAAGCAGGCTCCAGGCTCCAATCTGTCAGCAGAGAGCCTGATGCGGGGCTCAAAGTCACAAACCATGAGATCATGACCTGAGCCAAAGTCTGCCACTTATCTGACTGAGCCACCCAGCCACCCCCAAAATGGTATTCGTATAATGCATTTTGAGTTACTCAGTTTGTAAATATTAGGAACGTACCTTTTGAACAGTGAGTGGGGTGAAATATCTAATCAGCCACCATCTTACTGGACGTGTATTACGTGGGTGGGTGTGCCCTGTGCACTGAGTGTTAAGGGTGTGGCCTGGGGCCAATTTTGCCTTGTCTTAGAAACAGGACCATGTACTTGGTAAATAATCAGTGGACATGAGAAGTCTAGAAAGAAGGTAAGCTTTGGGGTTGAAGACACAGGTTTAAATTCTCATTCTCATTGCATCAGGCCACCTCAGTTAATGACTTCATGTCCCTGGCCTACAGCAGCCTTCCTCGGAGACTTATTTAAATGCTTCCTGGATATAACATTAATGCATCAGCACAGTGCTGAAGATAAGTAGGTGTGGATAAAAGGAAAAAGTCACTCTTACGAATATAGCAGTAACATGGAAGGTACTGCAGAGTAGTATGTGTGACTCGGTTAAATGAGCAAGACTCGGAACTAACTGCCATGAATTTAGAAGAGGCTGATAGAAGCAGGTTGAAAAGAGAAAACCCATCTTGAAGTTAGGTAAGCACAGGACTCGGGAGGGCTGGGACTGTCCAGATGGGAGGGCGCTGTTAGGGCCTGTGGTGGGTGGGAGCATGCTTCCTGTACTGGGGCAGCACTGAGGTCTTGGGCTGCTTTAGGAAGGGAGGTGGAGGGCAGGGACTTTAAATATGGATCATTGTGAACTGATGAACTGGTAAGTCACGGTCAGCCAAGTCGCGGTCAGCCTGTGACTTCTTTGTCTTCTTCACTGAAGGCTTTGCACACAGTAAAACTTCCGGAAATACTTTATCAGTTGTTTGGTAGATTATGTTCCTAATGAGTGTGTAATAAACCCAAGAGTATAAAGAGAATGCAGATAGATATAAAATAGGCTTTTCAGTGGGGTTTTTTCTTTCATTGTTCTGTCTGATTTTATTACGGTTTTAGGGTCGAACAGTGTATCGCACATGCTATATGTGATTAGCATAGTTAAATAGACAAAGCTGCATAAAATACATTCACTGGGCTTTCCTGTGTTTCCTCCTTTTAAACGGTAAGGAGGAAGACACCCGAGCCTTTTGGTAGCTTTAAAAGGGCAAGTCTTTGGGGGTGGGGGTTCTAAGCATAGAAGCCTTGGGAATGTTCCCCCTGAGGTCAGGAGTTGTTGATGAAGTAACATGAAATACAAGGGAGCCTTGAGTCAGGGATGTTAGAGTTGACAGAGCCTGCGTGAACTTGTCCATCACGAGGCAGCAGGCACAGACAGGCCAGCTGCTGTGAGCATGGCTTTGAGGCTCCTCTGTGCCGGAGGCAGCTAGACCCAGGGGCTGCGGCAGGGTGCGGCTGCCCCGTCCCTGGAGGGAGCACCCTGCCGTGTTCCCGCTGCTCCACCACGCGCAAGCAGCCAGCGGGGAGCCGGTAAGAGACTCCCGGATTTGTTCTTAGGCAGCTCGCCCGGGATGGGACCCGTCGCCTCATGCCTCTGCTGCTTCCATGTGTAGTTACGAGTGTCTCTTTTGTTCTCCTGTCTTTACGAGCAGGTTGTCAGCTCAGGCAGCACAGTGGGTGAGATCCGGGGAGGTCTGTAAATGTTTTCCTTGTTTATTGTGCTGCCTGGAAATGAAAAATGATGCAGGTTGGGGTGCAGATTCCAGCTCTGCACGCACGCACGCACGTACGTGTGCAGACACGCGCCTGTGCCGCTTCTGTGCTTCTGGATCCATGCAGACTTCGCAGCTTTCGGTTTGGCAGTTGGCTAAACGTGCTCTGAAATGAGAAGGCAGTGGCTTTCCGTACCGCATTCTGGGCTGCGAGCCATGGTGCCGGTGGGACCGGTAGCCTGGGATGTGGGAGCATCGCTCTGCGTGAGATCGGCGGAAGGCCGGCACGGTGTGAACAGCGTCTCGCCTTTGCTTTTTCTGTGCCAGTAGGAAATTAGCATTTTCATGACCGAGGCACTGACTGCGGATATTGAAAGGAAATGGTGAGTCGGCCACATGGAAATGGGGGGGGGGGGGCGGGCAGCAAAATCAGGTGTGCACGTTTAGTCATGGAACAATGCTCTGTGGCTAGATTCACACGTAGACTGCTAATTGCAGTGAAAAACGCCTAAATGTAGAAAATGGAATCAGTGTGGTTCTGAGTATTGTGCAGGTCTTAGGTTTTGCTCCCCACCGTGATTGTGACAGCTCAGAGGCATGCCGTTTCTTCACAGGTTTTACTGTACATGTGCTCTGAGTCTTTACCTTCTATATTGTAAAAGAAAGATTTGTGAAATGCCTTCGCTATTAGCAGATGCTTTTGTGTCTGGAGGGAGGATGCCATTTTCAGAGAAATTGCTGCATATACGTGTGTGTGCGTATGCTCACACATGCATACACCGTTTGAGTCTGCATTTACTGACTCCCATGGGCAGGCGTTCTTTTAAAATGCATCTGTAGTGGCCATGCTATTGAGAAGTAAAAAGGAAAAGGAGTTTGAAGAAAGGTTTTCAGAAACCTATAAAATGGCCTGCCGCCTTACACACTGAAGTCTTACAGAATGAATGAATGAAACATGTCACGTAAAATATCTGAAAATTGGGTGCAGGTCAGATGAAGGGCTGGCATATTTCCCTTGCGAAGCAGAATCTTTGAGGGGTAGTCTATAAATATTTTTCATTATTATGTTGCAGAAAAGTATTCCACGGACAGTAGTAGGAGGTACATCTCCACATTTGCTTTTTGTCATGCATGGTGGAAGAAACATGGTCTCTCTTTCTCTCTCACATACATACACACTCAAGCTGACACACACCCCTTAAAAAATTTGCAGGGTATCCTCATAGATGCACGAACAGAACACACACAGAAGCGCTTTTTTAGAAAGTATTAGAAACGACCATACGTGTTGGTGTTAACCATACAGGTTGTATGAGGCATCTCTTGCCCAGCTGGAGTGACATGGCCCTGGGAAGCATGTGCTAACTGCCCCCTGTTTAACATGGACTGGCCGCTTCCCCCAAATCCACCTTTGAATTTCAGAGGTGTGCTGGGAAGCTGATATGTTATGTGGTTTTTAGAATGTGTTTGCTTTACTTTCACGGCCTTTAATTCTTTGCCTCTTATGTGCATTAAAATTAAAGAAGGTCAAGGTGGTAGAAACCAGGGCTGCTATTTTGTGTCCACCGGATCAACCCGTCTTTCCCTGGTTAGTGGACACTTGGGTTTTCCAGCTGGCTTTTCCTTAGATAATTAGGTCCTTTCTGGGCAGCTTCTAGACAGAGCTGGAGGTCTGACGAGATCCTACAGTTACTTAGTTTTTTGCCTTTAAAAAAACATTTGCAGAATCTCTTGTGTTAATTCTTAAAGTTCACAAGCATTTTCATACACACACACACACACACACACACACACACACACATATATCTTGGGCCTGAGCACATTGCATACCATGTTCACTTTACAGTAAGCAAACTGGGGCTTAAGTGCTGGATTCACACAGCCCTTGCGTGCAGCGTGGCTGGTTTTTAATCTGTTGGGTTCCTGCGGATTCATGCCACCTCTGACGTTGAAAGGTCCTACAAGGAAGTAGGAGAGGAGATGGCGGTGCTCATTGCCAAAGCTAGTCTCTTCTGACCTTTCGTGTCTCAAATCCAGGGTGCTGATAGTGCAGTGGGAAGGAATTCAGTGTGGACTCCCGAGGGGGCGTGTGGTACAAAGAATCCCTAACTAGGCTGAGAGACTGGGGACGTGTCTCCTGAGCTGCGCAGGTATAACTTGCAGGCTGCCTTTCTGACCCTCCGTTTCTTTGTCCATACGATAAGGAGTTTGGGGCGCCTGGGTGGCTCAGTCAGTTAAGCATCTGACTTCGCCTCAGGTCATGATCACAGTTCGTGAGTTCGAGCCCCGCGTCGGGCTCTGTGCTGACAGCTCAGGGCCTGGAGCTGCTTCGGATTCTGTGTCTCCCTCTCTCTCCACCCCTCCCCTTCCTCACACTCTGTCTCTCTCAAAAATAAATAAACATTAAAAATAAATAAAATCTTTAACACAAAATTGTTTTTTAAAGTGTAATAAGGGAGAAGACTAGTCCTCACAGGAACTTAAATGTATTATAAAGCAACAAGAATTCAAGTAGTGCAGCAGTGGTTCAAGAACAGACAAAAGTTAATTAATACAAGAGGAGAATCAGTAGCCCAAAAATGAGCTTATTTTTTAATTGAAGATTTAATAACACATGAAAAACAACAGAAGAGAAAAAATCATGTCACGGGGCGCCTGGGTGGCTCAGTTGGTTAAGTGGCCGACTTCGGCTCAGGTCATGATCTCGCGGTCCGTGAGTTTGAGCCCCGCGTCGGGCTCTGTGCTGACAGCTCGGAGCCTGGAGCCTGTTTCGGATTCTGTGTCGCCCTCTCTCTGACCCTCCCCTGTTCATGTTCTGTCTCTCCCTGTCTCAAAAATAAATAAAACGTTAAAAAACATTAAAAAAAAAAAAGAAAAAATCATGTCACATATGCTGTTGAAAAAAATAGATTAGGAAAAAAGTATATTCTTATTTTGTGCCATCTATCCAGTTAAATTTCATGTGGACTTAGGAGATTTTTTTTTTTAAGTTAACTATAATAAGGGGCGCGTGAGTAGCTCAGTCGGTTAAGCGTCCGACTTTGGCTCAGGTCATGATCTCACGGTTCGTGGGTTTGAGTCCCGCATCGGGCTCTGTGCCGACAGCTCGGGGCCTGGAGCCTGCTTCAGATTCTGTGGCTCCCTCTCTCTCTGCCCCTCCCCCGCTTGTACTCTGTCTGACATAATTCAATATGTAAACATTGAAAAAACAAAGACTGAGAAAGCTTTAAAATACTTATTAAAAAAAAAAGAAGAAGGAAGGAAGGATAAAGCGTTTGGAATCACTGATTTCTGAGGTCCCTTGAGACCATACTAGTTTTTCATTCGCAGGGACAGAAGCCAGGCACTGCAATCCCCCTTGAGGTCACACACCCAGCCCCCAGGTTGTATTGTCTTAGTGCCATCAACATTCATGGAAAAGAAGACCTATACATATAAGTCACACACACACACACACACACACACACACACACACACACACACACACACACTAATGTCTTTGAGATCCATTTAAAATAAAACGAGCTCCTGTCTGCCAATGGTGTTCCTGCCTGCAGGCTTTGTTGATGGAATAGCAGTGCCCTTGACAGTCAAACCTGTCCGGTGTCCTGTGCTAATGCCTCATAAAGTCAGCTGCTAACAGATGAAGTGCTTTGGGGCATAACTTGCATAACATTTGTTATTTAATGACTCTTGCAAAGTCTAGCCAGTGGGCCTTTAAACATACTCAGAGGCCATTAAAGATGGAATAATTAGAAACTCTAGGAAGGTGTTTTAACATTTATATCCACGTGCATGCACGTATACGTATATATGTGTACAACATAGGCACACTCACATATTAGACATTTTATAGAGTAATAAAGTATATAAAGTAAGCTTTTATGTACAATTAATATATCTAAAGCCTATTGGGTAAATAACCCATTTCCAAATATGGTTCAGCTGAGTGACAATAATTAGACAATCCAGTGTATAGAATTTTGAGAATTTGGTGTCACATGCAATTGTGGTAAGAGACAGCTGACGCAAATGATTTTCTCTTAAATTATGGGGAGACTAGAGGCCGCCTGGGTGGCTCAGTCAGTTAAGCGTTCAACTCTGGGTTTCGGTTCAGGTCACGATCTCACGGTTCATGGATTTGATGCCCACATCAAGCTCTGCACTGATGGTACAGAGCCTGCCTGTGATTCTCTCTCTCCCTCTCTCTGTGCCCCTCCCCTGTTCGCGTTCTCTCTCTGTCTCTCTCAAATATAAATAAACATTAAAACAAAAAAGTAAAAATATAAGGAAGGTCTTTGGTCAGCACAGAGTCCTCTTCAGATCCTCTGTGCCCCTCCCCAACTCGTGTGTCCCTGCGTGTGCGCGCGCGCTCTCTCTCTCTCTCTCTCTCTCTAAAATAGATAAACATTTAAAAAAGAAAAATTTTAGGGGCACCTGGGTGGCTCAGTCAGTTGAGCGTCTGACTTCAGCTCAGGTCATGATCTCATACTCTCTGAGTTCAAGCCCTGTGTCGGGCCTTGTGCTAACAGCTCAGAGCCTGGAGCCTGCTTCAGATTCCGTGTCTCCATCTCTCTCTGCCCCACCCCACTTGCGCTGTCTATCTCTGTCTCTCAAAAATGAATAAACATTAAAAAAAATTTTTTAAGAAAAACTTTAAAAATATATAAGGAAGTTCTGTGTATGATGCGTGGCATTGTAAGATACAAATGTCCAGTAGAGGTCCTGTAGACTTTTAGGATTATTTCTACACTTTCACAGTTATATAGGTGAGGCTGCAGCAAACATCTTGTGAAATACTCATGTTCTGGCATGCTGATTTCCCTAGGATCAAATTCTAGATACGGAATTGCTAGGTAGGCTTTTGGGAAATACGCGCAAATTGCCTTCCATAAAGTGCGTGCTGTTTGTGCCCTACCACCTAGTAGCCTAGGGCAGTCCTGCTTTCTCAAAACTCTGGCCACATCAGACATTTATTTGTTCATTTATTTATTTTTATGCTTATTTATTTTTTGAGAGAGAACAGAGGAGGGGCAGGGAGAGAGGAGGACAGAGGATCTGAAGAAGGCTCTGCACTGACAGCAACGAGCCCAATGTGGGGCTCGAACTCACGAACCCTGAGATCATGAGCTGAGCTGAAGTTGGACACTCAACCAACTAAGCCACCCAGTGCCCCAACTATAAATTAAAAAAAAAAAAATTGTAATGTTTATTTTTAAATTTTTTTTTGAACGTTTATTTATTTTGGGGACAGAGAGAGACAGAGCATGAACGGGGGAGGGGCAGAGAGAGAGGGAGACACAGAATCGGAAACAGGCTCCAGGCTCCGAGCCATCAGCCCAGAGCCCGACGCGGGGCTCGAACTCGCGGACCGTGAGATCGTGACCTGGTTGAAGTCGGACGCTTAACCGACTGTGCCACCCAGGCGCCCCTGTAATGTTTATTTTTGAGAGAAAGAGAGACAGAGTGTGAGCAGGGGAGGGGCAGAGAGAAAGGGGGAGACACAAAATCTGAAGCAGGCTCCAAGGTCTGAGCTGTCAGCACAGAGCCCGACACGGGCCTTGAACCCACGAACCGTGAGTTCATGACCTGAGCTGAAGTCGAATGCTTAACTGACTGAGCCACCCAGGCACCCACATCAGACATTTTAAAAGTTCTGTAGGGGCGCCTGGGTGGCGCAGTCGGTTAAGCGTCCGACTTCAGCCAGGTCACGATCTCGCGCTCCGTGAGTTCGAGCCCCGCGTCAGGCTCTGGGCTGATGGCTCGGAGCCTGGAGCCTGTTTCCAATTCTGTGTCTCCCTCTCTCTCTGCCCCTCCCCCGTTCATGCTCTGTCTCTCTCTGTCCCAAAAATAAATAAAAACGTTGAAAAAAAAATTTAAAAAAAAAAAAAAAGTTCTGTGATTCGACAGGAAAAGAGCAATTTCATTTTTAACTTGCATTTGCCCAGTAACTAGCGAGGTTGAGTTTGTGCCTTGTCTAGCCATTTGTATTTTTTCTTTGGTTCATTACTGTTCATATCTTGTGTTCACTTTCCTGTTGGGGGTGGGACCTCTCTCTTCATGATCATTGTTATTTAGGTTGCAGATAGATCCCTGAAGTGCGTTGTGTGCTTTTCAAACATTTAGGGTTGGTTATGCTTAGTTTTGTCCTTTTCTGTGTATAAGTATTTAATAATCATGCCATTGCCCCTGCCTGGCGGTTTTGCACAGTCCATTTCTATCCTGCTGGCTCCTGGCCCCTGGCAGTTGTGTACTGGCCTTTGCATTAGTGACGTCACAAGCATAACCATCTGGGGGCTCTGGGCCTGTGACCTTCCTATGAGCTGTAGACTGCCACCTGAAACATTCTACAGAGTTTTTGCAAAGAAGATAAAACTGGTCAGGAAGAGAAGAACATAGGGGTTTCAGAGGAGTGTCTCACGTGATGTTGTAGACAGAGAGAAGGAGTCACAGATGAATATCTACACCCTAGCTCAGGTTATCAGTAAGGCACTTAGGCTCTGGGGCTGCAGTGTCCTCACAGGCCAGGCAGAAGTACTGGATTTTCTCAGTTATGTTTGCCCTCTGCCAATGGATGTTAGGGTTAGGGCTGTGTGTGCTGAAGAATCGAGAAGTGCCCGCCTACCCAGTACCCCAGCACCTCCGGCCACCTGCTCTGGTTGACCAGAGCCCATCTGAGGCACATCTGTCAGACTCCCATACCTGCCAGGGTCTGCTCACTTGAGCACTTTTCCATGCCTGTGCCTTTCTCCTTTTCGTTCTCCCTCATCAGGATGTTTTTCTGTTCATTACAATGTTCCTGTTGTGTGTTTTGCTGTGGCCCACCGCCCCAAAAGCATTTGATTGCTCAGGGTGTAAGTGCGTCCAAGTAAAATACATAGAAGCCATTTAACTATAGATACAAACACACTGGAAAGAGTAAAGGGCTACTCAGTCCCCAGTTAATATTTTTATTATGGTCATCGCTTTGTTGAAAAATTGAGTGGCTTCAGATTGTGTTTAATGGGCAAGGAAACCTAACTGCTTCTGTGAGTGGCATTGGTTTCTATAGCATTCATGCAACGTGATGTGAAATTGCAAGGACTGAGTCAGGACACGGCTGCGCAGTAGAGCTGACGCCGTCCGCCTCTCATTTAAGACCAGGTCAGGGTGTGGAATCTTCTCCCAGGCCTCACTGCTCCAGCATACTGGGTATACGTGTGTGTGTGTGTGTGTGTGTGTGTGTGTGTGTGTGTGTGTGTGTGTGCCCCTATGTTTTAATTAGTATTCGATCAGAACCACGGGCTCTGTGGACAGGTCTTTGGGTGGCATCGGTATGTTTCTGGTTACTGATCTGTATTTATGTGGTGAGGTGCCAGGAAGCCTGCAAAATGGAATCAGGTACAGAGAGAATCTCCCTTGAAGGATCTTCTCTTTGTCAGGGAAGATAATAACATAACAGATTACCGTAGACTAGGTGCTTAAACAACAGACATTTACTTTTCACCAGTTCCAGAGGCTGGAAATCCAAGATTGAAGTGCAGCTGACTTGGTTCCTGGTGAGACCCGTTGCCTGGTTTGCAGACAGCTCTGTTCTTGCCATGTCCTTACGTGGTGGAGGGCAGAGAGAGGGGCCACAAGCGCTTTCCTGTGTCTCTCTCTCTCTTTTTTTTTCTTTTTAGAGAGAGAAAGAGAGCGCACATAAGTGAGGGGGAGACAGAGGATCAGAAGCAGGCTCCGTACTGACATCAGCGAGCCCGATGCAAGACTCAAACTCATGAACCTTGAGATCATGACCTGAGCCGAAGTCAGACAGTCAGCCAACTGAACCACCCAGGTGCCCCTCGTGTCTCTTTTATAAGGGCACTGTCCCACTGCTGAGGGCTCCATCTTTATGCCCTAATAACCTCCCCCACGTCCCACCCCCTAACACTACCCCCTGGGTGAGAGGGAGTTAGAATTTAACATATGAATTTTGGAGGGTTACAGAAATAAATACTGTGATGTCAGGTAGTCAGAAGGCCCAAGAAAATCAGCCTGCCGGCCTTGGCTTCCTCTCCTCCCTTACTCCCTCCCTCCTTTCTTCCTGTTACCTCACTGAGTCTTTGCTGAAGCCTGCCTTGTGCCAGGGCACTGCGTTAAGCCTACAGACAGAAGTGGGTGTTATCACCGTATCCAGGAGAAGTGATATTCACCGAAAATAATACAGATAAATTGAGTATAGTTTGGGGACAAACAGGTAAAGATTAAATCCTTATGGGGGTTCAACAGAAGAAAGGCTTGTTTGTCAACAGGTCCTGGAAATGGGGGCACCTGGATGGCTCCTCAGTTGGGCATATGACTTCAGCTCAGGTCATGATCTTGCAGTTCGTGAGTTTGAGCCCCGCATCAGGCTCTATGCTGACTGCTCAGAGCCTGGAGCCTGCTTCAGATTCTGTGTCTCCCTCTCTGCCCCTCCCTTGCTTACGTTCTGTCTGTCTGTCTCTCTCAAAACAAAACAAAACAAAAACAAAAACAGGTCCTGGAAACGCTTCATGGAAAAGGTTGGATATTAAAGAAAATGGGAATGGTGTCTATGGGGCGTATTCTGAAGAGTGTGGATCAAAGCGGAGATATGGAAACCACGAGGCATAAATGGCAGGGGAGGGCCTTTGGCCAAAATGTATGTTGCAGGAACATGCATCCCTGGGATGGGAGGTTTGGTTAAATGTATAGAGTTGTGTATTCACCACCACAATCAAGTCAAAATACAACTGCACTGCCCCAGAAAGTTCCCTCTTGCTCTAAGGCACTTACTGCAGCCCTGACTGAAAACCCCGTAAGGTAGTGTGTCTGTCTGCAAGGACAGCCAACTTTAGGCAGACGTAGAAGATTAAAACTCCTTAAAACTACAAGTCAGGGGCGCCTGGGTAGCTCAGTCAGTTAAATATCTGACTCCTGATTTCAGCTCAGGTCATGATCTCATGGTTCATGGGTTCAAGCCCTGCATCAGGCTCTGTGCTGACGGCGTGGAGCCTGCTTGGGATTCCTTCTCTTCCCCTCTCTGTCTGTCCCTCCCCCATTTATGCTCGCTCTCTCTCTCTCTCTCTCTCTCAAAATAAATTAACATTTGGGGGAAAAAAAACCACCTACAAATCAAACCCTACTGAAATGATTGGGAAATGCCCATTTCAACAAATTTGAGAGTGAATCTATTCACGACTCGCTTGAAATTTATGGTGTGTAAACAATACCTTGATAAGATTGTGGTGTGGTCATGGGATCGAGCTCTGAGTCGGACTCTGCAATGAACTTGGAGCCTGCTTAAGATTCTCTCTCTCTCTCTCTCTCTCTCTCTCTCTCTCTCTCTCTCTTTCTGTCTCTCTCTCTCTCCCCCTCCTTCCTTCTCTTTCTCTCTCTCTCTCCCTCCCTCCCTTTGCCCCTCCCCCTCTTGCATGCATGTGTGTGTTCTCTGTCTCTCTCTCTCCCAAAATAAAAATAAAAGATAAAATTGTGGTGGGGTGTGGGGAGGAATAGAGGCGGAGATGTTCTATAATGTCAAGACCTCCCAGATCCATAGCTAGATTTCTAGGAATACAAACACGTGTTTTTAAAAACTTAAGTGGCTCAGGAGAAAAGCGTGTGCATGTAGGGCACAAGATGTAGGGTAAACCCAAATTCATGTATCACTTGTTCCCTGTGCCCTAATGTTTGCAGCTTTTAAGTTTTTATCAAGAACAGATCATACCTAATAAAAACTTACGCAGCCTAGATGTTCCCAAAACTATTATTGAGGTAAATGAAGTGTCTGCCGTAATACGATACTAACCTGATTTTTCCTTCTGACTGCTTCTAATGATTTGCAGCGACAGGTTGCAACATTCACCATGGTTCGTCCCAGGATGTTCACAAGAGACCATTGCTTCCACTAATAGCTAAAAAGGAGGCATTGCAGTTATAAAATCATAGCTTTAGAGGAACTCAGCAGGCCCTCCTCTCTCTAAGGTCTCTCCTCTTTTCTCCCTTGGCATTCGCTTCATAGTACTTATCAAAAGGAGTTAAAATTGTTTAGAAATTACTATCTGCCTTGCCTTTTAGAGCAGGGTTTGACAAACTACAGGCAAGGCCCAAATCCCCTGGGCCCAGGGTTTGAGAAGCCTTTCTTGGTGGAGAATGAAACATCAAGGCTTTATCCCTCCAAGGCTGGTACCAAGGGGTACTTAATCTCACTGTGTCTTCAGAGGATGATCATCTGGTTTCGAAGGGACATGCCAAGCCAAGGATTAAAGCTTCAGGCATAGTTTGTAATACTCAGATCAAGTGGTTAGAACAAGCAGGCTCCACGCCGTCAGCACAGAGCCTGATGCAGGGCTTGAACCCATCCTCATTGGTTCAATCAAAACAAAACAATTCATCAATTTTCAGGGGTGCCTGGGTGGCTGAGTAGGTTAGGTGTTTGTCTGACTTTGACTCAGATCATCAGATCATGATCTCACGGTTCATGAGTTTGAGCCCCATGTCGGGCTGTCTGCTGTCAGCATAGAGCCTGCTTCAGATCCTCTGTCCCCCTCTCTGTGCTCCCCCCGCTCATGCGCCCTCTCGCGCTCTCTCTCTCTCTCAAAAATAAATGAAATAAACACATTAAAACAAACAAAAATTTCCAAGTGTCACATCTTGGAACCAGGAACAAGTGTCTCTCTAGCCACAGAAATGAAAGAGGCCTGGAATAGATTCAAAACACATGTTCTGAACACAGAGTTGGATGCTTGAGGGGCGGTCACAGACTACAGTCTCTAAATCTAAGTATTTTCTGTGATTGGACACTAGTCCTTCAAGAAATCTGTGCTTGTACGTTCTGATTTGGATCCTCTGTGTGTGTGGAATCTCTCTATTAATCTGTTCTCCTCCACTTAACTACAAACGACTTACCAGTCCCTCTCAATTCAGCTTCATTCCTATTTACCACCCAAATTCCTGCAAGCAAAAAACAAAACCCAAAGGGAGCAAGTCTTCTTATCCATCTGTTAAGATAATGAAGAAGTAACATTCATCTGATTTTCTAAAGTGATTGCTTTCCCTGTGTGGCATTAGAATCACAGAAGAGAGAGCCTCTTTGGGTCTGACGCAGAGGGAATAACTTTAGTGGAGACGTTGCAGTAAAGAGATGACTGGATTGAAAACGATTTCAGCGCCCCTCCCCTCCCAGAAGGTGATTCTGCGAGACACGGAATTGGGACAGGACTCATGGAAACCGCTCTCTCCCTCATCACTAGTGTACCTGTCCACGCATTTGGTAGACGTTGTTTGCATACTCGGAAACTGGGCTACGACAGCCAGACAGCCTTTAGCCTCCAGGGGCTCACCATCTGGGAAATCCTGTGGTAGTCTGGCATTTCCAAGGAAAGAGTGGGTGGTGCCATTATCCCTGGGTGTTCATGCTGTTGGAGACATTTCTAGTCGTTTCCGTCCGTTCATCAGTGAATCGGTTGATTGCCTCTTTCACTTCCATGCCTTGCCCATCATCGTCACCTTCTCCCACCTTGTTTGGCTCTGAGGGGGTGCTGTGTAGACAGAAGACCTTCCTGCGTGTGCTTCACTGCGGCCATGTGTGTGTGCTGGGAGTTCCCTGGGGAACACAAAGATCAGCGGAGACACCAGGGACTCGTTCCGGAGACTTGTACTTGTGGCGTGAGCGTCCCTTGTCTCTCCAGCCACCTGGCTGGTCTGAATGTCCGGTGGCAGTGTTGTTCTTGAGACAGCCTGCCTGGTGGTGTTCCATGCAAATACAGCGAGAGAAGCTGTGATTTCCAATAAACGGTTCCAGCCTTCGCAAAATCGCCGTCCTCCATACCCACAGGCAATGGATGTGTGCCGCCTAAAACTGTATGTTGACCTCCACCGCTTCTGGGAAGCCTGTCTCTGCCTGGAAGGCAGCACTTCTGAGTCCTACCCGGTTGGCCTGTGGAGTCATTTTGTCCCGTGCAGACCTGGCTTTGCCACATACACTCGCAAGTACTGCTCTTGAACCATCTCCAGTATGCCAGCCACCCTGGCTGACGTCAGCGGCGGGCTGGCTTTGTGAACGGTAGGAGTTAGCATTTTTCGTAATATTGAAATGAAAGGAGGAAACACCCGAGTGTTGTCTGTCTCTCCCCGTCGTTCACTTGGGCAGTTCCATCCCACGGGATTGTGGCGGTACCCGTAAGCGCCCCGGAGCAGCTGCCACGGGGATGCCCTTCCCCAGGTGGAGGCCTGGGCAGCCCTGCCTGGCTGTGCCGCGCTGTGGCGCGGCGTGGCGTGGGCAGGGGGGTACGCGGTGCTGCCACGGAGACCTGCGTTCGGGTCTGCTCCGCCACACGGGGCACTCTCCCATTGGGGGCTCTGAGCAGCGTGTGGCTGGTGGGGGCCGCCACGTGGATCCCGCCGCGCGGGGGGCTCTGCCGCCTCTGCCTCGCGTGGCGCCCCCCCCCCACCCCCCGCGGTATCCCATGGTGAGGAAATGAGGCTTGGTGACACACTGTCGCTTGCCGATGTCACACAGCTGGTAAATGGTGCTGTGATGGGAAGCGTCTGCCTAGTGAAACCCCAAATGAAACGTGGGCCAGAGCCTCACCGTGGCCTCACACACTAAAGTGCATCAGGAGGAAGAGCCGTGAGCAAGAAATGAGTGTTCGAGTCAGAAGTGACCGTGTGTCCCTCTCCTCTCATTGTCCCTCTAAGTACTTAGGAAAGGAGGACCCTGTGGTACGCGTTACGTAAGTCATCCGAGAGCTAGAAATGTTTCTCTTTTCCTTGATGGAGACAATGGTTAACCCAACTTGCAAAGCAGTGCTGAATTAATTAGTGATTCCAGAGCAGTCTAAAAATGTTCAGTTATGATGGGAATGTTCACCTGCAGTTATTTCTCTGAGAACCTGACTGGCTGTGTCTCAGAAAATGCAGCCTCTCAGGGCGCCTGGGTGACTCAGTCCGTGAAGCATCCGACTCTTGACTTGGGCTCAGGTCATGATCTCACAGTTTGTGAGTTCGAGCCCTGCGTCAGGCACCGAGCTGACAGTGTGAAGCCTCCTTGGGATTCTCTGTCCCTCTCTCTGTCCCTCCCCAGCTTGCTCTCTTTCTCTCTTTCTCTTTTCTCTTTCTCTCTCTCTCTCTCAAAGTAAATAAGTAAACTTAAAAAAAAAAAAAAGAAATGGGGTACCTGGGTGGCTCATTCGGTTAAGCGTCCGACTTCGGCCCATGTCATGATCTCACAGTTTGTGAGTTCGAGCCCCACATCCGGCTCTGCGCTGACAGTTCAGAGCCTGGAGCCTGCTTTGGATTCTCTGTCTCCCTCTCTGCCCCTCCCCCACTTGTTCTCTCTCTCTCTCTCTCTCTCTCTCTCTCTCTCTCTCTCTCTCTCCCTCTCTCCCTCCCTCCCTCCCTCCCTCAAGAATAAAAAATAAACATAAAAGAAAGGGGAGGGAGGAAGGGAGGAAGGAAAGCAACACAGCCTTGCTCCTTACCATTGTGCACAGTGACTGATAGCAGCAGATGCATTTGTACGTTGATGTTTGGGTGACCGTGTGCCATGGTGCATGCGATATTTGCTTGTGAGGCTTCAAGAAGATAGCCTGGTCTCCTGCCCTCCGTGGAGGCGCTTATAGCCCAGTGAGGTGAGTGGAGACTGTGAACCACGCAAGCATTGGAGAGTGAGACCAGTCCTGGGCTACGGGTGACCAGGAGCAGAGGGCCTGTGTGAGACGGAGCAGAAACCTGTGGCTCAGAGAGAGGAACCCAGGGCCACAACAGGGCTCATCACTAGCAGAAAGAACCTGGAAATAAAACCGCCACCTCTCGGATCTGGAAAGCACAGTTAGACATGGGGCTGACCGGCCGCATCCCCAAATCAACAATGTAGATTTGAATAATACCAGTGTTGATGGGATTCCCTGGGCATTTGGTGTGTGTGTATGTATGTGTCTGTATATAGTCTTTCTCCTTTTGGACTTCTGGTCATTTCTGCCCCTATCACAGGGTGTCTGGGGTCCTGAGCAGCATTTATGTGGCCTTGGGGTGGGGCAGGGGGGGGGTTCCTCTTCAGAAGAGGTTTGTTTTCCTTCGTTGCCCTGCCTCGGACCTTTCATGGCAGCAGGCAGAGGAGAAAACAGCCAGGCGCTGGGGGGAGAGAGAATCCCAAGCAGACTGCATGCTATCAGTGCTGGG
This sequence comes from Puma concolor, assembly GCF_028749965.1. Taxonomy (NCBI): domain Eukaryota; kingdom Metazoa; phylum Chordata; class Mammalia; order Carnivora; family Felidae; genus Puma; species Puma concolor. The sequence goes on from NW_028240258.1 coordinate 401,551, forward strand.
CCGGACTTGGGTCTCAAACCCACGACCATGAGATCATGAACTCAGCTGAAATCAAGAGTCAGATGCTGACTTGACTAAGCTACCCCGGCACCCGTCAGCTTTTATTTTAAAGTCTATTTATTTATTTTAGGAGAGAGAGAGCGCACACCAGCAGGGGAGGGGCAGAGAGAAAATCCAGATGAGGTTTGTTTTGCTTTGCTGCCCTGTCTCAGACCCAGGTGCTGGGCTCCCGCCTGCCCAGAGGTTGCAGGTGTCCTGGGAGCCTCCTCCTGGAGCAGCCTTCTCCTTGATAACGTGTCATTAGCATGTTCTGCATGACAGTGAGTGACCTGAGCTGCATATCAATTGCTGGGACTCTGGAATGCAGCTGCCTTTTAAGGGTTCCTTTGTATGGCTTGACTCGCTGTTCCAGGCATTCCTCGGAGCTAAATGGTTAGGTGCCTTTGCTGGCAAATCCTTAAGACTTCTTATTTTCTTACTCTGTCTGTGGATCTTTCTATCACCATTAACTTTATCCTTGAAAATTTAAAAAAATTTTTTTAAATGTTTATTTTTGAGAGAGACAGAGAATGCGAGTGGGTTAGGGGCAGAGAGAGAGAGGGAGACAGAATCGGGAGACACAGGCTCCGGGTTCTGAGCTGTCAGCATAGAGCCCAATGCAGGCTCAAACTCATGAGCCATGAGATCATGACATGAGCTGAAGTTGGACACTCAGCCAACTGAGCCACCCAGGAGCCCCTATCCTTGAAAAATTTTTCAACATTTAAAAAGGAAGGGCTCCGAGGTGCCTTGGTGGCTCAGTCAGTTAAGCGTCTGATTTCAGCTGAAATCATGATCTCATGGTTTGTGAGTTGGAGCCCCGCGTCCGGGTCTGTGCTGACCTCAGAGCCTGGAACCTGCTTCGGATTCTGTGTCTCCCTCCCTCTCTGCCCCTCCCCTGCTCACTCTCTGTCTCTCAAAAATAAACATCTAAAAAAATTTTTTTTATTAAAAAGTTATTTTGAAAATTTCTAGTTTCTCTTAGTGTGTACCTAGTATGTATTTTTTTCTTAAATATCTAACTTTCTGAAGCTGGGTTAATATTTTAAACTCTTCTGCTTGGCTGTTTTGTCACCGTGCATCTTCGAAGCCGAGGCCGTGTCTTCAGCGTCTTGAAAGCAGAGACCACACCTGCCCTCTCCCAGGGCCCCTGTGGGACTTGAGCTCTTCCGACCTCTCCCAGATGTGGACGGCTTCCAGCTTCTAGGTGCGGCCGGGTCCAGCCGTGTGTGGCTGTGCTCACGGCAGCACAAGGTGGGGAGCTGCCCCCAGCTGGCTGACGACAGGAAGGGGAGGGACGTGGGCACGGTCAGGGTTCTACTCCAGAGCATCCGCTGAAGCTGGAGGGGCCCTTTCCCCGAGGGACACGGTCAGAGGGACACGCACCGGGCACTGGACTTTGTCGTGCAGCAGCCTGGCTGGGGTTGGGGCATCCATAATACCCAGGCCGGGCATCACATCCCAGGAGGCAGGCTCACTCCTGGGCCCCAAGGGGGTCATGGAATGAGGGGGAAAGCCTTACCTAGCTTGTTAGAAGGGGACGTCACTTACAGGCACCGGTGCTCTGTCTTCTGGTTCCCCCCGTGCTGCCCTCGTTAGAGTTTGCTTTAACACCTCTGAGGTGATCTCCTCAATGCCAAATTGCTCTTCCCTGAATGGGACGGTCCTTCAGAGGCTCCTTTTATTTACTGTGTCAGGTTGGAAGGAACTGTGCGGAAAAAGGCATGGCAGGCTGCTCTGTCACAGAGTTGATAGTGCTTAGCCCGTGAGTGAGCGCTGCTTGCAGCGCAGAGAAACGTGCTTGGAGCGTGTGCCTCCGTCCGGGTTTTGCGGAGACCTTCCTGCGTGTGCATCTGTGCGTACTGAGCACACGCGTATGCGCATCGAATGTGGAGGTAGAGCTGGGAACGGGTAGCAGTGTGGAACGATCAGTGAGCCACTGCAGCGCCCAAAGTCTTTGTTTTTGTCTCTTGTTTTAAATTTTATTTGAGAGAGAGAGAGAGAGCGCATGAGTGGGGGAGGGGACAGAGGGAGAGAGAGCGAGAGAGCGAGAGAGAGAGAGAGAGAGAGAGACTCTTAAGCAGACTCCACACTCAGCACAGAGCCCAACGTGGGGCTCGATCCTTTGACCCTGGGATCACGACCTGAGCCAAAATCGAGGGATCAAGGGTGGGACGGTCAACCAACTGAGCCACCCAGGTGCCCCATGTTTTTGTCCTTTTTAATAATATACGACCGATTGGGGTGCATGGGTGGCTCCATCGGTTAAGCGTCCAACTCTTCCTTTTGATTCGGGTCATGATCTCACGGCTTTGTGAGTTCAAGCCCCACATCACACTCCACGCAGGCAGCATGGAGCCTGCTGGGGATTCTCTCTGTCTACCTCTCTCTCTACCCCTTCCCTACTCACGCTGCCTCTGTCTCTCTCAAAATAAATAAAACTTTTTAAAACTTTAGGAAAAAAATAATATACTACTGATTTTAAAGGCTTTATTCATAAATTGATTTGAGGCTCATGTTAGAAAGCTCTATGCCTTTTTGTAAATGGCAATTTTCCTAAATACTGTTACATCAAGAAATAAATATTTCTAAATATAGCCATATGAGATTTTTCACCAGTGTTGTTTTTAAAAATGTGTAAAGGGGACTCCTGGGTAGCTCAGTCCGTTAAGCATCTGACTTGGGCTCAGGTCGTGATCTCGTGGTTCCCGAGTTGAAGCCCCACGTCAGTCTCTGTGCTGACAGCTCAGAGCCTGGAGCCTGCTTTGGATTCTCTCTCTCTGTCTCTCTCTCTCTCTCTCTCTCTCTCTCTCTCTCTCTCTCTGCCCCTCCCCAACACGCTCTCTGTCTCTGTCTCTCTCTGTCTCTCTGTCTCTCTGTCTCTCTCTCTCTCTCTCTCTCTCTCTCTCTCAAAAGTAAATAAACATTGAAAAAAATTTTTAAGAGGTCTGAACCTTTATAAATAACTAAAGTGTGAATTTTCTTGCCCCACAATGCAACTTGTGTGTGCAAGTACATGTTTGTACCTTAAGTGTGTGCGTGTCATTTTAATATTTCCCGTCCTGTTACGTGAGGTAGCAACATGCAGCCTCCTGTGTGTGCTTGGACTGGATACCTCGCGTCACGAACGGCGGGGACAGGTGTGGGAAAACGTATCTGGCTTTCATTCCCGAAAATGAGTTAAGAAGGTCATCGATATCTGGATCTAGTCCCGTTTGGAGAGATGCGGCTTGGCATCGTGCGCTCACTTGTACGCTTTCTCCCTGTAGACAAGCAGATGTCCGACGGCCGGCAAGCGGTGCGGCAGGACAGCAGGACTCCCGGACGCCGGCCCAGCTCGGTCAGCCGTCTCCCGCCTGGGGGGCTCCGGAGGTGCCCCCGGAGGCCCGCGGCCGAGCGGGGACCCTCCCTCGAGACTACAGATCCTCGGAGGGCGCGCCCTCGGCCCCGCACACCCGCGGGCAGGAGCCCAGGCCCTTGAGCGCCGCGCCCGTCCCCAAGCAGCCAGCCCCGCGGAGGCCGCCACCGCCACCGCCGCCCAAGCGTGAGCCCGGGCAGTTGGGGGGCCTGGCCGGCGGCACCCCCAGCGGGCCCCTGCCGTCCCCCGAGGCCACGGACGCGTGCGCCCCCCGCCCGGCCCTCGGCCAAAGGCCCGAAGACGGCGAGCGCGCGGGGCGGCATGTAGACGGGCACCCGGCCGGGCCTGAGAGCCAAGCCCCGCTCCTTCCTCGCTGCGGGCCCCGCGCCCGGCCGCCATGGAGACTTCTCGCTCCCCTTCGCCCCAGTTCGCCCCGCAGAAGCTCACGGACAGACCTCCCCTGCTGGTCCAGGACGAGAGTTCCACCAGGTACAGCCCTGGCCCCACGCCTGCCCTTCCCTGGGCTCCCGCGGGAGGTTTCCCGGGCGTCTTTCCTGGGCGGTGTGGGGGCGGTGTCTGGACCCCATGGGGGACAACCCACAGCTCCAGGGGTCAGGTGGATTTTTAACTTGGGGTCGGGGCGGGGGTGCCCTGTTCTCCAGGAGCAAAGGGGATGTGCCACAGGTGCGGACTGTCCTCTGTCCCCGTGGTCCAGGCCCAGCAGTGGTGTGTGCCTTCCCTCCGGGCATCTGCCCGTGAGGGCTGTGCTTTCCCTGAGCACTTGTGTGGTTGGAGAGTCCCGTGTGCAGTAAGCCTGACGCCTTCAGGAGACTTCGGTGTTTTTCATAATGTCCAGTATTTCCACACGTTTTGTAGGTTTATGTTTCTATTTTTGAGAGAGAGTGTGAGCAGAGGAGGGGCAGAGACAGAGACAGGGGGAGATAGAATCGCAAGCAGGCTCCACGCTGTCACCACAGAGCCCCAGCCAGGACTCATGCGGGGCTCATGCGGGGCTCACGCAGGGCCTCACACGGTCAAACTGTGAGATCAGACCTGAGCCCAAATCAAGAGTTGGACGCTTCACCGACTGAGCCACCCAGGTGCCCCAACACATTTTCTTTCTGTGTCATAAGTGAAAAGCAAAGCTGGTATACACATGTTATGAAGGCAGAGGAAAAACCTGTTCAACTCCATGGCGCTGCTGTTAGAATTTCCGACGTGGACTTGTCTGCCGTGCCCGTGGAGACGTTGATAATAAATATGGTCAGGCAGGGACCGACCGGTCCCGAACACTGCATGTTTCCTTTTGCCGTCCTCTCAGAGTGCCTTTGAAGAACTGGGAAAGGGCAGAAGTGCAGAATTTTCATCTTGCTCGCTAGGGCCGTGGTTGTCCATCTGGGGGAGGGTGGCTTTGCCCCCGGGGGGGCATTTGGCTGTGTCTGGAGAGGTTTGGGGGGGTCACAGCTGAAGAGCGAGTGTTGCTTCTGGCATCCAGCGGGCAGAGGCCGGGACGCCTCGCATCCTGCGGTGCACAGGTGAGCCCCGCAGCAGGGAATGCTCTGGCCCCGATGTCCCGTGCTGTCGAATACGGTAGCCACAGTCACATGTGGCCGTAGGAATGGAAGTTAATGAAAAACAAAATAAATTCTGTGCATCAGCTGCACCACGTGTGGTTAATGGCACACATACAATTATTTCCATCATCCCAGAAAGTTCTGTTGGACCTTTTTGTTGTAGAGTCTCAAGCCGTTCTCTTTTTTTTAAGTTCATTGATTTATTTTGAGAAAGAGCATGAGCACGGGAGGGGCGGAGAGAGTGAGAGACAATCCCAAAGCAGGCTCCACGCTCTCAGCACAGAGCCCAACGCAGGGCTCAGACTCCGGACCCAAGAGATCATGTCCTGAGCCGAAATCAAGAGTCAGATGTTAAGGGGCGCCTGGGGGGCTCAGTCGGTTGAGCGTCCGACTTCGGCTCAGGTCATGATCTCACGGTTCGTGGGTTCGAGCCCCGCGTCGGGCTCTGTGTTGACAGCTCAGAGCCTGGAGTCTGTTTCACATTCTGTGTCTCCCTCTCTCTCTCTCTCTGCCCCTCCCCCACTCACGCTGTATCTCTCTCTCTCTCTCTCTCTCAAAAATAAATAAACATTAAAAAAATTTTTTTTTAAAGAGTCAGATGTTTAACCAACTGAGCCACCCAGGCGCCCCTGTTCTTTTCTTTCCACCTTGAAAATAACTTGGCAGAGAGGACACCACTGATAGCATCCTGCATCTCTGCAAGTGTGGCCTCGTAACCACAGCTTCATCTGGGGGCCACGTCTGTGCTCTGTGTCATGCAGACTGTGGGCACCACTGAGATAACCTGTCAGTGGGAGGCAGCGTTATCTGTTCTGAAGGGAAGAAGAAGCAATAACGTGGTCTGTGTGGCGGGCCAAGTGTACGACACTGTTCCAGGCGAGCTGGCCTAGGCCTCTCAGGTCGCTCGCTTCTCGGGAGCTGGTCTGAGCTCTGCGGGCTCCTCGGAGAAACAGCCATGTGTTCCCACAGTGCTCGTGACCTGCGTCAGCTCAGGACGTAGGGAGTGGGTTTCATTTTTTCCTTGCCTGAAGCCAGTGTTGATTTTCTCATTCTGTCTTTTCCAGGAGCTTGAGAGGGATTTCAGTAAACAGGGACAGTGCCTATTGAAGATACTGGGGGGTGATGGGTACCCACAGTTTTTAGTGTTCCCACCCATCGTGTCTTTTGGGTCGGAAAAGGTTGCCTGTGCACCATGTCCCCTGCTGTATGAGTGCTCGCAGAGGGCCCGAATCCGGGTCAGTGTCTATACCCAGACCCACATGTGGACACTTTGTTCTCAGGAAGCTCAGTGAGGCACATGGTGGCCGTGCCACCTCCAAGAGCTGCTACCCAGAAAGTCGCTTACAGTGCACTGAATTAGTCACCGTCCCCACGGTGTGCCCCATCGGTCAATCCTGGTATGAGAGCCTGCGATCCCAGTGACCCGCAGGCTGAACAAGAAGCTGGGGAGGGGTCCTGGCCCTGCTCTGTATCCACGGTCAGCTACCGATGGGTCAGCAGGGGAAGGGTCAGGTTCCCCCTGTGTCAGGGCTTCCTGAGCTGCCGATCATTTGGGCTCAGCTCAGAGATACTGTTCTTGGGGCGCCTGAGTGGTTCAGTCAGTTAAGCATCCAACTAAGCGTCTCACAGTGCGTGAGTTCGAGCCCCACGTCGGGCTCTGCATTGATGGCGTGGAGCCTGCTTGGATCGATCCTCTATCCCCTTTTCTCTGCCCTCCCCCACTCTCAAAAATGAATAAACGTTTAAAAATCTAAAAGAAAGGGGTGCCTCGGTGGGGCAGTCAGTTAAGCGTGCAACTTCAGCTCGGGTCATGATCTCACGGTCCCTGAGTTCGAGCCCCACGTCGGGCTCTGTGCTGACAGCTCAGAACGTGGAGCCTGCTTCCGATTCTGTGTCTCCCTCTGTCTCTGCCCCTCCCCCATGTATGCTCTGTCTCTCTCAATGATAAATAAACATTAACAAAAATAATTTTAGAAATAAATAAAAATGTAAAAGAAATTGCCCTGCTCTCTGCTGACTTGGGTCTCTTGAGCAGAGCTGCTCACCTCATCTCCCTCCATGTCCGGCCTCTCCCTCCTTCCAGCTACCCCTTGACCATGAGTGTGCACGCGCTCCTGCCTGCTGGGGTGCCAGCCGGGGTGCAGGGCAGGCTCCCACCTTCACGCGCTGTTGAGCCGTCCCTGTGTGCCAGGCCCTGAGCCCCCAGCAGGAGTGCGGAGAGTGGAGAGCAAGCATTCCTAGCCTCTGAGGGATTTCAGAATGGGCATTCCTACCAAAACAAATGCTTCAACTCGTGTGCTAACACTAGGTAGTTGACTTTTTTACTTATTTGTTTTTCCAACATTTGTTCATTTTTGAGAGAAAGAAAAGTGTGAGTGGGAAAGGGACAGAGAGAGGGGGAGACACAGAATCGGAAGCAGGCTCCAGGCTCCGAGCTGTCAGCACAGAGCCCGACACGGGGCTCGAACCCATGAGCCGTGAGATCATGACCTGAGCCGAAGTCGGACGCTCAGCCGACTGAGCCACCCAGGTGCCCCTAGGTAGCTTACTTTTAAATCTTTAACAGTTGTCCGGGGATTTTTTGCTTAAACTTCAAACGATCCTCTGCTCCCCCATCTGCCCCTACCCCACTTGCACTTTCTTTTTCAAAAATAAACACTAAAAGAAAAAAAACATAGGCAATCTTTCTAGAAGTCTCCCGGTGGCCCCAGAACCACGCAGGCACCCGTGGGTACGTACTGGCCCTGCTTTGAGAGGCAGCGAGGGAAGGCTTTAATGATGACTGTGAAAGGAAGCCTGTTGCAGGTTCCCCGACAAAGGAGAATGTCACCGAGCAGGGCCTGTTAATGTTTGCACTATTATCCACATGAAAACGCATGTTAAACCACCCTCCTCTCAGTCAGCAAGCCCAGGGATACACCCCCGGCTCCCCTAGGGGTGTGGGTGATTTTGAAAATGGAAAAGGTGTCCAGACGCTCAGAGTCAGGAACGCAGGCCTCCTCGACCTCCATTCCCCGTCCTGGGTCTGCGATCACAGAGGCTCCTTCCAGCTCAGTGGCCAAAGGTCTTTGAGCCTGGGTTCCCCAGCCGGAAGAGCAGGTGAGGGACCAGCGGGTTTCTCTCCTGGGTAGGCGTCGACGGCAGGGCTCACTTTGCGTTTTCAGCACACGGCTCTTCTCTTTCCAGAATCGAGCGGGTGATTGACAACAATACCACTGTGAAGATGGTGCCCATCAAGATTGTGCACTCGGAGAGCCGGCCTGAGAAGGAGAGCCGCCAGGGCCTGGCCCGCGCCACCGAGCTGCCCACACTGCCCAGCGGGCTGGAGAAAGACCACATCAAGACCCTCAGCACCTCGGAGCAGTTCTACTCCCGCTTCTGCGTGTACAGCCGCCAGGGCGCCGAGCCCCAGCCCCAGCACCCCGAAGCCCCCGCGCCCACTGCCAAGGACAGCGGGGCCTCTCCGCCCGGGTTCAGCTACATGAAGACCAAGGAGAGGACAGCCGAAGACCTGAAGTCAGAAGAGCTGGCCCGGGAGATCGTGGGCAAGGAGAAGTCTCTGGCCGACATCCTGGACCCCAGCGTGAAGATCAGAACCACCATGGACCTGATGGAGGGGATCTTCCCCAAAGACGAGCACCTGCTGGAAGAAGCCCAGCAGCGGAGGAAGCTGCTCCCCAAAGTCCCCTCTCCTGGGACCACGGACGAGAAGTGAGTAAGCACCGCCTTCAGGTGCGCGGTGTGGCCACTTGGTGTGCTTCTCCCTCTTAGCATCTGGTTCGCTCCAGGGGGCAGGTGGCTTCTCCGTGTGTCTGTTTTCATGATTGCTTCTGGGGGGCAGGTTTCCGAAAGTACTGCCCAGTGCTTAGCACGTTTTGGCCATCCGGGGACCCTCCCAAAAGAAGCGCTAAGGCCCGTGGCTGGGGATGACGACTCTGAGGCCTGGCAAAGATGCGAGGATAGCGCAGCTCCTGCGATGCCCGCAGGCGCCTCTCAGAAGACAGCGCTTCTCAGCTGGGCCATCGTCTCCCTCCAGGGGACACTTGGCAATGTCCGGGTACGTTTTTAGTTGTCGCCCCCGCGAGGTGCTCCCGGCATCCTGTGGGTGGAGACAGGGAGGCTGCCCAACACCCTGCGGTGGACAGGACACCCCCACAGCCCCAGATGTCAGTCACGAAGGCTCCTGAACGTCATAGTTATTAAGGAGGCTTTCTGTTCCCGCTTGTGGAACGGAGTGAACGGATGCATTTCCATGGTTTGGGGGAACGTGCTTTGCGTCCTGTCTCATTCCGTGGGCCGCCTGCACAGGCGTGTGCTCACATCTGTCCTGTTTATGTCCGTTGTGTCCATACACGTCGTTAACTGGCGGTAGGTGGGAGTGCCCGTGAGATGCCCGAGAGAGGGGCAGAGGGGGTGAGTCGGATCAAAGCAAGAGGGAGCAGACATGGCTGCAGACAAGGGCTGCCCCTCCGCCCCCCTTTGGTGGTCCCATCCCCCGGCTGTTGTCTTTTGGTTAGCGGCCCCATTGGCTCGTCGGGACCGAGGCCGTGAGCTGGAAGGGGGCACGTGCGCGTAGGGTCCCAGCCAGCTGCGGTTCTGACCTTTTTACGTAGGAGAGAGGAGCCGAGCGTGCCGGCGGCCATGTCCCTGGCCACCAGCTCCACGTACTACAGCACTTCGGTCCCCAAGGCGGAGCTGCTGATCAAGATGAAGGATCTGCAGGAGCAGCAGGAGCCCGAGGAGGATTCGGGGAGCGACTTGGACCACGACCTGTCGGTGAAGAAGGTAGGAAAGGCCGTGGTCAATGAAATCGTGCTCGTTGCCAGAGAAGGGGCCGCACGTCTCAGTCCAAGTAATCTGTCCCTTCCACCCTAGTTAAAATGCTGCGGACTTCATTCTGTGACCTTCAGCAAGTTACCTGTTCTCTTTGAATATCAGGTTCTAATACCTGCCGCCAGGAGATCATAGTCCCCACATAGTGCTTGTAAAGTGCTTTGTCCTCCAAGCAGCGGCATTTCTTGGCTCCTAGAACTCCCAGGCGCTTAGGGATACAGCAGGAGACCAAACAGAACGGAGCCCTTCCTTTCCAGAGGGGAGCCTCTGTTCAGCCCACATGAAAACAAATACACAGTAGGGGGTCGGCACACTGCATGCAGCCTGTGGGCCAAACCTGGTTTTGTGAGCAAAGTTGTATTGACACACAGGCACATTTATTCACTTAGAGATGCTCTCTGGTGGCTTTCCTTCCACAGAAGCAGGGTTGAGTAGTTGCAGCTGACCACGCCACCTGGAACGTCGAGGATCTTTACTGTCTACCCCTTTATGGAAAGAGTTTGCCAACGTTTAATGTGGTACACTGGATGGTGAGAGAGTTAAAACAGAGTGAAAGAATCGAGTGAAACAAAGGAAGGTGATTCTAGAGAGGGCTCCGGCGAGGGGATGATTGAACAGCGACCTAGAGTGGTGTGAAGGGTGAGCCCCGTGGATGTCTGGGTGCACTGGGGGAAGGGGACCAGCCGCTGCGAAGGTCCTGAGGTGGTAGGCTCATGACACATTGGAGAAGCAGCAGTGGCTTTAGCTGGAGCTATGTGGACCAGGAGGGTAGGACTGGAGATAAAGTCAGAAATGAGGTCAGGGACTACATAGTGAGTGGCCATGAGGTCATGGTAGGGACAGCATTACTGCTGTCAGTGTCAATGTCATTACTGCTCTATTAGCTTTAAATCTCCATGATCTGTCAGCACGCCAGACCCGTGGCATCTAGGTGATTACCTAGTTTTTTAGGAAGGCCTTAGCATTAAACGGATGACGGGATTGCCAAAGAAAGTCCGTTTCGGAGGCTAGCACGTACTCTTTATTCCAGGGCCTTGAGCCCGTCAAATACTACCAGGGAAAGAAAAGGAGGGAAGCAGGCTTTTGTGAGCATTTGCCATATGCTTAGTACTTTGGAAAACTGCTTTCATAAAAAAACACTTTTTCTTTTTCTTTAACAAAAATCTTCCCAAAAGATTATGCGTATATAGTTCGTGGTTTAAAAACACCACTGGCTGATTTCAGATATAATAGAAGAAATACTGTGACCCATGCATGAGAGAAATTCACTTTCAGTTTGGGGAATATTTGCTTTTTTGTTCAAGGGAATTAAAGGGCATAAAAGATAAGAATTTTAGTCCTGGGCTTGTATCTGGCTTCCAATCACATATCCAATTTCTTTCTTTTTTCTTTCTTCTTTTTTAATGTTTATTTTTGAGAGAGAGAGACAGACAGACCAAACATGAGCCGGGGAGGGGGAGAGAGAGAGAGGGACATGCAGAATGTGAAGCATGCTCCAGGTTCTGAGCTGTCAGCACAGAGCCCGACGTGGGGCTCGAACCCGCGAACCGCAAGATCATGACCTGAGCCGAACAAAGTCAGACTCTTTTTACGACATGGCCTTGTTTCTCGTGCTGTGATGAGTTTGGGGTGGGGCACGTCCTGGTACTGCCCAGCCTTCATCTGGGTGGCTCTTTTCTCTTTCTGCTTTTGGGAGGCTCAAGTTGCTGGGCAACTGCCTCACCTTAGATGACTGCTTTGGGATTGAGATGAATCCCTGTGAACTTGGCTCCTGACAGCCTACTCCCCGCCCACCCCCCCCAACCTACTCCACATGATTATATTCTTGGGTTTTTTTAATGTTTATTTATTTTGGAGGCCGGAGGAGCAGCAAGAGAGGGGGCCAGAGGATCCGAAACAGGCTCTGAGCTGTCAGCAGAGAGCCTGATGCAGGGCTCGAACTCACGAACTATGAGATCATGACCTGAGCTGAAGCCAGACTCTCAACCGACTGAGCCACCCAGGCACCCTCGCATGATTAAATTCTTAACCCAACTGACATATCTTATTCCAGATGCAAATGTTGAGTAATTTCACAGTAAACGGCAAATGCTATAAATCACAGTTCTCTATGGTGTTAGTGACTCAGTAATCCTGCTTTTCGACTTGATTTGACAAAGGCAACTGGCACCCTGTCTTTTCAGCCTTCTTCCCATAACCCACAAATACACTGTGTCGTGTGGTTGTACAAAGTGTTCACGGTGGGGAGAAGGAGGTCCGTGCCGTGTGGATGTACCTGATGGGCCATAACGGTAGAGCGGCTTGACCCCGAATCGCATGTGGACCCACGTGCCCAGAGGGACCTTGGCTGTCATGGTCCCAGCATCGCTGCATGCTCACAGAGCCCGAGTGCCAAATCGGGTGACCCTGTGTTTTAGGAGACGGCTGAGGACACAGGGATGCAGAGAGGGAATTCTGGTGGCTGGTTGGAAGCATTACCCCAGGAAGGCGAAATCCGTTTTTACACCCGAGGCGGCTCAGGCACACTCTGCCCAGAAAGAGGCCCAACTGAGATATGGGATTCTTCAGCAGAAGCAGACACTCCATGGTCAACATCTGGAATCTGAGGGTTGTGGTTCTTCCCTGGAACTTAGACGTGGGCATGAGGCCCAGAGAGAAAAGACCTCATTCCCCCCACAGAGGGGGACAAAAGTAGGTGTGCGGGGGGCACCGGAAACAGAGGTAAGGGGCAGGAGTGCACCTGCTGTGAGACCCAGGGTGGGCGGGGCGGGGGGGGGTGGCTGGCCTCTGCCACCACTTACTCTCCCCCCAGGCCCTCTTGAATGCCATGTGCTGCAGAACACAAGCGGATGGGCTCGCGCGAGGCTCATCTGACGTGGCGGGTGAGGCCTGCTGCACCCCGGCTGGTGCTGATAACCAGTGATCCGCATGCTTCCTGGGCCAGGCCTTGTTCCAAGATCCCTGAAAGTCAGCGTCTGGCCCTTTATGGAAGAAGGGGAGGGTATTTCTAATAAAACTTTACGCAAGACGTATAAAGGAATCAGAGGAATTTGGGCTCCTTCCAGAACGTCCAGCTTCAAGTTCGCTCAGCTGTTACTGCAGGTTTTTCAACGTTTTTTTTTTTTTTTTTTTTTTTTTTATTTTTGGGACAGAGAGAGACAGAGCATGAACGGGGGAGGGGCAGAGAGAGAGGGAGACACAGAATCGGAAACAGGCTCCAGGCTCCGAGCCATCAGCCCAGAGCCTGACGCGGGGCTCGAACTCACGGACCGCGAGATCGTGACCTGGCTGAAGTCGGACGCCCAACCGACTGCGCCACCCAGGCGCCCCTGTTACTGCAGGTTTTGAAGGCGCATATCATGCATTGGTGTGAAATCTTTATCACGATAATTGCTAAAGAAGAATGAAACAGGAAAATTACCAGAAGCCCTGGCTAGGGGTCCTCACACATCCACAATCCTCTGAATTGCTTGAGGGGTTCACTCGGGTTACGGGTTGCCTGCAGGTGAGAATTTGGAAGGTTCTCCATCCCTACAATCCATTTTGTGCTCTTCCCTCAAGTTATGAGTATCTGAAAAAGGCCATCTTAGCCATGGGACTCGAAGTTGACTTAAACCGTCTCCCCAGATAGGTAGGTAACCAGACGCACCGAGACACCCACATTCTGAGAGAAAATATCAGAGAAGTGTAGACGCATACAGCTTTACATTAGTGAGGGAAGGGGCGCCTGGGTGGCTCAGTCAGTTGAGCGTCTGACTGCGGCTCAGGTCGTGATCTCACAGTTTGTGGGTTCAAGCCGCGCATCGGGCTCTGTGCTGACAGCATGGAGCCTGGAGCCTGCTTCGGAATCTGTGTGTTTCTCTGTATCTGCCCCTCCTCTGCTCTCCCTCCCTCTCTCTCAAAATAATAAGTAAAATAAATAAATTAGTGAGGGAAGACTAACTAGAACCTGACCCGAAAAAGCCCAAAGCAGTTTATAAATTCCATGTTGGGTGTCTTAGGAGAAAACCCATGCCAATTAATCTGCAGTGAGGATGAGGACGGCTCTCCTCTGAAACCGCTTGCCATCTTAATCTGCAGGATACCCAGACATTGCGATAAGCCCTGGGCAGATTGAACCACGAGCAGGCAGTGCCCATGCCTTTCCAGGCCGTGGACTTACCGTCATACGTACTTGTGCGCGCGCATCAACGCCAGATGGGGATTCTCGTCAGCGTCTCCTCCGTAGACAAAGCGGACACGTCATCGGCTCCTGCAAAGCGTGCGATGGCTTGCTCGTGGTTCAGCGTGTCTTTCGTGCCGCCGTGTGACTTTGCCCACCTAAACTGTCATCGGGACAGGCGTTTTTTGTTTTTGAATTTTTGTTAACGTTTACTTATTTTTTAGAGAGAGAGTGAGGCAGAGCACGAGCGGGGAAGGGGCAAAGAGAGAGGGAGACACAGAGTCTGAAGCAGGCTGCAGGCTCTGAGCTGTCGTCTCGAGCCCACAAACCGTGAGATCACGACCAGAGCTGATGTCGGCCACTTAACCGACTGAGCCACCCCGGCGCCCCCATGACAGGCGGGTTCCATCCGACTGTTGTCTGTTAAGCCGGGGCAACTTCTCAGCCTGCACGCAGGACTGCTGATACCTGCCAAGTAAAGGTACCTACCGCAAGCCGCCAGGCTGGTGATTGTCACGCAGGCACGCGTTCAGCTTTCGTGTCAGTCCTGGAGGTGCGGGTTCCTTTTCCCCTGTGCAGCCAAGATCACAGTCCTGGAGAGCTTAATGAGACGTCGCTCCCTCCGGGCGGGTGACTTCTCTCCGCTCGGCTCTGCCAGCTCCCTGTGGGGTTGGAGTCTGTAAAGGGCCCAGGACACGCGGTGACGGTGTGGGGGGACTTCATAGGTCCACTTTCTATACGTGGCGTTCCTTGTTGCAGCAGGCTGAGCTGAACATCCTAACTGGACGTGAGCGTTCACATTCTGCAGGCTTCATTTGGGTTTGTGCACCTCGGCGCTGTGGCGTGCGGGGGTTCACGTGGGCTGTGTGTGGTTCAGCACGTGGGGGTGAACGCCCTGGCGCTTCTGCTGCGGGTGGGCCTGACGGCACGCAGACATGCGTGCTCAGAAGACCGTGGTTTTGGCAGCCTGGGCTCACCTGTTGCGTTCCTTTAGAGCCATCCCTGTGCGTTTCCCCAGATCTACCAGAGGAGGCAGACCATCTTTGCCGCTCAAATCCTGCCACTTCAGCGGGAAGGCCAGTTTATATGTTTGGTTTTTATTTTTGCCCCTTTAAGAGATAATCACTTAAAGGGCCTGTGGAAAAGGGGGGTGGGGAACTCATGTTTAATGGTCAGAGTGTCAGTTGGGTAACATGAGGCGGTTCTGGAGATGGGCGGTGGTCACGGTTGCCCATGACGTGAATGTACTTAATGCCACAGAGTGCTACGCTTAAAATCGCATAAAATGATAACTTGTGAGACGTATATCTTGCCATATTTAGTTTGTTTTATTTTATCTAAAATATTTTTTTAATGCTTTTGTTTTTGAGAGAGAGGGGGACAAAGCATGAGTGGGGGAGGGACAGAGAGAGAGAGAGAGAGGGGGGCACAGAATCCAGAGCAGGCTCCAGGCTCTCAACTGTCAGCAGAGCCCGACTCGGGGCTCGAACCCACAAACCGTGATCATCACCTGGGCCAAAGTCGGGCTCTTAACCGACTGAGCCACCCAGACGCCCCTTTCTTGCCATATTTTTAAAAAGGTAGTAATATATGTGCATTTCGGTCACATTCAAATCAGGTTACTCTCAAAAGACTTTTAATTTTACTGACATCCCTTTATTTGTTTTACCTTTAAGTTGCTAGTTGTGTGTGGAGCATACGTTTAAATCACGCCATTCAGTAGCAGGCATGAGACTCCATAACTTGTGTACGTGTCAGTTCTTGCACTGGAAGATTGCAGACTATGAAGCACAGAATCTCACGTGGGCCCCGAGAATCCCGGCCAAGGTGAAGATGAAATGAGGTTTATCTCGAGGGGCCACGTCCTACCTATCGCTGTGTGATAGGACACTAACGGGAGGAGACTAGGTTAGTTTCGTGTCTAAATGTCACGCCAGGGACTTCACCAGGAGTTGTTCTCCCTCCCCGGGTCTTAGAAAGCCTCTCTTAGAAAGTTGATGCGAAATCAACTCTTCCCCACGCGGGTCACTTACGTGAGACCACAGGGCCCGGGCAGCCGCTGCAGGTGCCAGGTCGGGTCACCCTAACGAGTGTTTGCATGCCCCCCTGTGCCCTACAGCAGGAGCTCATCGAGAGCATCAGTCGCAAGCTGCAAGTGCTTCGGGAAGCCCGGGAGAGCCTGCTGGAGGACACCCGTGCCAACAGCGCACTGGGGGACGAGGTGGATGCCATCGCCAAAGACGTGTGCAAACCCAACGAGTTTGACAAGTTCCGCATGTTCATTGGGGACCTGGACAAAGTGGTGAACCTTCTGTTGTCGCTGTCGGGCCGTCTGGCGCGGGTAGAAAACGCCCTCAATAATTTGGATGACACTACTTCTCCTGGTGATCGGGTAGATACAACGTGCCTGACCTGGACTCGGCGGGGGGCGGGGCGGGAGGTGGTTGCGGGAAGGTTCCGCGTGGGGCGTCATGAGTTGGTGCCCTGAAGCCTCACACGGTCCCTGCGGCGGCCTGTGCACCTCCCAGCGCAGGACGCCTTCGGGTGTCCAGGGCTGTCCCTCACTTTGCTGGTAACTGAGGGAGACAGGTGCTGGGGGGTGTGGTGGGCAGGGCCTGACAGGCGTGGTCATGGGACTGCAGGGCTGCTGTGATGTTCAGGAAGAACTGTGGGCTCCTTTTCACATCTTCTCACCTGTTCCCACGGATCATTACTGATAAGCGTCTCTTCCTAGGAAATAGTCTCTTTCGCCTTTCTTGACCATGCGTGTAAGTGGGTCTCACTGAGAATGGAATGTGATTTTTTGCTGCTTTTAACAGGAGTGCACACGGCAGTCTGGAAGCAGTCGAGGACTTGTCTGCCTCTTCTCCCTCTCTTGAGGTGTGCAGCCTGGAACGTGTCTCTTAGGGGGTTTGCAGAATGCAGGAAGTAATAGCCCCCTTGTTGGCTTCACTTCCTGGGTCAAAAATCAGTAGAACATGGAGTTTGCTTCTCTGTGTAGGCCCTCAAATGATCATCTTTATTATTAATAAGGCTCCTTCTCTGAAAGGGGAGCGGAAGAGTTAGCCCTCTCCCTTACCCTAGGTGAGAGCGCTTTCAGGCGACCTAAATGTTCTCGAGCGCGGCTCGCAGACGTTGTCGTTCTGTGCTTAGCTAAGTCATTGATGACTACCGTTTGAACGTACTGGATAAGCATTGACAAAATAGCCGGGACCCTTGGATGATGTTCAGATTCCACTTTCTGATTTCCTCGTCTTTGCCACGTGTATCTGAGGAGAGGAAGATAACACGAGGGGTGCCTGGGTGTCTCCGCCTGTTGAGTGTCCGACTGGCTCAGGTCATGATCTGTGGTTCGAGCGTTGGAGCCCCGTATTGAGCTCTCTGCTGTCAGCACAGAGCCTGCTTGGGAGTCTCTCTCTCTCTCTGCTTCTACCCCACTCAAGTGTGCTCTGTCTCTCTCAAAAATAAAAATATTCTTAAAAAAAAAACTTGAACAAGAAAGAGATTCGTTTATACATAATTGGAATGTTCTCGAGTATTGATTTAAGTGACCAACTAGTGTGGTCTTTGCAGCTCAGCTCCTCTATAATCTATCTTTCCCTCCGTGTGGGTGGAATGGACAGGTACTTTATTTAGAATTTGGGGATGATGAAGGAATGCCAACGCTAAGGACCACGCACGTGGTCCTCCTGAGCACCAGGCTCTGGAGCCCTCAGCACGTCCCGGGGGCTCCCTGGGAATGGAGTGTTGCATTCCCCCAGCCAGGGGCAGTGAGGAGGCCCCGTCTCCAGCAGGGTTGGCGTTGGAGGAAAATCTGCGTCAGGCAGTGGAAGTTTGGAGACGCTAAGGTTTTCAGAGACACCATAGTAACTAGTTAAAAGACACGGCAGAACGTTTTCTGAGGCTCCCTCCATCTTTCCAGACAGAAAATGTCCCCATCAGGTCCTCTCCCAGCCTCTGCAGCCTCCTGTCCCTAGTCAGCCTGACTGGTTTTGCTTTAAGTTTTTATGTATTTATTTTGAGAGAGAGTTCCTGCACACACCAGCGTGGGAGGGGCAGAGAGAGAGGGAGAGAGAGAATCCCAAGGCTCTCTCCCCTGATGCGGGGCTGGGACTCACAAGCCACAAGATCGTGACCTGAGCCAAAATTCAAGAGTTGGACACTTACCTGACAAAGCCGTGCAGGCGCCCCAGCCTGACTGATGTTAATAATCCAAAGCGCACATCTAGGGTCTGTTAGCACCTGTTTCCCTTTGGGTTTAACGGATTTGCTTTGCCTCCTCTTTGCGTGAGAATTCTCTGTGCGCGTGACCTGAAGAGGGCGGTGTTGCACGGGAGTGGGCAGGGGACCTGACGCCCACCAAGACACTTTCTGCTTAGTGACCCGCCCACCAAGACACTTTCTGCTTAGTGACCCGCCCACCAAGACACTTTCTGCTTAGTGACCCGCCCACCAAGACACTTTCTGCTTAGTGACAGTGGCCGCTCACGTTCATCGCGCTCTTTCTGTGTGCGGGCGTTTTACAGAGAGCCGCCGCATGCTGGACTCTCACGGTGGCTGTTGGTAACTGTGCGTGGCCACGTCGCAAAGTGGCAGAATGAGAGCGGCTGTCCTGCTGTCCAAGTAAAAATCACACGGAGGAAATGAAGCCCCGGCCTCCCCCAGCCGACGGTGGGAGACTGAATGCACTCATCTCTTCCTTTCTTAGTTTTCGTTAAACTTAGAGAAGGCAGGGACCGTTAGGTGTGTATTTTGCGGAGAGACGGTGCGGCTGTGAGCGCCACATTTTAGGAACGGGATCGTCCGTGTCCCCCATAGCGGGCCCCGTGCGGGGAGCCGGGGAGTCTCCCCCGTCTCCCTGCGTCTGTTCTGCCTGTCCTTGCTCCCTCACGCGTGCCCTGCAGGCTCGCCCAGGGGCTCTTCTCCTGCGGAAGGGTGTACACACCCCGCTCCGCGAGTTCTCCGGAATCCGCGCCTTTTGCTGCCTTTGCCGCGGTGTTGTCACGGGCAGGCCTCTGACGCGCGTGGGATCCCTAAGTCCTTTACACCTTTGGAGGCTCTCAGAATTCTGTCCTTACCTGTCCGGGGACAGCTGCCCTCATCAAGGCTGTTCCTCTGAGCCGTTCCAGGCCAGTGGGAAGAAATGGGAGGCGGGACGAGCCTGTGAGCTCTCGAGGAAGGGCTGGGGCCAGCCGCGCCCGAGTATCTCCGTGCAGAGGCCGTCAGACCCCTGGTCCCTAACCTGGCGTCAGGGTGTCCCCTGAGGCAGCCCGCAGCGTGGCCGGCAGCTTGTGGCGGCCACCCGGGGCCCCTGCTCTCGCCCTCATCCTCAACGGGCTTGTCTCTCTCTCTCCCCAGCAATCGCTGCTCGAGAAGCAGCGGGTCCTCATCCAGCAGCACGAGGACGCCAAGGAACTGAAGGAGAACCTGGACCGCTGGGAGCGGATCGTGTTCGACATCCTGGCCAGCTACCTCAGCGAGGAGAGCCTGGCCGACTGCGAGCACTTCGTGAAGATGAAGTCCGCCCTCATCATCGAGCAGCGCGAGCTGGAAGACAAGATACACCTGGGCGAGGAGCAGCTCAAGTGTCTGTTCGACAGCCTGCAGCCAGAAAGAGGCAAATAGGAGGGCCCTCCCTGGCGGAGGCCGGAAAGTGCCCCTCTGAGCTCGGTTCCGGAGGATGCACGCGGAGACCCCAGCCGGTATTTATGTCCTGCAGCCCGAGTCGTCCCCTAGCGGGATGGCTGCTTTAGAGAAGCAATAACTTCCGTGTGTGTTTGTGATGATCTATTTAATGTGTTTTAGCTTCCCCGTTGAACGCTGAGCAGAACATCTCACCATTAGCCATTTTGCTTTGCCGGTTACCACACGTGGCCCAGCCTCCGGAGGGTGGCGGGTTCCCGCAGTATAGACTGTGTAGTGCATGCAAGTGGTCCTTCTCACTGGTAGGTGTGCCCTTCCTCCCGTCTTCACATCCTGAACCAACCGCCCAGGAAGCAGCCTGAGTGAGTCTTGAAGGCGCATGAGCGGGGAACCCCTGGCTCCCGTCATACCCTGCGATTCCTTACCCTGGGAAGCGTGGGCTGCCCCGTCGTACCCCATTCGTCCGATGGTGTGGACCCTTCCTCGTCCTTCATTCATTGTCTCCCAGCAAAACCATGATGATATGATGACAAGTTACTAACCTTTTGGAAAGGGGAATGGTTTCCCAGTGGTTAAAAACCCACTGTGAAATGAACACCTTATGTGTTGGCTTCATGCATCCTGAAATCGCCACAGAAAGAATCGTATGCATGCTTTAAAACACGCGCACAGCACAAGGAGCTTCAGTCCTGACGTCACGGTTCACGTGATCTTTTCCTGCAAAGTGAAAGTCCTCGGTCAGTAGTGTGTCCAGTAGGAGTGATGTGCTCGCTAGATACTTGTTTCATGAGACCAACAGCATATTTCTGAAATTACCTTCTGCCTGTAACACTTACTTTGTGTGCGTATGGTTGTTAGTGACAATTGGCTACGTTTCTGTTTTTGCCTCTTTAAATCTATTGCCATGCTGTAAGGGTTACTTTCCATTTACTTGTAAGAACCTTTCCTCTCTGCGCTTTCAGAGGCCCCATGGAGTATTACAACTCCCAAACCCGATCTTTTTCTGCCACAGTTTATACATTCTGTCCCCTGTTTATTAGCTGAAACCGCAAGTTTCTCAAGAGAGTCTGCTCACTAAGAAGACACTGTCATGCTGTCAGTTTCCAGTGGACAAGTCACAGACTGGGAGGAAAGATGTGCTAATCATGTCTATGACAAAGGATCTAGAAGGTGTGAAGAACTTTCAGAAGCAAGAGAACAAACAGCTGGTTAGTACATGGGCAAGAAACATAACTCGGTGCTTCAGCACAGAGGCCGTGTGCACGGGCAATAAAATAAGCACGTGGAAAGACATTCAACCGCCATCGGCTTGGTTGTAACTTCCGTTTAATCTACGCCAATGTAGAGCTTCTTCACAGATGCTCACCCGATTAAACGCGTGGTAAATGGCAGGACAGCCCCTTGGACGACATCATGTTGAAGTGATGATCGGACGTTTGGTTGATCGAGGGATCATTTGGATCCTCGTTTCCCCTATTCCCGTGAAAGTTTTCCGACAGGTGGGGACACGTCCCTTTGTCCGCGGCGACGGTTGCCTTCCCAGAACACACGTGCACACAAATATCTTAACAGACCGCTGTCTGTACTCGATGAGCCAGAGGTGGGGAGCTGGACCCCTGAGCCACGGCACTGACGTCTCTGCACCCCACGGGGGTCCCAAAGTGGCAAGCTTCGGTAACGCACGCAATAAACCCTCTTTTTGGCAATCCACTCATGCCAGAAAGCTCCATGCCTTTTCAGAAGTTTCCAGTCCTATTGAATTAAGCGATTTCTGACTTGAAAAAAAATCCCCATCCTGCCAATGACGTGTCCTCCTTTCCTCCTGCTGTAGTCCCTTCCTGTGAAAACTGGTCACTTCAGAGAAGGTGAAGTTGGCTGTCCACGGACCTCTGTCATTCTCCCTCAGGGGGACAAACACAGTAATTTCAGCGTGTTTTGCTTTTAATTTAGACAAAGCGTTTATCTGTGATTCTTTCCCCTCGAATACAGTATTGTGAATCATTCTGATGATATATATGTAAAATGTGAGTAACAGGAGGTGTGTGTCTCTATCCAGCCTTTTAGGTCTTTTGAGGACCTTCTCTTACACACAGCAATATACAGTGCTCTGTCCCCCTTGCCGCGAAGCACATGGGGTCACTGTCCTGTACCTTCCCCTGTTTGCCTCTTCAGCGTCTAGTCAGCAGGGACCCAAAGAGTCCAGTGAGTCGATGTACATATCTTTGTACATAGCTATGTTATTGCATACAACAACAATCTGGTGCTAATGTTGTGCCCTTGGCATTCTTAGGTGGCGGCTGATTCCTCCCCCTCTGTCGTAGCACAGCTGTGGAATGCTCTGTATGGCGAGATTTCAGTCAGGGGTATGGCCTGTGGCTTTTATCCTGCAGTCCAGTGTGGAAAATGTATACGTATTTCATGCTCGACCCTTACCACTTAGCTCTCGTCGTATCGTCCTGCTTGACTTTTAACAGAATAAATGTGTCTTTGAGTGAATGGAGCGTGTCTTTGACTTACCTATGTTCTTTTTTTTTTTTTTTTAATCAAACTGTCCTCACCATAGGTCAAATTCTTAAGCCACTGATAAATTGTGGGATGGATTCTCTATATGTGTGTAACTTTAGGCCAGCCTAGCTAAAGCTGATCAGTTTACAGGCAGGCAAAAGTCAGGGGCCACAGGTTGTATCAGTTAGCCGTGGCCACAGTTATGCTGTGTAACAAGCAACTGTGAGATCTCAGTGTGCAGTACGGTATCTCTTTAGCTCACGCGTGCGGCGATCATGGTACTCTGCTCCGTGTGTCTCTCGTGTTTCTCCTGGAACTGGCAGCCTGGCCTGGGGAAGTCAGTGGCGGATGCATGAGAGAACCGACCCGGGCACAAAGGTGTTTTTCCACATACCGGATTATATCACACCGCTAACCTTCCATTGCCAAAGCAAGCCCCACAGCTGAACTCAGAGAGGTGGTGGGATGTGCCCCACCTCTTCGGTGGGAGGAGCCGTGTCGTCACGTGGCAGAGTGTGGACACCAGGTGTGAAGAATTCGGGCCACTGATGAGCTGCATCTCCCACACCGGCATCTGCTATGATGGGGTAGCACTCAAGCGTCCTGGACCCAGAAGCCACATCCCCAGGGCGAGGCCACCTCTGCCGCTCCCTAGCCGTATGGCCGTGACCAAGGTACTCGGGCTCTCCGAGTTTCATCCTGTGTCACTGGAGAAGGCCTGGGAGCTCAAGCAAACACATGTTGTTCATGTGCTTAGAGGCCACACTAGGCCTGGAAAAAAGTGCTGCGGAGGTGTCTACTCTTGCATGTGCATCATTCCCTCTGGTCTTGGAGGGACAGGCCTTCCCTGAACGATCTGCCAGAGCCGCACAGGAGATGGGGATTTCTGTTGCATGGGAGGATGAGAAAGGGTTCTGGTCTGGAGCAGGTTTGTGAGGCGTCAAGGCTGGATGGGAGCGGGGAGAGTCTCTTTAATAAAAATTATTCAACGGGCGCCTGGGTGGCTCAGTCGGTTAAGCGTCCGACTTTGGCTCAGGTCACCATCTTGCAGTTCATGAGTTTGAGGCCCGCATGGGGCACCGTGCTGACATCTCAGAGCCTGCTTCAGACCCTCTGTCTACTCCCCCCTCCCCGCTCTGCCTATCCCCTGCTCTATCGCAAAAATAAACATTAAAGAAACAAATTTCATAAGTAAAAATTATTCAAAATTAGAGTGGATATTTACTGAGAATGAAAAACAAGTCAGATTTTTTTTTCAGTGGATGAATACCACACATTTTGTTTTTATTTCTGGCTTCTGCCAGGTGACTTCAACGTGTCTCATTTGAGTTCTGGAATGGTCAAGAGATTACTAACTGGCGGCAGTTCAAATGCAGTCCAAGAGTGCTGCTGTGGTGCTAGGCTGGGCAGTTCTGCGATCTCTGTGCCATGTTCCATGACCCACTGATGACAGCGTGCAGGGTTGCGTCCCTGAGAGCTTGTGTGCTTGGGCTGGTGAACCACATTGGTGACAGCTTGGTCTTTGGTGCGGGCCCATCAGACTTGTGCGGGATGAGCTGCGTTGGGTACCCTGAGACAGCCTGGGTATGGGGACACCAGACACTCGCTCCATTTTCAGACCTGTCTGCTGGGACCGCTGCAGGTCTGTACCTACAAGCACAGACATTCTGAGAGCCTGGGTTGTGCACTTCCCGTTAAGAGAAGAAAAGCAATGCACGGTGTGTTTATCGTTCGTGTGTGCTACATCTTGAGTCCCGGTGACCCACACAAACATCCCAGTCAGCCCAAGCTGGATAGTGCACCCTCTCCTCGTTCTCCTCCAGGTCCCCCGGAGGCTTGTGGCCATTCCGGCACCTCCTGACACAGGCAGGCGGAGAGGAGTGACATGGTAGACCTAACAGAACGTGATGACGATGTCTTTGGCAAATTTCACGAAAGCATAGGGCTGTGCTAGATACACCAGGTGATCAGATTCAAAGACGAGGCCTACCGGATGTCATGATCCGTCCCGGCGAGGACCACGTGGAGGTGTATTCAGGGCTGTCAGTCGTAGCTCACTAAACCCTCAGCCCCCAGAGCACAAGGCAGGGTTTTGTGTATGTCTGTGCTTCTCTGCTGGGTGCCTGGTATGAGTAGGCGCTTAATTTATACACAGGTATTGAATGGGCAAAGAAATAAAACCGGTTACACAGTATGGATCACCGAGCAGCATGAGATTTCCTTTTTTTTCCCTCCTCCTGGGTGCCGTGTATGGAACACCTGTGTGCCAGGCACTTGAGGTCGGGCCATGGAGCACGTGCTGCTGACTTAACGCACAGAGGGAAACAAGGACTGAGTTCGTCACGTTACCGTCTCGATCTTGCTGCCTCTACCTTTACCCTCCCAGGTTCTGCCTTCAGCCTCTTCTCCGTCGGTGTCCGGAGATAGAGGGATGTTGCATGGGTCACAGGAAGCGAGTGCCTTGATTTTATTACTGTCAAGCCTGAGACCAGAGAGGACATAGAGCGCAAGGTCAGCAGGGTGGGAGCCGACGGGGTGTGCCAACTTTTGAAGGTTCCAAACAGGAACAGCCCCTGGGATCTAAGTACTGAAAGGCACTCAGGATAGTCTCCAGAGAAAAGCCAAGAGGAAAACTATACAGTGAGCCTGGGTGTCTCTGTTATGTATTTCTCTCGAAGAGATTCTCGGAGCGTAGTGAAGTTTCCAAGGAAGCCTGCAATAAAGACTCCTTTTCAGATTCCCTCAGGGTTTCCAAATGTACTTGAACTTGGATTGCTTCCACCTTGTGTTTAAAAAGTTAATATTTTGATTGATTTATTTTATTTTTGAGAGAAAGCAAGCAGGCGACAGGCAGAGAGAGAGGGAGAGGGACAGAATTCCAAGCAGGCTCCGCACTGTCTGCGCAGAGCAGAGCCCGACGTGGGGCTCGAATTCGGGAACCGTGGGACCGTAACCTGAGCCCAAATTTAGTCAGATGCTGAATCGACAGAGCCATCCAGGTGCCCCCAACTTAATAATTTTAATAATCAGTGAAAATGTCAGCATATCTTGAGAGATCCAGTTATAAGGATGGCAACCACTGGTGGTAATGGAGGACTGTGAGTGTTTGGTCTGAGGTGGGGCAGACCTGTCCTGTCCCCGGAGGTGGGGGCAAGACTGAGGTCTGTCTGTCTCCATATAGGACCATGGTCTTCAAATTCAATTTTGCTTAGATTATCCAAATAAGCTTTGGGCAGGATGGAAAATACACAACGACAACAAAAACCCACATACATATACACATATGCACGTATGTGTCCACATCCATAACTAACAATGCATGTTTAATATTCTATGCCAGTACCTATTTGTCTTCTGTTCCCTACACAGCAAGCATTCGATTGTAGGTCTCTGGGCACACACCCACTGTCCCCACATCCATTCCTGCCGTCCCTTCCCCCTGGTATGTCAACCACCCCGATAACAGCTCTAGGATTTTCTCAGGAGACATGAAAGTCTACTAGGCCCTTAGCCACCCCATCCCATTCCATGCCCACAACTGTTCTTTCCCTTATGGTGCAGGTGTAGATGTTACCGCTGTCTGAGACCTGTTGCCGTGGGACATAATATATTCACAGATCTCCTTCCCTTCTTCCCTCTCTCTCTCATCCTTTTTCTTCTCCTAAGAAATAGGATTATACTAATCATGGCACCTGGGTGGTTCACTTCAGCTCAGGTCATGATCTCACAGCTCAAGTGTTGGAGTTCCACATTGGGTGAGCTCAAGGCCTGCTTGTGGTGAGTCCTGCTTTCTCTCTCTCCCCCTCCCTCTCTATCTCTGTCTCTCTCTCTCTCTCTCTCTCTCTCCCTCCCTCCCTCCCTCCCTGCATCCCTCCTCAAGAAATAAAACAAGATAGGGGCACTTAGGTGGCTCAGTCAGTTAAGCGTCGGACTTTGGCTCAGGTCATCATCTCATGGCTCCTGGGTTCAAGCCCTGCATTTGGCTCTCTGCTGTCAGTGTAGAGGCTGTTCGGTTCCTGTCTCCCTGTCAGCCTCTCCCCAGCCTGTGCTTTCTGTCTGTCTCAAAAGCATCCAAAAATTGTAATAATAAATTTTAATATTAAAGTAAAATAATCTTTTTATTTAACAATTTTGGGAATTTCCCCCTTGTTATTTGCCAACATCGCATTGAAATGCTGTGTAATATCCCACTATAAAGGTACTGAATAGTTCACTACCCATATTCTGAGAATGAGATGTTCCTATTTGTTCCCAGTTGCAATCTTGGTTATAAACGTCATTATGTGTTTATTTCACTTACATCTCTGTACATATCTCTGCTCATTTTCTTGGATAAATTCCTTACAGAAACACTAAGCAATTCTGGCGTCTTCTATATAAAATCTATGTGATTTTTTGGTAGTCTTCTGTCTACAGAAGCCCCATTTTGAAGCTATTCCCAATCTTAGGTCAATTTCTCACAAATTAGGAATTATTTTACATACTCCATACTATTTTACCCATGTGTGCTATGTGTCAACAAACCCGTAATCCAAGCCTCAAGTAGAAGGAGGTCCTTTCCTCTGGATTAAAGGTATCTTTCCTAATGTGTCCATGGTCTTCCACAACTGAGTCTTGTCCTTGTGGGTCCCACTTCCGCTAGCAGCTGCACATAGATGTTGCCAAAGTTTTTTATTGAAAGTTTTGTTCTCATGCTAATTTATTTTTGAGAGAGAGAGAGAGACAGAGCACAAGCAGGGGAGGGTCAGAGAGAGGGAGACAGAATCAGAAGCAGACCCCAGGCTCTGAGTTGTTGGCACAGAGCCCAATGCAGGGCTCGAACTCGTGAATGCCAAGATCATGACCTGAACCATAGTCAGACCCACAACTGACCGAGTCACCCAGCTGCCCTAGTGTTGCCATAGATTTAAAGAAATATCATTACTTCCCGATGGTGTGGGTTAGATACCATTTCTGGGAGACAGGAGAGAAAATGAGTAGGAGAGAGGTCTGAATCAGATACATCTTAAAAGTGGACTTGATGGTCCATTAGTAAACATTACCCCTCCCCCCTCCACCAAAAAAGAAAACAAAAACTACAACAAACCAAAACCCGATATGCAAAGAGGATACAGGATTCAGAAAAAAAACCAAAGACGTGCGGTGATCAGTTACAAAACGGACGTTGCTTTGGAGTTTGGGACCTAGCAACCGAGAACTTGGAAGTCCCGGACAATGGGTGACAGAATGTGCTCACAGTTTAAGGTTGAGGAGAGGAGAGGGCCTTCAGACTGAGCACCAGTCACGCTTGGTGGCTGAGTGCTCCTGTCTGCCCTGCCGAGGGTCCGGCCATGGACAAGTGAGGACACTGTGCTGGATAGAGGAACAGCCTGTGCTCTGCGCATCTGACCCAGTAGCTAGTTGTCATCCTCCCCAGACTTCCATTGCGTCGGAGACTGCGTCACTGGACAGTGGAGGTTCGGCCTTCTTTGTTGTGTGTGTCTTACTGTGGTGAACTAGGACATAATCTTGATCATCTTATCATGCGTTAAGTGTACAGTTCAATGGACGTTTAAAATGTTAGGTCAACACCACTGTCCCATCTCCAGGACGTTTTCGGCTTCCCAAACTGAAGCCTTGTCCCTGTTAAACACTAACTGCCCCACTCCTTTCTTCCCCAGCCCCTGGCAACCACTGTCTACTCTCTGTCTCTGTGAAGGTGACCACTTTAGGGACTGCATATAGGTGGAATCACAGTATTTGTCTCTTGGGGACTAGCTTGTTTCAGCATAAGGTCTTCACGGTTCATCCATGTTGGAACAAGTGTCAGAAGTTCCTTCCTCTTTAAGGCTGATAAATAATATTCCAATGTGTGTAGAGACCACATTTTGTCTATCCATCTTTCCATGGAGAGACATTTGGATTTAGCATGGAAGGCACTACATGAACGTGGGAGTGCAGGTATCTGTGGTCTCTTCTGTTGGGTAGAGAACAATAGGTGGCATTGTTGGATCACAGGGTAATTCCACATTTAATTTTCTGAGTCTGTGTTGTGTTTTCTCGGTCCCTCTTTTATTGTGTTTTGACTCCTTGACCACATGAGTGTTTGTTTTGCTCACTACCCATGATTAACTGTCTGTTCATTGCTTTCACATTTTGATGCCTGGTCTGGTCTCTTCCGACACAGACTGGAGTGGCACCACATCAGTGTCACTCAGTGGTGAAGACTAAGGAAGGTAGAAGGGGAAGACCCTTCCCCTCAGGCCATGTAATCCCACCGTGAAACCTTCAGGGGTCCTTCATTCTACAGCCTTTGTAGTGTCACACGGTTGTGATGGCATCATGAGACAACCTCACTGGGGCGGGATTGAAGTTATTGGTATTTATTTAATTGGCATTTTATTGCTATTTCAAGTATGTCTTACACATCCACCACTCCTGTGGCCACTTCTCTGCATGTTTCCACATAATCTACTTCCCCTTTCCTCTTTTATATTCTCCAATTAGCCATAATGTGTAGCCCTCAAATTTAGTCTCCTTGGCTCATGAAAATGAACAAATAACCTGCCTGTCTCTGGGAACAGGTAGCCAGCCATATGCCATCCATTCCGCCCTTAGAAATAGAGACTTTGTGTGAAGAAATGGGCAAAAGACATGAATAGACACTTCTCCAAGGAAGACATCCAGATGGCAAACTGACACATGAAAAAATGCTCAATATCACTCATCATCAGGGAAATACAAATCAAAACCACACTGAGATACCATCTTACACCTGTCAGAATGGCTAACATTAACAACTCAGGCAACAACAGATGTTGGTGAGGACGCAGAGAGAGAGGATCTCTTGTGCACTGCAGGTGGGAATGCAAACTGGTGCAGCCACTCTGGAAAACAGTATAGAGCTTCCTCAAAAAACTAAAAATAGAACTACCCTACAACCCAGCAATGGCACTATTAGGCATTTATCCAAGGAATACAGGTGTGCTATTTCGAAGGGACAGATACACCCCCCCCCCATGTTTATAGCCACACTATCAACAATAGCCAAAGTGTGGAAAGAGCCCAAATGGCTATCGATGGATGGATGGATAAAGAAGATGTGGTATATATACAAAATGGAGATCAAAAAGAATGAAACCTTGCCATTTGCAACTATGTGGATGGAACTGGAGGGTATTATGCTAAGTGAAATGAGTCAGTCAGAGAAAGTCCAAAATCCGCCTATGAGGACTTTAAAAGACAAAACAGATGAACATAAGGGAAGGGAAATAAATAATATAAAAATGGGGAGGGGGACAAAACAGAAGAGACTCATAAATATTGAAAACAAACTGAGGGTTACCGGAGCAGTTGTGGGAGGAGGGATGGGCTAAATGAGTAAGGAGCATTAAGGAATCTACTCCTGAAATCACTGTTTCACTGTATGCTAACTAATTTGGATGTAAATTTAAAAAAACTAATTAAAAAAAAAGAAAGAAAGAAAGGGAGGGAGGGAGAGAGGGAGGGAGGGAGAGAGGGAGGGAGGGAGAGAGGAAAGAAAGAAAAAGAAAGAGAGAAAGACAGAGAGAAAGGAAAGAAAGAAGAAAGAAAGAAGAAAGAAAGAAAGAAAGAAAGAAAGAAAGAAAGAGAGAAAGAGAGAAAGAGAGAAAGAGAGAAAGAGAGAGAGAGAGAGAGAGAGAGAGAGGGAGGGAGAGAGGGAGGGAGGGAGGGAGGGAGGGAGGGAGGGAGGGAGGGAGGAAGGAAGGAAGGAAGGAAGGAAGGAAGGAAGGAAGGAAGGAAGGAAGGAAGGAAGGAAGGAAGGAAGGAAGGAAGGAAGGAAGAAAAAGGAAGGAAGGAAAGAAGGAAGGAAGGAAGGAAGGAAGGAAGGAAGGAAGGAAGGAAGGAAGGAAGGAAGGAAGGAAGGAAGGAAGGAAGGAAGGAAGGAAGGAAGGAAGGAAGGAAGGAAAGATGGAAGGAGGAGTTTCTGGGTGGCTGGGTGACTCCGTGGTTAAGTATCTGAACTGGCTCAGGCCGGGAGAGAAGGAGGGAAGGACGGGAGGGAGGGGAGGGTGGGAGGGAGGGAGGGAGGGAGGGAGGAAGGAAGGAAGGGAGGGAGGGAGGGAGGGAGGGAGGGAGGGAGGGAGGGAGGGAGGGAGGGAGGAAGGAAGGAAGGAAGGGGAAGGAAGGAAGGAAGAAAAAGGAAGGATGGAAGAAAAAGGAAGGAAGGAAGGAAGGAAAGAAGGAAGGAAGGAAGGAAGGAAGGAAGGAAGGAAGGAAGGAAGGAAGGAAGGAAGGAAGGAAGGAAGGAAGGAAGGAAGGAAGGAAGGAAGGAAGGAAGGAAGGAAGGAAGAGGAAGGATGGAAGGAAGGAAGGGAGGAAGGGAGGAAGGGAGGAAGGAAGGAAGAGTTTCTGGGTGGCTGGATGACTCCCTGGTTAAGTATCTGAACTGGCTCAGGCCAGGATCCCATGGTTCATGAGTTTGAGTCTTGAACCAGGTAAGCACAAGCCCTGCTTCTCTCTCTGTCTCTCCTTCTGCTCCTTCCGTGTTTCTCTCTCTCTCTGTGCCCCTTGCTCACTTGTGCCCTCTCTCCCTCTCTCTAAAATAAAAAATAGGGGCGCCTGGGTGGCGCAGTCGGTTAAGCGTCCGACTTCAGCCAGGTCACGATCTCGCAGTCCGGGAGTTCGAGCCCCGCGTCGGGCTCTGGGCTGATGGCTCAGAGCCTGGAGCCTGTTTCCGATTCTGTGTCTCCCTCTCTCTCTGCCCCTCCCCCGTTCATGCTCTGTCTCTCTCTGTCCCAAAAATAAAAATAAACGTTGAAAAAAAAATTTAAAATAAAAAATAAAAATAGACTTTTTAATCTGAACCAAACACATCATAACTCAGGCAAGTGTAAGTTATATATTGCACATGGGAAGCTAGCACCTGCTTGAACACTCTGTCGGAAGCTTTCCCATTGGGGAAAGCATTTCAGAAATCACAAAGCTCTGTTAAGTGTAAAGGATGGAAATCACATTCAGGTTACGAGCTAGAGACTGGTAAGAATAGTTGTGTGTTAAACTTCATGAGGCCAGAACACCAGAAAATTACAACTAGGCTGACTCTTAAAGTGCCCCTTGTCCCCAAGATCCCTTTACACTGAGCATACATAGGGATTCCATATACACAATCATCAAAACCCAAACAGGCAAGCAGTATCAAGGGTTACAAGGAGTTGGAGAAATTTGAGCCTTTATACATTGCTGGTGGGATTGCCGAATATTTCAACCACTTACGAAAACAATTTGGTAGTCCCTCAAAGTATTAGTTATAGAATTACCTTGTGACCCAGCAATTCCACTCCTGATGAAGACAAATAAACACAAATCCACACAGAGACTCACACATTGATGTTCACAGTAGCATCATCCATAATAGCCCAGCAGAAAAAAGAACCTGACGGTTCATCACCTGCTAAATAAATGGTGGTATATCTATACAGTGCATATTACTAGGCCATGAAAAGAAATGGAGTACTGATACATCTAAGGTTAAACCCATAACACGTTATGCTGAGTAGAAGCAGCCAGACACAAAGGCCACATAGTGTAGGTCTCTGTTCATAGGAGATATCCAGAAGAGGCACATCTGTAAACACAAAGAACCAGGGCCAGGGAGAGGGAGAGGGGAGTGACTGCTAATGAGTACAGCATTGCTTTTATGCTTCTCTTGGGTGGGCCTTCCTTTTAGCAAATGGTAGACAAACCATAAAATGGCTATACTTTCCACTCAGCTCCCATGTCACAATGGCCTCATTATTCTACAATTTTCTTGAAGGGTTTTAAAATATTGGGTAAATGCATGTGCAGTTTTGTAAACGGCAAGTGAACCAGGGGCTTTGATGGGATGAGATCCAGACTATCTCAACAGCATCCTTCAGAGTCTCATTGGTCTCATCAGATCTTGGGTTGGACATGGCCCATTAGGAGAGAGGATGCCAGCTGCCTGATGGTGAAGGGGTATCAAGTCCCTGTGGCTGGTACGTCCAGAAAAATGGCTGGAAGTGGCTCTCCTCTGGAGCCAAAGACAAACATGTCAATTTCTACACTTTTCCCATTAGATCATGGAGCTTGATAACATTGACCTCAGGGAAAGAATGTTGTCATGTTCCTCTCGACCACATGGCATAGGTTACAAAGACTCTAGGGTTTCTGTTAGGAAGTTCTGACTCCACAAGCCATCAGCACTGGGTAGGGTTTACACCCTACAGTTTACTTCTTCTTCTTTTTTTTTCTTTCTAATGTTTATATTTGAGAGAAGGAAACAGAGTGCAAGGGGGGAAGGGGCAGAGAGAGAGGCAGACACAGAATCTGAAGCAGGCTCCAGGCTCAGAGCTGTCAGCACAGAGCCTGACATGGACTCGAACTCACAAGCCATGAGATCATGACCTGACCTGAAGTCAAGAGTTGGATGCTTAACTGACTGAGCCACACAGGCATCCCAAGACTCTTTAATTTCTAAAATTGACTTGATAGTCAATACTGTCATTAAGTGCATATGGTAATGCCATTTTTAGCTTACATTTGATCTTGCTTTATGTCTCCATTTATACTATCAGAGTTTGCATTTAGAAATGACACAGTAGTCTAGGAATGTGAATTATTGAGGCTCCTGGGTGGCTCAGTCGGTAAAGCGTGCGACTTCGGCTCTGGTCATAATCTCATGGTTCGTGGGTTCGAGCCCCATGTGGCAGTCTGCACTGACAGTGAGGAACCTACTTGGGATTCTCTGTCTCTCTCCTTCTGTCTCTCTGCCCCTACCCCACTCTTTCAAAAAATACAATAGAATAGAAAAGGAATGTGAATAATGAGGGAATTTCTTCTAGTCTCAGACCCAGTGCACACATAAGGTATAGGTCTTCAATTTGATTTGCAAATTGGACTATGAGGGGTTGGGGTGGGCAGGGGTGACTTTTCTGCAGGCCCTGTGTGGCTCTGAACCTACAGACCTTCTGAGCAGTAGGCCCTCTGTCAACTTCTGCTTGCAAGTGCTGTTGTGGTCTTGGGGATGTTTGCAAATGCTGAGGGTTCCGGCAAAAGCTAAGTTTCTGGACAGTCCCACAGAAGATATTCTAATATCCCCGAGCATGTGTGGGATTCCTTCACAGAAGATATTCTAATATATCTGAGCATGTGTGGGATTCCTTCAGGGGAAGATAGTGAGGTGCAAATACAAGTTCTTACAGAGTACTTACGTACCAGAATTAATTAATCCTCCATTGCTTTACAACCTTAATAAAGTCTTTTGTATAGTTTTTATTAAAAAAAAAATCTTGCTCATGACAGAAGTACCTAAAAAGCTTGAACAGCCAGACCTCATTTAACAAGTCACAATCCAAGGTCACACATACAGTGTTGAGTGAAAGAAGCCAGGCACAGAGGAACGCCTACTGCAGGATCCCTGTTTTGAAAAACAGGCAGAATTGAAGCAACACTTTTGGGGACACGTGCTGAAGGAAAGCCCTGTAAAGACAAGTAAGGAAGTGATTCCGTTATCTATCCTCCACCAGGTGGTGCCGACGGGGTTATTTGCCCCGTGCCAATTCACCGAGCTGTACACTTCAATTTTGTGTGCTTTTCTGTATAGATGTGATTCCTCACAATACAAATAGCCTTAACAACGCTAACCCAGTGAAAAATGTCTCTTACTAACTTAGCATATAGAGACTTCCAGTTGTGTTTATATGCATGGTGACGTTCTATGTACTCTTTCATAAGTTCCCGTTTGGGCTCGATCCATGGTCAACATCTTCCTTACATCATGTTTTACTGGAAACAGGAATCAATATAACTAGAAGACTAAACCTGTGAAATGTTGGAAAAGAGGTCGAGAAACTGGAGCCTTCGTGCATTGCTGGTGGGAAGGCAGAATGGTGTAGCCACTTGGGGAAATGGTCAAGCACTTTCTGAAAAGTTCAACATCCACCTATCATATGCCCCACTAGTCCCACTCCAAGGGACCTACACAAGAGAAATGGGAATGTAGGCCCATACAAAGTGTTGGGAAGAAATGTTTATAGCAGCCCCATAATGGCCCAAACTTGGAGAGAACCCAAATGTCCAAAAACTGATGGGAGAACAAACGTACGTCCAATTCAATAGGACTCAGTAATCAAAAGAAAGAAACTCCTCACACATGCTACCACACAGATGCAACCTGGAAATACTATACAAGACGAACAGAGACAACACAAAAGGGTACACCTTGTTTGATCCCTGTTAATATGTTTCATGTTGGCGCATAGCTCCATTTCATGGATGCAGCATGAAGTATTTAGCCAAGCCCCATTGTTAGACTTGAACTTGTTTCCCATTTTTCAGTATTACAGAGAGTGATTCATAGTGTACGACTAAATATTGGTGACCAATCTTAATTATTTCTTTGGGCAAACGCCCAGAAATGGAACTGCCCGTGTGATCATCTGTCCATTTTAATCCAAATGGCCCTTCTCAAAGTTCGCTCAGTCTGTGTTCCTTTTTTTTTTTTTTTCTTTTTTATTTTTTTTTTAATTTTTTTTAATGTTTATTTATTTTTGAGACAGAGAGAGACAGAGCATGAACGGGGGAGGGGCAGAGAGAGAGGGGAACACAGAATCGGAAGCAGGCTCCAGGCTCTTAGCCATCAGCCCAGAGCCCGACGGGGGGCTTGAACTCACGAACCGTGAGATCGCGACCTGAGCCGAAGTCGGACGCTCAACCGACTGAGCCACCCAGGCGCCCCTCAGTCTGTGTTCCTACCAGCAGGGCATGAATGTCAAATGGCACTGGTCTCAAACTACAGCATAGCTTACCACACAGTGGGGGTGGGGAAGGCACTCTTCCAAGCCTAGGAGCCCACCCTCATGACACTCTGTATTTGTTTGCAGTCCCCCTCACCCCAGTAGGCAGCCTCCATGGTCTTGCTCATCAATAGGGCCAACCGCCAAGTAGCAGGTTTTGCTATAGCCGCCATAGGATGGATCCTTACTGCCAATTACATGGGCTTTGTGGAGTGGTGAGTGTGGTACATGGACAACACCTCTCTCTTTCCCTCTGCCATGGTCTGTGTGGGAATGTGGAAAGACTGTATTTACCACCATGTCAACAGCTACAACAGAACCATAGGGTATCACCATTACACCTACCATGATACTTACCTCCCTTTTGATACTCATGTTTCTCAAATTCTCCTGATGGTCACCAGCCTCCTAGGTCTTTTGGGGAGAACCTCCATCATCTTTTCACTTAGGAATGTGTTCGTGGTAATTCTTAAGGAGAATGCCACCGTCAATTATTTGTTGCCTCAGGAATTCTGAACATAGCTTCTGGTATCTGTATTTCAATTGCTGTGATCTGGAATTACCGCTCCGTGATGAATGAAGAGGGTATTGCCTTCCCGCCCTCTCTCTCTATACCCTTCAAACCCAATACTCAGGAGACTGGCAGTGCCATTCTGGTGGCATGCCTGGCTGCCTTCATGATGTTGTTGAATGGGTTGCTTTTCCTGTCTTACAAATTCCCCCAGGTTAACCAAGTGCATCCTGAAATTACAGAAATGTAAAATTCCTAGTTGCAAGTGCTTTGCAAATGCAAGATTACCAAGAGTTTATGGGAAGTATTAGCAAGATGCTCTACAAATAGCTCCAAGGATTCAAGACCATGCCAAAATTTTGGGCAGAAAGTAGCCACCTGTTTCCCTCAATAATCCTCTGTGCCTTTGGTTCATTGATTCACGGGTTCATTGTTTGAATTACAGAAATTTCATTTAAAAAATCTTCCCTGGAAACCAATTTGACAATAAAATTCATATGGAAAAAAAACATGTTAAAAAAAATCTCCCCCGCCTGCCAGTTGGTCTTATTTGATCTGAATTTTATTTGTTGAATAAATAATCAATACTATGAACCTAGTGTATGGATATAAGATTTTCTGTGATTCTCACATTTCCCTCTTAAACTTCTGCTAAAAACAACCATGTCTATTTCCTATGTCATGATGATGATAACATTGTACTATCATGTAAATTTTCCTGAATGTGCAGAAGCAGAGAGAATAATATAAGGAATCCACCACACCCATTATCAGACTCAACAATTATCAGGATTTTGTCACATTAGCTTTATATCTCCTTTCTTCTCCCCTTTAATCTGTTTTTTCCATCGTATGCCAAAGCAAACCCCAGATATGTCTCTTCATTCCTGTATGCTTCAATATTACTCTCTAAAAAGTGGACATTTCCTTGCACAATCATATGCCTTAAAAACTTTAACAGCTATTGGGGTGCCTATGTGACTTAGTCAGTTAAGCCTCTGGCTTTTGATCTCAGCGCTTAATCTCAGGGTCATGAGTTCAAACCCCATGTTGGGCCCTGTGTTGGGCATGCAGCATTTTTTGTTTTTGAGTATCAACTCAAATCTTGAATATGAACTTGTGAGATTGTTTCCATGTTTTTATTATATAAATTTTTCAGTGCATTCAAAAATGGACAGGTGATTACTTCCACTTCAAGATTGTCACTATGTTTCCAATAGTATTTCATCTGTATCCTCCCTGACGCTTACCAATCCCTCCTTGGATTACTTTGTAATTAATCCCTGGCAGTGTATTATTTTTATTCTTAAATACTTCAATACACATCTCTAAATACCAATAAATAAATACCAGTAAATGTTAGTAATTCCTATTGTAATGAAGTATTCTGTCAATGTTCAGATTCCCTTTATTGTCTCATAAATGTCTTTAATGTAACCGGTGGTATCTATATATTCAAAGTTTCACTCAGTTGCATTGATTATTCCTTTTGTGATCAAACTATTGCATTGTTGGCAGTAGAGTCACAGGGACATATGTCCTTTCACATGTATCCATCAGTATTATTTGATGATTTAAAAAAAATTTTTTTAAATTTATTTTTGAGAGAGAGACAGGGCATGAGCAGGGGAGGGGCAGAGAGAGAGGGAGACAGAATCCAAAGCAGACTCCAGGCTCTTAGCTGTCAGCACAGAGCCAGATGTGGGGCTCAAACTCACAAACTGAGAGATCATGGCCTGAGGTGAAGTTGTATGCTCAACTGACTGAGCCACCCAGGTGCCCCTAATTTAAGATTTTGTTTCAAAAAACTTTTATTCAAGACAATCGTAACCTACTGATTCCGTCAAACAACTCTACTTTCTTAATAAAATTCATTATATAAACCTTAGTTTCCTGAACAAAAAAAATAGTAAAGAGAAGCACATATCAGTAATACAGTTAACAACTACATTCATCAAATGTTAGAAGTTAAAATAGGGGCGCCTGGGTGGCTCAGTCAGTTAAGCGTCCGACTTCGGATCAGGTCACGATCTCACGGTCCGTGAGTTCGAGCCCCGCGTTGGGCTCTGGGCTGAAGGCTCAGAGCCTGGAGCCTGCTTCCGATTCTGTGTCTCCCTCTCTCTCTGCCCCTACCCCGTTCATGCTCTGTGTCTCTCTGTCTCAAAAATAAATAAAAACATTTAAAATTTTTTTAAAAAAGGTTAAAATAAAAGAATATTATTTACTTTGTATCCAATTACATTTAATGCCCATGGTTCTTAACTCTGTGGACATTCTCTGTAAGACAAATACTATTATACACACAAAATTTTGCCCTGGTTCACAGTTCTCGTTTGAAATCTTCATGGATCTTATTTTCTTTCTTTTCTTTTCTTTCCTTTCCTTTTCTTTCCCCTTCCGTTCCCTTCCCTTCCCTTTTCTTTCCCCTTCCCTTCCCTTCCCTTCCCTTCCCTTTTGTTTCCCCTTCCCTTCCCTTTTGTTTCCCCTTCCCTTCCCTTTTGTTTCCCCTTCCCTTCCCTTTTCTTTCCCCTTCCCTTCCCTTTTCTTTCCCCTTCCTTTCCCTTCCCTTCCCTTCCTTTCCCTTCCCTTCCCTTCCTTTCCCTTCCCTTCCCTTCCCTTCCCTTTTCTTTCCCCTTCCCTTCCCTTCCCTTCCCTTCCCTTCCCTTCCCTTCCCTTCCCTTCCCTTCCCTTTTCTTTCCCCTTCCCTTCCCTTTTCTTTCCCCTTCCATTCCCTTTTCTTTCCCCTTCCCTTCCCTTTTCTTTCCCCTTCCCTTCCCTTCCCTTTCTTTTTTCTCTTTTTTTCCTTTATTTTTCACCAAACTCCATGACCAGTGTGGAGCCCAATGGGGGCTTGAACTCAATGACCCTGAGATCAAGGCCTGAGCGCAAGACCTGAACTGAGATCGAGTCTGTCACTTCACTGACTGAGACACCCAGGTGCCCCAAGGATCCTATTTGCAAAATACGTGACAGTTGTCAACCATAGATTGCTCTATGGACATACTAGAAACCCCCCTTTCTCATGAAACTAATTTTTGAAACAAATTAATTTTACCAGCTAAAAACCTACCTGCAGTATTAATAAGTACACGTACACCCTGCTTAAAATCATTTTATTAACCAGTTTTCAGTGACATTTAAGGGGAAAAGGGTTTTTTTTTTAAAGTAATCTCTGCACCGAATGTGGTGTTCAGACTCATGGCCCTGCCCTCAAGACTTGCATGCTCTACACTGAGCCAGTCAGATGCCAGAAGAAAAGCATTTTTAATAAAGTCAAATCATTACTGAAATAGTTTTCCTTTTCTTTTCAAGAGACATGACTAGAAAACATGTTACTATTTCAAGAGGAAGAATTCTGCAGAAACACTATCTCAGGAGCAAAAGAAATTCTCAACACATTATGATCATGCAGCTATCTTTGCAGTCTCGAGAATTTTGAGACATTAACCTGTTAATAATATGTGTGACTGTAATATATGGGAATGCTTGTTTCTTCAGCTTTATGCCACTTCTGAGAGCTTGCCATCATGTTGAAGACGACTGCTGAAGTTCATGGACATGATATTGTTTTCATCTCAGTTCTTTCGGCGTGTTTTTCAGTATGTTTGCAAACAACAACAACAACAAAAACAAAACTCTTAAGCCTTTTCCCAGAGCCTGTGGTTCTTTTATGGCTGATGCCTGTTTGGACGATGCTAGAATACTTCTGCAAAAACATTGGATTCTTGGCTATTTATACCATACTTGTTTTGCTTGAAAAATATGTTTTTGTATTCAGTATTTTTTTTCATCTTCTTCAGCTATGCTACATTCTATGTCATAGTAAAATTTTTGTAACTTTCCAATTCTCTGAGATTTCCATTATATACCAGCAAGGTTCTGCACATTGAAAACCCACATTGTGTCAGTATGCTCAGCACACATGGGTATTATCCATATTCCTCCTCTGGAATGCAGAGTTGCAGTATTTAATGAAACTGTTTACCAGCTGATTAATTCTCTGACCATCCCTATCAATTAAGAGAGACTTCCTATGAAGAATCATGATTCTTGTGGCCTGCACAGTTGTAGTGATGGTAGTTTCCATTCTATTTCTGTTATTCAAAATACTTTATTTTAATAATATTTTAATAGCAATTTCTCTGTTATTTCACATACTGTAAAATTTACTCTTTAACAACTACAAGTGTGTGCTTTTTGGTATATCCATATACCTGTACAGCCATTACACTTACCTGATTACAGAGCATTTTTATCACCCAAAAAGAAACCCCATTATGCAGTCCCATTTAGTCTTTGAGGCCTTTTTGTGCCTCAACAAGATGTCCCAAGTGAATCACATACATCTGAGGCCCAAGATCTTGAACCCGCATGCCATTCCTGATCCCTAGACATGGGAATGGTATTTAGAAACCACAGTTTAGGCACTGGTAGTGCTCATTCTTTGCTTGTCTTTATATGTAGGTATTTTAGTGGGAAGAACTAGGATACATGAATTTTTATGAAAAAAAATCATCACATATAGATGAAATATATATTTAACTCAATCTCATAGAATTTTTGCCTAACTACAATTTTATATTGCATTTCTCCCAGATAAAAAACCCAGTGATATTAACGTACTTATTTGCTTTATTCTGTGATATATAAAATTTTGACAATATTACCAATAATCATTATTAGCCACAAGACTACTGAACAAAGCTTTTTTTTTTTTTTTTTTTTTCTTTTTTTTTTTTTTTTAAGAAAAAAGGTTTTTTTTTAAGAGCTCTTTGCCTCAGGGATGCCTGGGTTGCTCAGTTGGTTGAGTGTCCGACTTCAGCTCAGGTCATAATCTCACAGTTTGTGAGTTCGAGCCCTTCGTTGAGTTCTATGCTGACAGCTCAGAGCCTGCTTCAGATTCTGTGTCTCCCTCTCACTCAGCCCCTACCCCAACTCATGCTCTGTTTCTGTCTCAAAAATAAATCAACATAGAAAAAATTAAAAAGAGCTCTTTGTCTCTAAAATTTTTTGTATAAGATAAAGATACATATCATCAAAATACATTATACAATATTTTGCTCATGAATCATTAATATCATTAATGATTAATGATGGTTGTATAGTTATATATGGTTGATAAGTTATTAGATTTATTCATTTCATCTTTTCTTTTTAATTTTTTTTTTAATTTCTTTTCAAATTGTTTTAATCTTTCTATTTTTTTCTTGAGAGACACACAGAGTGTGGGCAGGGGAGGGGCAGAGAGAGAGGGAGACACAGAATCGAAAGCAGTTTCCAGGCTCCCAGCACAGAGCCCAACGTGGGGCTCAAAGTCAGAAACCGTGACATCATGATCTGAGCCAAAGTCAGACACTTAACCGACTGAGCCACGCCGGTACCTTCATCCTGTTTTG
The DNA here is from genome assembly GCF_028749965.1 of Puma concolor. Classification (NCBI taxonomy): domain Eukaryota; kingdom Metazoa; phylum Chordata; class Mammalia; order Carnivora; family Felidae; genus Puma; species Puma concolor. The sequence goes on from NW_028240258.1 coordinate 442,348, forward strand.
CATTTTTACGTTTGTTGTTTTGACACAGTTTTATTTTTGCATTTGTGAAATATTTACATATTTTCAAAGTCAAATTTACTTTAAAAGATTGTCTGAGGGGCGCCTGGGTGGCGCAGTCGGTTAAGCGTCCGACTTCAGCCAGGTCACGATCTTGCGGTCCGGGAGTTCGAGCCCCGCGTCAGGCTCTGGGCTGATGGCTCGGAGCCTGGAGCCTGTTTCCGTATCTGTGTCTCCCTCTCTCTCTGCCCCTCCCCCATTCATGCTGTGTCTCTCTCTGTCCCAAAAATAAATAAATGTTGAAAAAAAATTTAATAAAAAAAAGTTTGTCTGAATAAACTTCTGTTCCTATTCACATCCTATTCTCTGCCATCTTAGGTAACTTAAGCATTTTTTGTTTATTATCCAAAATTTTCTTTTGCAAATACAGGGGTTGTGTGTTTGTATTTATCCTATTTTTTTCAAAAGGCAACCATATATATATATATCATATATATGTGTGTGTATGTGTGTGTGTGTGTGTGTGTGTGTGTGTGTGTGTGTGTGTGTGTATCAATAACTTCCTGCAGGATCACTTTGTCTTGGATATAGAGATCTTTCTCACTGTTTTATGGCTGCATGGTATTCCATTGTGTGGCTTTACCCTAGTTTATTCAGCCAGCTAGGTAACTCTGCATATATGCATATCTGTATTATAACTTTGTGCATACATACTTTTGTAGTTTTGCCAGCGTGTGTTTAAGTTAGGTTCCTAGGATGATTGCAGTTCTCCAAGGGGTGATACAATTCACATTCCCATGAGAAATCTGTGAGAATGCCTTATTCTTCACAGCTTTGTCAACAACAACAACAACAACAACAACAACAACAACAAAAACACCACAAATTTTTTGAATTTATCTTTGGTGTCATAGGTGACAAATGGTATCTCTATATTATTTCCAATGTATATTTTTCTTGTTAGTAAGGGTGAATATTTTTCCAAATGTTTTAAGGCGGTTTTTTCATTTCTTTGGTGATATGTCTTTTATCTGTATCTGTGTAACACATTAGCCTACAACTTAGTGGCTTAAAGCACGTTTTAATTTGATTTATTTTACTTATGATCTTACAACTTCTGTAGATCAGTAGTTTGACAACAGCTTAGCTAGATCCTCTCCTTCATGGTCTCTCACCAAATGCCAGTCAGGCCTTGCACTCATTTGAAGGCTCAGTGGGGAATCCACCTTATAGCTTACTTACATTGTTGTAATGTAAGTACATTTCATCTCATCAGCTCCTCATTAGCTATGGGCTACAGTCTTCAGTTCCTTCCCAGATGGCCCTCTCAGTAGAGCTTCTCAAAACATGGCAGCTGCCTTTGTCAGAGCAGGTAATTGAGAGAGGAAGAGAGAATGCCAGTAGGATGGAAGTCATGATTGTTGTTTGTTTTTTTGTTTGATTGTTTGTGGCTATGTTTGTATAACCTAATCATAGAATCACATGCTATCACTGTTGTCATTTCCTATTCATTAGAAGCAAGTGCTAGCTCCAGCTCACACTGCAGGGGAGAAGGTGAGGACATGAATATGGGAAAGGAGGGGATCACTGGAGTCCATGTCACAAAATGCCTACCAGTAACCTGCTCATATTCCTGACCCGTTCTTGTCCTGAGTTGTTGATATTCTTGATGTTTAGGAGAAATTAATATAGTAAGTGTATTTGCCCTTTGCCTTTTGAGCCTTCACTTACAAATATTATTCTTAACTTGGCTTTTACTTGGGAACTTTGCTTATTGCATTTTGTCATATGAATGCTTTTGGTAGAGTTTATATTGTCAAATTTATCAATCTTTTATTGCTTGTGGTATTTGAGTCATGATATATATTTCTCTATTCCCATGCTCTAAAGGCATTGTTTAAGTTTTTCTTCATTTTTTATGTTAACATTTCATTTTTATTGTATTCGTTTGGAGTTTATCCTGATGTGTAGTGCAAGATATTAGGCCAGTTTTACCTCTTTAAAATGACTCTCCTTTGGTGCCATATCACCTAATAAAGAAGACAAAATACAAACAAACAAACAAACAGACAAAAACAAGTATCTTTTCTACACTGATTTGGATGCTGTCTTATTTTCATAAACTAAATTCCATAGATATTGGGTCCATGTATGGACAGTCTATTGGAATCCTTTAGGGCATCAGTGTATGACGTGTCAATAATGCACTTTTTTTTAATTTTAAAGCCCTAATTAAATAAAATGCTATTGCAAGTAATATGCTTATTCTCTCCCCATTCTTAGGATTTCTTAATTATTCCCACGTATCTTTAATTTTTAATGTTTATACATTTTTGAGAGACAGAGACACATCATGAGTGGGGGAGTGGCAGAGAGAGAGGGAGACTCACAATCCGAAGCAGGCTCCACGTTCCAAAATGTCAGCACAGAGCCTGATGGGGGGCTCAAACCCAGGAACTGTGAGATCATAATACGAGCCAAAATCAGTCTATTAACTGACTGAGCCACCCAGGTACCCCTTTCCCTCTTATCTTTACATATGAATTTTATACTCAACTTGTGTTACTCCAGACTGAGAAAAAAACATGATTTTTTTAAATTAAGATCCTGCTACATTTGTAAGTCAACTGAAGGATAACTTACATATTTATAACATGAGTCCCCTTATTCAAGAACGTGGTATGTCTTTTCCTCTCTCCAGTTTCCTCTCTCAAGACTTTGTTTGAAAGTCTTATTTATTTTAAGATAGCATGAGCAGTGGAGGGCAGAGAGAAGAGGAGAGAAATAATCCAAAGCAGGCTCTGCACTGTAAATATGGAACCTGATGTGGGGCTTGTACTCATGAGCCATGAGTTGAAAACAATGGCTGGATTTTTAAACTACTGAGTCACACAGAACCCATGTTTACTTATTTTTTACTTTAGTGAGAGAGAGCATGAACGAAGGAGAGGGACAAAGAGAGACAGAACCTCAATCAGGCTTCACACCCAGTGCAGAGCTCTGATGCATAGCTTGATTCCAGGATGCTGGGATCTTGATCCAGGATCAAGAGGTGGGCGCTTAACTAACTGAGCCACCAGACATCCATCTACTTTGTTTCTTGAGGATTGTTTAAGATAGTCTTTTCCCCCCACTGAGTTGTTTCCAGAATGAGGCAATTATGGAGAAAGGTACTATACACACTTGCATTTGGATTTATGAACAAATGTACTTTTTTTTAATTTATATATGAAATTTATTGTCAAATTGGTTTCCATACAACACCCAGTGCTCATCCCAAAAGGTGCCCTCCTCAATACCCATCACCCACCCTCTCCTCCCTCCCACCCCCCATCAACCCTTAGTTTGTTCTCAGTTCTCAACAGTCTCTTATGCTTTGGCTGTCTCCTACTCTAACCTTTTTTTTTTTTTTTTCTCCTTCCCCTCCCCCATGGGTTCCTGTTAAGTTTCTCAGGATCCACATAAGAGTGAAACCATATGGTATCTGTCTTTCTCTGTATGGCTTATTTCACTTAGCATCACACTCTCCAGTTCCATCCACGTTGCTACAAAAGGCCATATTTCATTTTTTCTCATTGCCACGTAGTATTCCATTGTGTATATAAACCACAATTTCTTTATCCATTCATCAGTTGATGGACATTTAGGCTCTTTCCATAATTTGGCTATTGTTGAGAGTGCTGCTATGAACATTGGGGTACAAGTGCCCCTATGCATCAGTACTCCTGTGTCCCTTGGATAAATTCCTAGCAGTGCTATTGCTGGGTCATAGGGTAGGTCTATTTTTAATTTTCTGAGGAACCTCCACACTGCTTTCCAAGCGGCTGCACCAATTTGCATTCCCACCAACAGTGCAAGAGGGTTCCCGTTTCTCCACATCCTCTCCAGCATCTATAGTCTCCTGATTTGTTCATTTTGGCCACTCTGACTGGCGTGAGGTGATACCTGAGTGTGGTTTTGATTTGTATTTCCCTGATAAGGAGCGACGCTGAACATCTTTTCATGTGCCTGTTGGCCATCCGGATGTCTTCTTTAGAGAAGTGTCTATTCATGTTTTCTGCCCATTTCTTCACTGGGTTATTTGCTTTTCGGGTGTGGAGTTTGGTGAGCTCTCTATAGATTTTGGATACTAGCCCTTTGTCCGATATGTCATTTGCAAATATCTTTTCCCATTCCGTTGGTTGCCTTTTAGTTTTGTTGGTTGTTTCCTTTGCTGTGCAAGAAGCTTTTTATCTTCATGAGGTCCCAGTAATTCACTTTTGCTTTTAATTCCCTTGCCTTTGGGGATGTGTCGAGTAAGAGATTGCTATGGCTGAGGTCAGAGAGGTCTTTTCCTGCTTTCTCCTCTAAGGTTTTGATGGTTTCCTGTCTCACATTCAGGTCCTTTATCCATTTTGAGTCTATTTTTGTGAATGGTGTGAGAAAGTGGTCTAGTTTCAACCTTCTGCATGTTGCTGTCCAGTTCTCCCAGCACCATTTGTGAAAGAGACTGTCTTTTTTCCATTGGATGTTCTTTCCTGCTTTGTCAAAGATGAGTTGGCCATACGTTTGTGGGTCTAGTTCTGGGGTTTCTATTCTATTCCATTGGTCTATGTGTCTGTTTTTGTGCCAATACCATGCTGTCTTGATGATGACAGCTTTGTAGTAGAGGCTAAAGTCTGGGATTGTGATGCCTCATGCTTTGGTCTTCTTCTTCAAAATTACTTTGGCTATTCGGGGCCTTTTGTGGTTCCATATGAATTTTAGGATTGCTTGTTCTAGTTTCGAGAAGAATGCTGGTGCAATTTTGATTGGGATTGCATTGAATGTGTAGATAGCTTTGGGTAGTATTGACATTTTGACAATATTTATTCTTCCAATCCATGAGCAGGGGATGTCTTTCCATTTCTTTAAATCTTCTTCAATTACCTTCATAAGCTTTCTATAGTTTTCAGCATACAGATCCTTTACATCTTTGGTTAGATTTATTCCTAGGTATTTTATGCTTCTTGGTGCAATTGTGAATGGGATCAGTTTCTTTCTTTGTCTTTCTGTTGCTTCGTTGTTAGTGTATCAGAATGCAACTGCTTTCTGTACATTGATTTTGTATCCTGCAACTTTGCTGAATTCATGTATCAGTTCTAGCAGACTTTTGGTGGAGTCTATCGGACTTTCCATGTATAATATCATGTCATCTGCAAAAAGCGAAAGCTTGAATTCATCTTTGCCAATTTTGATACCTTTGATTTCCTTTTGTTGTCTGATTGCTGATGCTAGAACTTCCAGCACTATGTTAAACAGCAGCGGTGAGAGTGGGCATCCCTGTCGTGTTCCTGATCTCAGGGAGAAAGCTCTCAGTTTTTCCCCGTTGAGGATGATGTTAGCTGTGGGCTTTTCATAAATGGCTTTTATGATCTTTAAGTATGTTCCTTCTATCCCGACTTTCTCAAGGGTTTTTATTTTTTTTTTTAATTTTTTTTTCAACGTTTTTATTTATTTATTTTTTTTGGGACAGAGAGAGACAGAGCATGAACGGGGGAGGGGCAGAGAGAGAGGGAGACACAGAATCGGAAACAGGCTCCAGGCTCTGAGCCATCAGCCCAGAGCCTGACGCGGGGCTCGAACTCATGGACCGCGAGATCGTGACCTGGCTGAAGTCGGACGCTTAACCGACTGCGCCACCCAGGCGCCCCCTCAAGGGTTTTTATTAAGAAAGGATGCTGGATTTTGTCAAAGGCCTTTTCTGCATCGATTGACAGGATCATATGGTTCTTCTCTTTTTTTTTGTCAATGTGATGTATCACGTTGATTGATTTGCGAATGTTGAACCAGCCCTGCATCCCAGGAATGAATCCCACTTGATCATGGTGAATAATTCTTTTTATATGCCGTTGAATTCGATTTGCTAGTATTTTACTGAGAAATTTGGCATCCATATTCATCAGGGATATTGGCCTGTAGTGCTCTTTTTTTTACTGGGTCTCTGTCTTGTTTAGGAATCAAAGTAATACTGGCTTCATAGAATGAGTCTGGAAGTTTTCCTTCCCTTTCTATTTCTTGGAATATCTTGAGAAGGATAGGTATTATCTCTGCTTTAAACGTCTGGTAGAACTCCCCTGGGAAGCCATCTGGTCCTGGACTCTTATTTGTTGGGAGATTTTTGATAACCGATTCAATTTCTTCGCTGCTTATGGGTCTGTTCAAGCTTTCTATTTCCTCCTGATTGAGTTTTGGAAGAGTGTGGGTGTTCAGGAATTTGTCCATTTCTTCCAGGTTGTCCAACTTGTTGGCATATAATTTTTCATAGTATTCCCTGATAATTTTTTGTATCTCTGAGGGATTGGTTGTAATAATTCCATTTTCATTCATGATTTTATCTATTTGGGTCATCTCCCTTTTCTTTTTGAGAAGCCTGGCTAGAGGTTTGTCAATTTTGTTTATTTTTTCAAAAAACCAACCCTTGGTTTTGTTGATGTGCTCTACAGTTTTTTTAGATTCTATATTGTTTATTTCTGCTCTGATCTTTATTATTTCTCTTCTTCTGCTGGGTTTAGGCTGCCTTTGCTGTTCTGCTTCTATTTCCTTTAGGTGTGCTGTTAGATTTTGTATTTGGGATTTTTCTTGTTTCTTGAGATAGGCCTGGATTGCAATGTATTTTCCTCTCAGGACTGCCTTCGCTGCATCCCAAAGCGTTTGGATTGTTGTATTTTCATTTTCGTTTGTTTCCATATATTTTTTAATTTCTCCTCTAATTGCCTGGTTGACCCACTCATTAGTTAGTAGGGTGTTCTCTAACCTCCATGCTTTTGGAGGTTTTCCAGACTTTTTTCTGTGGTTGATTTCAAGCTTCATAGCATTGTGGTCTGAAAGTATGCATGGTATGATTTCAATTCTTGTAAACTTATGAAGGACTGTTTTGTGACCCAGTATATGATCTATCTTGGAGAATGTTCCATGTGCACTCGAGAAGAAAGTATATTCTGTTGCTTTGGGATGCAGAGTTCTAAATATATCTGTCAAGTCCATCTGATCCAATGTGTCATTCAGGGCCCTTGTTTCTTTATTGACCGTGTGTCTAGATGATCTATCCATTTCTGTAAGTGGGGTGTTAAAGTCCCCTGCAATTACCACATTCTTATCAATAAGGTTGCTTATGTTTATGAGTAATTGTTTTATATATTTGGGCGCTCCGGTATTCGGCGCATAGACATTTATAATTGTTAGCTCTTCCTGATGGATAGACCCTGTCACTATTATATAATGTCCTTCTTCATCTCTTGTTACAGCCTTTAATTGAAAGTCTAGTTTGTCTGATATAAGTATGGCTACTCCAGCTTTCTTTTGGCTTCCAGTAGCATGATAAATAGTTCTCCATCCCCTCACTCTCAATCTAAAGGTGTCCTCAGGTCTAAAATGAGTCTCTTGTAGACAGCAAATAGATGGGTCTTGTTTTTTTATCCATTCTGATACCCTATGTCTTTTGGTTGGCGCAGTTAATCCATTTACATTCAGTGTTACTATAGAAAGATATGGGTTTAGAGTCATTGTGATGTCTGTATGTTTTATGCTTGTAGTGATGTCTCTGGTACTTTGTCTCACAGGGTCCCCCTTAGGATCTCTTGGAGGGCTGGTTTAGTGGTGACAAATTCCTTCAGTTTTTGTTTGTTTGGGAAGACCTTTATCTCTCCTTCTATTCTAAATGACAGACTTGCTGGAGAAAGGATTCTCGGCTGCATATTTTTTCTGTCTAGCACACTGAAAATCTCGTGCCAATTCTTTCTGGCCTGCCAAGTTTCAAAAGAGATCAGTCACGAGTCTTATAGGTCTCCCTTTATATGTGAGGGCACGTTTACCCCTTGCTGCTTTCAGAATTTTCTCTTTATCCTTGTATTTTGCCAGTTTCACTATGATATGTCGTGCAGAAGATCGATTCAAGTTACGTCTGAAGGGAGTTCTCTGTGCCTCTTGGATTTCAATGCCTTTTTCCTTGCCCACTTCAGGGAAGTTCTCAGCTATTATTTCTTCAAGTACGCCTTCAGCACCTTTCCCTCTCTCTTCCTCCTCTGGGATACCAATTATGCGTATATTATTTCTTTTTAGTGTATCACTTAGTTCTCTAATTTTCCCCTCGTACTCCTGGATTTTTTTATCTCTCTTTTTCTCAGCTTCCTCTTTTTCCATAACTTTATCTTCTAGTTCACCTATTCTCTCCTCTGCCTCTTCAATCCGAGCTGTGGTGGTTTCCATTTTGTTATGCATTTCGTTTAAAGCGTTTTTCAGCTCCTCGTGACTGTTCCTTAGTCCCTTGATCTCTGTAGCAAGAGATTCTCTGCTGTCAGCTATACTGTTTTCAAGCCCAGCGATTAATTTTATGACTATTTTTCTAAATTCACTTTCTGTTATATTATTTAAATGCTTTTTGATCAGCTCATTAGCTATTGTTATTTCCTGGAGATTCTTCTGAGGGGAATTCTTCCGCTTGGTCATTTTGGATAGTCCCTGGCGTGGTGAGGACCTGCAGGGCACTTCCCCTGTGCTGTGGTGTATAACTGGAGTTGGTGGGCGGAGCCGCAGTCAGACCTGATGTCTGCTCCCAGCCCACGGCTGGGGCCACAGTCAGACTGGTGCGTGCCTTCTCTTCCCCTCTCCTAGGGGCGGGATTCACTGTGAGGTGGGGTGGCCCGTCTGGGCTACTTGCGCACTGCCAGGCTTGTGATGCTGGGGATCTGGCGTCTTAGCTGGGGTGGGTAGGCAAGGTGCACAGGGGCAGGAGGGGCAGGCTTAGCTTGCTTCTCCTTAGGTGATCCACTTCAGGAGGGGCCCTGTGGCAGCAGGAGGGAGTCAGATCCGCTGCCGGAGGTTTGGCTCCGCAGAAGTGCAGAGTTGGGTGTTTGCGCGGAGCGAGCAAGTTCCCTGGCAGGAACTGGTTCTCTTTGGGATTTTGGCTGGGGGATGGGCGGGGGAGATGGCGCTGGCGAGCGCCTTTGTTCCCCACCAAACTGAGCTCTGTCGTCAGGGGGCTCAGCAGCTCTCCTTCCCTTTGTCCTCCAGCCTTCCCGCTTTCTGAGCAGAGCTGTTAACTTATGACCTCCCAGCCGCTAAGTCGCACTTGCTGTCGGAACACAGTCCGTCAGGCCCCTCCGCTTTTTGCAAGCCAGACTCGGGGGCTCTGCTTGGCCGCTGAGCCGCCCCTCCGCCCTGGCTCCCTCCCGCCAGTCCGTGGAGCGCGCACCGACTCGCGGCCCTTCCTACCCTCTTCCGTGGGCCTCTCGTCTGCGCTTGGCTCCAGAGACTCTGTTCTGCTAATCCTCTGCCGGTTTTCTGGGTTATTTAGGCAGGTGTAGGTGGAATCTAAGTGATCAGCAGGACGCGCGGTGAGCCCAGTGTCCTCCTACGCCGCCATCTTCCCTCTCCATCCTGAACAAATGTACTTTTATTTCTCTTAGTAGATATCTTAGAGTAGGACTTGGAGTAGGGACATATGCTAAGTCTCACTCATTCTTAGATGTTCAGTTCATATTTACTTTTTCTAGCCAGCACTTATATTTGTGTGTGTGTGGTTTGGGGGCGGGAAATATCTCGTCTCTTTTGGTGATATCAATACAACAGTTAATATACTTATTTTTAAGTTGTATTAGGAGTATAGGTCTTGTTTCTACAAATTTAAATATATTCTTCCAGAACTCTCCCCAATAGGTATGACCTTTGTGGACTTCTTCTCCCAAACTCTATAGGTGGCCTAGGCAGCTTCAGCTCCCAGGGTAACTTCTAATCCCTTCTATTGGATTGCATTCCAGAATCATGCTTAAGACAGTCCTTCACCCACTGATGAATTCTTTCACCAAAAATTCATTGGATATCTTTCACATGCAAAGTGCCACCAAAACATTTAACCAAGAGCCTTGGTGATACCGAGTATATAAGACTTCTACGTTCTACTTGTGCTGCTTGGTTGCTAATAGGATTCACACTCTTCAGATGCTTAAATGACCTCAATTAAACTAAATAAATGACTAAAAAATAAGGTTTTAATAGGTTAAACGTTAAAATTAAGGTGACGTACTCATGTTAGTCTAAAGCGACAGTCTATGGCCCACGCAAAATTCACAGAAGAGAAATCAGAGGGCTAACATGGGATGTCCTTCTTTCCAAAGAATAGTTAAGTCTTTGACGGCATAGTGTTTGAAAATTTTTCCGCATGGTAACATAAGTCTATCAGCTGTTTAAATATATTTTCCAAAAACACTGCCTGTAGACCCAAGCGGGCTGAGTGCTCTGGTAGAATGTTAAACAGGCACTTTGCCTTTAGGCTTTGTATTATGGCTTCTGGGCAACAAATTCTTCCTCTTGATGCAGATTTTGGAAGAAAAACAAAAACATTTTTTAATGTTTAGGAGAGAGAGAGAGAAAGAGAGAGACAGAGACAGAGAGACAGAGAGAGACAGAGAGAAACAGAGTTCAAGCTGAGGAGGGGCAGAGAGAGAGAGAGAAAGACACAGAATCTGAAGTAGGCTCCAGGCCCTGAGATGTCACAGAGCCTGGCGTGGGGCTCAAGCTCACAAACCACAAGGTCATGACCTGAGCAAAAGCCTTACTTATGCTTAACCAACTGAGCCACGCAGTCACCCCTGAGATTTTGTAAAATTCTAATAGCATTCTAATATTTTTCTGCTGACCATTACTTACATGACACCCTGAGCTCTCAAGTAGTGGGCAATGGGAGAAAATCACATCCTTTTCCTTTAGTTGAAGAGTTCCTGGCTCCCTTCCCACGTCTTTGGAAAGACATGATGGCACGTCTGAGTCCCATTCAGACTTTCAGCGTGGCCTAGGCCTGAGCCCCACATATTCTCCAGGAAACTAATGGCTCGTACAGTGGCTTCTGGGTAAATATCACGTTTCCTCCAACGAAACCTTCCACTGCAATAAGTCTAATTAAGGCCAACCTCACAGATAGGGGCTTCTAACGCGGATTTGTGTAAATTAGGAGGATCAATGCCACAGGTTACTTGGAAAATGTAAGGTTGTAGAAGACATGCTTATGAGAAAAGCCTGCCTCAACCCACTTCTCTCACAGGAGACGGTGACCACCAACAGAGTGACACACCTGCCACCTGTTGGTCACAGGGGAGTGGCTGAATCGCCTTTGGTGGGTGTTTGGTGGGTGTTTGAAGCCCTTTTGCCTGCAGTCTCAAGAGAGAACAACCCAATGGATCATAAGGACTTTAGATACATAAAGCAAGGGGATCGCCGTGGCTGGGTTTGCCTTGGGGGAGATGGGTAAAAGAAGAAAAGGAAAAAAATGAGTTTCAAGACCTCCTAAATTACCTCTTGGAACGATTATTTTTTACAAGAATAAGCAAAAAGAATATATCCTGTGTATTAGACATGAGAATGTATCTAGCACTGACTTAGGTACCAGAGGATGCTATGAGGGCTGGGGGCATTTCTTACATTCTTTCTCCCTCATAGATATCCTTCCAAGGTAATCAGGAGCAAGAGGGATTCCATATGGCACTTGGGCTGGAGACGAAATCGAAAGTGCCAGAATATTTGTTGTTGAGACTGGGAAATAGGGAGCCACATAAGAGTGACAGCACTTCCTGACCAAGGCAGGGAAGGTAGCACAGGCTAATGCTGGCAACTCCTCATCCTCTCCAGTAGTCCCAGCTCAGGTTCTGAGGAAACACCAGGAGGTGTCAGTTATCATAATGCCCAGTGACTTGATGTTTCATGGTTCATGAATTACTTTTACCTTTCTCTTTCTGGTAGCCCTGGAGAATGTGCTTGATTGCCTAAGCACCGGGAAGCACAGAGTTCCTGTGGCACAGAAAGGATGTGGGGCAGGTGGCTCCCCTCCTCCACATGAGGGATCAAAATATAGAGATTCGAAGTGGCTTGTCACTGGTCAGAGGATGAGCTGGGATGACATCTGAGGTCTTTTGACGGTCCTCCAACATAGGAGTCGACACCATAATAGAATTATCTGCTGGGGAGTTATTTTTATGCTCCAAAAGCTATTATTCACATGACTGAGTGTGCTATCAGAGACTCCATACCCCAACTCAATGTCCTCTGCATATTTCTCTAGGATATATGCTTTTTCTCTACAAGAATGACACAAGTCTTGTGGAGAATAGAAGTTTCCGTCCACCTGTCTTTCCTGGCTTTCTCCTCTTCTAAAAGACTCCCCCCAAACAGGGGAGCAGCAAATAGGGTGTGGGTTGTCTGTGAAGTGTTAAAAGTCCGTCTAGATTCCTGACTTGCCACATGTCTTTAGAAAACTAACTCTACAGGCAGGGGCAGTTAGCTGATTCAGTTGGTTGAGCATCTGACTTTGTCTCAGTTCAGGATCTCACGGTTCGTGAGTTTGAGTCCTGCATCAGGCCTGTTGCTGTCAGCACAGACCCTGCTTTGGATCCTCTACCACTCACTCTCTACACGTCCACAGCTCACACTAGCTCCCTCTCTCTCCCTCTCTCTCTCTCTCTCTCTCTCTCTCTCTCTCTCTCTCTCTCTCTCTCTCAAAAAAAAAAAATCTAATTCTACAAAACACAGATTTCCTAACTGCTGCTTGAGCAAATGAGTTGACTTATAAAGGAAATACATGCTTTATTTTTTAAATATTAACAAACTCCTCCCCATAATAGCCCCAAACTGGAGACAACCCAGATATTCGTCTACAGAAGAATGGGTACACAAATTGGGTATGGCCAAACAGCGGAATACTATGCAACAACATAAATGAACAAAGTGATGATGCATTCGACAGCACAGGTGAATCTCACCAACAGTATGCCAAACAAAAGAAAGCTGTCAGCAAAGATACGTTCCGTTCCGTGTGTTTCCATATATGTGAAGTTTAAGAATACGCAAACAGGGGCACTTGGGTGGCTCAGTCCGTTAAGCGTTCAACTTGAGCTCAGCTCATGATATCATGGTTGGTGGGTTGGAGGCCCACACTGGGCTCTGTGCTGACGACTCAGAGCCTGCAACCTGCTTTGGATTCTGTGTCTCCCTCTCTCTCTGACACTCCCCTGCTCACGCTCTGTGTGTCTCTCTCTCAAAAATAAATATACATTAAAAATTTAAAAATAATATGCAAACACATTTATGGTAAAGGAAACTAGATTAGTTGTTTACACATGGGTGGTGGGGGGGCAGGCCTCCGTGGCTATTGACTAGCAAGAGTCAAGAAAGAGGTTTGGGGGACTGGAATATTCTTTTCCTTTAAATGGGAGTTACTGTGGAAAATAGGTAAATCTTCCCTGAGCTGAACATTTAAGGTGAGTATTTTTTACTCTTTGTAAATTACACCGCAGCTAAAGTATGAAACAAAAAGAAATAAAAAATGATAGTGTAAGTTTCTCTGCACTCTCCCTATTTGCTATAAACCTTTCTACCCTTGTGTCTCCTCTCTGCACAGTTCTGGCTCTGGTTCACTTTAACATCATGCTTACTGTGTGAGTTTTTATAATTTTGACCATAGCCTTAGATTAAAATTATATAAGTTTACAACTGTAAGCATAGCTGGCAACAAAAGGGGGGGAGAATAGAACTGATCTTTCCAGCCGAAACAAAACAGAAAGAGGCCACATATGAGACCTACGTCAATATCTATCCATGCATCCCTGTCCACGGAAGCTTAGGGAAGGTGCGTTCCTGTTGGCCCTAACTTTGGCTCCCGTCATGACACATCTTTCTTCCAACTCAATATGGACCTTCTTATAGTTTTCCGACTTAAGACTCTCATGAAGTGCAGTGGTTATTTGATGTAGGTCCTCCAAAAAGAAATTTCTCTTCTAGAAACATTTGTCACCTCTCCAAGGGGTGTTTCACTGCTCTGGTGCTTTATAGCATCTCTTGGAATGTACCTGCCACTCGTAATTCACAGATCCACACTTGTAGTCATGGAAAAATAAGGACATTTGCTTGTTTGGTAAGTCACCTGCAGGCCCAAAGTGGGGCTGGAACTCACAACCCTAGATCAAGAGCAAGCCAGGCACCCCAAGAATAATTTGGCTTATTTCCCTTACAGTTTGGCAGCTACTACTACTGTGTGTGTCCTTAGAAAGGCTTTTTTTTTTTCCACAGTAGAGAAACTACTGTGCTTTCTCTTTGTCCCTGGTCAAGGAGAGCCTTGAGACATCTTGGGGGTCATTTTAGTTGAATCATTTCATCTTGTCTGTGAAGAACTTACATGTCATTCACTGGATGGTCCAACAAAGAAAGTAAGTCCAGGCCCCTGTTGTTTTGACATAACCCAGCATCTTCACATTTTTACCGTGGCCTACTAGTCTCTATGCCGTCAGCTTTGAAAACTGAGTTTATTTGAGTATCACTTTGATTATGAATGAAAACTCACAATATGGGGTAATGGCATCCCCACCATCAGACCTGTCTTTCCATGCCACAGTGATATGACTGTGTGTTTGTGGGAAAGCAAACTTGTAAACGTTACTGCTTGTAACTTAGAAATGCAGGGACGGTGTTGCCAAACCACAGGGTGTCATTTCTTCGAAAGATTGAACACAACTTTTTTTTTTATTATAAAATACCTGCTTTTTGTGACACTTTTTTATGGTAATAAAATATCTATCCAAAGAATTTTTCATTCAACCATTTTGAAGTGTTCTGCAGCATTGGCGACATTCACATTGTTGTGCAACCCTCACAACCATCCATCTCCAGAATTTTTTCGTGTTCCAAAACAAACTCGGTACCCATTGAACACTAAGTCCCCTTCCCATCCCCTATTGAACTCTGCACTGCCAGCACACAGCTCAACCTGGGGCTTGAACTCACAAACTGTGAGATCATGTATGACCTGAGATGAATCCAGAGTCAGACGCTTCATGGATTGAGCTGTCTAGACCTGTATTTTTTATTCTCTTGGGATGTGAATAAATGCCATCTGGTATCAGGAGAGCCATGAATAACTCTGTCAATACCAAGAGCTCTAGAGTCTGGCTTTGCCATTTATGTCTGTGTGACCTAGAGTAAGTTACTCAACCTCTCTGAGCTCAAGCCCCTCGTTTCAAAAATGGGGGTCATAACTCTATACCTATCATTGGGCTGCTATGAGAATTGAAATGTGTTAATGTAAGTTATCTGGAATAGGGAATGGCCTTTACAAAATGCAAGCTATGTATAATAAATATTTGGTAAGAGGCAGGGTATGTTGGGCTTTCTTCGGAGCCCCAAACTCTACATTAATTGTAGCTTTTTTTACTATAGGTCGTTCCTCTCTCCTTGTGGATCTTTTAAGGTTGGCTTGACATTTTCCCCTTCCAGTTTCAAATTTCCTGCTGCTACGAAGAATATTTACCATTCCTTAATCTTCTGCACACTGGAGTCCTTCTACGTGGCATATGGGTAATATGTTAACATAAGATACAGGGAGTGTTTAAAATTTGATCATCAGGAAAAACACGTTCTCATTCCACTGGTTCCACACACAGATGCACCCAAACTTCCTTGAACTGGCATACTTTTCTGCATTTGTAACATTCTTCTTCCTGATTCCTCATGCTGTCAAAACTCCTTGGTCCTATGGACCATTCCCTCAGACCTCTATGGGCAAGGAAATATCATTCCTGGAGAGTGACGTCATCAAACTGGCAGTCAGCTCCAAACTCATTTTTCCAATTTTACTAAAACTGCTGCTTTCATGCCGTGAGGAAGTGCATTCCCCAGAAGATCATGGAACAGAGAGGATACAGTGTTGGGGATATCAGGCTTCATAGCAAGGAGATGTAGTCTGCAGGGTCCTAAAACTCTTCTACGTGGGTGGTTGTTTATGTTCTCCACTCTGAGCATTCCATCTGTCTCATTCTTTCTGCTAATCAGCAGAGGGAGAAGCCCTAGGAGTATCATTTTCTGATTATCCTTGCCACGAACTCCAAGGATTAAAACTGAAACAGATGCAAACAGGTTGGTCCACAATCTAGATTTTGCTTTGTAAGAGATATTTGCTTCATGCAAAACACAGCAAGCTATTTTTAAGTTGTACCCTTAAAAGAAGCCAACGTCTAAAGGCAGAGTTTTAAGCAAGGGATGGATTAAAAAAAAGTAAATAGGCATGAATTTTCTTTTAAGTAGGCTCTGTGCCCAGTGGAGGAGCCATGTGGGGCTTCCTCTCATGACCCTGAGGTCAAGACCTAAGCTGAGATCACAAGGCCGACAACGGACTCTGCCACTCAGGCACCCTTAGCATGATTTGTTGTGTGCAACATGTTACAGATCATCAAGGTTATGTTTATTCTGTTTTCCATTTAAAACTATGCACCATACAGATTATAGAAAATAATGAAAATACGAATGAAATTCTCTACTTCTGTCAGTTGATCGGGGTTCCTCTTTTTGTGTGCATCCTTCTAAACTTTCAAAAATGTATGTACATATCTATACTTGTAGATATATAAAGAAAGTTGTGTGTTTTCTTTTGACACAGATTGTCATGCCATATGTATTATTTTTCATTTTGCTTTCCCAGGGAGGTTTCTTCAGGTCATTTACATGGATTCACTCATTCTTAGTAATGGCCGTGTAATATTTCACTATAATCCTTGATGTACTATAATTTAGTTAATGATTCCTCTATTAGTAGACATTTACTTAATTCCAATTTTTCTCCCTGATAAACGGTGCTGAAAAAAAAAGCACATCTCTCTATGTATATTTTTGCAAACTCTTAGCAATAACTTGGCAAAAGTCCTGGAATTGGAGTTGCTAGACGAGAGATATTGAACAGTTTGGTGGTTGAGAGATATGTCACACTGTGTTCCAAGAATGCCATGTAAATTTATACCGTCACCGTGGTCATTTTATCCTTACATAAAACATTTAGAACAATTGAAATCAATCAATCAATCAATCAATCAATCAATAAATAAATAATTGAAATAAATAAATAGAATAATTGAAAGCGAATATATATATAAAACTATTAAATATGACTCTTAGACCAGAAGGACAAGACATAAATATTGAGCACTTTCAGAACTGTGACTCATTCCTTCTGTTTCTTTTTTCTCTTTGGTGTGTTCCTGGTTTGATTTCATGATGCCTCTACCCTGTCATCAGTCAACGGGAATTGAATCACCTGTACCTCAAACTGATGGGCCTGTTTTTCAGTTATCTGGCCTGGGCTTTGGGCATCAGTCTAGCCAACAGCAGATCCTGGCGCGTGTGGGAGTTTAACAGCAACATTGTTTCCATTGTGTACATTGGACTCTGGGAAGCTTTCTACTTTCAAAAATTTAGCATCTCTGGTGCAATTGTTGAGTGGCCTATGTATGGCAGGATCAATGGAAGCTGGGTCATTTCAGATGAAATCTGGTATGGGCAGGGCCTGATACTGTTGGTAAATTCTTTGAATTCCGTCGTCCTGATTTTTGGTCCAGTGGCACTTGTGGTCCGCTGGATCCATGCCCCATACCCAGATTTCCTTCGATTGTGTTACAACATCTCTGCCTTCTTTCTCATCTGTAGTTGTAGTTGTACTGCGATTACAGTGAGCTGGAATTTTGCTGTGGATTTTTATGGCCACACCACCCTTGATTTCCCACTTAGTTTTCCCATTGGAAAAGAAATGCTGATAAGGAAACGCTTCTCCTATGTATTCCCACTAGGAATCACAACTGCCACCCTCTTGCTAATAAGTGCTGCCATGTTCTCCTGTGGAACATTTTCCATAAAACAGAGGAGTAAAGTGAAACCCATGACTGTACGCAAACATCCCCCAATAAAAGGTGTGAGTGAAGGTCCTCCTGTTTGCAATGGCTGCCAATAATTTCCTTGAAGAAATGTCCCAGATACATATAATATTGTTGTCATCATCTAAAATAAAACCTATGTTTTTCAGGGTGTGTCTGACGTTTAATTCTCCTCTTCTACATTTTTCTGCCAACAACTTCCTTTCTTTGAAGCCTTTCAGTTTCTGAAATGTGTAGGCAAACACGTTGTGTGCATACACTGTCAAAAAATAAAGTTAGGAAAAAATATTCAAATGCTGCAAACACTCAGGTGCAAACAACAATGCATGCAACAAACTCTAAGTTGAAACTTAGATTTATTTATTTATTTATTTTTTAATTTTTTTTCAACGTTTTTATTTATTTATGGGACAGACAGAGACAGAGCATGAACGGGGAAGGGGCAGAGAGAGAGGGAGACACAGAATCGGAAACAGGCTCCAGGCTCCGAGCCATCCGCCCAGAGACTGACGCGGGGCTCGAACTCACGGACCGCGAGATCGTGACCTGGCTGAAGTCGGACGCTTAACCGACTGAGCCACCCAGGCGCCCCAAAACTTAGATTTAAAATAAGCTCCCGTATACACATAGAAAGATAATCATGTCAAGAGCTTAGAGATCTTTAAGGCATTATAATTGGTTAGGATAGAACGGGATTTCTCAAAATCAGCGCCAATGACATTTTGGGCGAGATTTGTTGGGCGTGGGGGACTATGTTGTACCTTGTAAGAGGTGTATACGCATCTGTTGCCTCTACCCACTTGGTGCAAGGGGTACTTCCTCTCCCCTTGTGTTGGGATAATAAATCTCCAGACATTTCCCAATATCCTTGGGGCAAAATGCCTCCCCATTGAGAACCTCGGGGTTTCAGGTTGCCAAAGGCCCTGGGTAATGAATGCTATGGCATGTTGGGAGGATTTTGAGGAAAATATTGAATAAGACTGTATTGGATCAGTATATGATGACATCCTGGGTCTTTCATTACCTTTAACTCAAGGGTCTACTGGGAGTGATTTTGTTCCCTCCACCATGGAACATTTGGCAATATCAAGAAATATAATTTTTGAAGTCCAAAACTGCATGGTAGTGTTAGGGAGCTAGCTAGATAGGGGGTAAATATGAAGAAGTTTCCTGAAACGGAGCCTGGAAGATAAAGATAAAGAAATTTAAAACATGGAAGCACTTACAAGGCCTTGAAAATAGAATGAGAAGGCTCTGTGTGTGTCTCCAGGCATTTCAGCGGAATACAGACTGTGAAAAACTTGACATTTGAAGTGACGTTGAAATTTTTCCAGGGTTGATGAAGTAAGGGCAACCTCAGAATGAGAAAGTACACTGAGTCTTGAGTAGATTCACACCTACCCGAGTGAAAATGCAGAAACTTCAGACCCATGGAGAAATCCTTCAATGGCACTAGAAGAGAAAACAGAAATTAAATGATAAAAGATCTACAATTAGACCAACAAATGCCATACCTCTCAACAAAACAAAGATCAAAAACAGTAAAATGTTATCTTCAAGGTGCTGATAGACTATCACGGTCAATTGGCAATTCTGTGTCTACTAACCCACCACTTGACAATAAGGACAGAACAAAGACATTTTCAGATAAAGAACATAGAAAAGGAGCCCTTTGGGAAGCCAGTAATTGAGTCCAGAATGAAGGAGTTGAATCAAGAAGCAATCATAAACAAAGAAATTGGTGAACGGATGGGAATATCTAACCAGCACTGATGATAATTTTAACATATCAATACCATGGAGGTCACATATGGCATGTTAGACAAGAGAGGAATAATTAGGACTAATGCTTTTTTAATTGCTCGTTTATTTTCAGTCATTGAGTAACTTGATATTTAATACAATTGAGTATATATGCTCAATGTTAAGGATAACCACTAGACAAATAGAAAGAGGATGAAAAGAAATTAAAGGCATAAGGACTGGAAAGGTGGAAACAAAAGTGTGAGTTTTCCAAGACAGCATGATTATGTAGGAAATCCACGAAAAGACTGCATAGTCATGATTTCATTCATGTGAACTCTCTAGGATGAGTTAAGTTGGCAGAGGGGCAGGGGGGCCCTAAGCTCGTATTGTCCTTCAAGCAGAGCTAGATAAATGTCAAATCATTACGAACACCCAGGAAATCAACCTGGGAGCTAAGAGAACAAAACTGCAAGTCAACAAGTGGAAAAATGTCCACCTCATGGACGATAGGAGCTGCGTAGAGCTGATTTGGAGCAGAGAAGAACTGTCGATGCTGTGGATGGAGCCCTGCTTATAAAGATTTCCACAAGTTCCTTTACACAGCAAAGCACAAAATCTGAAAGTTTAGAAGTCTGCCACCACCAGGGTTATGCCTGCCTGACTTTTTCACTGTGTGGAAGAAGGCAGCGACCCAGGTGCAGACAGCGTGGCTTAACGATCCCCTTTGTCGCACAGGTAGAAAAGGTTCCCCTTCCTTCAGTGCATTGGGGCATGGCAGCAAGGCCTCTCTCATGAGAAAAACTCATGGCTCCAACATGCCACACTGTTCCCAGATGTAGAAGCGGAGACAGTGGCTGAGGCCATCAAGCTTCGTTGTTGGCCTTCTGCTGCAATTTGCCACGAACTCCAAACTGTGTGGCCATCAATCACTTTCCTGGGATGAACTGGAAAATGGGAAAAGGGTGGTGAGATTAAGCAGTGTTCTTTGATGTGGGAGTCCCTAATATTTGGAGTTTAGAAATCCAGCGTGACCCTGAGATAAAGCACGGGGATACTATGCTGCCTGGCAGGCAGATGGACTCAGGCACAGAGTGAGGGAAAGGATCTTATGAAAGTCAGGTACACAGGAGTGGTGGTTGTTTGCTTTTCTGAGATAGCTTCCCAGAAAATGGCAGGAGCAACTCTCCATTCCAGGGATGACAAACCAGGGAGATGCCATTTCCTGCCCCCACCTATCATCAGTGACTGACCTCGGTGAGCTAAACAGTGCCAATAAGTGGCTCCTAAAGCCACTTACACCAGGACTCACCCCTGTGCACCTCACGGGTGCATCTCTACTAAGGCATGAGATAAAGCCCAACATAACCACCGTCCCTCAGAACACCAGCACAAAACCCTCACTCAAAACAAGTGTACTGATTAAGAAGCTGAATCCTGCAAGAAGCCTGAAAGAAAGAACAGGAAGAAGAAGTAATGTCCAGGGATTTAATCAATGCAGGTATAAGATGCCTTTACTAGAATTTGAAACAACAATCAGGGTGCCTGGGTAGCTCAGTTAGTTGAATGTCTGACTCTTGATTTTGGATCAGGTAATGATCCTAGCGTCATACAATCAAGCCCTATGTTGAGCTCCACACTAAGGATTGAGGCTGCTAAAGATTCATTGCCTCTATCTCTGCCCCTTCACCCAACTGTTCATGCTCTCTCTCAAATCATTGTTATCGTCGTCATCCTCATCATCAGCCTCATCATCATCCTCATCACCATCATCATCATCATCATCATCATCATCATCATCATTATCATCATCATCATCTTCATCCATCATCATCCCAGATTTTTAAAAATAAAACAAACAATCATAATGATACTTGCTATCCTGAAAAAAGCATAAAACACACCAGAGAATCCTTGCTGCAGATGTACAAGAACTAAAGTCGAGGCAGGCTGAAATTTTAAAAGCTATAACTGAGATGCAAGCCTGAATGGATGCCATGACAATGGGGATGGATGAATCAGGGGAAGGAATCAGTGATATGAAAGATAAAAAAGTATGGAAAATGATGAATCTTAAAAGAAGGGGGGAAAGAATATAAACGAATCACAAATGTAGACTTAAGGAACTCAGTGACTCGATAAAGTAATATAATTTATATCATTGGAGTCTGAGAAGTTGAGCAGAGAGAAAAAAGTGCAGAATGTGATTTCAGCGAATCATAGCCCAAAACATCCCTGATCTGGGGAAGGTCATAGACATTGAAAGGCAAGAGGCACACAGAAGTCCCATTAAATTAAACCAAAGCGAGCCATCACCAAGATATTTCAGAGTCAGATTTATAAACTATACAGACAAGGAAGGAATCCTGAAAGTAGGAAGAAAAAAAAAACACAAAAACAACAACAAACAAACAAACAAACAAACAAACAAGAAAACAAACAAAAAAACACCTAAAGCTACAAAGGAAGGCAAATCAAATTCACAGCAAATCTGTCCACAGACACTTAGTAGGCCATAAATGAGCTGCAGGATATATTCAACTGCTAAATGGGAAAACTATTCGACCAAAAATACCCTATTCATAACAGAAGGACTGATAAGAGATAAGGAGTCCCCCTAATAAAAACTAAATGAAGGTGTGACCGCTAAACCAGACCTGCAGGAAATATTAAAGGGAACTCTTTGAGTGACGAAGCAAAGAACACAAACAACAAAGTCTGGAAAGGAACAGAGAAAACCTCCAGAAATGACAATTTTACAGGTAATTACAATGGCAGTAAAGTCATATCTACTGGTAATCTGACTATAAATGCACGAAATGCCCCAAACAAAAGAAACAAAGTAACAGAATGGATTAAACAGTAAGAACTATCCATATTCTGGTTACCAGAGACTCATTTTATATGTAAAGCCACATGCAGATTGAAAGTGATGAGATAGAGAACAATCAAGTTAACGCACCTCAAAAGAAATCTAGGGTAGACATACTTATATTGGACAAACTAGATTTTAAGCCAAAGACTATAAGAAGAGGTGAAGTTGGGAAGTATATCATAATTAAAGGGTCTAACTATGAAGAATATCTAACGGTTGCTGTGTCTCTGACATCTTTCTTCCTTCTTTAGGAAAGCCTGGCTTGCTAGATAGTTTCCTCTTCTGACTGACTTTGCTGCATCCCAGAGGTTTTGAGTTGTGGTGCTATCATTTTCATTGACTTCCATATACGTTTCAATTTCCTCTTTAAACCGTTGGTTAGCCCATTCATTCTTTATTAGGATGTTCTTCATTTTCCACCTATTTGTTCCCTTTCAGAATTGTTTCTTGTGGTTGATTTCGAGTTTCGTAGTGTTGTGGTCTGAAAATATGCACGGTATGATCTCGACCTTTTTGTACGTACTTAGGGCTGATTTGTGTCCCGGTATATGATCTATTCTGGAGAACGTTCCATGTGCACTGGAGAAGAAAGTATATTCTGCTGCTTTGGGTTGAAATATTCTGAATATATGTGTTAAGCACATCTGGTCCAATGTGTCATTCAAAGACATTGTTTCCTTGTTGATTGTTTGATTAGATGACCTGTCCATTACTGTGAATGGGGTGTTGAAGTCTCCTCCTATTATGGTATCACTATCGATGAGTTAAAATGTTTGAGATTAATTGATTTATATATTTGGGTGCTCTCACATTTGGCACACAAATGTTTACAATCGCGAGGTCTTCTATCGCGAGGATAGACCCCTTGATTATGATATAAGCCTCTTCTGCATCTCTTGATACAGTCTTTATTTTAATGTCTAGATTGTCTGATAGAACTATGGCTACACTGGCTTTCTTTTGTTGACCGTTAGCATGACAGATGCATCTCTACCCCCTTATTGTCACTCTGAAGGTGTCTTTACATGTAAACTGGGTCTCTTGTAAACAGCACATTGATGGATCTTGTTCTCCTATCCATTATGTTAACCTATGTCTTTTGATTGGAGCATTGAGTCCATTAACATTTAGAGCGAGAACTGAAAGATAGGAGTTTACTGCCATTATGTTGTTTGTGGAGTTGGAGTTTCTGGTGGTTATATGATTATGAATATATTGAATATATATTCATATTCATCATGTCTCCCCTCAGAGTGTCCCCCTTAAAATTGCATGCAGGACTGTTTTAGTGGCCAGAAACTCCTTTAATTTTTGTTTGTCTGGGAACTTTTTCTCTCTCCTTCTATTTTGAAGGACAGCCTTGCTAGATAAAGAATTCTTGGCTGCGTACTTCTCCTATTCAGCACTTTCAACATGTCCCACCCCTCCTCTGATGCCTGCCAAGTATCTGTGCATAGGTTTCCTGCAAACGTGGTCTGTCTTCCCTTGTAGTTTAGGGACTTGTTTCCCTTGCTGCCTTCATGATTCTCTTCTTGCCTGAGTATTTTGTGAATTTGACTGTGATATACCTTGCTGAGGGTTGTTTTTGTTGAATCCAATGGGGGTCCTCTGTGATTCCAGGTTTTTGATGTCCGTGTCTTTCCCCAGGTTACCAAAGTTTTCTGCTATGGATTGCTCACATAACCCTTCTACCCCTATTTGTCTCCCTTCCTCTTCTGGTACCCCTAGGATTCAGATCTGGTTCCTTTGGCATGAGTCACTGATTTCTCTAATTCTTCAATCGTGTTCTTTTCCTTAATCTCCTTCCATTTTCCTGCTTCCATATTCTTCATAAGTTTGTCCTCCGTATCGCTGATTCTCTGTTCTGTCTCATCCATCCTTGATACCGCAGCATCCATCCGTCATTGCAGCTCAGTTATACCATTTTTAATTTCATTCTGGCCAGTTTTTAGTTCATGTTTTCTCTGCACAAAGGGACTCTAAACTATTTTGGACTCCGGCTAGTGTTCTTACAATCGTGACTCTAAATTCTGCGTCAGACACCTTGCTTGCATCTGTGTCGGTTAAATCTCTGGCTGTCGTTTCTTCATGTTCTTTCTTTTCAGCTGAATTCCTTCCTTTTGTCATTTTGAAGGGAGAAAAGGAATTCATGAGGTAGAAAAACTTAAATGAAAAAAATTCAAATTAAATATTAATATTAAAAAATGAAGCACATAAATATAAAAAGTAGAAAAATGATGCTAGAGTCTAGGCATGTCTTGTATGGGTGTTGAAAGTGGCTTGACACAGTAGAGAAAAAAAAAACCGGGGGGAGAAAAATAAGAAAAAAATAATAAAACATTTTAAGATGGGAAATCGTTTGAGAATTTGAAGAATGAATACACTGAAGTAGACTAAAATGAGATGGTGGGAGTAAAACAGATTTAGTGAAATATACACAAAATTACAGAATAAAGGAGAAAAAATTAAAGACAATTAGTAAAAATTAAAAAATATGAATCTTTTCTCTTTCTGTATTCAGGAAAAAGAAAAGAAACGAAGTAGACAAAAAAGATTTAAACTAAGGAAAAAAAGGAAATAGTTTGAAAATTTGAAATGGGAATATACTGGAGTACACTAAAACACATTATGGAAGTAAATAGAATTTGGAAAAAATTACATAAAGCAAAACATACAGCAAAAAGTGGAAAAAATTATTTTAAAGGAAATTGAAAGTGAAAATGAAAATTTTCACCTTCTGCAATCAAGAAAAAGAAAAGAAACGAAGAAGAGAAAAAAGGAAAAAGAAACATGGAAATCATTTGAAACATTGAAAAGGTGAATAAACTGAAGTACACTAAAATACAATATTGGGAGTAAAATAGAATTTGAGAAAAGTACACAAAGGTACAAAACAGTAACAAAAATTAAAGAAAACATATTTAATGAGAATTGAAAATAAAAATGAGTTTTCTCTCTTGCTGTATTCAAGAAACAGCGTAAAAGAGAAAAGGAAAAAAGGAATGAGAGAAAGAAAGGAAATTGAATAGATGCACCTGGTAACAGATTGAAGTAGGACTGAAATTATTTCTCTTTCTCCTAGAAGTCAGTCTATGTACCGCTTTATAGTCCATAAACTAAGCCAGGTGTGAGAATTGTGCTGCTGAGACCGAAGGTGGCCCGGTTAGGCGGGGCTCCGTGTAACCGCTCTGTTCTCCACTAGATGGCACTGCCAGCCTACTGGGGTGGATTGTTGCCGCTCTCCTTGGTGCGTATGCACATGCCCAAGAGCGGTGAAAATGGCGCCACCCAGCTACCCAGTCTGTTCTCCTGGATCAGCAATCACAGACCCGTCCTCTGTCTTCAGCTTCTGTCCACTGCCCACTTTTGCATTCTCCGTGACCAGGCCCCAGGGAGTATCTCTCTCCTGAGTTGTGTCTCAGATGCGCTTGCTTTCCCTGGCCCCTTACTTCTGAAGGACTGCGGCTTTGACCCGTCCCGTCCCATCCCTCTGCAGAAGGGTCTCACCAAGCAATGGCGAATGAGCAATGGCTGAAGGTAGGCTGCACCTAGGAACGCTTGCTGGGCCCTGCTGCTGCCAGTGCTCCGACACTATAGACCAATGCCAGCCCGCCCCACAAAAAGTTTGCGAGTCAGTGTAACAGCAGCGTTTCAGGGATTATGGAAAACCACAACACACATCTGGCACCAGACTTCACGACGCTTAACGACCTTGTTCCAGCACCAGCAAATGTGGCCATTTTCTGGGGTGTGCATGGACCAGGTGGCTTCAACAGTCCCTACCAAATGTCCTTCCAGCAGTGGAACCACCTTTTTCTGAGTGGCCTGAGAACCTCCTACACCGACGCTGTTCCTGAGAATTAGCCCTTCCCACCACAGCACTTCCAGGCATAGAACTGTGGATTTGCAGACTTTGCGCACCCTGTTTACAGTCTGAATGGAATTTAAACCCTCTCATTTCTCCTTTCTCCCATTTTAGTTTAGTCCGTGCAGCTATATCCAATTTTCCACATTCTCTCCACCTGCTTTGGGGATGGGTGGGTTCCCTGTATTCTCTGCGCCGCCCCCCCCCTTCCACCTGCCCAGTCTCCTTCGCCTCTCAGCTCACAAAAGCACCTCCTTTCTTGCACCTTCTCGCTCTCCAAGTTCCCTTCTCCATGCCACGTACCTGCTGAATTCTGTGGCTCAGGTTATGCAGATTGTTGTGTTAATCCTCCAGTCAGTTCCTGGGTGTGTAGGATGGTTTAGTGTTGGTCTGGCTGTATTTCATGCACGCAAGACACTTAAGAAGCTTCCATGCTGTCTGCCATCTTGGCTCCTCCCCAAAGGGGTGAGATCTGTAGTACCCGTTCTCCAACATCAGATATCCCACAGGACAGACCTGGTGGGTGACAAACCTGAAAAGGACATGTAGCAAAAAGGGAGGCCACCCTGGAGGGGGAGGCAGACAACTGGCTCCAGACCTGGGAGGGGAGGCAGGGGCTCAATTGCTGGAGCCACGCCCACTGCCCTCCTGCTGATTGTTCCTGAACAGCAGCCAACTGTCTGACCTAGGCAGAGCTCCTTCACCTCAAGGACACATGGTCACAAAGTTCACTGCCTCTGCCTCTGCCACTGCCCCACTCCACGTCAGCCACGGCCACTGCAGTGTCCGAAGGGCCACAGGGCCGTGGGCATGCCTCCCAAATGCTAGTGGGCTCCGGAAGGAGGCAGCAGGCATGTAAAAGCCTTGGGCCTCGACACTCCACCTGTGGGCCTAGTCTGGAGCCTCGTGCCTCAAGTTCCCTTTCCTTGTGCTCTGTGTCCCTAGCCTGAGATTGGGCTAGGGCCCCAAAGCGGATGAGTCATGGTCCAAAACACACTGACATTCCTGACAATACCATGCCTCCCTTTTGCTGGAAGAGGGCGTTCAAGGGTCCAGGAATCACAGCAACACCCCTTCTCTCAGTCCCAGATACTTACACTCATTCATAAATGCGCGCGTGCACACACACACACACACACACACACACACACAGATGCACAAACACACTTCCTGTCTGTGACTATCTCCAGTTGTGACTTACTCTCCTTCCTCTGCCTCCTTCGGTATCCCTCTGGTCTCTGTCTGTCTCTTGGTCTCTGTGATCATTTTCTCTAGGGAACGCTTTCTCCCTCCCCCACCTCCGTCTCTCTTTCTCTGTCTCTGTCCTGTCCCTGGACAGTATCAGTGCATCTGGGTTTCCGTGTGCTGTGCATGCCCATATGGACATAGGAGGCTGCTGATGGCACAGGGCTGCAAGGGAACACACAAAGGGACGCGTAAGTAACAGGGGTCAGAGCACATCCAGACCTCCTAAGCCGTGACTGCCTCCAGGCAGCCCACACAAGCTGGGTATACAATGTGAACCGTGAAAGGTCAGTCCCTTGGCCCTTGCCCTGTAGGTTGCAGCCAGCTGGGAGGTACTGAAACCCAAGGGACTCCCCAGTGTTTAGAGGGTGTGAAGAAAGGGCAGGGGCCGAGAGGCTGGGAACCTAGTCGTGGCTGGTGTTTCTCCACCTGCCACGTTCCACTTTTGTTGGTACTGGAAGGTTGGTATCAGTTGTGGCTCTCTTTCCTTGCATCTCAATGCAAGCTTCCTTGACCCAATGCAGATACTGAATCTGCCCTCGTGTTCAGCCAGCTTTGGGCCCCAGGACAACCGCATGTGTTGTGTGAGCGGGGAAAGCAAGTGTGAGTCGTGGGAAGGAGCTAGCCCCGCGAGCGGGATGAGTGTCTGTGAGTGTATTGTGGCTAGCGCCTTTGAGTACTTTTGCGTGAGACCTTGCGTTTGTGCTGACAGCGTGTGTGTGTCTGTGTCCACGTGCCGCGTGGCCGTGCATCTTTGTATCTGAGTGCGTGTGTGTAGGCCGTTGGGGAACAAAGGAAAGAGACTGGGGGCTTTCCTGATTTGGTGCGCACGGGGGTGGTTCAGGTGCCAAAGTTCAGAGAGTGCCATCCCTTTGCTCCTGGGATCGCGCATGATAGGCAGCCTCCCCTCAGGTGGCGTCCTCTCCACGTCACACACCTCTTGTCACCGACCTTCCCTAGCGGGTGCACTGCTAGCCTGCTGTCATGACATACATGTCTTCTTGGAGTAGGGATGGACGTAGGGAGTATGCAAAGGAGGCAGACCAGATGCAAACCAGGGTGCAGACAGCGGGCGCACAGCTGAAATGCGTTTCACGGACAGCTACGCTGATCCGCTCAGTGGATTTGCCCGACTAGGGGCACGATGACCAAAGGTGGAGGTGTAAACGTGAAAAGCGTGGAGGTCCCCCTTTTCCCGTGTGTGTAGATAGCCTCGTGCCCAGGCCATACGGGACGCCGAGGTGGGGGGGGAATGTGAAAGTCCCCTTTTCATTGACAGAGGCCAAACAGAGGCACACAGAGGGCTGAGTTGGAGGCCCCTGGAGGCGCTGCACTACCGAAGCCCCGGGCTCACCGTGTGCGGTAACACGCTGGCAGCAGATTCCCACCGCCCTGAAAGGTGGGGCCACCGACGCCACGCCCACTGCCGTCCTCATGATTGGTCCTGGAGCCTGGCTGGGGCGTCTGGGCGTGGTTTGCAACGCCCGCAGCTTCAAAGCCGCATGCGCACTTCTCTCACCACAAAGGCCTCTGCAGCAGCGTCACCACAGCGACAGCCACCGCCGTGGCTTCCTGGGTACAGCGCCTGTGCGCATGCGCCCCCTGGGCCCTTGCTCCACGGCAGAAGGCGGGAGGGCGTTGCCAGCCCTTGTCGTCAGGGCTCCACTGACTGGGTCTGCTGAGGGAGGCCCGAGCTTTCCCCTCCTGCCGCTTCGTTTGAATCTGCCCCAACTGCGGTCCTGGGCCAGCTCCCCATGGCGAAGGATGTAGTGTCTGGAAAATGTGGCAGTGCCCCGTAAACTGCGGTCGCGTTCGTCATGGAAGGCGGTAGTCAAGAGACCGGGGCTCGAGGGCATACAGTATTCCTGGACGCGACTGAGTCGCCACACGACGATGGTGTCGGGGCCGGAATGCCCCGAAGTGCACAAGAATATCCGGTCCGACGTGAGAGAGAGGTGTCCGGCCGAAGAGAGGATTTGAGGCTGCCGGTGGACAACATAATATCGGTGGCGGAGCTGTTGGGCCTGCTGGAGGAGGGAGTTGAGGCGGCGGCCACAGAAATACATGCTCTTGCAGATGAGAAGGATGACCAGAGGAAGCATGAGGAAGAGGAGGGACAGGAGGGGGAGGAGGATAATTATGTAGAGGAGGAAGACGAAGTGGAGAATAAGGACCAAGAAGAGGGGGAGGAGGACGAGGAGGAATGGGGGGAGGAGGACGATGAGGATTTTCATGAGGAGGAGGAGGACGAGGAGGAGTGGGAGGAGGATGAGGATGAGTATGTGGAAGATGATTTTCATGAGGAGGGGGAGGAAGGGGAGGAGTGGGAGGAGGATGAGGATGAGGATGAGGATGAGTATGTGGAAGATGGTCTTCATGAGGAGGGGGAGGACGAGGAGGAGCAGGATCATAAGAGCAGTAGGAGGAGGAACAGGAACAGAAGGATTAGGAGTAAGAGGAGAATGAGGGGGAAGAAGGTCAAAAGCCGAAGATCAGGTGGAGGAGGAGCAGGGGCAGCAGCAGCAGCAGCAGGAGGAGCAGGAGGCCTTACAAAAGGAGCAGAAAGAGAAGGGGGAGGATCAGGAGAAGAGAGATTAGGAGGAGCATGGGGAAGAGTTAAGGGAAGTTGTGGAGCAGGGAGGGGGGGAGCAGGAGCAACAGGATTTACAAGAAGAGCTGGAGGAGGAAGAGGCAAAGCTGGGAAAGGAGGAGAAGGAAGAGATGGAGCTGGGGCACGAAGAGCAGGAGCTGAGGAGCTGGAGAAGGAGGAACCAAAGTGGAAGGAGCAAGATGGCTGGTGCCTGGGGAACGCACAGGAGCTGCCGGTGAAGCAGGAGGAAGAGATGCAGAGAAGTGCAAGCCTACATCCTTTGCTGTCCTTGCTCGAGGCTCTTCAGACTGAGGTGCAGCCCTTGAATACATATGCCAGCCGGGAGCACGCTCGACTCAAACTCAGGATGTGGCAGAGGCGGCAGCGTCATCTGGAACAGAGAAGTGCCCTTATCCAGGGCATCCGTGGTTTCTGGGCCAAGGCTGTATCCTTCCTGCTGCTGGTGGAGGGTCCAGAGGGGGCTGGGCTTGCACAAGAGGAAGGAAAGGGAGGCGACATTTAGAGGAACCCAGGACAGCGACTGGAGCTAAGCCACGCTCCAGTGGCCGGGAAGGTGCAAACATGATACCATCCCAGTGGTCCTGGCTCTGCAGTGAGTGTGGGAGGAGGGCAGTGCTGGGGTGGTGGAGGCACGTGTGCTTTACGTCGCACCTGGCACGGAAACAGCGCTGGGAGAGTGCGGAGTGGCGGTGGAGGTCCAGGCCAGGACGGGGAAATGACCGAGGGCTTCTTCCCACGCAAAGCCGCGCGGGGGCACGTTTCTGGGTCCCGCTAAGCATCTTGCTGCGGGGAAGGCGGTGCGAATGCCCACTGGTCGGCGCGAGACCGGATGTGTGCTGTGTGGCTGTGTGGAAGTAAGCGTCCTCAGTGTCCTCATGAGCACACAAGGCTAGGCGTGGATGCGGGCGTCTGGGCGTGCACAGCCTCCTGTGCGTGTCTAGCAGAGCCCTGCGGAATCCTGAGACCCCGTGGGCCTGGATGCAGCCTGTGGGGAGGGCGTGAGGCCCGGGGGGAGGACGCCAGTCCCTGGGGGAGGACGCCAGGATGCGGTCCACACCGGTTCTCTGGGTCCAGGTCTCTCATGCCCAGCACCTGAAGGCTCTTTGACCTGCA
Source organism: Puma concolor (assembly GCF_028749965.1). Classification (NCBI taxonomy): domain Eukaryota; kingdom Metazoa; phylum Chordata; class Mammalia; order Carnivora; family Felidae; genus Puma; species Puma concolor. The sequence goes on from NW_028240258.1 coordinate 473,493, forward strand.
GCAGTTTGTGAACCACCCTCAGATGTCAGCCCTGATTAGTAAGCAGGATGAAAGCATGCTTCGCCACATGACCAATTTGAAGGTCGGCCTGGGAGTGCGAGGCGGTGTGGGTGGGTGGCTGTGTGGGCGGGGGAGGTGGTGGGGAGAAGTGGTGTGTTCCTTCCTCAGGGGAGGGCGGGTCTCCTGGAACAAGATTTCACATTTCTGCCCCACATTCCTACCACGGCAGGTGGAGGAACACAAGTTTCCCAGGGAAAGCCGGAAGATCCTGCTGTTTTTTGGCAAGAACTCCTACTTCCAGAATGAAGTCGTTACGAAGGAGTATGTCCTTGACCTTGCTGGTAAGTGTCCACTGAATGCATGGGCGGCAGTGGGTGGAGGGTTGACTGTGATCAGTTCTCTGGCGCCTTCTCACATACTCGTCTTCCTGCAGGGTATACGGCGTCTCATTCCAGTCCCATCCAGTGGTACCCAAGGTACAGACAGGAGGCCTACAGACGCAGGCATGACAACAGCAGCCTCAACTTCTTCAACTGGTTCTCTGACCACAGCTTTGCCGGCTCTAGCAGGATTGCTGAGGTGGGGCCCTGTAACAAGGAAGGGAGGTGATTTTCATGGGTTCCCCCACTGCGTGGGACAGCTACCTGAGGCCTGGCCTGTCTCCCCTACCAGATAATCATAGAGGATCTTTGGCCCAATCCCCTGCCGTATTTCAAGATGGAGGAGGCCCCAGGAGAGCACTGAGAGGGAAAGAGGTGAGCAGCCAAGGGTGTGGGCACTGAAATGTGTGCCGTGGGGCCCATGGCGCAATTCTCTTCTGCGTGGAGGCACCGAGACTCACAGTGGCACAGGAGGTGACACCAGGTCAAAAGGGCATCGGCCTGAGACAGGGAGTCTTAAGAAGTAACGTGTCAAAGAGGCTTTGCCCCTTTGGGGAGGCTGAAGGTGGGCAGTGGGCCAGACAACAAGAATGAGCAAAGCGGGACATCCAAGCTGGCTCATCAGATAGCACGGTGACAACGGTCATTCCAGGACCATGAACCCCACCCTCAGGCCTCCTACCACCATCCCACATGTTGTCGGGCTTCTGGAGCCACTTGTCAGCTTTGGCACAGCTTATGACACCCTCCCATTCTACCTTCCGTTTGGAAACATTCAAGCAACCTTAAACAGGGCCAAGATAAGACTCTCACCTGTCCTGTGTGTGTGTGTGTGTGTGTGTGTGTGTGTGTGTGTGTATGTGTGTGTGTATGGATGTGGGTGTGGTTGTGTCTGTGTGTCTCTGTCTGTGTGTACCCTTATATCCCAGATATATGAACGATCTTGAGAAGACTATGAAGGAGAATCGCACTTCATGGACCACAGTGGAAACCCTTCTGACGCTCACTGATGGTCCACAAGATTCTCCTGCCCACGAGATAAGGACAAGGCTGGTGGTGACACGTGGCGCAGGGTTTTGAAGAAATACATTGGAAGAAATACATTTGAAGAATATACATCTGAAGAAATATAGAATGGGAGATAAACAGCATGAAGTGTTTGTGTGTGTTTTCTGCTCAGGTACGCTCTGGGGCGTGTCCATGTATACATGCGGCTGTCCAGAGGTGTAAGTGTTCTGTGCCTGCACATTGGAGTTCCGAGGAAGGGCGGGACGTAGGACATTGTCCATAGGGATGGGTCACACATTGGGATTGCATGTGAGGTCAGTAAGACTGAACCAATGGGGAGTTGAGTGAGGGAGGACAGGGCACAAACCTGAGAGAAAGGCCAGCGCCCAGGTTCATATCTTTCCTGTGAAAATGAGGAAATTCAAGGAAATGGAGAGGCCAGCACAGGCCAGGGATGTCCAATACTCAGGGTTTGGGGATGTCCGTGATGGTGCCCCCAGAATCCCGCATGGTGACATCCTCAGTCATGTTGACTGAACCGCCACACAGAGAGGAATTCCCAGGGTTGATTACCCTCTGGTTTTCAGATGTCTACGAATGCAGACTGTCTTGTGGACAAGGTCAGGATCTCAGGAGCAGCCACACATATTTGAGGGATTGTGAGCAGGCTGTAGGATTGGTGTCCAGGGGAGGGAACCGAGGGACCAGAGGGAGAGTGGGTGGGTAAGACCGACGAAGTTCTGCTTCAGGCAGAGTTGTCAGGGAGAACGTACACACTGCAGAGGAAACAGCCCACTACAGTCTCACGCAACTCCAAAATCACAGCCAACTTTTCTGGTTCCACTTCCTGAAGCTGAGCCTCCCACACACTGCTTCACTTACTCTCACATATTCACACACACACACACACACACACACACATACCCACAAGACTCCTGAAGGTGTCCTAGTACGGATGCCCTTGTGTGAACTTCGCTGTTTCTGAAATGACCTCAGGTTACAAATGGGTGGCCCAGATTGCAAGGCAACAGAGGGGAGGGTCGCGGGGAGGTGGGGCTCTTAAAGGCCACGGACACGCCATCCTCTCCCGTGTGCCCGCTGCCCTCTCATCATCAGCCGTGATGAGTCGGGTGCTCCTCTTCCTCTGGGTCCACAGGCTTATGCCGTGTGTCCGACACGCCATGTGAGACTTGTGAGAAGACTCCCAAGGGCAAACACCAGCAGGCCCTCAGGGAGGTCGCCTCGTCCCAGGCAGCCTGCGTTCCTTGGCCCGAGTGCCTGGACAAAGGCTGCCTCGGCCACATAGGGAACGATGGACTTGTGCAGCCTTAGCATGCTGTGCAGAGGTCCCGGGCAGGCCTGGAGCTTAGAAAGGACTGGGACGAGCCTCACCTGGGAAGAGGTGAGTGCTGGGGTACTCCTTCCACAGCAGATGGCTGCTTGCCAGAGATGTCTGTGCTAGGGATGGGGCAAAAGCTCCACCGTGCTAGCAGTGCAGTAGACAGAGTTCAGCCCTGTCCATCGCAGGCCCTCCTCTATCCCCAAGTTACACGGCCCCCAGCACAGCGTGCCTGAGACTGACATCCCCACACTAATCTTCCTGTCTCCCAAGCTGCCCAAGCCCCCCAGGATCCCCACGGCACAGCTCTGCAGTACAAGAGCCTTCTCTGCAGTGGCTCTATTCCAGAGAAGGCGTTGGCAGTCCCAATGCATGGAGGCTTCTTGCCCCTACCAGTATGCAGACAACATGGTCAGCGGGGTGTCAGCACGCTGTGGAGTTGGGGATCTGTACGCCCAAGCCTTACCTCTTCCAGGGCGGAGGCTGTCGCACTCTCTAGAAGGGAAGGCAGGTCTTTCTCTCGCTGCTGTCTGCACACTGGCTGGAGAAGCACGTCTTCTCAGCTGCTTGATGTGCAAACGTCGGGGTACCCTGGAAAAGCTCCCTGTGCTGGCCCGTGTCTTTGGGTGTGAACATCCAAAGAAAGTATGGCCCATGACTCTGCAGTGGGAATACGGCCTCAGTGGTCATGAGGCTGGGCCCTTTGGGGCATCTTTCTGCACAAGCAGGCCGTTACTTGACAGGTCTTGCCGAGCAGGAACACTTCACGGGACGGGGGAACACAGGGTCCCCCACATGTTCATATCTCCCGCCAATACCTGCTGAGGGGCCAGGCTGACTTTTCCGCCCAGCCTGTCCCAAAGAGAAGGTACGGACAAGGTGTGGGTGTGGAAAGCCCTCAGGGCCCCCAGAGCCAAACCCTCAAATGTGGACACTTGTGTCCAGGGACCGTGGTCAGAGGCCTGGGTGCTCTGTGTCCGAGGGATTACAGCCCTCAGGCTGCACACCCTGCAGCCCCGGGTGTCCTCCCGTAGCCGCAGCACTCCCTGGGGAGCCCCAGGGTCCAGGAGCTGCTAACCCCCCTGCACAACTGTATGTGCTGCCTAGCGGCCTCTTCCACCACAACACCAGCGTGCGTGGGCCCCAGAGTGCTGTCCCTCGACAGGGGACACCCTCGGCAATTCCGGAGCCTTCTGACTTCCATGTCTCTGAACCACACGTGTCTCTCATTGGCCTGTCGGGATCGTCCTGTTGTTCTCTGTGTACAGGAAATGTCTCGCATTGCCTGTACGCCTCTGTCCCCCCTGAGTGAGCCCTGGCGTGTCTGTGTCCTTTCCTGGCTTTGCCTGTGCCAACGCCTCTCTGGTGATGCCTCCTTGCCCGGCCCAAGTGGGCACAGCTGTACCCGTGTAACCGCCTTCGTCTCTGCGCACCTGCGTGTTGTGTCAGCTGCGGCTCTGCTGGCCTGTCTTGTCTTTGGTGTATGCTTCTGCGCTTGAGTGTGTTTCCCTCTGAATTCAACCCCTTTCTACCACTGACAGATCCAATTGCTGTCCTGCCGTCAGGTGGAGGGGCTTCTGCGTGTTCTCTTACATGTTCCCGGAGCCAGAAATCCATCCCTGCCCGTAGGACCTTCGTCAGAGGATTGGCCATGCACTCACTGCCAGCCAGTTAATGTCCCCAAGTGCAGCTGCCTTGCTGTGAGCATTAAGTCGCACCTCTATTTTCCGTCCTTCTGTTTTCAAACCCTTTGGACCCTAGGGGCTCAAACGTCACTGGCTTGCACGTTGCAGATGCAGGCGTAAAGTGTGAAAAGCGGTCTAGCCACGTTTTCCCACTTACGCTTTTGCCATGTGGCATGTTCCTGGCCGGGAGAGACTTCCCCCTGCCAGCGTGTGTCTCGTTTCCGTGTGCCTCCTGTGTGTTCTGGTCCCTCATTTGTCCGTTACTTCCTACCTGGGAGTCTGATTCATGTTTGCGGGAACCATGCAGACACCTTTGACTGCAGGGGACTGAGCTCAGCTTAGTCCACCAGGACTAGTGCGTGACTGAGGTACACAGCGGGCAGTCACGGAGGTGCCCGTATCCTTCACGTGCGAGCGCTCCGTCCAGCCACCTTCACCGGGACATTTCTCAGCAAACCCTCTATGTTTGCGGTGAGAGCACTTAGCTCTGAGGAACCTGACGAGGCGGTGAAGCGTTGCTTACGGCTGCCCTGTGCAAGTTAGATCTCCAGAACTCATGCACATGGCATGACTGCCTCTTCACACCCTAGGCCCGACACCTCCTCATGGCACCCTCCCCTGCTTAACAGCACTCTACTCTCTGGTGGACTGCATGCCTTTAACTGCTTTTAATCTCCTCACGAGTCCATCAGGCAGGGGTCACCACCACTGTGTTTCTGTCAGGGGTTGGCCTCTTTCAGGGAGCCCAGTGCTTTCTGCACTGATGCTCAATGCACCCGCGGGAGGGAGAGCCACACTAGGCCCGACGGCGAACCCTTTGGCCCTACGTTTCCCACATATGTGCCCGGTGGCAGAGGTGCACAAGGAGCCCGCCTGCATGCGTCTCCCAGGTCCTCCACAGGGTACAACGTACCGCCTCAGGAGGCTCATCCGCATCACATGGGCATAGCTCTGCTTGCACGGGTTAGCCTTTCATATCATACGGGCAGCCCAGACTTAGAAATCCAGCTCCCTGCTTACAACTCTCCAGCCCTCGTGCTTGTGCAGACGCTCTGTGTCTGTACAGACATTTGAGTCACGGTCTCGTGACCTGTCAATACAGCTCGACGGTCTGTCCTTACCTTACAGCCTGGGATGCGGTTCTCACTCGTTGTCCTCCCCTCGGGTGCGAGTTTCCTCCAGCACTGTGGTGGAATGTAACCTTTATCACCATACGTTGGCTTGAGATTACTGGGCGGATCACCTGTCTGCGTCCGGGGATGCGAAGGAGACCTTGGCTCTTTTGCTCACGGTGCACCCTTTCTCTGTGATGAGTCGCTTTGGATGAGAAGCTTGCGAGAGGCGAGGGGCCTCAGAGTGGAGCACATTTCCTGGGCATCTGTGAGAACCTCGTGGCTTCCACTCGGAAAGCATTGACTTCCATGGATGTGCATCCTCTGCTTTTGCTTGAATTTGCCGAGCTTGGGGACGTGATTCCTTCCCGCACGTGCTGTCCCTAGGTCGCTGCGGTCTCTTTCCGGCAGTCCCGTTTCCTGCCTGCTGCTGGTAAGTACAGGGCTTCCAGCAGCCCTGTGGGGATCGGGTCCTTGCTTTCTTCCCTGCGGTGCCCTCTTCCTCACCCAGAATGACCTCACTGCAGCTTCCTTCTAGTTCAGGGATCGTTCCAGACTGCCCTTAAGGTCCAGGTGGGAACGGTGCCTTTAGTGCTGACGGCTGACCACTGTACAGCATTCGTCTCTGTGGAAATTGCACAGGTGAACTTCACCAGGTGAAACTGCACACTGCAGTTGCCCTGTCGTCAGAGTCAGCCCACCTGTCTCGGCCTCGGCTGCCCCTGCTCTCCTTCCTCCTTCCCTCCCCTTGCCTCCCCCTCCCTTGTCTTCTTCCTGTCCTTCCCTCCGACCTCCCTTCCAGCTCTCTTTGTTTTCGTCTCCCTCCTCTCCCTCACTAATGCCTCCCCCTGTCTCCGCCCGTCTTCCTTGTAATAGGTGCCCCTCTGCCTCTTCTTGTCTTGCTCCTCCTCCCTGTCTCTCCCGCCAATCTCCCTGTGACTCTCCCTCTCCAGGCCGGTCTTCCCCTCCACTCGTCCTTCCTCCCTCTGCTTGCATGTGTCTCTCTCTCTCTCCCTCTGTATCTCTGTCTCCCTGTGTGTCTCTTTCTCGCTGTCTCTCTCAGTGGACATTCTGTGTCTGGGTGCACGCTTCTTCAGAATTCTCGTTGGCGCCTGCCAAATGTGGAGGGAACTCGTCTGCTTTCGTGTGTACTAGTGACAGCAGGCACCGGGCTTTCTCAGAGACAGACACAGACAAGTTTGTAATTCTCGGTGAAGGGGGCCCCTAAGCGCCCTGCTTGGAGTCGTCCTCCTTTGAGTGGAAGGTTAGATTTCCGGACCGGAGGAAACTGCTAAATCCTACTACCCCATCTCCCTGGTGCTCTGTACGGAGATCAGTAGGGCACCAGTGGCAGATGGGGCTCTGGGGGTTGTTGTTTGCTCTGAATTGCAGTGCAGTGAGTTCTAGTGAGCTGCTTTCTTGCAAGGACACGGCGGTGGGGTGGGTCTAGGGTGGGTGTCACTGGTTCTGGGTGGGCACCCACCTTACCGCCGCCCTCAGCCTGATGGCCAAGGAGGAGAAACCGTGCGGACGGCCATGTGGCCCCGGTAGGCGCCACACCTAAGGACTTCTCCAGGCCTTGCCCCAGCTTCATGAAAAAGGGGCAAGGGGACGGAGCAGGCAGTGGCTCACGCTGTGGACGTTCCTGTGCTGAATGCTCTGCTGCCCGGAGTGGGGCCTCTGGGGAAGAGGTGTGCAAGGGAACACAGACACTGTGTGACACCGGGGACCTCGCGAGTCAGGCCTGGAAGGTGACAGCGCTGAAGAGAACATGCGGCAAAGCGGGGTCCACGCTGGCGGCTGGGCCCTTGCTCCAGAGCCCGGACCGGCCGCTGGCGCGCGCTAGCCGGCGGCCAACACCCCGTCTTGCTGTCTTGCAACCGATTGTTCCGCCAACCTGGCCAGCGGGCCTGCCCTGCCCTGGAACCACTTCGCCCCCAGGCCGCATGCGCACACCCTTCCCTGCCTCTGTCTCAGCCCCTCCTCCACAGCAGCCACAGCCAATGCGGAGTCGTCAAATCCCAGAGCCTGTGCGCCTGCGCCCCACTTGGGCGGGCTGCGGCGGGAGGCAGCAGGGAGCTGCAGGCCTTGCGGCCAAGGCTCCGTCCACCTGCTGCCATTTCCCTGTCCTTGTCCTGAGGCTGCCCTAGCTGCACTGGGGCCGGCCGGGGCCGAGCGTCATGGCCAGCGTGTCGCGGTCCGGAAAAAGCGGTGATTCCCGTCGACCCTGGGCCCTGATCGTCCTGGATGAGAAAGGTCGAGAGTCCCCGGCCCGCGGGAATGGAGGGGCGCTGGAGGGCGCGGGCTGGCCGCAGTCCCCAGGTTCAGGGGCGGCAAGCGCCCATCCTGTGCAGGAAGCCCAGGCCGGGTGTGAGATACAGGTGGCAAGCCCAGCGGAGGAATTGGTGGTGATACTGGATGACGGAATGGTGGCGGCTGAGGTGGTGATCGGGGTGGAGGAAGAGGACGGGGAGGCGACCGAGGAAGAGGTGGCTGGAGAGGAGAATTGTGAGGAAGCCAAGCCAGAAGCAGAGGACACGGCCGAGCAGGAGGAGGTGGAGGAGGAGAGACAGCAGCTGGAGGAGGTTCCGGAGCAAGAGGAGAAGCCCGAGGCAGATGCAGAGGCGGAGGAGGGGCCCCAGCTCTCACAGGAGCTGCAGCAGCAAGAGCCAGTGCTGCGTCCTGCCTCAGCCCAGGACCCGCTGGCAGCGCTGGAGCGTCTTCAGCTGGAGATCAGCGCTGGGAATGCCCAAGATTCCAGGGCCTTATGGCGGCTGAAGCGCAGGATTCTTCGGAGGCGCGTTTCTTACCTGGATCACAGAAGGGCCATCATCAAGCACATCCCTGGCTTCTGGGCCCAGGCGGTATCCTTCCTTGTGCTGGTGGGTGCTGGCGGGGGCTGTTGTGCAGGAGGGCTGGGCCCTGAGAGCAGGGTGCCTCAGGGCGATGGCCCCCAGGGAGGAGAGCTGGGCAGTGGTCCCTGGCCCTGGGTTGGTGTGGTCTGGGATCCAATGTAAGGCCTTGGACAGGGGCGGTTGTTGGGGATGGGGGGACTTGGGGACTTGGACCTGCTTCCTCTAGGTCTCCGCCAGCGTTGGCCTGCAGGCTGCTCTCAAACATGAAGGTAGCACAAAGCAGCCTTCACTCAGAGCAGATAGGGCACGGAAACGTTTCGCTGCCAAATGGGAGAGTTACACAGGCCGCACACCCACCTTCACATTCACACGTTTTCTAGCAGTTCCGTCAAAAGGCTGTGCACGTTTTCTAGCAGTTCCGTCAAAAGAGAGCATTTCAGACACACACTCATGGCCTTTAGTGGAACCCTGCCACCCCCCTGTTCCAGACAGTGGGACGACTCAGACCGACTCCGAGCGGGGTACAATGTGCCTCCACAGACCCTCTCATACACACACACACACACACACACACACACACACACACACACACACACACACAGGATTCTCTCCTGGTATCTCCACCCCTGCTTCCCTCTCTGTCCTCAGGCTCCGGCTGGGTCCCACCCATGTCTTTCTCTCCTGACTGGCTGTGTCACTGTGTCTACTTTCATTTCCCTCTTCTCCCCTCCTTGTCCGTGCTTCTCGATCTCTTTCTCCCTCCCACACCCTATGTTTGCATCGTAAGTGTGCAGTCGGTTTCTTGTAAGCCGTGTTATTCCTTCTGGACTCAGAAGGCCGGTGACAACATTGGTCTTCACAGGAATATGCCAAGACACCCAGCCGTGAGGAGGGGTCAGAGCACATGCCGACATCACAAGCTATGATGGGCTGCTGGCAACCCACACAGGTCAGGTATATGAAGGAACTGTGAGGAGTCCAGGCAGTGGAGTCTCTCCGTGCTGTGTGCAGACAGCGTGGGAGGTACGGGAAGCCAAGGGACAGCCCAGTGTCGAGGGTGTCTGATGCATTTGCAGAGGCTGAGGAGTGTGGGGGCTAGTGTTTCCTGGTCTTTCTGCACATGCCCTGATCTAGTCCCTTGCTCTTAGCCTGGGAGGGTTGGGGGGTGGGCTGTGTCTGTTTCCACAGCATCTGAAGGCACAGCTCCTTGACCCAGCACAGATTCTGAATCACCCCCAGTTGTCGGCCATGATCGGTGCCCAGGACAAAGACGTGCTCAGCTACCTGGTCGACTTGGAGGTCAGACCGGGGAGGCTGTAGCTGGGGGCCATCCCGTCGGGTGTGGGATTTGGGCAGGAGAGGGTGAGGCAAAGGTGCTCACCCTCACAGCCAGGCTAGGAGGTCAGGACCCCGAGGGAGGACACTTGCCCCCTCCTGTCCCATTGCTCACCGCAGGTGGAGGAAGTGGGCCATCCCAAGTACCGCTGCAGAGTGATGTTCTTCTTTGTGGAGAACCCGTACTTCCGGAACCCAGTGATCATTAAGGAGTATCAGCTTAGCTTTGCTGGTAGGGTGTGGGTCCCATGATGGTGCGGGGCAGGGGGCTGATGAGCATGCATCAGGGCCAGGAGGGAGGGGGAGGGGGAGGGGGAGGGGGAGGTGGGTGGGGAGGAGGCCATCAGGTTGTTCCTCAAAACCTCTCTTCCTGCAGGCTACAGGGCATCGCGTTCCACTCCAGTCCAGTGGTTCTGCGATTATGAACATGGAGCTCCCAGTCGCAGGCATGACCCCACCAGCCTTCACTTGTTCAACTGGCTGTGTGAGCACAGCTGCCCAGGGACAAACAGGATTGCCGAGGTGGGGCCCCTGAGGCCTTCGTCAGCAGTGGGGATGTGGGTGGCCCCCGGCCAGAGAGGAGAGTGGGCTATGCCCAATGTGGCGCCGGCCTGTGTCCCCTACCAGATCATCATCGAGGACCTGTGGCCCAATCCCCTGCAGTACTACCTGAGGGAGGAAGGGACCAGAAGACAGTGACCTGACGTGCGCACGTGTCGGTGAGAACGCCAGTATGCGGTGTGTTGACACGTGTGTTGTATGGGCAAGGGAGCGTGGGCCAGACATTGGCTTGGAAGTGGAAGGTCCGCCGAGACTGGGACCCAGGTAGCATGGGGAGCGGGTGGGAGGATGACAAGGGACCTGCAGGGACTCAGCTGCAAACACACAGTGGGTCTATGCCTGCAAACCAAACGCAGTTGTGCTGTGGGCTGGGGCTTTGCAGAGCAACTCGGGAGGAGCAATGCTTCTCCACCACAAATGCTCCCCGTGGATGTCCGCCCTCTCCCGGGCTTCCCCCTGCTCCTTCAGTCTGGATTTGCCTGCCAGTCTTTGGGACCGGAGCTGCCGTGTCCCCAGGCGCCACTGGGGTGAGAATCTTGCACTTCCTTCCATGTGCCCCACCACGCCATGTTCTCCCGCAACCTGACAGCCATTCTTAGAACTAGTCCAAGGCCATTGGGGGCTGGAAATGAATCCCTGGGTGAGAAAGCAAGAGGGATCACAAAAGGGCGAGGCACAAGTGTGAAACCATCTGGGATGTATTTGCAAATATCCCGTATCACTCTTGGTGTCTGTTGCGTGGGGGTGCGTGTGTGTGCGTGTACGCGAATGTGTCTGCGTGTGCCCATATGCGTCAGGGGCTCTGCATCTGTGTGGGCGTGAAAGGCACAGAACTTCTATGTTTGCCCATGCAGAAACAATGGAGGACGCGACCAGCGCTGGAAGACATGGGTGGATGCGTCTCCTATCTTCTACGAGCCCCGGAGACAATTGGGGAAGTGATCACATGTGGCAGCCTTGAAGAGTTGCCACGATGTGTATGTGGACACATACAGGAAGCTAAAAACCCTTCTGTTTCTGTGTGTGTGTGTGTGTGTGTGTGTGTGTGTGTGTGTGTGTGTGTGTGTTTATGGGGGACCCGAGGAGGAACGATGAGGAAGGGACCTGAGTGTGACCGTCCTAGCCGCTGCCAGGGTGATTCTGTGTGTGCAGGAGAGGTGCAGTACTGGTGTGGGGCAGGTGTTGCCATGTGCACAGAGGCCTGCCTTCCTGGGCAGGCAGAGTCTGGAAGGAGGAGGAGGAAGAGACAGACCTGTTACGTGGAGACTTGTTGTATAGGCCAGAGCCGAAAGGCAGGGAAGGGGATTGCAGAGCGGGACCAAATTGGTCCATTGGGTCCTGGCACAGTGTGGCCAGGACTTGGGGAGATTCAGCCAGGACCCTTGCTCCCAGAGGGGTGTCGTCTCCTTGGTGAGAGAGAATGCGGTGAGCAACGCCTCCAGTGAGGACAGAGTTAAGGCCCCGTGTCCCTGAGAACTCAGGAGTAGGCAGGCTTCTCAGAGTCGATGCCAGTATACCTTGCTGCTGCCTCCCACACCCGGGGTCCCTTTGACCCCGAGCCCTGTCCTGAGACACTGGCTGAGGATGGGAGATGTGTGAGGGGAAGAGGCAGGTGTGGGTTGTGGGCAGCAGCGAGGCTTATGAGTGGGATTTCATGGAGAGAGTACGCGCAAGGGCGGAGATCCAGCGTGAGAGTCTGCGAGTGTGTGTGGGCGTCTGTGGCAAACTGGGCCTGAGATCCGTGGTGGTGCTGGCACTGTGTGCGTGCATATGTTCGTGCGATTGCGTAGCCGTGTGTCACTGTGTGTGCGGGAGTGGGTGTGTAGGCCGCTGGCGAGACAAGGAGAGACACAGGGGTCTCTGTGGCTGAGGTGCTTATGTGGAACGGTCAGGTGCCAGAATACAAGAGAGCAGTCCCTTCCCTCCTGAGTCCTGATGGTAATCGCTGGGATGGGTGCAACTGTTGCTCTTCCAGGGGGCTCAAGTCAGGATGCAAAAGGGAAATTGGTGCAAGGTCAAGACGGGGACCGAGGGGAGGAAAGCCTGTGCCCAGTGGCCAGTGGACCCCTTGTGAGTGAGTGTGCTGGTGTGTGTGTTAGTGTGTGTCTATGTGAGAGTGGTGAGTGAGTGAGTGTGTGTGTGTGTGTGTGTGTGTGTGTGTGTGTGTGTTTGTGTGTGTGTTGAGTTGCCCTGGTGGGCCTACAGTAGCAAATACTGAGGGGCTACAAGGTTGTGCCCAGGCCTTGTGCACAGAGTGGCTAAGGAACCCAAGCTGTCAGGCTACGTTGTGTGCAGAGGGCGGAGGTAATGCGCTGGAGGGAGGCTTCCAGCAAGAATCTCTGCTCTAGGCAGACGTGCCATGTTTTGTCACCAGTCAGCTCTTCCTCAGGGCTCCTCTCTCTGCTTCCTGTGCACCAGGCCCAGGGAAAGGGAGGAGCTTGGACCCTAGACCTCAGGTGACTTGCGTCGCCCTGGAGTGCCGCAGCAGTGTGGTGTGTGGGGATCCGTGTGTGGATGGGCAGGTGAGCAGCCTGCCAGCTGCTCTCTTAGGGGACAGTTCGTTGCCAGCAACACCTCTCCCCGCAGCACAAGATCACCCCTGCCGCTGCAGCTGGGCTCGGGACATTTCAAGGAGTGTCCCAGAACTCTGTTCCCCTTGCATGTGAGTGGTGCCAGCATGAGCCTCTCGGTCCCTGTGCGGGCGACCCTGATTAGCCTCAGGCTTTGTCGACTCCAGGCCTCATGTAACATGGGGAACTGGGTTTCTTTCTCAGTGTCTCAGCAGTTGCATGTCGACGGAGGATGCTGTGGACATGGGAGTCGGGAATCCCCACCGTGCTCCCCCGCCTCGCCCCAAACCGCAGCGGGCAGCACGTGGCCCACTGTGTGTGCGCTTTGGGGAGTCTAAAGCCTCACAGCCCACCCCCCGTATTCTTCTCAGGTGGTGGAGGGTCAAGGGGGCCTAGGGAGGAACACTGGTCCCAGTCTGCTGCCGGCTGTGCCCACAGGTGTGTGTGCCCAGCTCCTTGACGCTGAAGCTGCAAGGCGTCCGCACTGCCCCCAAAGCCCCATCCCTAGCATTTGCGTGTGGGCCACATGGAAGTGAAGTCCCAGTGACCCTGCGGGATCACAGCGGGTGGTCTCATCTGTGCCTGGCTACCCGCCTACCTGCCTTCCCCACAGCCCTTTGCCCCCATACAGGGCTTTCGGTAAAGACGGGGCCACCGTCCAGCATGAGAGGAAAGGCTGGACTGTGTCTCAGTACCGCTGGTCATGTGTTGGCTGCTGCCAGCTTGACAGCATGGAGACCCCATGGCCCAATGGAGGAAGTCCGACCTGTCCTACAAGGAATTGGGGACGACTGTAGGGATGCATCAGGTCCCATGGAGTAACCTAGCTCTGACCTTATCTGCCTAGGGGGTGATCGAAGCGCCTTGGGGTCCCAGGCATGGCATGTGTGTCGGTGAGCTTCCTCCTGGATGGCGCTGTCGACACAGGGCTGGCTGGTCAGGGGTCGCATGTGAGGCCCGTTGGGGCCTGACCTCTAGATCCGATACTGCTATAGGTGTTGTTGAAAAGACAGAGCACGATACGATCGTCCCTTGGGTGTCGCTGCACCGGGGTCCCTGTCGCTGCTCCCAGGTTCCCACTACCAGGTTTCCCCGGGGGGCCTGGGAGGTTGCCAGGCTCCTTTTGCAGGGACACGATGGCTTGTGAGGGCCCATGCCCCAGGGTCCGGTGCTCATTGCGGATGGCTTGGGGGCAGTGCGAGAGCTTTTGCTCCCATTCTTAGAGGAGATTGTGGTGGTCTTAAGGGACAAAGATGTGCCTGGGGAAGAGTAGGATGACCAGAGGCAGCATTGGAGGAGGAGGAGGAGGACGAGGAGGAGGAGGAGTTGGAGGAAGAGGATTGGGAGGCGTTAGAGTAAGAGGAGAGGAGTGAATGATTGGGTGCAGGAGAGGGAACAAGTGGAGGAGGAGGATGTCCAGGATGAGGAGGAGCACGAGCCAAAGGAGGAGGAGCAGCTGGGGGAGTAATTTGAGGAGGACGAGAGTAGAGGGACGAGGATGAGGAGCAAAGGTAGAGCCAGGGTTGGAACAGAGTGAGCAGAAATGTAGGAGCAGAAGGAGGAAGAGACCGAGGAGGAAGAGGAGGAGCGGGAGGAGCTGGAGGAAGAGGATTGGGAGGGGTTAGAAGAAGAAGTGGAGGAGGAGGAGGGGGAGTGAATGACTGGGTACAGGAGAAGGACAAATGGAAGAGGATGATGCCCAGCACGAGGAAGACGAGGATCAGGCGCCAAAGGAGCAGGGCCAGCTGGAGGAGGGAGTTGAGGAGGACGAGAGCAGAGGGAAGAAGAGGAGGTCAAAAGTCAGAGGTAGGGCAGGAAGGGCAGTAGCAGGAGAGGACCTGGAGACGGAGGAAGATGCCTAGGAGGAAGAGTTGGAGGTGGAGGATCATGGAAGAAGAGGATTGGGAGGAGTTACAGGAGGAGGAGGAGGAAGAGTGAATGTTCGGGTGCAGGCGAGGGAAGAAGTGGAGGAGGAGGAGCAAGAGGAGGAGCACGAGTCGAGGAGCAGGAGCAGCTGGGGGAGGAAATTGAGGAGGACGTGAGCAGAGGGAAGAAGGAGGAGACAAGGTAGAGCCAGGGCTGGAAGAGCAGTAGCTGAAGAGGGGGAGCAGAAGGATGAAGAGGCTGAGGCTAAGACTTCCAATACTATGTTGAATGACAGTGGAGAGGGTGGACATTCCTGTCTCGTTCGTGACTTGAGCTGAGAGCTTTTGCTCATTGAGATGATAGTAAGGTCGGGTCGTCCATAGGTGGCTTTATGATCTCGATGTGTGCTCCTTCTATCCCTACTTTCTTGCGGGTTTTTACGACGAAAGGATGCTGTATTTTGTCAACCCTCTGTCTGCATCAATTGAGAGGATCCTGTGGTTCTCGTCCTTTCTTTTATTGATGTGATGAATCACATGAATTGTTTTGTGGATGTTGAACCAGCCCTGCCTCCCAGGTACAAATCCCACCGGGTCGTGGTGAATAGCATCTTAATGTATTGTTGGATCCGAGTGTCTAATATCTTGTTGAGGAGTTTGGCATCCATGTGCATCAGGGAAATTGGTCTATACTTCTCCTTTTTAGTGGGGTCTCTTTCTGGTTTTGGAATCAGGGTAACGCTGGCTTCATAGAAAGAGTTTGGAAGTTTTCCTTCCATTTCTATTTTGGGAACAGCTTCAAGAGAATAAGTGTTAACGCTTCCTGAAATGTTTGCTGGCACTCCCCTGGAAAGCCATCTGGCCCTGCAGTCTTCTTCCTTCGGCAGGTTTTTGATTAGTAATTTGATTTCTTTACTGGCTATGGGTCTGTTCCAATTTTCCTCTTCTTCCTCTTTCAGCTTTGGTAGTGTATATGTGTCTAGGAATTTGTCCATTTCTCCCAGATTGCCCATTTTATTGGCAAATAATTGCTCCTAATGTTCTCTTATTATTGTTTGCCTTTCTGCTGTGTTGCTTGTGATCTCTCCTCTTTCATTCTTCAGTTTATTTATTTGGGCCCTTTCCTTTTTCTTTTTCATCAGACTGATGACTGGCTTATCAATGTTGTTAATTCCTTCAAAGAAGCAGCTTCTGGGCTCATTGATCTGTTCTCCTATTTTGGTTTGTTTGTTTGTTTGAGGTTGTTTTTGTTTTTGTTTTGTTTGACTTTTGGTTTCCACAGCATTAATTTCCGCTCTTATCATTGTTACTTCCTGTCTTCTGAATGTTTTGCGTTTCATAGGGTGTTGTTTTCACAGCCTCTTAAGGCGTAAGGTGAGGTTGTGTCTCTGAGATCTTTCTTTCTCCTTTAGGAAGACCTGACTTGCTAGATAGGTCCTCTTATTACCGACTCTGGTGCGTCCCAGAGGTTTTGGGTTGTGGTGTTATCACTGACTTCCATATACGTTTTCATTGACTTGCATATACTTTTTATACCCTCTTTAAACCCTTGGTTAGCCCATTCATTCTTTAGTAGGATGTTCTTCAGTCTCCCAGTATTTGTTACCTTTCCAAGTTGTTTCTTGTAGTTGATTTCGAGTCTCGTAGTGTTGTGGTCTGAAAATTAGCACGGTGTGACCTCGATCTCTTTGAACTTCCTTAGGGTTGACTTTTTCCCCCAGGATATGATCTAGAGAGGAGAATATTCCATGAGCACTGGAGAAGAACGTATATTCTGCTGCTTTATTATGACATGTTCTGAAGATATCTGTGAAGCCCATCTTGTCCAGTGTGTCATTCCAAGCCCCCGTTTGCTTGTTGATTTTTTGTTTAGATGATCTGTCTCTTGCAGCGAGTGGGGTGCTGAAGTCTCCCCCTATGATGGCATGACTAAGAATGAGGTTCCTTATGTTTGTGATTAATTGATTTGTGTATTTGGTTGCTCTCAAATACGCCACAGAAATGTTTTCAATTGCTAGGTCTTCTTGGTGGATAGACCCCTTGATTATGACATCATGCCCTTGTGCATCACTTGACACAGTCTTTACATTAAAGTCTAGATTGTCTCATAGAAGTATGGCTGCTTTGGCTTTGTTTTGTTGACGGTTAGCATGACAGATGATTCTCCATCCTCTTATTTTCACTCTGAAGTTGTGTTTGCAACTAAAGTGGGTGTCTTGTAAACAGCATATCGATGGAGCTCGTTCTCTCATCCATTCAGTTCCCCTATGTCTTTTGATTGGAGCATTGAGTCCACTGGCATTTACAGTGAGTACTGAAAGGTATGAATTTATGGCCATTATCTTCTTTGAAGAGTTGGAGAAAAAAAATCTATATATCTTTATATCTATATCTACATCTATATATCTCTATATATCTAATTATATATTTCTATCTATAAATATAAATAAATATAAATAAATAAAAATATAATTATAAGTATACATACACATATACATATACATAGAGAGATGATAGATGATGATAGGTAGATAGATAGATAGATAGATAGATAGATAGATAGATAGATAGATAGATAGATAGATAATCATTTCTCCCCTCTGAGTGTCCCCCCTTAAAATTGCATGCAGGTGTGATTCAGCGGTCACAAACTCCTTTAAATTTTGTTTGTCTGGGAACCTTTTTCTCTCTCCTTCTATTTCGAATGTACAGCCTTGCTGGATAAAGAATTCTTGGCTGCGTAAGTTTCTAATTCAGCACTTTGAACAAATCCTACCCCTCCCTTCAGGCCTGCCAAGTTTCTCTGGATAGGTCTGCGGCAAACCTGATCTATCTTCTCTTGTAGTTTAGGGACTCGTTTCCCCTTGCTGCCTTCATGATTCTCTTTGCCTGAGTACTTTGTGAGCTTGAATATGATATGCCTTGCTGCCTTGCTGAGGGTCAGTTTTTGTTGAATTTAATGGGGGTCCTCGGTGCTTCCTGGATTTTGATGGCTGTGTCTTTCCCCAGGTTAGCAAAATTTTCCACTCTGATTTGCTCACCTAACCCTGCTGCCCCTATTTCTCTCTCTCGCTCTTCGGGACCCCTATGATGCTGATGTTGTTCCTTCTGCATGAGTCACTGATTTCTCTAATTGCTCAACCGTGCTCTTTTCCTTAATCTCCCTCGATTTTCCTGCGTCCATATTCTCCATCAGTTTGTCCTCCGTATCGCTGATTCTCTGTTCTGTCTCATCCATCCTTGACACCACTGCATCCATCCGTCATTGCAGCTCAGTTATATCATTTTTAATTTCATTCTGGCCAGCTTTTACTTCATGTTTTCTCTGCACAAAGGGACTCTAATCTACATTGGACCGCAGCTAGTATTCTTATCATCGTGCTTCTAAATGCTGCTTCAGAGATCTCGCTTGTATCTGTGTTGGTTGAATCCCTGGCTCTCGTTGCTTCATGCTCTTTCTTTCTGGGTGAATTCCTTCCTTTCGTCATTTTGAAGGGAGAAAAGGAACTCATGAGGTAGAAAATTCAAATGAACTATTCAAATTATAAAATGTTAAAAGTAAAAAATTAAAAACACACACGTAAAGAAGGGAATGAATGATGCTAGATTCTAGGCATGTTTCATCTGGGTGTTGAAAGGGGTTTGACACGAGAGAAAAAAAAGTGGGAGTGGAGAAAAATTTAGAAAGTAAAAAATATTACAAAGGGAAATGTTGTGAGAATTTGAAAAATCAAAACACTGAAATAGACTAAAAGCAGAATATGGGAGTAAAACAGAATTTGTGAATATAGACACGAAAGGAAAGAATAATGTAGAAGCATATTAAAGAAAATTAGTAAAATTTCCAGGTGCCCAGTCTCTTTCGCCTCCTCGGGCACAGAAGCACCTCCCTTCCTGAGCCTCCTCGCTCTCCAAGTTCACTTCTCCATGCCACGTACCTGTTGAAGTCTGTGGTTCAGGATATGCAGATTGCTGTGCTAATCCTCCCGTCAGTTTCCTGGGTGGGTAGGATGGTTTAGTGTTGGTCTGGCTGTATTTCAGGCACACGAGACTCTTAAGAAACTTCCATGCTGTCTGCCATCTTGGCTCCTCCCCAGGGAGGTGAGATCTGTAGCACCAGTTCTCCGATATGAGATATCCCATGGGACAGTTGTGGTCGATGACAAAGCGGAAAAGGACATGGACCAAACAGGGAGGCCACCCTGGAGGGGGAGGCAGAGAACTGGCTCCAGACCCGGGAAGGGGAGAGAGGGGCTCAAATGCTGGAGCCACGCCCACTTCCCTTCCTGCTGTTCGTTCCTGAACAGCAGCCAACTGTCTGGGTCTGGTCTGGAGATCCTTCACCCCAAGGACCCACGGTCAAAAAGTTCACTGCCCTGCCTCTGCCCCACCTCCACCACAGCCACAGCCACAGCCACTGCAGTGTCCGAAGGGCCACGGGGCCATGGGCGTGCTTCCCAAATGCTGGTGGGCTCCAGAAGGAGGCAGCAGGCATTTAAAAACCTTGGGCCTCGACGCTCCACCTGCTGGGCCAGACTATCTGGAGCCTCATGCCTCAAGTTCCCACTCCTTGCGCTCTATGCCCCTCCTAGCCTGAGGATGGGCTAGGGCCCCAAAGCAAATGAGTAATGTTCCGGAAAACACGGAGATTCCTGAGAATACCGGGCCTCCATTCTGCTGGAAGAGGGCGTTCGAAAGTCCAGGAATCGTGGCCACTCCCCTGTCTCAGTCCCAGACAATTTCACCCATTCATACACATGCACACGCACAGGCACCGGCACACACACACACACACACGCACACACACACTCCCCCTCTGTGGCTATCTCTAGTTGTGACTTACTCTGCTTCCTCTGCCTCCTTCCATGTCCCTCTGGTCTCTGTCTGTCTCTGAGTCCCTGTGATCATTTTCTCTAGGGAACGCTTCCTCCCTCCCCCAGCTCCGTCTCTCTTTCTCTGTCTCTGTCCTGTCCCTGGACAGTATCAGTGCATCTGGGTTTCCGTGTGCTGTGCATGCCCATATGGACATAGGAGGCTGCTGATGGCACAGGGCTGCAAGGGAACACACAAAGGGACGTGTAAGTAACAGGGGTCAGAGCACATCCAGACCTCCTAAGCCGTGACTGCCTCCAGGCAGCCCACACAAGCTGGGTATACATGTGAACTGTGAAAGGTCAGTCCCTTGGCCCTTGCCCTGTAGGTTGCAGCCAGCTGGGAGGTACTGAAACCCAAGGGACTCCCCAGTGTTTAGAGGGTGTGAAGAAAGGGCAGGGGCCGAGGAGGCTGGGAACCTAGTCGCGGCTGGTGTTTCTCCACATGCCATGTTCCAGTGCCATTGGTACTGGAAGGTTGGTATCAGTTGTGGCTCCCTTTCCTCGGCGTCTCAACGCAAGCTCCCGTGACCCAATGGAAGTCCTGAATCTGCCCTAGTTTTCAGCCAGGTTTGGGCCCCAGGACAAATGCGTGTGGGGTGTGAGGGGGGAAAGCAAGTGTGGGTCGTGGGGAGGAGCCAGCCTCGTGAGTGGGATGTGGCAGAGGGCATGCGTGAGTGCAGAGGTCCAGTAGAGTGTCCGTGAGTGTATTGTGGCTGGCGCCTGTGAGTACTTTTGCCTGAGACCTAGCGTTTGTGCTGGCAGCGCGTGCGTGTCTGTGTCCACGTGCCGCGTGGCCGTGCATCTTTGTGCCTGAGTGAGTGTGTGTACGCCGTTGGCTAGTGAAGGAAAGAGACTGGGGGCTTTCCTGACTTGGTGGGTAAGGGGGAGGCTCAAGTGCCCAAGTCCAGCGAGTGCAATCCCTTCGCTCCTGGGATCGACACGGAGCTAGCCGATCACCTTTCATGACGGGAGGAAAGCCTGGACTTTGCCTGGGTCCGCTCGTCCTGTGTTGCCTTGGCCAGGGGCAAGTTGGGGTTGGGCCTTCCATGGCCCAGCGGAGGAGGACCAACGTTCCCTGCAAGGAAGCGGGGATTAGTGGAGGGAGGCAGCAGATAGCGTGAGTAAGTCTGGTCCTGCTCCTGGACCGGCCTAGGGGCATCATCGCAAGGCCTTGTGGTCCCAGCCAGGGTACGGGTCTCGGTGAACATCCTCCTGGATGACCCTGCAGAGACAGGCCTGGCTGGTCTAGGGCCCCTTGCGAAGTTGGGGCCCGGCCCCTGGGCCCCAATATTGTGGTAGGTGTTGTTCAAACTGAAGGGCATTGCCTGCTTGTCCCAGGCAGTCCCTGCACCTGGGACCCAGATTTGCTCCCACGTTCCTGCCACGGGGTCTCCCAGCGATGCATGGGAGTTTGACAGGCCCCATTTCTCTGGAGGGAGTGAGTTGCATAGGTCAGGTGCACCAGGCTCTGGGCCTGCTTTCCTGGCGTGCCCACCCCCTACATCCTCTGCTGAGGGCAGCTTGAGGGCTGACCACTGGACCTGGTCGTCTCCCTTTCTGGGTAAATGTTGGCCTCTCTGTCTGTCACAGTGGCCACCCCCTCTCAGCCCCCTACCACCTGTTCAGCCTCTCCCCATCCACCTGCGTTTCTATGCATTGCTGTCACCTGAAGCTGTGGTGTGCTGCCTCATATATCACAGCCACCCTGGAGCATTTCTGTACCCCGTACGTATCCTGACGTGGCCCAGCGAGTCTGGAGGAACCTCTTCTGTGTCACGGAAGCAACATGTTGGCCAGAGGGCCCGGCACACCAATTTGGCAATCCTGGAATCCCCCGCCTGCCTGGCAGCCTCCTGGTCCCATAAAGAGGGAGGGGAACAGTGCATTCCACCAAAGGGAAAAGGCGATGCACGAGTGTGGTGCCTGGCCAGGCAATGCATCTCGAGCCTCCAATCCTGCAGTGGCTCTGTGTGGTGTGTGTGTGTGTGTTGCTGTTGCTGCTGCTGTCTGAAGGAGACAGGCAGGGAGTCCACATCACCACGGCCCTGACAGGGAGGGAGACCACATCATTGCCCTCACTTCACACCTTCTGCAGCTTATTGGTTCCCCAAAGTGGTAACGTGGCTTCGTGGAGACCCTGGGGCGTGTCCCTCACTTGCGTCCCAAAGCTACATCCCCCAACCCCCTGATAACTGTCGGAGGCCCTTGAAATCATGCTGTCTGTGGCACAGGGGGACAGTGTTTTGAGTCAGCGCCCACGCTCATGGCAGCCTGCCGCCTAAGTGAGTGGTAAAGGAAATGGGACCAGGATGAACAGACATATGGCCAACGAAGGCCTGGGGAGGGTCCCTGTGAGAAGACGGCCAGGCACTGTGGGAGGAAGGGGACCGCTGTCCGTGAGACAGACACAAGCTCCAGGAGTCCCAGGGCCCATGGCCACGGGTCTTTCCTGTGCACGGCCACACACGGGAGGAATGGGCAGCCGAGCATGAGGGGGGCGGTGTGTGCGTGCCAGCGTGTCACTTTCCAGGCAACGGGGACAAACGGCAAGAGCAGCGCGCATGCTACGCAGCCTCCCCTAGTGTGGCGTCCTCTCCACGTCACACACCTCCTGTCACCGACCTTCCCTAGCCGGGGCACTGCTAGACTGCTGTCATGGCATACATGTCTCCTTGGAGCAAGGATGGACGTAGAGAGTATGCAAAGGAGGCTGAGCAGATGGAAATCCAGGGGGCACAGACAGCAGGCGCACAGCTGAAATGCGTCTCCCGGACAGCCAAGGTGATCCGCTCCGTGGAGTTGTCGGACTAGGGGCACAGTGAACAAAGGTGGCGGTGTAAATGGGAAGAGCGTGGAGGACCCCCTTTACCCGTGGGTGTAGATAGCCGCGTGCCCAGCGCACCGTGGAATGCAAAGGTCACTTTTGCATGGCCAGACGCCAAACAGGACACCCAGAGGGCACGGAGGACCGGCTGCAAGCCGCCGGGAGGAGTTGCACTACATGGGGCCCAGAGGTGGGGCAGAGGCAGGGTAGTGAACTTTTTGACCGTGGGTCCTTGAAGTGAAAGAGCTCCAGGCCAGACCCAGACAGTTGGCTGCTGATGAGGAAAAAACAGCTGGAGGGCAGTGGGCATGGCTCCAGCATTTGAGCCCCTGCCTTCCCTCCCAGGTCTGGAGCCAGTTCACTGCCCTCCCCTCCAGGGTGGCCTCCCTGTTTGGTCCATATCCTTTTCCGCTTTGTCATCGACCACAACTGTCCCGTGGGATATCTCATATCGGAGAACTGGTGCTACAGATCTCACCTCCCTGGGGAGGAGCCAAGATGGCAGACAGCATGGAAGTTTCTTAAGTGTCTCCTGTGCATGAAATACAGCCACACCAACACTAAACCATCCTACCCACCCAGGAAAATGACGGGAGGATTAGCACAGCAATCTGCATATCCTGAACCACAGACTTCAACAGGTACGTGGCATGGAGAAGTGAACTTGGAGAGCGAGGAGGCTCAGGAAGGGAGGTGCTTCTGTGCCCTCAGAGGCGAAGGAGACTGCGCAGGTGGAAATTTTACTAATTTTCTTTAATACGCTTCTACATTATTCTTTCCTTTTGTGTCTATATTCACAAATTCTATTTTACTCCCATATTCTGCTTTTAGTCTATTTCAGTGTTTTGATTTTTCAAATTCTCACAACATTTCCCTTTGTAATATTTTTTACTTTCTAAAATTTTCTCCACTCCCACTTTTTTTTCTCTCGTGTCAAACCCCTTTCAACACCCAGATGAAACATGCCTAGAATCTAGCATCATTCGTTCCCTTTTTTACGTGTGTGTTTTTAATTTTTTACTTTTAACATTTTATACTTTGGATAGTTCATTTGAATTTTCTACCTCATGAGTTCCTTTTCTCCCTTCAAAATGACGAAAGGAAGGAATTCACCCAGAAAGAAAGAGCATGAAGCAACGAGAGCCAGAGATTCAAACAACACAGATACAAGCGAGATGTCTGAAGCAGCATTTAGAAGCACGATGATAAGAATACTAGCTGCGGTCCAATGTAGATTAGAGTCCCTTTGTGCAGAGAAAACATGAAGTAAAAGCTGGCCAGAATGAAATTAAAAATGATATAACTGAGCGCAATGACGGATGGATGCAGTGGTGTCAAGGATGGATGAGACAGAGCAGAGCATCAGCGATACGGAGGACAAACTGATGGAGAATATGGAAGCAGGAAAATCGAGGGAGATTAAGGAAAAGAGCACGGTTGAGCAATTAGAGAAATCAGTGACTCATGCAGAAGGAACAACATCAGCATCATAGGGGTCCCGAAGAGGGAGAGAGAGAAATAGGGGCAGCAGGGGTATGTGAGCAAATCAGAGTGGAAAATTTTGCTAACCTGGGGAAAGACACAGCCATCAAAATCCAGGAAGCACCGAGGACCCCCATTAGATTCAACAAAAACTGACCCTCAGCAAGGCAGCAAGGCAGCAAGGCATATCATATTCAAGCTCACAAAGTACTCAGGCAAAGAGAATCATGAAGGCAGCAAGGGGAAACGAGTCCCTAAACTACAAGAGAAGATAGATCAGGTTTGCCGCAGACTTATCCAGAGAAACTGGCAGGCCTGAAGGAAACACGGGGCCTTAGCTCTGATCCTCACTGGAGGCGTTGCTCACCGGATTCTCTCTCACCAAGGAGACGACACCCCCTGGGAGCAAGGGTCCTGGCTGAATATCCCCAAGTCCTGGCCACACTGTGCCAGGACCCAATGGACCAATTTGGTTCCGCTGTGCAATCCCCTTCCCTGCCTTTCGGCTCTGGCCTATACAACAAGTCTCCACGTAACAGGTCTGTCTCTTCCTCCTCCTCCTTCCAGACTCTGCCTGCCCAGGAAGGCAGGCCTCTGTGCACATGGCAACACCTGCCCCACACCAGTACTGCACCTCTCCTGCACACACAGAATCACCCTGGCAGCGGCTAGGACAGTCACACTCAGGTCCCGTCCTCGTCGTCCCTCCTCGGGTCCCCCATAAACACACACACACATACACACACACACACACACACACACGCACACACACACACACACACACAGAAACAGAAGGGTTTTTAGCTTTCTGTATGTGTCCACATAAACATCGTGGCAACTCTTAAGGCTGCCACATGTGATAACTTCCCCATTTGTCTCCGGGGCTGGTGGAAGACAGGAGACTCATCCACCCATCTCTTCCAACGCTGGTCGCATCCTCCATTGTTTCTGCATGGGCAAACATACAAGCTCTGCACCGTTCACGCCCACACAGTTGCAGAGCATCTGGTTTTCAGGCATCTTGGTTTTCAGGCATCGACCCTCTTTGTGTTTGCAGCTGAGTCCCTGCAGGTCCCTTGTCATCCTCCCACCCGCTCCAATGCTACCTGGGTCCCAGTCTCGGCGGACCTTCCACTTCCAAGCCAATGTCTGGCCCACGCTCCCTTGCCCATACAACACACGTGTCAACACACCGCATACTGGCGTTCTCACCGACACGTGCGCACGTCAGGTCACTGTCTTCTGGTCCCTTCCTCCCTCAGGTAGTACTGCAGGGGATTGGGCCACAGGTCCTCGATGATGATCTGGTAGGGGACACAGGCCGGCGCCACATTGGGCATAGCCCACTCTCCTCTCTGGCCGGGGGCCACCCACATCCCCACTGCTGACGAAGGCCTCAGGGGCCCCACCTCGGCAATCCTGTTTGTCCCTGGGCAGCTGTGCTCACACAGCCAGTTGAACAAGTGAAGGCTGGTGGGGTCATGCCTGCGACTGGGAGCTCCATGTTCATAATCGCAGAACCACTGGACTGGAGTGGCACGTGATGCCCTGTAGCCTGCAGGAAGAGAGGTTTTGAGGAACAACCTGATGGCCTCCTCCCCACCCACCTCCCCCTCCCCCTCCCCCTCCCCCTCCCTCCTGGCCCTGATGCATGCTCATCAGCCCCCTGCCCCGCACCATCATGGGACCCACACCCTACCAGCAAAGCTAAGCTGATACACCTTAATGATCACTGGGTTCCGGAAGTACGGGTTCTCCACAAAGAAGAACATCACTCTGCAGCGGTACTTGGGATGGCCCATTTCCTCCACCTGCGGTGAGCAATGGGACAGGAGGGGGCAAGTGTCCTCCCTCGGGGTCCTGACCTCCTAGCCTGGCTGTGAGGGTGAGCACCTTTGCCTCACCCTCTCCTGCCCAAATCCCACACCCGACGGGATGGCCCCCAGCCACAGCCTCCCCGGTCTGACCTCCAAGTCGACCAGGTAGCTGAGCACGTCTTTGTCCTGGGCACCGATCATGGCCGACAACTGGGGGTGATTCAGAATCTGTGCTGGGTCAAGGAGCTGTGCCTTCAGATGCTGTGGAAACAGACACAGCCCACCCCCCAACCCTCCCAGGCTAAGAGCAAGGGACTAGATCAGGGCATGTGCAGAAAGACCAGGAAACACTAGCCCCCACACTCCTCAGCCTCTGCAAATGCATCAGACACCCTCGACACTGGGCTGTCCCTTGGCTTCCCGTACCTCCCACGCTGTCTGCACACAGCACGGAGAGACTCCACTGCCTGGACTCCTCACAGTTCCTTCATATACCTGACCTGTGTGGGTTGCCAGCAGCCCATCATAGCTTGTGATGTCGGCATGTGCTCTGACCCCTCCTCACGGCTGGGTGTCTTGGCATATTCCTGTGAAGACCAATGTTGTCACCGGCCTTCTGAGTCCAGAAGGAATAACACGGCTTACAAGAAACCGACTGCACACTTACGATGCAAACATAGGGTGTGGGAGGGAGAAAGAGATCGAGAAGCACGGACAAGGAGGGGAGAAGAGGGAAATGAAAGTAGACACAGTGACACAGCCAGTCAGGAGAGAAAGACATGGGTGGGACCCAGCCGGAGCCTGAGGACAGAGAGGGAAGCAGGGGTGGAGATACCAGGAGAGAATCCTGTGTGTGTGTGTGTGTGTGTGTGTGTGTGTGTGTGTGTGTGTGTGTGTGTGTGTGTGTGTGTGTGTGAGAGGGTCTGTGGAGGCACATTGTACCCCGCTCGGAGTCGGTCTGAGTCGTCCCACTGTCTGGAACAGGGGGGTGGCATGGTTCCACTAAAGGCCGTGAGTGTGTGTCTGAAATGCTCTCTTTTGACGGAACTGCTAGAAAACGTGCACAGCCTTTTGACGGAACTGCTAGAAAACGTGTGAATGTGAAGGTGGGTGTGCGGCCTGTGTAACTCTCCCATTTGGCAGCGAAACGTTTCCGTGCCCTATCTGCTCTGAGTGAAGGCTGCTTTGTGCTACCTTCATGTTTGAGAGCAGCCTGCAGGCCAACGCTGGCGGAGACCTAGAGGAAGCAGGTCCAAGTCCCCAAGTCCCCCCATCCCCAACAACCGCCCCTGTCCAAGGCCTTACATTGGATCCCAGACCACACCAACCCAGGGCCAGGGACCACTGCCCAGCTCTCCTCCCTGGGGGCCATCGCCCTGAGGCACCCTGCTCTCAGGGCCCAGCCCTCCTGCACAACAGCCCCCGCCAGCACCCACCAGCACAAGGAAGGATACCGCCTGGGCCCAGAAGCCAGGGATGTGCTTGATGATGGCCCTTCTGTGATCCAGGTAAGAAACGCGCCTCCGAAGAATCCTGCGCTTCAGCCGCCATAAGGCCCTGGAATCTTGGGCATTCCCAGCGCTGATCTCCAGCTGAAGACGCTCCAGCGCTGCCAGCGGGTCCTGGGCTGAGGCAGGACGCAGCACTGGCTCTTGCTGCTGCAGCTCCTGTGAGAGCTGGGGCCCCTCCTCCGCCTCTGCATCTGCCTCGGGCTTCTCCTCTTGCTCCGGAACCTCCTCCAGCTGCTGTCTCTCCTCCTCCACCTCCTCCTGCTCGGCCGTGTCCTCTGCTTCTGGCTTGGCTTCCTCACAATTCTCCTCTCCAGCCACCTCTTCCTCGGTCGCCTCCCCGTCCTCTTCCTCCACCCCGATCACCACCTCAGCCGCCACCATTCCGTCATCCAGTATCACCACCAATTCCTCCGCTGGGCTTGCCACCTGTATCTCACACCCGGCCTGGGCTTCCTGCACAGGATGGGCGCTTGCCGCCCCTGAACCTGGGGACTGCGGCCAGCCCGCGCCCTCCAGCGCCCCTCCATTCCCGCGGGCCGGGGACTCTCGACCTTTCTCATCCAGGACGATCAGGGCCCAGGGTCGACGGGAATCACCGCTTTTTCCGGACCGCGACACGCTGGCCATGACGCTCGGCCCCGGCCGGCCCCAGTGCAGCTAGGGCAGCCTCAGGACAAGGACAGGGAAATGGCAGCAGGTGGACGGAGCCTTGGCCGCAAGGCCTGCAGCTCCCTGCTGCCTCCCGCCGCAGCCCGCCCAAGTGGGGCGCAGGCGCACAGGCTCTGGGATTTGACGACTCCGCATTGGCTGTGGCTGCTGTGGAGGAGGGGCTGAGACAGAGGCAGGGAAGGGTGTGCGCATGCGGCCTGGGGGCGAAGTGGTTCCAGGGCAGGGCAGGCCCGCTGGCCAGGTTGGCGGAACAATCGGTTGCAAGACAGCAAGACGGGGTGTTGGCCGCCGGCTAGCGCGCGCCAGCGGCCGGTCCGGGCTCTGGAGCAAGGGCCCAGCCGCCAGCGTGGACCCCGCTTTGCCGCATGTTCTCTTCAGCGCTGTCACCTTCCAGGCCTGACTCGCGAGGTCCCCGGTGTCACACAGTGTCTGTGTTCCCTTGCACACCTCTTCCCCAGAGGCCCCACTCCGGGCAGCAGAGCATTCAGCCCAGGAACGTCCACAGCGTGAGCCACTGCCTGCTCCGTCCCCTTGCCCCTTTTTCATGAAGCTGGGGCAAGGCCTGGAGAAGTCCTTAGGTGTGGCGCCTACCGGGGCCACATGGCCGTCCGCACGGTTTCTCCTCCTTGGCCATCAGGCTGAGGGCGGCGGTAAGGTGGGTGCCCACCCAGAACCAGTGACACCCACCCTAGACCCACCCCACCGCCGTGTCCTTGCAAGAAAGCAGCTCACTAGAACTCACTGCACTGCAATTCAGAGCAAACAACAACCCCCAGAGCCCCATCTGCCACTGGTGCCCTACTGATCTCCGTACAGAGCACCAGGGAGATGGGGTAGTAGGATTTAGCAGTTTCCTCCGGTCCGGAAATCTAACCTTCCACTCAAAGGAGGACGACTCCAAGCAGGGCGCCTAGGGGCCCCCTTCACCGAGAATTACAAACTTGTCTGTGTCTGTCTCTGAGAAAGCCCGGTGCCTGCTGTCACTAGTACACACGAAAGCAGACGAGTTCCCTCCACATTTGGCAGGCGCCAACGAGAATTCTGAAGAAGCGTGCACCCAGACACAGAATGTCCACTGAGAGAGACAGCGAGAAAGAGACACACAGGGAGACAGAGATACAGAGGGAGAGAGAGAGAGACACATGCAAGCAGAGGGAGGAAGGACGAGTGGAGGGGAAGACCGGCCTGGAGAGGGAGAGTCACAGGGAGATTGGCGGGAGAGACAGGGAGGAGGAGCAAGACAAGAAGAGGCAGAGGGGCACCTATTACAAGGAAGACGGGCGGAGACAGGGGGAGGCATTAGTGAGGGAGAGGAGGGAGACGAAAACAAAGAGAGCTGGAAGGGAGGTCGGAGGGAAGGACAGGAAGAAGACAAGGGAGGGGGAGGCAAGGGGAGGGAAGGAGGAAGGAGAGCAGGGGCAGCCGAGGCCGAGACAGGTGGGCTGACTCTGACGACAGGGCAACTGCAGTGTGCAGTTTCACCTGGTGAAGTTCACCTGTGCAATTTCCACAGAGACGAATGCTGTACAGTGGTCAGCCGTCAGCACTAAAGGCACCGTTCCCACCTGGACCTTAAGGGCAGTCTGGAACGATCCCTGAACTAGAAGGAAGCTGCAGTGAGGTCATTCTGGGTGAGGAAGAGGGCACCGCAGGGAAGAAAGCAAGGACCCGATCCCCACAGGGCTGCTGGAAGCCCTGTACTTACCAGCAGCAGGCAGGAAACGGGACTGCCGGAAAGAGACCGCAGCGACCTAGGGACAGCACGTGCGGGAAGGAATCACGTCCCCAAGCTCGGCAAATTCAAGCAAAAGCAGAGGATGCACATCCATGGAAGTCAATGCTTTCCGAGTGGAAGCCACGAGGTTCTCACAGATGCCCAGGAAATGTGCTCCACTCTGAGGCCCCTCGCCTCTCGCAAGCTTCTCATCCAAAGCGACTCATCACAGAGAAAGGGTGCACCGTGAGCAAAAGAGCCAAGGTCTCCTTCGCATCCCCGGACGCAGACAGGTGATCCGCCCAGTAATCTCAAGCCAACGTATGGTGATAAAGGTTACATTCCACCACAGTGCTGGAGGAAACTCGCACCCGAGGGGAGGACAACGAGTGAGAACCGCATCCCAGGCTGTAAGGTAAGGACAGACCGTCGAGCTGTATTGACAGGTCACGAGACCGTGACTCAAATGTCTGTACAGACACAGAGCGTCTGCACAAGCACGAGGGCTGGAGAGTTGTAAGCAGGGAGCTGGATTTCTAAGTCTGGGCTGCCCGTATGATATGAAAGGCTAACCCGTGCAAGCAGAGCTATGCCCATGTGATGCGGATGAGCCTCCTGAGGCGGTACGTTGTACCCTGTGGAGGACCTGGGAGACGCATGCAGGCGGGCTCCTTGTGCACCTCTGCCACCGGGCACATATGTGGGAAACGTAGGGCCAAAGGGTTCGCCGTCGGGCCTAGTGTGGCTCTCCCTCCCGCGGGTGCATTGAGCATCAGTGCAGAAAGCACTGGGCTCCCTGAAAGAGGCCAACCCCTGACAGAAACACAGTGGTGGTGACCCCTGCCTGATGGACTCGTGAGGAGATTAAAAGCAGTTAAAGGCATGCAGTCCACCAGAGAGTAGAGTGCTGTTAAGCAGGGGAGGGTGCCATGAGGAGGTGTCGGGCCTAGGGTGTGAAGAGGCAGTCATGCCATGTGCATGAGTTCTGGAGATCTAACTTGCACAGGGCAGCCGTAAGCAACGCTTCACCGCCTCGTCAGGTTCCTCAGAGCTAAGTGCTCTCACCGCAAACATAGAGGGTTTGCTGAGAAATGTCCCGGTGAAGGTGGCTGGACGGAGCGCTCGCACGTGAAGGATACGGGCACCTCCGTGACTGCCCGCTGTGTACCTCAGTCACGCACTAGTCCTGGTGGACTAAGCTGAGCTCAGTCCCCTGCAGTCAAAGGTGTCTGCATGGTTCCCGCAAACATGAATCAGACTCCCAGGTAGGAAGTAACGGACAAATGAGGGACCAGAACACACAGGAGGCACACGGAAACGAGACACACGCTGGCAGGGGGAAGTCTCTCCCGGCCAGGAACATGCCACATGGCAAAAGCGTAAGTGGGAAAACGTGGCTAGACCGCTTTTCACACTTTACGCCTGCATCTGCAACGTGCAAGCCAGTGACGTTTGAGCCCCTAGGGTCCAAAGGGTTTGAAAACAGAAGGACGGAAAATAGAGGTGCGACTTAATGCTCACAGCAAGGCAGCTGCACTTGGGGACATTAACTGGCTGGCAGTGAGTGCATGGCCAATCCTCTGACGAAGGTCCTACGGGCAGGGATGGATTTCTGGCTCCGGGAACATGTAAGAGAACACGCAGAAGCCCCTCCACCTGACGGCAGGACAGCAATTGGATCTGTCAGTGGTAGAAAGGGGTTGAATTCAGAGGGAAACACACTCAAGCGCAGAAGCATACACCAAAGACAAGACAGGCCAGCAGAGCCGCAGCTGACACAACACGCAGGTGCGCAGAGACGAAGGCGGTTACACGGGTACAGCTGTGCCCACTTGGGCCGGGCAAGGAGGCATCACCAGAGAGGCGTTGGCACAGGCAAAGCCAGGAAAGGACACAGACACGCCAGGGCTCACTCAGGGGGGACAGAGGCGTACAGGCAATGCGAGACATTTCCTGTACACAGAGAACAACAGGACGATCCCGACAGGCCAATGAGAGACACGTGTGGTTCAGAGACATGGAAGTCAGAAGGCTCCGGAATTGCCGAGGGTGTCCCCTGTCGAGGGACAGCACTCTGGGGCCCACGCACGCTGGTGTTGTGGTGGAAGAGGCCGCTAGGCAGCACATACAGTTGTGCAGGGGGGTTAGCAGCTCCTGGACCCTGGGGCTCCCCAGGGAGTGCTGCGGCTACGGGAGGACACCCGGGGCTGCAGGGTGTGCAGCCTGAGGGCTGTAATCCCTCGGACACAGAGCACCCAGGCCTCTGACCACGGTCCCTGGACACAAGTGTCCACATTTGAGGGTTTGGCTCTGGGGGCCCTGAGGGCTTTCCACACCCACACCTTGTCCGTACCTTCTCTTTGGGACAGGCCGGGCAGAAAAGTCAGCCTGGCCCCACAGCAGGTATTGGCGGGAGATATGAACATGTGGGGGACCCTGTGTTCCCCCGTCCCGTGAAGTGTTCCTGCTCGGCAAGACCTGTCAAGTAACGGCCTGCTTGTGCAGAAAGATGCCCCAAAGGGCCCAGCCTCATGACCACTGAGGCCGTATTCCCACTGCAGAGTCATGGGCCATACTTTCTTTGGATGTTCACACCCAAAGACACGGGCCAGCACAGGGAGCTTTTCCAGGGTACCCCGACGTTTGCACATCAAGCAGCTGAGAAGACGTGCTTCTCTAGCCAGTGTGCAGACAGCAGCGAGAGAAAGACCTGCCTTCCCTTCTAGAGAGTGCGACAGCCTCCGCCCTGGAAGAGGTAAGGCTTGGGCGTACAGATCCCCAACTCCACAGCGTGCTGACACCCCGCTGACCATGTTGTCTGCATACTGGTAGGGGCAAGAAGCCTCCATGCATTGGGACTGCCAACGCCTTCTCTGGAATAGAGCCACTGCAGAGAAGGCTCTTGTACTGCAGAGCTGTGCCGTGGGGATCCTGGGGGGCTTGGGCAGCTTGGGAGACAGGAAGATTAGTGTGGGGATGTCAGTCTCAGGCACGCTGTGCTGGGGGCCGTGTAACTTGGGGATAGAGGAGGGCCTGCGATGGACAGGGCTGAACTCTGTCTACTGCACTGCTAGCACGGTGGAGCTTTTGCCCCATCCCTAGCACAGACATCTCTGGCAAGCAGCCATCTGCTGTGGAAGGAGTACCCCAGCACTCACCTCTTCCCAGGTGAGGCTCGTCCCAGTCCTTTCTAAGCTCCAGGCCTGCCCGGGACCTCTGCACAGCATGCTAAGGCTGCACAAGTCCATCGTTCCCTATGTGGCCGAGGCAGCCTTTGTCCAGGCACTCGGGCCAAGGAACGCAGGCTGCCTGGGACGAGGCGACCTCCCTGAGGGCCTGCTGGTGTTTGCCCTTGGGAGTCTTCTCACAAGTCTCACATGGCGTGTCGGACACACGGCATAAGCCTGTGGACCCAGAGGAAGAGGAGCACCCGACTCATCACGGCTGATGATGAGAGGGCAGCGGGCACACGGGAGAGGATGGCGTGTCCGTGGCCTTTAAGAGCCCCACCTCCCCGCGACCCTCCCCTCTGTTGCCTTGCAATCTGGGCCACCCATTTGTAACCTGAGGTCATTTCAGAAACAGCGAAGTTCACACAAGGGCATCCGTACTAGGACACCTTCAGGAGTCTTGTGTGTGTGTGTGTGTGTGTGTGTGAATATGTGAGAGTAAGTGAAGCAGTGTGTGGGAGGCTCAGCTTCAGGAAGTGGAACCAGAAAAGTTGGCTGTGATTTTGGAGTTGCGTGAGACTGTAGTGGGCTGTTTCCTCTGCAGTGTGTACGTTCTCCCTGACAACTCTGCCTGAAGCAGAACTTCGTCGGTCTTACCCACCCACTCTCCCTCTGGTCCCTCGGTTCCCTCCCCTGGACACCAATCCTACAGCCTGCTCACAATCCCTCAAATATGTGTGGCTGCTCCTGAGATCCTGACCTTGTCCACAAGACAGTCTGCATTCGTAGACATCTGAAAACCAGAGGGTAATCAACCCTGGGAATTCCTCTCTGTGTGGCGGTTCAGTCAACATGACTGAGGATGTCACCATGCGGGATTCTGGGGGCACCATCACGGACATCCCCAAACCCTGAGTATTGGACATCCCTGGCCTGTGCTGGCCTCTCCATTTCCTTGAATTTCCTCATTTTCACAGGAAAGATATGAACGTGGGCGCTGGCCTTTCTCTCAGGTTTGTGCCCTGTCCTCCCTCACTCAACTCCCCATTGGTTCAGTCTTACTGACCTCACATGCAAACCCAATGTGTGACCCATCCCTACGGACAATGTCCTACGTCCCGCCCTTCCTTGGAACTCCAATGTGCAGGCACAGAACACTTACACCTCTGGACAGCCGCATGTATACATGGACACGCCCCAGAGCGTACCTGAGCAGAAAACACACACAAACACTTCATGCTGTTTATCTCCCATTCTATATTTCTTCAGATGTATATTCTTCAAATGTATTTCTTCCAATGTATTTCTTCAAAACCCTGCGCCACGTGTCACCACCAGCCTTGTCCTTATTTCGTGGGCAGGAGAATCTTGTGGACCATCGGTGAGCATCGGAAGGGTTTCCACTGGGGTCCATGAAGTGCGATTCTCCTTCATAGTCTTCTCAAGATCGTGCATATATCTGGGATATAAGGGTACACACAGACAGAGACACACAGACACAACCACACCCACATCCATACACACACACACACACACACACACACACACACACACACACACACACAGGACAGGTGAGAGTCTTATCTTGGCCCTGTTTAAGGTTGCTTGAATGTTTCCAAACGGAAGGTAGAATGGGAGGGTGTCATAAGCTGTGCCAAAGCTGACAAGTGGCTCCAGAAGCCCGACAACATGTGGGATGGTGGTAGGAGGCCTGAGGGTGGGGTTCATGGTCCTGGAATGACCGTTGTCACCGTGCTATCTGATGAGCCAGCTTTGGATGTCCCGCTTTGCTCATTCTTGTTGTCTGGCCCACTGCCCACCTTCAGCCTCCCCAAAGGGGCAAAGCCTCTTTGACACGTTACTTCTTAAGACTCCCTGTCTCAGGCCGATGCCCTTTTGACCTGGTGTCACCTCCTGTGCCACTGTGAGTCTCGGTGCCTCCACGCAGAAGAGAATTGCGCCATGGGCCCCACGGCACACATTTCAGTGCCCACACCCTTGGCTGCTCACCTCTTTCCCTCTCAGTGCTCTCTCCTGGGGCCTCCTCCATCTTGAAATACGGCAGGGGGTTGCGCCAAAGATCCTCGATGATTATCTGGTAGGGGAGACAGGCCAGGCCTCAGGTAGCTGTCCCACGCAGTGGGGGAACCCATGAAAATCACCTCCCTTCCTTGTTACAGGGCCCCACCTCAGCAATCCTGCTAGAGCCGGCAAAGCTGTGGTCAGAGAACCAGTTGAAGAAGTTGAGGCTGCTGTTGTCATGCCTGCGTCTGTAGGCCTCCTGTCTGTACCTTGGGTACCACAGGATGGGACTGGAATGAGACGCCGTATACCCTGCAGGAAGACGAGTATGTGAGAAGGCGCCAGAGAACTGATCACAGTCAACCCTCCACCCACTGCCGCCCATGCATTCAGTGGACACTTACCAGCAAGGCCAAGGACATACTCCTTCGTAACGACTTCATTCTGGAAGTAGGAGTTCTTGCCAAAAAACAGCAGGATCTTCCGGCATTCCCTGGGAAACTTGTGTTCCTCCACCTGCCGTGGTAGGAATGTGGGGCAGAAATGTGAAATCTTGTTCCAGGAGACCCGCCCTCCCCTGAGGAAGGAACACACCACTTCTCCCCACCACCTCCCCCGCCCACACAGCCACCCACCCACACCGCCTCGCACTCCCAGGCCGACCTTCAAATTGGTCATGTGGCGAAGCATGCTTTCATCCTGCTTACTAATCAGGGCTGACATCTGAGGGTGGTTCACAAACTGCTGCAGGTCAAAGAGCCTTCAGGTGCTGGGCATGAGAGACCTGGACCCAGAGAACCGGTGTGGACCGCATCCTGGCGTCCTCCCCCAGGGACTGGCGTCCTCCCCCCGGGCCTCACGCCCTCCCCACAGGCTGCATCCAGGCCCACGGGGTCTCAGGATTCCGCAGGGCTCTGCTAGACACGCACAGGAGGCTGTGCACGCCCAGACGCCCGCATCCACGCCTAGCCTTGTGTGCTCATGAGGACACTGAGGACGCTTACTTCCACACAGCCACACAGCACACATCCGGTCTCGCGCCGACCAGTGGGCATTCGCACCGCCTTCCCCGCAGCAAGATGCTTAGCGGGACCCAGAAACGTGCCCCCGCGCGGCTTTGCGTGGGAAGAAGCCCTCGGTCATTTCCCCGTCCTGGCCTGGACCTCCACCGCCACTCCGCACTCTCCCAGCGCTGTTTCCGTGCCAGGTGCGACGTAAAGCACACGTGCCTCCACCACCCCAGCACTGCCCTCCTCCCACACTCACTGCAGAGCCAGGACCACTGGGATGGTATCATGTTTGCACCTTCCCGGCCACTGGAGCGTGGCTTAGCTCCAGTCGCTGTCCTGGGTTCCTCTAAATGTCGCCTCCCTTTCCTTCCTCTTGTGCAAGCCCAGCCCCCTCTGGACCCTCCACCAGCAGCAGGAAGGATACAGCCTTGGCCCAGAAACCACGGATGCCCTGGATAAGGGCACTTCTCTGTTCCAGATGATGCCGCCGCCTCTGCCACATCCTGAGTTTGAGTCGAGCGTGCTCCCGGCTGGCCTGTTTATTCACGGGCTGTAGCTCTATCTGAAGGGCCTCCAGAGCCTCCAGTGGGGAAGGGCAAGGACGGAGGCCTGTCTCGAACTGCTCCTTCTTATCCTGCTTCACGTGCAGCTCCTGGGCTTCTTCCACCCATCGGCCTTCCTGCTCACTCGGCTTCTGTTCCTCCTCCTCCCGCTCCTCCTTGTCCTCCTTTCCTTCCACCTCCTCCTGGCCCTGCTGCTGCTCCTCCAGCGCTCCCTTCTCCTGCTCCTCTTCCTCCTCGGTTTGCAATTCGGCTCTCCCTTTAATGGCTCCCACGCCTTCCCTTCCTCCTCCCGCTCCTCCTCCTGGTCCTCTTCCCATGCCACTGCCGCCCCCGCCGCCCCCGCCCCCGCCGCCGCCGCCGCCCCCGCCCCCGCCGCCGCTGCCCCTGCCATCGCCACCCCTGCCGCCGCCGCCGCTGCCGCTTGTATACCCTGGTGCTCCTGCTCCTCCCCTTCCATTTCCGCCAACTCCTCCTCCTTC
Organism: Puma concolor; assembly: GCF_028749965.1. Taxonomy (NCBI): domain Eukaryota; kingdom Metazoa; phylum Chordata; class Mammalia; order Carnivora; family Felidae; genus Puma; species Puma concolor. The sequence continues at coordinate 510,338 of NW_028240258.1, forward strand.
CGCTCTTCCTCCTTCTGCTTGGGCTTCTGCTTCTCCTCCTCCTTCTAATCTTTTACTCCTGCTGCCTCTCCCCCTCTTCCTCCTCCTCTTCCTCCTCCTCCTCCTCCTGCTCTTCTGTTCCTGCTGCTCCCCCTCGTCCTTCAGGTCCTCCTCCTCGCGAAGCTGGACCTTCTCCTTCCCCGGCTCCTGCTCCTCGTCCTCCTCCCCCTTCTTCCTCTGGTCATGCCCCTCTTCCCCAGGCGCGTCCTCTTCCGCGGCCGCCACCTCAACCTCCTCCTCCACCAGGCCCCACAGCGCCTCCACCGCCACTACGCCATGCCCAGGCGGCACTGATAGCTCGCTGGGGCCCCCCACCTGCCCCTCGGGTCGGGCCTGGCCTTCCTGCACAGGCTGTTCGCTGGTGGCCTGCAAGCCTTCGGCCTGCGGCACCTCCGGCCCTGCCGGAGACCCACTGTCCCCACGGGCCCTCGTCTCTCGACCGCCCCCTTCCCGGTCGAAGGCGGCATGGGGCCTCCGGGCAGCCCCAGGGTTTCGGAAACACGAGTCGCGCAACATGCGGCCCCGGCCCGAGACACGAACTGTGGCTCCTACCGAAGACGAAGCGGGAGGTGAGAGCACGGCCCCCCCTCCCCAGACCCAGTCACTGGAGCCCTGAGGGCAATGGCTGGCAACTCGCTCCCCCTTCCTCCCAGAGCCCAAACGTCGAGGGGGCGCATGCGCATGGTGCTGTACCCAGGATGCCTCGCGGTGGCTAGCGCTATGCTGCGGCTGCCTCGGGGGCCTTTGTGGCGAGAGGTGTGCGCCTGCGGCTTTGAGGCTGAGGGAGCTCCAAGCCACGCCCAGGCTGCTTCACTGCCTTCAGGACCAATCATAGGGAGGGTGGTGTGCGTGGCTATGGCGGTCCCGCCCCTAGGTCACCCGGAAACTGGGGCGCGTCTGTTGCCTAGGCAGGAAGGCTCTGGGCCCCATGCAGTGCAACTCCTCCCTGGGGCTTGCAGCCGGCCCTCCGTGCCCTCTGGGTGTCCTGTTTGGCGTCTGGCCATGCGAAAGTGACCTTTGCATTCCACGGTGCGCTGGGCACGCGGCTATCTACACCCACGGGTAAAGGGGGACCTCCACGCTCTTCCCATTTACACCGCCACCTTTGTTCACTGTGCCCCTAGTCCGACAACTCCACGGAGCGGATCACCTTGGCTGTCCGGGAGACGCATTTCAGCTGTGCGCCTGCTGTCTGTGCCCCCTGGATTTCCATCTGCTCAGCCTCCTTTGCATACTCTCTACGTCCATCCTTGCTCCAAGGAGACATGTATGCCATGACAGCAGTCTAGCAGCGCCCCGGCTAGGGAAGGTCGGTGACAGGAGGTGTGTGACGTGGAGAGGACGCCACACTAGGGGAGGCTGCGTAGCATGCGCGCTGCTCTTGCCGTTTGTCCCCGTTGCCTGGAAAGTGACACGCTGGCACGCACACACCGCCCCCCTCATGCTCGGCTGCCCATTCCTCCCGTGTGTGGCCGTGCACAGGAAAGACCCGTGGCCATGGGCCCTGGGACTCCTGGAGCTTGTGTCTGTCTCACGGACAGCGGTCCCCTTCCTCCCACAGTGCCTGGCCGTCTTCTCACAGGGACCCTCCCCAGGCCTTCGTTGGCCGTATGTCTGTTCATCCTGGTCCCATTTCCTTTACCACTCACTTAGGCGGCAGGCTGCCATGAGCGTGGGCGCTGACTCAAAACACTGTCCCCCTGTGCCACAGACAGCATGATTTCAAGGGCCTCCGACAGTTATCAGGGGGTTGGGGGATGTAGCTTTGGGACGCAAGTGAGGGACACGCCCCAGGGTCTCCACGAAGCCACGTTACCACTTTGGGGAACCAATAAGCTGCAGAAGGTGTGAAGTGAGGGCAATGATGTGGTCTCCCTCCCTGTCAGGGCAGTGGTGATGTGGACTCCCTGCCTGTCTCCTTCAGACAGCAGCAGCAACAGCAACACACACACACACCACACAGAGCCACTGCAGGATTGGAGGCTCGAGATGCATTGCCTGGCCAGGCACCACACTCGTGCATTGCCTTTTCCCTTTGGTGGAATGCACTGTTCCCCTCCCTCTTTATGGGACCAGGAGGCTGCCAGGCAGGCGGGGGATTCCAGGATTGCCAAATTGGTGTGCCGGGCCCTCTGGCCAACATGTTGCTTCCGTGACACAGAAGAGGTTCCTCCAGACTCGCTGGGCCACGTCAGGATACGTACGGGGTACAGAAATGCTCCAGGGTGGCTGTGATATATGAGGCAGCACACCACAGCTTCAGGTGACAGCAATGCATAGAAACGCAGGTGGATGGGGAGAGGCTGAACAGGTGGTAGGGGGCTGAGAGGGGGTGGCCACTGTGACAGACAGAGAGGCCAACATTTACCCAGAAAGGGAGACGACCAGGTCCAGTGGTCAGCCCTCAAGCTGCCCTCAGCAGAGGATGTAGGGGGTGGGCACGCCAGGAAAGCAGGCCCAGAGCCTGGTGCACCTGACCTATGCAACTCACTCCCTCCAGAGAAATGGGGCCTGTCAAACTCCCATGCATCGCTGGGAGACCCCGTGGCAGGAACGTGGGAGCAAATCTGGGTCCCAGGTGCAGGGACTGCCTGGGACAAGCAGGCAATGCCCTTCAGTTTGAACAACACCTACCACAATATTGGGGCCCAGGGGCCGGGCCCCAACTTCGCAAGGGGCCCTAGACCAGCCAGGCCTGTCTCTGCAGGGTCATCCAGGAGGATGTTCACCGAGACCCGTACCCTGGCTGGGACCACAAGGCCTTGCGATGATGCCCCTAGGCCGGTCCAGGAGCAGGACCAGACTTACTCACGCTATCTGCTGCCTCCCTCCACTAATCCCCGCTTCCTTGCAGGGAACGTTGGTCCTCCTCCGCTGGGCCATGGAAGGCCCAACCCCAACTTGCCCCTGGCCAAGGCAACACAGGACGAGCGGACCCAGGCAAAATCCAGGCTTTCCTCCCGTCATGAAAGGTGATCGGCTAGCTCCGTGTCGATCCCAGGAGCGAAGGGATTGCACTCGCTGGACTTGGGCACTTGAGCCTCCCCCTTACCCACCAAGTCAGGAAAGCCCCCAGTCTCTTTCCTTCACTAGCCAACGGCCTACACACACTCACTCAGGCACAAAGATGCACGGCCACGCGGCACGTGGACACAGACACGCACGCGCTGCCAGCACAAACGCTAGGTCTCAGGCAAAAGTACTCACAGGCGCCAGCCACAATACACTCACGGACACTCTACTGGACCTCTGCACTCACGCATGCCCTCTGCCACACCCCACTCACGAGGCTGGCTCCTCCCCACGACCCACACTTGCTTTCCCCCCTCACACCCCACACGCATTTGTCCTGGGGCCCAAACCTGGCTGAAAACTAGGGCAGATTCAGGACTTCCATTGGGTCACGGGAGCTTGCGTTGAGACGCCGAGGAAAGGGAGCCACAACTGATACCAACCTTCCAGTACCAATGGCACTGGAACATGGCATGTGGAGAAACACCAGCCGCGACTAGGTTCCCAGCCTCCTCGGCCCCTGCCCTTTCTTCACACCCTCTAAACACTGGGGAGTCCCTTGGGTTTCAGTACCTCCCAGCTGGCTGCAACCTACAGGGCAAGGGCCAAGGGACTGACCTTTCACAGTTCACATGTATACCCAGCTTGTGTGGGCTGCCTGGAGGCAGTCACGGCTTAGGAGGTCTGGATGTGCTCTGACCCCTGTTACTTACGCGTCCCTTTGTGTGTTCCCTTGCAGCCCTGTGCCATCAGCAGCCTCCTATGTCCATATGGGCATGCACAGCACACGGAAACCCAGATGCACTGATACTGTCCAGGGACAGGACAGAGACAGAGAAAGAGAGACGGAGGTGGGGGAGGGAGGAAGCGTTCCCTAGAGAAAATGATCACAGGGACTCAGAGACAGACAGAGACCAGAGGGACATGGAAGGAGGCAGAGGAAGGAGAGTAAGTCACAACTAGAGATAGCCACAGAGGGGGAGTGTGTGTGTGTGTGTGTGTGTGTGTGTGTGTGTGTGTGTGTGCCGGTGCCTGTGCGTGTGCATGTGTATGAATGGGTGAAATTGTCTGGGACTGAGACAGGGGTGTGGCCACGATTCCTGGACCCTCGAACGCCCTCTTCCAGCAGAATGGAAGCCCGGTATTCTCAGGAATCTCCGCGTTTTCCGGAACATGACTCATTTGCTTTGGGGCCTTAGCCCGTCCTCAGGCTAGGAGGGCCATAGAGCACAAGGAGTGGGAACTTGAGGCATGAGGCTCCAGATAGTCTGGCCCAGCAGGTGGAGCGTCGAGGCCCAAGGTTTTTAAATGCCTGCTGCCTCCTTCTGGAGCCCACCAGCATTTGGGAAGCACGCCCATGGCCTCGTGGCCCTTCGGACACTGCAGTGGCTGTGGCTGTGGCTGTGGCTGTGGCTGTGGCTGTGGTGGAGGTGGGGAAGAGGCAGGGCAGTGAACTTTTTGACCGTGGGTCCTTGGGGTGAAGGATCTCCAGACCAGACCCAGACAGTTGGCTGCTGTTCAGGAACGATCAGCAGGAAGGGAAGTGGGTGTGGCTCCAGCATTTGAGCCCCTCCCTCCCCTTCCCGGGTCTGGAGGCAGTTCTCTGCCTCCCCCTCCAGGGTGGCCTCCCTGTTTGGTCCATGTCCTTATCCGCTTTGTCATCGACCACAACTGTCCCGTGGGATATCTCATATCGGAGAACTGGTGCTACAGATCTCACCTCCCTGGGGAGGAGCCAAGATGGCAGAGAGCATGGAAGTTTCTTAAGTGTCTCGTGTGCCTGAAACACAGCGAGACCCACACTAAACCATCCTACCCTGCCTGGAAACTGATGGGAGGATTAACACAGCAATCTGCATATCTTGAACCACAGAATTCAGCAGGTATATGGCATGGAGAAGTGAACTTGGAGAGTGAGGAGGGGCAGGAAGGGAGGTGCTTTCGTGTGCGGAGAGGTGAAGGAGACTGGGCAGGTGGAAGGGGGGGCAGAGAATATGGGAAACCACCCATCCCAAAGGCAGGTGGAGAGAACGTGGAAAATGGAAATGGCAGCAGGGACTAAACTAAAAACGGTGAAAGGAGAAAGGAGAGGGTTTGAATTCCAGTAAGACTGTCAACAAGGGGAGTGCAATATCCGCAAATCTGCAGTTCAAAACCTGGCGGTGTTGTGGTGGGAAGGGCAAATTCTCAGGACAGGGTTCGGTGTAGGAGGCTCTCAGTCCACATGGGGAAATTGGTTCCACTGCTGGAAGGATATCTGGTAGAGACAGGTGAAGCCACCTACACCCAGCAGACCCCAGAAAATGGCCACATTCATTGTTACTGGAAGAAGGTCATTAAGAATGAAGCCTGTGTGTTGTGGTTTGCCATAATCCCTGAAATGCTACTGCTACACTACCTCGCAAAGTTTATGTGGGGCGGGCTGGCATTGGGCCTTAGTCTCCGGGCATCGGCAGCAGCAGGGTCCAGCTAGCATTCCTAGGTGCAGCCCATGTCCAGCCATTGCTCATTCGGCCATTGCTCCGTGAGACCCTCTCGCGGAGGGGCGGAACGGGTCAAAGCCGCAGGCCTTCAGAAGAAAGGGGCCAGGGAAAACAACCACATCCGAGACAAAACGCAGGAGAGAGGTACTCCCTGGGGCCTGGTCATGGAGAGTGCAAAAGCGGGCAGTGGACGGAAGCTGAAGACAGAGGACAGTGCATGATTGCTGACCCCAGGAGAACAGACGAGGTAGCTGGGTGACACCATTTTCACCACTGTCTGGCATGTGCATACACGGCAAGGAGAGCCTCAACAATCCACCCCAGTAGGCTGGCAGTGTCATCTAGTGGAGAACAGCGTGGTTACACTGAGTCCCTCCCAACTGGGCCACCTTTGCGCCCAAGACCACAAGTCTCACTGCCGCACTGGGGAGTCCTTAGGTGTAGCTGCCACACCGCTGTCTACAGGGTTTTTCTCCTCTTTGCCTTCACGGTGGGGACCAGGATGCCGTGGGCGCCACCAGGATCCAGGGTCATTCGCCGCAGCCCCACCCCACCTCCATGGCCTTACATGAAAAGAGCTAATAGAAAATTTTGCACTGACATGAGCAAAGAGCACAGCCCAGACAAGTTCCGGCGCCTGGTGCCTGACTGGACTCCTTATGGAGCCCCAGTGAGGTTGGGAGGTAGGTGTTTGGGGATACCAACGTTCTCTGGTCCAATACTCTAGCTTTCAACAAAAATGAGGACTCCCGCAAAGAGGAACTCTCGTGGAGAGACCAGAGCCTCCTATGGACAGCGCAGAAATATGTCTACTGCTCTGCTTGCACAATAGGGCTTTTGCCTCTCCCTAGCCGGAGGCATGTGTGGAAGCCGCCTTCCGCTGTGGAAGGAGCACCCCAGCGCTCACCTCTTCCAGGGTGAGGTTTTCCCTGGTGCACTGTGAGTTCCTGGATTTCCCAGGACCTGTGCACAGAAGACAAAGGCCGCAGAAGTTTCTTGGTGCCTACATGGGGAACCAGCCTGTGTCTAGTCAAGTACGCTGCGGGACACAGGCTGCCTGGGACAATGCTAGATCAATGAGTTCCTCTTGTTGGTGTTTGCGCTTGGGAGTCTTCCCTCGTATGGCGTGTTGGGCAAAGGGCTTAAGCCTGTGTGACATAGAGGAACCGCAGCATCCGACTCATCATGCCTGATGATGAGAGGGCAGAGGGCACATGGCAGTGTGCGGCCTGTTCCTGGCCTTTGAGAGCCCCCTGTCCCCACGACCCTGCCCTGTGTCCACTTGCACTCTGGGCCACCAGTTCTTAACCTGAGACCATTGCAGACACAGCGGACCTCTCTCAAGGGCATCAGCACTACCACTCCTTCAAGGGTCCTTGTGAGTGTGAGTGTGAGTGTGAGTGTGAGTGTGAGTGTGAGACGGAGTGACTGTTTGTCTCTATGGTGCGGTTGTGTGTATGTGGGTAAGTACCTGACAGTCAGTGAAGCAGTGTGTGTGGGGCCTGAGTTGAGGAAGGGGGACTAGACATTTTGGGTGTGTTTCTGGAGGTGCGTGAGGCTCCAGTGGCTGTTTCCTCAGCAGCGTGTACTCTCTCCCTGTATCCTCTGCCTGAACCAGAACATCATCTGTCTTACCCACCCACTGTCCCTCTGGTCCCACGGTTCGTTCCCCGGGACACCAATCCGACAGCCTGCTCAGCCTCCCTCAAATATGGCTGGTCCTGAGATGCTGACCTTCTCTCCAAGACACTCTGCATTCACAGCTGCCTGAAGACCACAGTGGAATCAACCCTGAAAACTCCCTCTGTGGCGGTTCAGCCAACGTGCCTGAGGATGTCACCATGCGGGATTCTGGGGGCACTCTCATGGTCCTGTCGAAACCCTGAGTCTTGGACATCCCTGGCCTGTGCTGGCTTCTCCCTTCCCTTGAAAAGGCTCACTTTCCCAGGAAAGGTATGAACCTGAAAACTGGCCTTTCTCTCAGGTTTTTGCCGTGTCCTCCCTCACTCAACTCCCTCTTGGTTAGATCTTGATGTCCTCACATGCAGTAGCAACGTGCGACCCATGGATATGGACAATGTCCTAGTCCGGCCATTCCTTGCAATTCCAATGTGCAGGCACAGAACTCATACACCTACAGACAGCTGCATGTATACATGGACACACCCCAAACGCTACACAAGCAGAAAACCCACACAAACCCTTCATGCTGTTTATCTCCCATTCCATGTTTGTTCAAATGTATTGGAGCCCCACCCTGCCCCACGTTTCACCACCACACTTGTCCTTATTTCGTGGGCGGGAGAATCTTGCCGACCATCTGTGCGCATCAGAAGGGTTTCCACTGGGGGTGGGGAAGTGTGATGCTCCTTCATAGTCTTCGCAAGATCTGGCAGATCCCTGGAATATGTGGCACACACACACACACACACACACACACGCACGCACGCACACACGCACGCACGCACGCACACACGCACGCACGCATGCACACACACTCAACAGGTGAGTGTCCAATATTGGCCATATTGAACGCTCCTGGAGTGTTTCACACCAACAACGTGATGAGATGGGGTGGTAAACTGTGCCAATGGTGACAGGTGGCACCACAGGTCAGCCAGCATGTAAGATGGCGTTAGGAGTCTTGAGGGTGGGGTTCATGGTCCTGGAATCACAGTTGTCACAGAGGTATCTGATGACCCAATTTTGATGTCCAACGTGATCCTTCATGTTGCTTAGCCACTGTCCACCTTCAGCCTCCCCAGTGACACAAAACTTCGATGTCACTTCATGTCTGAAGACTCCCTGTCCCAGGCAGACGCTCTTTAACCTAGGGTCAATCCCGTTTGTCCTGCAAGCCTCACAATCCCCATGTGGAACACAACCATGCCATGGAACTTGCAGGACACATTTCAGTGCCCATTCGCTCCTCTGCTCACATGTCTCCCTCTCATTCCCAATCCCGGGGCCTTTGTCCTCTTGAATACTGCAGGGGTTCGGGCCAATGTTCCTTTATCATGTTCTGGCAGAGGAGACAGGCCAGGGCTAAGATCCGTATCCCAAGCAGCTGGAAAACCCATCAAAATCACCTCCCTTGTCACAAGGCCCCGCCTCAGCACTCCTGCTAGGGCCGGCAAAGCTGTGGGTCCAGACCCTGTTGAAGAAGGGGAGGCGGCTGTTGTCCTGCCTGTGTTCTTATTTGGGTAGCACTGGATGAGATGGAATGAGACGCCCAGAGCCCTGCAGGAAGACGCGTATGTGAGAAGGTGCTGGAGGTCTCTTGCTAGAAAGGGTAAGGGCATCCTGCATAGCAATGACCTCATTGTGGAAGTAGGAGTTCTTGCCAAAGAAGAGTGGGGTCCTACAGCAATTCCAGGAAGCTTGAGTTCCTCCAAATGCTGGCATACAGTTCGGGCACAAGGTGAAATCTTGTTCCAGGAGACTTGCCCCCGCCTGAATTCAGAAATACATCTCATGCCCTACCACCTTCCGTCCGCAGCCACCCATTCCCCAACACAGCCTCCAGCCCTCCAGCCAGCCTTTCAGGTTCCACAAGGAGCGCAGCGTGTCCTCAGCTGTTTCCTGTTCCATGCTGACATCTAGGGGGGTTCCCAGCCTGGCACTGCTCTCACTCGTCCTCCCCCAGGGACTCACGTCCTCCCCACAGGCTGCACCTAGGCCCACGGGGTCTCAGATTTCTGCAGGGCTCTGCTACACACCCACGGGAGGCTGTGCATGCCCAGACGCCCGCATCCACGCCTAGCCTTGTGTGCTCATGAGTACACTGAGCACGCTTACTCGCAGACGGCCAGACAGCACACACCTGGGCTCACGCTGACCACTGGGCATTCACACCACGCTCCCCGCAGCCAGATGCTTAGGGGCCCCAGAAACGTGCCCCCACGCTGTTTTGTGTGGGAAGAAGCCCCGGGTCTATGCCCCAGTCTGGCCTGGACCTCCACACCCAGTCCCCACACCCCCAGTGGTGCTTCACTGCCAGGTGGGACCTAAAGCACACATGCTTACACCGCCCCTGCACTCCCCTCCCCCCACACTCATTCCAGAGCCAGGACCATTGGATGGGATCCCCTTGGCACGTTCCTGCCCACTGGAGCGGAGGTTTCCACCACTGGCTGTACTACATTCCTGTAAATGTCACCTACCTTCCTTGCTCTTGCACAAGCCCAGTCCCATCTGGACCCTCCACCAGCAGCACCAAGGGCACAGGCGTGGCCCAGGAGCCTGGGTAAGTGCACTCATCTGTTCCCTGTGTCGCTCAGGCCTCTCCTCTGCCTACTCCTCCCCCTCCTCCTACTCCCCCTCCGCCTCTTCCTCCTTCTCCCCCACCTCTTCTGCTACTGCTCTTCCAGCCCGGGCTCTCTTTATCTCCTCCTCTTCCCTCTGCTCTCCTCCTCCTCAACTTCTTCCCCCAGCTGCTCCTGCTCCTTTGGCTCATGCTCTTCCTCCTCCTTGTCTTGGATTCTGTCCTCCTCCACTTGTTCCCTCTCCTGCACCCAGATATTCTCTCCTCCTCCTTCCCGTCCTCGTCCCCCTTCTTCTCCTCCTCTAACTCCTCCCTAACTCTTCCTCCAACTCCATCTCTGCCTCTTCCTCCTTCTCCTGCTCCTCCAGCCTGGGCTCTCTTTATCTCCTCCTCTTCCCTCTGCTCTCCTCCTCCTCAACTTCTTCCCCCAGGTGCTCCTGCTCCTTTGGCCCATGCTCTTCCTCCTCCTTGTCTTGGACTCCCTCCTCCTCCATTTGTTCCGTCTCCTGCACCCAGATATTGACTCCTCCTCCTCCTCCTCCTCCTGGACCTCCTTCTCCTCCACCTCTAACTCCTCCCAAACTCTCCCTCCTCCTCCTCCTCCTCCTCCTCCTCCTCCTCCTCCTCCTCCTCCTCCTCATTCTCCTGCTCCTCTTCTGCTACTGCTCTTCCAGCGCTGGCTATATTTAATTACACCTCTTCCCTCTGCTCTCATCCTCCCCAATGCTCCTCTTCCTTGGCTCCTGGCCACTTTCTCCTTGTGCTGGACTTCCTCTTCCTCGACAAGTTCCTTCTCCTACACTCAGTCATTCACTCCTTCTTCTCCTCTTCTCCCCTCGTCCTCCTCTCCCTTCTACCCCCTCTCTCCTCCTCCTCCTCTCCTCTACTCCTCCTCTACCTCCTCCCCCTCCTCCTCCTAATGCTCCTCCTCTAATTCCTCCCACTCCTCTTCCTTCAACTCCACCTCCTCGTCCTCCTCCTTTACCTCTTCCTCCTCATCCTCCTCCTCTTCCTTCTTGGCCTCTTCATCCTTCTGCACCTCCTCTCCAGCTACTGCTCTTCCAGCCTTGCCTCCATATGTTCGCCTCCTCCCCTTCCCTCTGTTCTCGTCCTCCTCAACATCCTTCCCCAATGCTCCTGCTCCTTTGGATCCTGGCTTCTTCCTCCCTGTCCTGGACTTCCTCCTGCTCCATATGTTCCTTCTCCTACACCCAGTCATTCTCTCCTTCTTCTCTCTTCCCCCCTCCTCCTCCTCTCCCCTCTACCTCCTCTCTCCTCCTCCTCCTCTTCTTCCCTCCTCCTCTACCTCCTCCCCCTCCTCCTCCTAATGCTCCTCCTCTAATTCCTCCCACTCCTCTTCCTTCACCTCCATCTCCTCATCCCCCTCCTTCACCTCTTCCTCCTCCTCCTCCTCCACCTCTTCCTCCTCGGCCTCTTCATCCTTCTGCTCCTCCTCTTCTGCTACTGCTCTCCCAGCCCTGGCTCTGTCTTTTCTCTTCCTCCTCTTCCCTCTGCTCTGTTCCTCCTCAACTTTCTCCCCCAGCTGCTCCTGCTCCTTTGGCTTATGCTCATCCTCCTCCTCCTCCTGGTCATACTCCTCCTGCACTTGTTCCTTTCTTGCACCCAGTCATGCACTCCTCCTTCTCCTTCGCCTTCTCTTCTCCTTCTCCTTCCTCTTCCTCTTCCTCTTCTTGTTCCTCTTCCTCTTCCTCTTCTTCCTTCTTCTTGAGACTCCTATGATACAAATGTTATTACAGTAGAAAGAGCCAGGGAGTTCCCAAAGTCTATTTTCATGTATCATAATTCTTCTTTCTCTCTTTTGCTTAGTTGGTATTTTCCATTAATTTTTCTTCTAGGTTACTAATTTATTTATCTCCTTCTCTCCACCTGATGTTTACCACATCAAGCCTGTTTCCAATGTAGTTTATTGTATTTTCAATTTCTAATGGATTGTTTTTAACTATTTTATCTGTGTGGTAAGGGTTTCCCTGACATCTTCTATTATTTTCTAAACTCCAGTAAGTATCCTTATGATCCTTCTTTTAAATTCTCCATCAGGCAGATTACGTATATCTGTTTCACTTAGATCTGTGACCATGGCCTTATCTTGTACTTTCATGTGTGATAAAGTCTTACTTCTTTGCATTGTCTAGGTCTCTGCTTCTCTATCTGTGTTAGAGAAACCAGTTGTTTGTCCTGTTCCTGAGAGTAATGGCCTTATGAAGAACAGGTCATGTAGTGTCCCGGAGTAATCTCGTGTGTGTGCTGATTTAACTCTGCTGCTGGGTTGTGGCTGTTCCATCTTTCAGGCCAGTAGTCCGCACAGCTGTCCTTCCCTGCTCTGGGCAGTGTTTGGTCCTTTGACAGAATGTGGTGAGTTTTAACTAGGTGTACTCTGGTCTGCTAGTGAAATAAGACCTGATGCGCCTTCAACTAGAACGAAGGCCCTGAAGAGTTCTTTCTGGTCAGGACATGGCATGGGCAGGACTTTGTGCTGGTCTTCTGGGGAAGGGGCCTGCACATTCTGTGACTGAGGCTAGCATACTGGAAAGGGCAGTTCCACCACAACGCAAGGTGTGGGACCTGGTGTATCATTCATTTAGCAGCTAGTTCAACTCTGCGCTTCTTCCCTCATACAGCTGTGTGTTTATGCTGCAGGGATAGGGAGGGAAATGTTTCCAGCCAGTTACTTTGTTTCCAGAGAGGAATCTACATGAATGTTGTTACTTCACAGTGATTCCATCCAAGAAGAGTGAATAATCCCCACTGTGTGCCCTAGGCATGCCTCAGATCGCACTAACTGCCTATACTAGTAGTAGGGCAGTGCCCTCAGGGCTCTATCGCAGCCCAGTATTCTGACCTATGAAACCCCAAGCTCCAAGCCCCACCGGTTGTAAGAACTCATGAAGATCAGCCTTTCTTTTTTTCCTACCAATGGCTTTGAGGAACCATTCTGCTTTTGAAATCCCCTATGTGCTCCTCTCCCCCTCTCCCTCCCTCGCTCCCCCTCTCCCTCCCTCCCTCCCTCGCTCCCTCCCTCCCTCCCTCCCTCCCTCCCTCCCTCCCTCCCTCCCTAACTCTTCTCCCTCTCTCTCTCTCTCTCTCTCTCTCTCTCTCTCTCTCTCTCTCTCTCTCTCTCTCATTCTTCTCTGTGACCAGGGATCCTTCCCCTCTGTAGCATCCACAATTCATTTCGTCCAAACCACATCTCTACACTTCCTACCTTCCTCGATGTGGCTTCCTCTCTCTCTAGGTGTGGAGTTTGTTCTGTCAGTCATCCAGCTGTTTTCTGGGATATTTAGGATGATAGGATAGTTATACAGTTGTGTTTGTGGGATGTAACTAGCCTAGGGTTTTCCTACACTGATGCCATCTTCTAACATTTTTGTCTTTTTAAAAAGAGTTTATTTATTTTGAGAGAGAGAGAGGCAGAGTAGTGGGGGGGGGGGAGTGAGAGAGAGAGAGAGAGAGAGAGAGAGAGAGAGAATCCCAAGCAGGCTCTGCACCGTCAGCCTGGAGCCCAACGTGCAGCTCGATCTCATGAACCCAAGCGTCAGATGCTTAACTAGCTGACCACCCAGGCGTCCCTATATTTTTGTCTTTTAATCGTTACACTAGAATTGTGTTCGTAACCGTCGTGTTATATGCCACAGTTTTTGCACTTCAGTACAAACTTACTTTTAGCTGTGTTTTTATATTACTTTTAGTCCCCTTAGTGAATAGTGAATGTCCTTATATCTCTGCTTAAAGAACTCTTTTTAGCATTTCTCCTAAGGCAAATCTAGTGGTGAATTCTCTCACCTTTGTGTTACTGGGAAAGTTCTTATCTTTCCATTTCTGAAGACTAAATGTTCCAGATAGAATGTTCTTGATTCTGCTGTTTATGCTCTTTATTGGATATTGGTTTTATTCGTTGAACTATTTAGTTCCAGAATTTGTTTGGTTCTTTTTTTTTTTTTTTTTTTTAAATTTTTTTTTTTTCAACGTTTATTTTTGCGACAGAGAGAGACAGAGCATGAACGGGGGAGGGGCAGAGAGAGAGGGAGACACAGAATCGGAAACAGGCTCCAGGCTCTGAGCCATCAGCCCAGAGCCCGACGCGGGGCTCGAACTCACGGACCGCGAGATCGTGACCTGGCTGAAGTCGGACGCTTAACCGACTGCGCCACCCAGGCGCCCCTGTTTGGTTCTTTTTTATGACAACTATCTCTTCACTAAATTTTCATTTTTGTTATAAGGTTTTTGATTTGTTGCAATGTCCTTGGGGGTTTTGGTAGCCTATTGACTTTGTTAACAAAGTGATTTTTGAATTCTTCTTGGTTAAACCCACGTGTCTCTTCTATGCCTTTAAGTTGGCTACAACAGTTTATTGTGCTCTTCTGGTTTGTCATGGGTCCTTATTTTTCATGTTCCTAGAAGTTTTGCATTGTTTTATTGCCATTGGAAATAGCAGCCACCCCTTCTACTGTTTACTAACTGTATTCAGTAGGGAGACACCTTCTTTGAGCCCTGCTAGAATTTCTGAAGTTTCCTTAGACCTTATGCATACACCTTCTCCATTCTTGTTGCTCTCTCCTAAGGCAGCCTTCTTTTTTTTCTTAATAGGAAATTTATTGCCAAATTGGTTTCCTTAAAACACCCTGTGCTCAAACCAACAGGTGCCCTCCTCAATACCCATCACCTACCCTCCCATCCCTCCCAGCCCCCATCAACCCTCAGTTTGAGACTATATTCTGTTGTTTTGGAAGGCAGAGTTCTAACTCTATCTGTCAAGGCCATCTGATCCAATGTATCATTCAGGGCCCTTGTTTCTTTATTGATCCTGTGTCTAGATGATCTATCCATTGTTGCAAGTGGAGTATTAAAGTCCCCTGCAGTTACCACATTCTTATCACTAAGATCGCTTATGTTTGTGATTCATTGTTTTATATCTTTGATGGCTCTGGTATTCGGCACATAGACATTTATAACTGTTAGCTCTTCCTGATGGATACACGTTGTAATTATTATATAATGCTCTTCTTCATCTCTTGTTACAAGCCATTAATTTAAAGTCTAGTTTGTCTGATATAAGTACGGCAACTCCAGCTTTCTTTTGACTTCCTGTAGCATGATAGACAGTTCTCCATACCCTCACTTTCAGTCTGAGGGTGTCCTCAGGCCTAAAATGAGCCTTTTGTAGACAGCAAATAGATGTTTGTTTGTTTGTTTGTTTGTTTGTTTGTTTGTTTTAATCCATTCTGATACTCTATGTCTTTTGGTCAGAGCATTTAGTCCTTTTACATTCAGTGTTATTATGGAAAGATAATGGGTTTGGAGTCATTGTGATGTCTGTAGGTTTCATGCCTGTAGTGCTGTCTCTGGTACTTTGTGGTCCTTGCAACATTTCTCTCACAGAATCCCTCCTAGGCTCTCTTGTAGGGCTGGTTTAGTGGTGATGAACTCCTTCAGCTTTTGTTTGTTTGGGAAGTCTTTTATGTCTCCTTCTATTCTGAATGACAGGCTTGCTGGATAAAGGATTCGCGGGGGCATATTTTTTTCTGTTCATTACATTGAAGATTTCCTGTCATTCCTTTCTGGCCTGCCAAGTTTCAGTAGATAAGTGTGCCACCAGTGTTATGGGTCTCCCCTTGTAAGTCACAGCCTGTGTAACCCTAGCTGATTTCAGAATTTTCTCTTTATACTCGTATTTTGCCAGTTTCATTATGATATGTCGTGCAGAAGATTGATTCAAGTCACGTCTGAAGGGAGTTCTCTGTGCCTCTTGGATTTCAATGCCTTTTTTCTTCCCCAGATCAGGGAAGTTCTCAGCTATGATTTGCTCACGTACACCTTCAGCCCCTTTTCTCTCTGTTCGTCCTCTGGAATTCCTATTGTACGGGTATTGTTCTGTTTGATTGCGTCACTGAGTTGTCTAATTCTCCCCTCACACTCCTGGATTTTTTTCTCTCTCTTTTTCACAGTTTCCTCTTTTTCCGTAATTTTATCCTCTAATTCACCTCTTCTCTCCTCTGCCCCTTCAATCCATGCTATGGCCGCCTCCATTTTATTTTACACCTCATTTATCGCGTTTTTAGCTCCTCATGACTATTTCTTAGTCCCTTGATCTCTGTAGCAGTAGATTCTCTGCTATCCTCTACGCTTTTTTCAAGCCCCGTGATTAATGTTATGACTATTATTCTAAATTCACTGTCCGATATATTGCTTAAATCGTTTTTGATCAGTTTGTTAGCTGTCACTCCTTCCTGGAATTTCTTTTGAGGAGAGTTCTTCCATTTTGTCATTTTGGGCAGTCCCTGCGGTGGCTCCCAACTGCCGTGCACTTCCCCTGTGCTGTCGGGAGTAACTTGTATTGGTGGGCGGGGCCACAGTCAGACCCGCTGTCTATCCCCAGCTCACTTCTGGGGCCACAGTCAGACTGGTGTGTACCTTCTCTTCCCCTCTCCCAGGGGCAGGACTCACTGTGGAGTGGGGTGCCCCTGTCTGGGCTACTTGCACATTGCCAGGCTTCAGTGGGAGCTGGCGTATTAACTGGGGTGGATCCACGAGGTGCACAGGGGCAGGCGGGGCAGGCTTAGCGCACTTTGCTGTCAGTGGTTCCCTGTGGGACGGGCCCTGCAGCACCAGAAGAGAGGCAGGCCAGTCAGAGAGATGGATCCACAGAAGCACAACATTGGGCATTTGTGGGTGCAAGCAAGTGCGGTGATGGAAACTGGTTCCCTTTGGAATTTCGGCTGGGGGATGGGAGAGGGACATGGTGCGTGCCAGTGCCTTTGTTCCCCACTGAGCTGAGCCCTGTCTTCCTGGACTCAGCAACTCTCCTTCCTGGTGCCCTCTCGCCCTCCCCGCTCTCTGAGAGCAGAGCTGTTGACTTTTAACATTCCAGATGTTAAGTCCTCCTGGCTGTCAGAATGCACACAGTCCAGCCCCTCCACTTTTGCAAACCAGACTCAGGGGCTATGCCTTGCCAGGCAGGCTGCCCTCCGCTGCCCGGGCTCCCTCCCACCAGTCCGTGTAGCGCACACCGCCTCTCCACCCTTCCTACCTTCTTCCTTGGGCCTCTTGTCCATGCTTGGATCCAGAGAGTCCATTCTGCTAGTCTTCTGGCGGTTTTGTGGGTTATTTAGGCCGATGTGGGTGGAATCTAAGTGATCAGCAGGATGGAGGTGAGCCGAGTGTCCTCCTACGCTGCCATCTTCCCTATTCCTCCTAAGGCTGACTTCTTAAGATTATATGCCTTTTCTTGATCCTACCACCAACCAGACTTGGGGCTAAAAAAACTTCTTTTTTGTTTTCCTAAAGGCACGATGCTAAATTCCACTTAGTGGTTTCGTTCATTGAAGTCTGTAGAATCAGAGCTCCATTCTGCACATACTCAATTGTTGTCTGCAACGTAAGGTGCTCTTACCAGGAGCACACACAAGAAGCCGGCCACTAGGTGGTGGGTGGGTGTGGGTGAGGTATGCAGAGGCTTGGTGGTTCCTTTGGGCCAGTTGACGATTTGTGGGTGAATCATCACCCATGAGCATTGTTTCTTGATAGAGTCTACGGTGTGGTCAATAGAATCCACATCACTTTAATACCTTCAGTGTTCTGTCATCCTGCCAACGTTTTTCCAAACAGCTCACCAAACACCTCATGAATCAGTACTCTGGATCGGATGAAAGAGAATTGAGGCTCTTTGGCAGTACCCCACAAAGTTGGGGAAACTGAGTGTATACTCCCATGGTTTCATTCTTTTCTTGGTCTTAGACTGAGCTCGTTGGGGGAGAAGGGGTATAATCTGTTCCTCTTACCCTCTCTAATATATCCAAACTTGTATTTCATTTGTTTAAGTATGTGGTAGAACTTTTTCTCTCGCCGTCCATAAGAGTTTCTTTCCCGTGATCACTTCTCTAAGACAGTGCTTTTCAGGGTCCTGAACTTTAGCTAAAGCAGTTCACAGGACACGGTCTATAGCCAGGTCTGAGGTCTGTCTGCATATTGCCTGACACCTGGTTAATTAAGACCCTCCTGGGTCCCTTGATATATGGTGCTGGATCCAATGTCTCTTACAGAAGCACTTTTGTGTATGGATAGATGCCAGTTTTTTTTGCGAATGAGGGAAGAGAACAAAACCAAAAGATGACTTATTCAGCCATGATATTGATGTCAGTCCTAACCATTTTTAAATGTACAATTCTGTAGCATTAAGTACATTTAAAATGTTGAACAACAGTAACCACTATGCATTCACAGAGTTATTTCATCATTCCAAACAAAGCCTATGTACCCATTCAAAATAATTCTACAAACTGATAAAAAGTAAAAAAAAAAAATACATATATATATGTGTGTGTGTGTTTGTGTGTGTGTGTGTGTGCGTATATATATATATATATATATATATATATATATATATATATATATATATATATATATATATATATATAATAATTTGAAGTTACCCTTGATATAGATACCCGATGACCATTCACAAGGGAACATTTATAAAGACTATGAAGTTCACTTATTCTGGAATCTTTTACACTAGGTGAGTGG
This sequence comes from Puma concolor, assembly GCF_028749965.1. Classification (NCBI taxonomy): domain Eukaryota; kingdom Metazoa; phylum Chordata; class Mammalia; order Carnivora; family Felidae; genus Puma; species Puma concolor. The sequence continues at coordinate 528,677 of NW_028240258.1, forward strand.
CTGATAGTCCAAACTATGTCTCTTCCCACCTTGGGTAAGTCAAACCGAGAACCAGTATTAGTACTGTTTTGTCAGATTCTTTTGTGGCCAAAGAGTGTAAGACTAGAGTGCAGTGGAAAGATTAATGAATGGGTGTTTGTGTTGGTCTACTAAAAAAGGTTGGATCAAAATATCCTATTACTAGGTGGCAGAGAATTCGATTATAGTTAATCTGACAGAGCATGGAGGAAAGATATTCTGATAATATCAGCAAGCCAAAGAGGTTATGTAATTGTGGCAGTATATAACAGATAAAAGAACCTGATACGATTCCCAAAGGATTAAAAACTTGGTTGTAGGCTTTCCGGAGAGTATGGGCATATATACGACATATAGAAAGAAAAATCAAGTTTCTACCTAACTATATAATTAGTACAAGGTAGTATAGTTGTTTCTTGCTCAAAGTCATGTTGTAGCTTACCAACATCTGTTAAAATTGGAAGCGGAAAACATACATATTTTAGATTTTGTTAAGAGGAAGCGAGAGTTTTACCATTTATTAATTATACAAAGAAGAGGAAGATGGTGGTGTCTTTCTTTCGTTTGGATTCTGAGGAAAGAGACAGTTTAAGTGGCATTTTATTCTCTCTTTGACCTGGTCAGGGAAGAAATGAAGCTCACTATTTGGAGCAATGCATTGCTTTACTGAAAGTAAGTTAAGGTAAATTGTTGAAAATATGACAATAATTGTCCAAGTATAGAAACATGTCTATCACTGACTGGAGAATACTGTTGACTCGCTGTAACCTTTATTTAAACCTTGCAAATTCATCTTTCTGGAGAACACTCATTTACAGAACTCTCTAATATCTACCTCTATCATCTAAACATAAAGAAGATCAATAGGTCATTGTTAAGGGACATTAATATTAATGGTTTAAGATAGTAGCCAAACATTTCTAGTAGATTTAAAGCAAAATCAGTTGTTTTACAATCTGACCCTTTTTTACTCTTTGTGAATCATTGGGATCAGTATTTCAATCCATCTTTCTTAAGGCTTAATGATTCACTTCATTTAGCAAATATTTATTGTAGTAAGTAGTATTCTATGGAATGAGTATGTACATGGTAACAGAAGGCACAAAAGTGCTTATGAATCTCATATTTCGTACTGCCTTTGCTGTCATAATTTTTCATCACTACCTGTAAAAAAATCAAGGTTTTTCTACAGTATTGTAAGAACAGGTAAATTTTCTTCCATCAGACTATAAACAAAAGTAGCCTATTTAACTTTCTTGCACGTCTCTCAAGTTCTTGTGAACAACTGAAATAATTAGTGTTTCTACACCTCATAAGATTGGCAACAACATTAAACGAACTAACTTCAAGGAAGCACTAATGTAATACTTGGCACTGTGTTAATGTTTATTATACTAACTCCTCTGCAGCTACAAAGGAGAGTGGGCCTGAAGGCATTTAAATAATTCACAGAATTGTTAAGGTTAGTAAAAAAGAAAACAACAACAACAACAACAACAACAAAAACCAAACAAACACAAACGAGTTAGGTGAAAAAAGGTAGTCAAAAATATTTTTTTACAAATTTATTTAGATTCCAGTTAGTTAATATAATGTATAGTATTAGTCTGGTGTACCTCATAGTAATTGAAATATGTTTGATAAGTAAATGTCCGTAGTGGACATATGTCTAGTGAAGATTTGTTTAAATGTATTAACTTTCATTAATTTAGAGGATTTAGCAACACAATGTAGCAATATAAAAGGTGAAAGTACCAGTTACCAAACGCCATTCACAGATGTGCAAGGGGGAATGGAATAACTCAGAACATGAGCTAAGCCTTACAGCAAAATAGGATGAAGAAGAGAAATTCATTTTCTTTTTTTTTTTTTTTTTTTAATTTTTTTCAACATTTATTTATTTTTGGGACAGAGAGAGACAGAGCATGAACGGGGGAGGGGCAGAGAGAGAGGGAGACACAGAATCGGAAACAGGCTCCAGGCTCCGAGCCATCAGCCCAGAGCCCGACGCGGGGCTCGAACTCACGGACCGCGAGATCGTGACCTGGCTGAAGTCGGACGCTTAACCGACTGCGCCACCCAGGCGCCCCGAGAAATTCATTTTCATCTATGCATCTACACCAAAATTTATAACGTTCACTTTATGCATTCTACATAGAGGTTAATTTCAATAAAAGTACCAGGACTTACAGCATAAAAAACAAACAAACAAACAAAAAAAAACTAATCAGAAAAAATAATTCCTTCCGTAAGAACGTTATAGCTTTAATAAAGCTGGTTAATGGTTATTTTTCCCTACATCGTCAATGATAGCTTCTGACAGCTTTTATACATTGCTTTAAAAGCCGTGGATGGAACGGCTTGACGACCTGCCTCCCAAGGAAAGGATATACAAGATTGATACATTTATGCTCCACATTCAGATTATTTAAATAACTGCATACATTTGAGGGCTAAGTGATCTACTGCAATCTGCTAAAAAAAAAAAAAAAATGTGTTTTTCCACGCAGTGTTAATTGATCTTGTATTTCTCTACAATATCTTTCTCCGGACATGGCTCTAGCTCCTCTTCTCTTTCACCTGGCAGCGCAGAGGGTACTTGTGCTATGCAAGCGTAAATCATAATCAGAAGTTTGGACTCCGTCATTTCCGGTGGAGACATCTTGAGGTGTCGCATCGCGAGACGGCGAGGCTGTGGGGGACGTCAACCGTCGTTTCTGAGTACTTTCTCCGGTTTCAGAGAGGCAAGTACTTTGCACCAAACAACCAGAAAATGTGTAAATTATTACTGGTTTCTTATGCCTTGATCGTAAGGGTGCCGTGTTGCTGTTTTTAGTTCTAGCAGTCAGGAGGCTTCTAGCGTCGACTTTGTAACGGGAATTATGTGTGAATATATGTTGCCTAGTGCTACCATTGCGTCTCTCTCTTCACCTAAACTTCTCTCATGTTTTGCCGTGATTTCGGAGGGATATCCAAAATATCCATGATTTTTTAAAATCCCTGTTTATTTGTGCCTAAGTCATTATGTAGCGTAATTTGCCTTGCTTTTTATTTTCTTTTGCAGGCTTTGCCCTTCATTTTCTTACATACCCCTTTTTTACTTTCTTCTTACCTCTACTTTCTTCTTACCTTTAATCCTTCATTAAACTTAACTCTTTCCCCCCATGTGTGTGTTTTTATTTATTTTATCATTTAGCACCTTGGGCATCAGACTTGCTAGATTTTCTGGACCTTTATAGTGAATGTTCCATGAGAGTGCAGAGCTTTGTCTCTTGTTTGCTGTATATTACAAACGTCTGTATAGCCAACCGTGATGTAAAGTGGTACAGAGTAAGCAAATGTATTATATTCTGGCTTTTCTGACTTTCTGTACTTCACTTCTTGTCTGATTGATTTCTCTCTCTTAGCTGTTTCTGTGGTTTCTGTTTGTGTTTGTGTCTCCCCGCCCCCCACCCCCCCCCCCCCCCCAGGTAAGCTCTGTGTTGCAGGAGGTTGTGAAATATTCTGATATAGGTGCCTTGTACGTTTTTGTTTTTTGTTTTTTTTCTTTTGCAGTTGGTATTTACATTTTGTTCTCTTTCTGTCTCTATCTTTTTCATTTTTTTCCCCTCTGTTTCCCAGTTTTCTCTTGTTTTCTAATCTCTTGTGTTTCCTTCCCATGTTTGCCCTTACATATTCCAAAAACACTTCTACAGTCATTTTGTCATTTGCCACTATGCTGTACTGAAACTCACTTCTTATTTCAGCAGTCTCACTTTTTCCCTTTGTGCTTGGTTATTTTCCTCTTTTTCTTTTGACGATTATTCATTTTTTCATTCTCTTCGTTTTCACAGTATTTCATCTCCTCATCTGGTCATTAGTGTTTTGACTATTTCTCAAGAGATTATAACTACCTGCTGATGGTCTCCCTGCATCTGCTTCCATGTTGTGTTAAGGAAAAAAATGATTAAAATATAGGAACAAGGGTCAGGAATATTACTAAATGCTCTTCGTGTTTACCTCCTTTTGCTTCTTTTTCCTGTCACCAAAACATTCTTAAGTCTTCTACTAGATAAAATTATAAACCTGAATTTTCTCGGATCTCATAGGACTTCATGTGAAAATGCCTCAGCAAGACTCATCATCCTCTTCAGCTGCTGCTGCTGCCTCTCAGAAACCAGAGCAACTTAAAAACGTAAAGTTGATAGTTTTCTCTGTGGCTGCAGACCGTCACAACAACGACTTGACTAAAGCCCCAACAACTCTGTCTAGTTTTGCCAGTAACATGCTTGGCACTGGCTCTGTCAAGAAGTTGGTAATCAAAAACTTTAAAGGTAACTTAATGATAATTTTTTTAAGACCTCAGTTTTATCTTTTTTCATACCCTGTTGCTGCTTTTCTTTACTTTAAATTCAGAGAGATACAGTTAACATTTTTCGAGGTAGTTAATTTTTAGAAGATTGGGAACATTGATTTTACAGTCTGAAGACCTGAATCCTGGGCCCCAGTTTAACCATGGAGTAACTCGAGACCTTTGGAAAATTACTCCACTCTTCAGTACTTTGTTTCTCTCTAAAATACATTTATGCCCTCCCTTACTGTTTGAAATACTCTAGGTTGCCACACCGTTGTAGAATACATTGTCTTCCATCTTTTTAGTGAGTGGATCTATAAAATTACTGAGAAAAGTTCTTATGTAGGGAGTCAAAAGGCAACAATTTAAATTTTCAATAAGTTACAGAACAGGTGGTAAAAAATTGTGCATTTGGACATAAACAGTGAAACCATAATAAGATCCTTTATTAGGAGTAGATTTTAAATTTTGAAAAAATATTAATATAAAAATTAAAAACTCATGATAATCATTGTTTTTTCATACAATTTTTATAGAATTAGTGTAATTTTTCATATAATATTTTCATATAGAATTCATAAAACAGAATCCTTGCATGGTATTTTGGCATTTTATGAACCAATGTTTTCGATATCTTGTCAAGATTCTCATTTTTTAGTTTACAGGTTTTAAAGGGCATATTCCAACCATGTTGCCATCTTTAGTTGTCAAGAAAAAATTAAGTTTTTTAAAATTTTAATTAATATTATTTAAAAACTTTTGTATTCAGTTATTTTCTGCTCAAAAAATAGTTTTCTAAGTAAATATCAAACAATCCAAAATTTATGAATAAGACGTCAAATTTTCTAGAACTTTCAAAAGTAAATGTTTGTAACATTTTGCCCCTTGGTGTTTTGCTTTTTACCTTTTCTCCTTATCCAGAACCTAGTGCATGCTAGATTTATTATGCAGAAGTTTGACTTTAGATTGTTGAAGTTTCAAAAAGCAATCTTATTTTAGTGGCTAAGTAAGATTTCAAATAGCATGAATTATTTGAATTCATGTTATACTCATGCATTGTTGCATAGATTGAAAATTTTACTTTTTCCAATCTTTTTTGGTATATTTCAGCATTAGGGTGAGTTTAAGGAACTGAAATGCTTTGGTGTATGCATATTTTTTTCATTGTTTTAGTCAATATTACTAATTTGATCTGGGTTCTCATACTCAGGGCAGAGCTGTATCAAATATCTCTTAAAGTTATTGAAATAATTTTGACTGTTTTTTTAAGTTTATTTATTTTAAGACAGAGAGCACAAGCAGGGAAGGGGCAGAAAGAGAGGGAGAGGGAGAATCCCAAGCAGACTTCCCACTATCAGCACAGAACCTGACACGGGACTGGAATTCATGAACCATGAAATCATGACCTGGGCCAAAATCAAGAGTTGGAAGCGTAACCAACCGACCCACCCAGTTGCCTCTACAAATTTAATATTCCTACATAAAGGATACACAAAATTTGCTGATCTGTTTCATGTATTAAAATACTACAAATAAACTTAGAAAATATTCTGTTTTAGTGGGATGGAATATTGAAATAGTTCTGTAGATCGTCATCATCCGATATCTGACTTTCAGGTTTTTTTGCTAACGTTTTTATGTAAACTAGATTTGAAGCAACACTCATATTCCTTTTTCCGTGACATGATTAATAATGCTTTTCAGATTTTTAAAATAACTCATTTATTTCAGGGTAAAGTTTGTATTAAATTCTGCATAGAAGAAGGAACGGTTACCTTCTTGGATAATAGTAAATTTTTTTGAGAGTGAGAGAGTGAATGTGGTACAAAGAAAAATAAACTTAATATGTATGTGTGTGTATATATATATATATATACACACACACACACACGTAATTATAATTGTATAATATATATTCTATATAACATAACTTTGCGTATATTATATATAAGCCCTAATATATAATATGTTAATATATATCATATATAATGATTAATGGAATCATATTAATCATATTAATTATATTATATTAAATGTAAGGTAAATTTAGTTATATATAATTATTAATGGATATTAATAATTAATATATAATATATATTATATATAATATAACTTTACATATATTATATGTCAACTTACATAGTTTCCCTTCTGAAGGGCCCACATCTTGGTTATGATTGTTTTCTACCTCAGTTAATTTGTGCTTAATTTTGTATCATTTTTCTTCTTATCTTAGATTCCCTTTATCTTTGCCAACTTCTTAAGTATAACCTTATCATTTATTTGCAAGATTATTTTTGTTTAGTAATTAAAACATAGAAGTTTCTTGTTTTTTGTTGAGACTTTCTTTTACTAATTTTGTGCTGATATTTTTACTGAGGAGAAATTCACAAAGAATGAATTGGACGTTAACTTTTAAAGCATACAGTTGTACACTTAGCACTTGACGGTATTATGTAACTACTGCCTCAGTTTAATTGTGAAATACTTTAATAGGTAGAAAATGAAAACCTGTGTTCACAAGCATTATGATTTCTCTGCCCCACTCCTTTTCCTTTCATTTCTGTCTTCTGTCTACAAGGCAGTCAGCTCTCTGATTTCTGTCTTTATAGATTTTCCTCTTCTGGATGTTTCATTCTATAATCTTTTTTGCGCCTGGCTGAGTTCAGTTAGCATAGTGTTTATGGAGTTCATTCAGGTTGTAGTATGTGTGAATGCTTCATTTTTATGGCTTAAGTAAAATCCTATCATATGGATGTACATAGTGCCGTGAACATTTATATACACTATTTTCTATGAATACCTGTTTTTAATTCTTTTGGATATACACTAGGAAGGGAATTGTGGGGTCATATGGTAATTTTATGGTTAATGGAAGAACTGCTAAATTTTCCACATTCTCCATACAATTTTATGTTCCTACCAGAGAAGTAGAAGGGTTCTGGTTTTTCCACGTCCTCTAAAAAACTTGTTATATCCTTCCTATTAAGTATAAAGTCGTATGTCATGATTTTGACTCGTATTAATCTATTACTATGTTGGGCAGCCTTTCATGGGTTACTTGGCCACTTGTATATGTTCTTGAAAAAATCTATTCAAATCCGTTGCCTAGTTATTAATTGGTTGATACTCTTTTTTGTGGATGAACTGCAACAGTTTTTTACTCTGGATGCTTCCTGCTTACCAGTTATTAGAAAATATTTTATTGTATCCCGGTGGTTGTGTTTTGCTTTCTTTATTTCTTACCTTTGATCCACAAAAATTTTACATTTTAACTGAATGAACCCCAATAAATTATCTTCTGTCACTTATGTTTTGGTGTCATGTGTGAATTTAGTGCAAGGTCCAAGGTCATGAAGATTTATCCCTTTGTTTCCTACTAAAAGTTTTATAGATTTTGCTTTCATATTTACATTTATGTCTTCGATCCATTTTGAATTATGTTTTCATGATGACACTGACTTCATTCTTTCATATGTGGGTATCTTGTCGTAGTACCGTTTGCTGAAGTGACTATTCTTAACCCACTGAATGGCCTCAACAAGCTTTGTTTAAAATAAATTCATTATATTATAAATGTATGAGGATATGTTACATATTATAGTATTTTGACATTGTCTCCCAAACAGTTATTCTATAAGCTTTCATTTATTTATTAGATAAACCCCTGCCACTGGAAAACTACACTGAAGAAACATGGCAAAAGTTAAAAGAAGCTGTACAGGCTATCCAGAATAGTATGTCTGTTAAATACAGCTTGGAAGAACTCTATCAGGTGTGTGTTATTTTTGGATACAGGTATTCACCAGTCATAATGGAATCAGGGTTTATAGTAATAATTGAATTATAATTCCTTGGATAATTTTTATCATCATGCATTGTAATCATGGGATCCACCAAGATTACAATCATGCAGTACACTTTCTGTATTTATATTTGATTGATTTACTTAGTTACAATTATGTTGTGTATAATTAGGTACTTTTATGTATATATTCTTATTGTTCAGGGTATCTTATTTTAATTTATTAATTTTTAAATTTTAAATATAATTTATGATTAAGTTGGCTAACCCACAGTGGATGCAGTGTGCTCTTGGTTTTGGGGGTAGATTCCTGTGATTCATTGCTTACGTACAGCACCCAGTGCTCATCCCAAAAAGTGCCCTCCTCAGTGCCCAGTAACCCATTTTCCCCTCTCCCCTAGTGCCCCAATAAACCCTAGGTTTGTTCTCTGTATTTAAGAGAGTGTGTAACTATTTTTCCCCCTACCCTTACCCCATGGTCTTCTGTTTAGTTTCTCAAGTACCACACATGAGTGAAAACATATATGTCTCTTTCTCTTATTGACTTGCTTCCCTTGGCATAATACCCTCCAGTTTGACTTGCTGCACTTTGCATAGTACCCTCCAGCTCCATCCACATTGCTGCAAATGGAAGGATTTCATTCTTTCTCATTGCCAACATGTGTGTGTGTGTGTGTGTGTGTGTGTATTATATGTTATTAATATATTAATACTAATTGTATTATTATAATATGTATTAATTATTATATAATATAACCTTTTATATATAATTTATATTATATTACATTACATTACATTACATTACATTACATTACATTACATTATCCATTTATCAGTTGATGGACGTTTAGGCCCTTTCCATAATTTGGCTATTGTTTAAAGTGCTGCTACAAACATTGGGGTACATGTATGTGCCCCTATGAATCAGCACTGCTGTATCCTTTGAATAAACTCCTAATCATGCTATTGGTGGGTCATAGAGTAGGTGTATTTTTAATTTTTTGAGAAACCACCACATTGTTTTCCAGAGCAGCTGCACCAGTTTGCATTCCCACCAACAGTGCAAGAGGGTTCATGTTTCTCCACATCCTCGCCAGCATCTGTAGTTTCCTGAGTTGCTGATTTTAGCCTCTGTGACTGGTATGAGGTGGTACCTCACTGTGGTTTTGATTTGTATCTAGCTGATGATGAGTGATGTTGAGCATCTTTTCATGTGTCTGATGGCCATCTGGATGTCTTCTTTGGAAAAGCGTCTGTTCATTCATTCTCCTCAATTCTCCAGATTACTTGTTTTTCACATGTTGAGTTTGCTAAGTTCTTTATAGGTTTTGGTTACTAACCCTTTATCCCGTATGCCGTTTGCAAATATCTTTTCCCTTTCTGTTGGTTGCCTTTTAGTTTTGTTGATTGTTTCCTTTGCAGTGCAGAAACTTTTTATCTTGATGAGGTCTCGATAGTTCAATTTTGCTTTTAATTCCCTTGCCAAGAGATACAGGAGTGCTGAAAACATAGGGGCACTTGTACCCCAATGTTTATAGCAGCACGTTCAACAATAGCCAAATTATGGAAAGAGCCTAAATGCCCATCAATTGGTGACTGGATAAAGAAATTGTGGTTTATATACACAATGCAATACTACGTGGCAATGAGAAAGAATGAAATATGGCCTTTTGTAGCAACGTGGATGCAACTGGAGAGTGTTAACGCTAAGTGAAATAAGTCATACAGAGAAAGAGAGAGACCGTATGTTTTCACTCTTATGTGGATCCTGAGAAACTTAACAGAAGACCATGGGGGAGGGGAAAGAAAAAAAAAGAGAGAGGGAGGGAGTCAAAACGTAAGAGACTCTTAAAAGCTGCGAACAAACTGAGGGTTGGTGGGGGCTGGGAGGGATGGGAGGGTGGGTGGTGGGTATTGAGGAGGGCACCTGTTGGAATGAGCACTGGGTGTTGTATGGAAACTAATTTGACCATAAATTTCCTATTAAAAAATTCCCTTGGCTTTGGAGACCTGTTGAGCATCTGAGGTCAGCGCGGTTGTTGCCTGTTTTCTCCTCTAGGATTTTGATGGTTTCCTGTCTCACAGTTAGGTTTGTCATCCATTCTGAGTTGTTGTTGTTGTTGTTGTTGTTTTTAATGTATGGTGTAAGAAAGTGGTCCAGTTTCATTCTTCTGCATGTTGCTGGCCAGTTCTTCCACCACCATTTGCTAAAGAGACTGTCTTTTTTTCCAATGGATACCCTTTCCTGTTTTGTCAAAAATTAGTTGGCTCTACATTTCTGGGTCCAATTCTAGGTTCTCTGTTCTATTCCAGTGTCTGTGTGTGTGTTTTTGTGCCAGTACCATACTGTCTTGATGTAGTAAATGCTGAAGTCTAGGATTTTGATGCCTCCTGCTTTGGTTTTCTTTTTCAACATTACTCTGGCTGTTTGGGGTCTTTTGTGGTTCCATACACATGTTAGGATTGGTTGTCCTAGCTTTGAGAAGAATGCCAGTGTGATTTTGGATGAGATTACATTAAACGTGTAGATTGATTAGGGTAGTATTGACATGTTGACAATATTTATTCTTCCAGTCCATAAGCATGAAATGTTTTTCCATTTCTTTGTGTCTTCTTCACTTCCCTTCACAAGTTTTCTAGTTTTCAGCATACACATCTTTTACATCTTTGGTTAGGTTTATTCCTGGGTATTTTATGATTCTTGGTGCAGTTGTAAATGGGATTGATTTCTTGATTTCTCTTTCTTTTGCTTCATGATTGGTGTATAGAAATGCAACTGATTTCTGTACATTGATTTTGTGTCCTGTGACTTTGCTGGGTTAATGTATCAGTTCAAGTAACTTTTTGGTGGAGACTTTCAGGTTTTCCATGTTAGAGTATCATGTCATCTGTGAAAAGTGAGTTTGACTTACTCTTTTGACAATTTTGTGCCTTTCATTTCATTTTGTTGTCTGATTGCTGATGCTAGCACTTCCAACACAATGTTAAACAACAGTGGTGAGAGTGGACCTCTCACCGCTAAAAAGAACCTAGGCATACTTATGTAGCTCTGACAATTAAGCATCCAAAAGGCTGTATTACTGAAATGTAGCATCCTTTTTCTTTATTAAATGTGCCTTTGGTCATAAAGTTTTGGTTAGACTCTAGAACTCTTATAAGGTTGGTTCTGAACATTTTTGCCAGGTGAATTCTTTGTTTAATGAGGAGTGAGAGCTTTGCACTATTTTTGGTGACTTCGCTGCAGTGGTCAGTAGGGTGTATTTCAATGTAAACAAATGGTTTGTTTTATTGTTTGTTATAGGTATTGTAAGTCACACTTAATAAAATTGTGTTTCATTGTATCGTACACATTTTTAAAATTTATTTTCTAATTTTAAAATTTTAAAGAAAGATCGTAATCTTTTAAAAATTCTGAAAATTAAGACATGGTTTAACTTATGGTTTGAACAGCTAATTTCAGAGAATTATTTTTAAATTAAAGAAAGCTGGTTACTATGAATGTCTTGGTGCTTAGAATTACTCATAAAGAATGGGTTTGTACATACTGATTGAGATGGAAGACTTTAAATTCTTTTTCTTTGGGTTCAGATACTGCAAATTTTGAAATAGCTTTTCCTCATTTAATAGTCATGACTATATTCATGACATTCCTATTCACTTATTAAATCATATAAAATAAGTTCATAATCAGTAGTCAGTATATCATCAACAGTTGTAGACAAAGTAACTTTATTTTGCATTTTTTCAACTTAAGCACAAAAATTTCATTTTTTCAGAGTGTTGAAAACCTTTGCTCCTACAATTTATCTGCAAACTTGTATAAACAGTTGAAGCAGCTTTGTGAACAGCACCTCAAAGCACAAATTCATCAATTCAGAGAATATCCTTTTTTTCCTCTTTGAGTTGTTTCCTGTCTTTTGTCAAATTTTCCATGTCAGTATCTGTTGAGTGGAATAATTTACTTGGTATATGGGATTAATGTTATTTTTGTTATCTTTGTGTTCTGTTTAAGACAGACATCCTTGGACCTAAGGTTATCATTAAGCAGTTTTAAATACTGTCTTTTAGAAGTCATATCTTCCATTTGCAGAATGTGTGTTAATGTTAGAATGTAAAGTTTTTCTTAACGTTACCTCATGGATTCTGTGGACAATGGCCCTTTTCTAAAGAAAATGGATAAATGCTGGCAAAATCATAGCAGACAAATGGTAGAGTATAGAAATTATATTTTTAGTTCAGAGAATTATCATGGAATGTGTTAAATGGTTCTGTAAATGAAAAAATTCAAACTGTAGTTAGCCCATACTTTATTTAAAAGCTTCTGGAAGTACTTTTATGGTAGACCAAAATTTTCAGTTCTTTAACGTTTTAATTTTAATTTATTTATCCGCTGACAATTAGGTGGTTTTTTTCCAAACAGATAATTATACTTTAGATGTAATTGAGTTTCACATTAATAGGAGCTTAAACAAGAGGCACGAAATATATGTCAGATTTAGTCTTACTAAATAGTGTGTGAAATTAGTAATTTATCATCTGAGTTTTGAATATACAGAGGAATGTATAGCAGAGCTATAACAAAGCTATACTAAATAAGATAAATAAACTTATAAATACTTCAACGCAAAATATGCCTATATTTTGAAAATGAAAATATGTAAATTGTGTTTGCTTTTCTATTTGGCAGAATAAAGCATACGATAATATGATATGTTGATACTATTATTAGATTTAAAAGTTTATATAATGTATAAAAACAAAACTGCTGTGAGTTTAAATCTTCACTAATGGAAAACATTTCTCTCAGTTTCATATGTAAAGAATAAAAACTAGAATAGACTAAACAGTTCAGTTCAATAAAATAGTGATACTGAAGAGTTTATAATTTTAAAATATAAAAGGAGGTCCCCACATGAATTATGATATGAAAGTATTTATCTAATTGTTTTTAACGAATTGCCAATCATATTGGCTGATTTAGTTCTTTGTATTTGGAGTTGTTATTCTCACTCCTTTCCAATAAGATGTGTCCTAAGTCATTGATGGCTCCCACATCCCATCTTTCTAGTTTTCTTTGTTTAAGAAAGTAGTTGTGGGTCTTGGTTAAAAATGAGGGCTGTAATCCATACAAATACCAATTTCTGTTAACCTCCCCAAAACTGTTAACATGGCAAAATTCTCTCAACAGCATAATTACCCCTTCCCACGACATTTCCAGATGTCCTCTGTAGTGTTAAAAGAGGAATCAGCAAAAGAGGTGCCATGAATGTTTTAAGTTAGAAGCAAAAAAAGTAGACATTTTCTAAAAACATAGTACTTATGGCTACAGTTGTTGCTGATGTTAATTGTACAAGCATATTTTAAATCCTACACGGTTGATTACATCACTTATAATGATGGTGAACTTGCCACAAAATTAAAAGTGTGTGAAATAATATGCCATGCATGTTCATTATTCCATGCAATATGTAAAAATCATTCTGAAAAATATTTCCTGGAAAATTCTTACTCTTTTAGGATACAGTTCAAAGGTGATCATTTCTTTCATGCTTTCTAGGCCATTCCACTCTGGTTTTTATTCCACCCTAGTTTTCTTTTGCTTCTCATTTGCTTTCTCCCATCTCTTTGTACTATAGCACTTAAAAGCGTGTTTGTAATATAGCCCTTAAAAGGTGTGTTTAAAGCATTAATGCTCTATTTCCTTTTGTAGATTATGAATTCTTTGCCAAGTTTTTTGGTGTAATAGAGTCATCACATTGTGCGAGTTTAAGATGTACAGTGTGATGATTTGATAACGTTTGTATACTGCAAAATGATTGCTACGGTAGAATTAGCTAATACCTCAATTACCACTTTTCATCATTACCGTTAACTTTTTGTGGTGATACCAGTTAAGTATGTGTTCTATTAGCAACTGCCAAGTATCTTTCCAGCACATATGGTGATTACCTTCATCCCCATGCTTTACATTAGATCTCCAAAATTTATTCATGTTACAAGTGAAAGTTCATGCCCTTTGGCAACTTATTTTAAAATGTAAATGATTAAAACCTTATTTCTTTATAAATTAATTACATTTTCATTAATATAGTAGTATAACTTGAATTTAATACCTAAAGTTTTGTCAGTTTAGTTTTTTAGTACGGTAAGTATTAGCAGATATTTACACTGGTGATAATTCTTTGGTTTCGTCAATACTTTTTAAAAATATGAAGGGGACTTGAGACAATAATGTGTGAGAACTGCTCTTCTTGTATATGCTCACATCGCAGTTAATTTGTACACAGCCAGTATATTCATAATAAAGAAGTTTGTACATAACCAGTATATTCATTATAAAGAATTCTCTTCCTGCTGTGTGCGTTTTTAAATAAAAGCGGTGAAATGTTATATTTGTACACGGCCTTGGTCTTCGTAAGTATTGCTGTTAATTTTTCATATTTCCTCTTCTTTTACGGTACGGCTATTTCTTATGTTTTCAGTCTGCTGAAAATATATATGTAGGCGTTTGGATTTCAAAGATTTCTTGAGCAAACTATACTTACCAGTAATATTCATATATCAGCAGTTTTTACATAAAATAACCCATGAATACATTTTCTTTATATATTTCTATTACCCTTTATTATTTAAGAACTAGCAGTGTAGAAAAGAGTGAAAAATTTGAAAGGTTATCTTTACAAGAGAAATAAATACATTATTGCCCATGTTTGATTGAGAAGAATGTTACAAATTACGTGCTTTTCTTAAGAGTTAAGTTTTTGTTTGATGGAATGATAATTTAACCAAAAATCTTTGAGACGTAATGTTTTACCTTTATTTTTTTATTTCTAACAGAGCATGATTAGGAACATTTTTCTGTTCCTAGATAGAACTTATGTTTTTCAATATTTGATGATGTCTTCAATTTGGTAAGATACAAATAATTACTTAAAAAACTGTTACATGTGATTTATAGTCACTTCCTTTATCTTCTGAGAGAAAACACAATAAGAGAAAAATCATTTTCAAAATGTGTATTTCTTTGTATCATAAAACTTTGACTTTTTTAAAATGATATTTGAGTACATGGTAACACAGTTTTAAGTGTTAATTTATAATTTACCTCAATTTAAAAACCTGTCTTATAGGAAACATAGAAGTTCTAGAATCTAATCTAGGATACGGAATCACGTCTGAAATACTTCGTTATAAAAAACTAGCAGGTCACTAAGTTGATATTAATGTCGAAATTATTAATACCATTGTGCTTATTATGAAGGCTAAAAATCTAAGGCAAGTTTAGAAGCTTTAGCGTCCTAAATTTTGCTTAATTTTTAAGAAATTACTGAATTATACATGTCATCCACTGTGCCTTATTTACACTGAAATCTTATTTATTGATTTCAGACCATCAAAAAACAAAACAAATATTTATCCAACTGTAGATAAGTGAATTTAACATCGAGTTATATCTTGTTTTGACTGTGGGAAATGCATTATATACACAGAAGTGTAACTGATGGGAAAAATATAAGCCAAAATTTAGGCAGATTTTTTGTTTGTCTTAGGGATATGGGCCTTGAATTATTTAAATCATACATAATTTGTGATCAGAATGTTCGTAGCAGGACCATAGATGGAATTCTTGTGTTGATTGAGAAAGAAAGAAATGGCGAAATGGTTGATCGATGTCTGATTCAAAGGCTTGTAACTATGCTTTCTGATTTGCGGGTAAGTAATTTCTTAACTTTCATTAAATTGAAACTGACTTCTAATGTGATATCTTAAAGATAACATTTAACTAAGTTTTTTTTTACATATTCCATTATTAGATTTACCAAGAATCTTTTGAGAGTAAATTCTTAGAAGAAACAAGCAGGTTCTATGCAGCAGAGGGAAGGAAGCTAGTGCAAAATAAAGAGGTATTTGAAATCAAGATGATAATTATAAATTCTTTCAATATCCATAGAAAAGATTATTAAAATGTGAAGACCATGTTTCTTTATAATTCCTATAAATTTTGACAAACCTTTCTTCCTGACAATTTTTTTTTTTTTTTTTTTTTGGTCAGTTATGCTAAAGATTTGTCTATTTTGTGGATCTTTTCAAATAAGCAACTTTTGGTATGGTGAATTTTTTTCTATTGTTTTTTTCTCATTTCTCTCTCATTAAATTCTATGCTAAATATTGTTTCTTCATTTACTTTAGGTTTACTTTGATCTTTTTCCAGTGTCTTTAGGTAGAAAGTAGGGGTTTTTTTTTTTTTAATTTATTTTGTTTTGAGGTGTTTGTTTTTCTGATGTAATTATTTATAACCATAAATTTTCTTATAAGTAATGTGTTAGCTGCCATATTAAATTTAGGTATGTTCTAGCCTCATTTTCACCTACTTTAAGGTACTTTGTAGTTTCTCTTTGATTTCTTCATTGACACCTTGATTATTGAGAAATGTGTTGTATGATTGCCACATATTTGTGACTTTCTCAAATTTTCTTATTTTCCCTTGTTTCACTCCATTTTGATGAATGAGCACAGTTTTTTATAATTTCATTCATTTAAAATTTATTTGCTTGTTTTGTGACTTGATGGAGTCTGTCTTGCAGAATATTCTGTGTGCACTTTGAGCAGAAGTGTATTCTGTTGTTGGGTGGAGTGTTCTATAAATACTTTTTCGTGTTTAGTGTTGTTAAAGTATTACGTTAACTTGCTGGTTTCTGTCTGAGTACTCTATCCATTATCTTGGATATAATATATGTTCTTTTATGTATCGTGTACGTTCTGTATGTACTGTACATCATAGATCTGTATGTAGCCAAGTCATCAGCTTTTGTTGAATTTTCAGTGTTTCTCTTCATTTATAACAGCCCTTTGCTTTATGTATTTTATATTTTTGTTTGGTTATATTAAATTTTCAAACCATGGATTCCAGTTACAAGCTGTAACCAGTTTAATAATTCCTGACATTCTGACTTGATAGAAACAAACTGACCATATAGCTGTGCCTTTCAAGGTTATGAAACTAAATTGATTTAAACGACGAAAGTTTTTGTTTGCTTGCTACAAACACTTTGTAACTTCTGTTCTTTAAGTCCCACGATTCTTAAAATAGGAAGGTAAAAATTTTATTTTCAGATTCCTGGGTGTCTTTACCACATCAAGAAGCTCCTAGAAGGAGAAGTAGACGGAGTTAGAACCTACCTATGCCTTAACACACAGTAAGAATTACGTATTTTGTATTTGTGTATGTAATTTCTATATGCCATATTTATATACACTTTGATTTTGCTTTACTTAGATCAGAAATTATCAGGGACACCTGGGTGGCTTAGTCAGTTAAGCGTCTGACTTCACCTCGCCTCAGGTCATGTCTGTGCTGATAACTCAGAGCATGGAGCCTGCCTTGGATTCTGTGTCTCCCTCTTTCTCTGCCCCTACCCTGATCGTGTGCATGCTTTCTCTCTCTCACTGTATCTCAAAAGTAAATGTTAAACAACTTTTAGATTGTCGTATGATGGGCTTAAATAATATAGTTCACCTTTTTTGCTTAGTTCCTGCCTTTCTCCTTTCTTCATTTGTATCAAAAAGATGGGAAAGCCTGACAAATAAAAATTTCTTCATAAGTTTATTTTTTAGTTTTTTGGATGAGTGGGAAACTTTAGAAAATTTGTTGTTGGTCTTGTTTAATTAGAGATAAAATAGTAATTTTTATGTAAACTAGGTGTTTATTATTATCATATAATTTCCTGTAGTTATGTAATGATAATTATAACTCTGAAATCAGCAGTTCATGCAATGAAATTCAATCTCCTGAAGACCAAACTACAAATTTTATGACACTCATACATGCATAACAATGTAAAACAGAAATCAGGACAGATGACAGTAAGATATGCAGAAGGATTTTGGAAAACCGTTTTAACTCTCCATTATGAGAATCTTGCAGTGATTCTAAACTCATTTTTTTAAACAGGAAACAACTGATCACTATGCTAGAAAAGCAGCTTCTAGGTGAACACTTATCAGCAGTTCTTCAGAAAGGTAAATGAGAATATGTATGTTTTGAGAAGGCATTATGAAAGAAAATAATTTTATTTTTTTACATTTTTAAATAATTTTAATTATTAATGCGTTCTGTGTGTAAGTCAAGTCTTCCTTTAAAATGATTGATAAAACCAGATACAATTTTTTTTCTCATTCTCTCATTTGCCAAAGCAGTTTGTGTCATGTAGTATATTCAGGGATTTTTTTATAAGAATACTAAATGAGAGTTACACATATACCTTGAGATAGTAATGTGCTAAAGCTTTATTTTTGGCTGATGTTTTAAAAATAGTCTGTATTGTTACCTTTGTTTCTGGTGTTTTAAAATTTTAGATTGTAGGTTAGGGCTCTCGAGCACATGTTTTGCTTCTGGTATTTTCCCTTTTCTTCACGTAAGGGCAACATTTGTTCAAGAAATTTGTGATGAGCTTTTGCTTCGTGGTGCAAAATAAATGGATTCCATACAGGACATACTTTTTTAGAAAACCTTATTAAATGAGTGCATGTAAACTAAAACCTGACGTTGAAAAGAAGTACATTATTGAAAGGAGAGTCTGTGTCCAGTGACCTCCCACAAGGAAAAGATTTAGGCGTGATCATAAACAGGGAATCCTGGTGTTGCTGAAGTATACTGAACAAGGCTTTAGGGAATAGTGAATGTTAGTTTAAACTGGAGAGAGTAAGTGTAGTTGATCACATTGGCCTTTTGAAAACTTGGATTGTATTCTAGATATGATTAAAATCTTTTTGAGCATAAAGAGCATGTAGGAGAATATCGTAGTAACTTTTTAGAGAGACGGAGCCTTGATTTTATGGTTGAAGAAGGGAGAATGTCTTATTAATTAAGGTAATTTTATCGTTGGGAAAGGACTTTTTCATATGTTAATCCAGAGTATTGTATAATTTTAAGTTTTATTCCTGTCCACAGTATACATTTGGTTATTATTTTTCCTTATCACTTGAAGTGCCTTGTAAATAAACTAACTTTAAATACATAAAACTTAACTAGATTTTAATTTATCTTATTTCATGTCTTTCCATCTCATTTCCTTCCATGTCATTTAATCTCATTTCATTTCACTTGAAGAGAGAGTGACCCTGACGAGAGGGCCAAAGGGAGAGAGAGAGAATCCTAAGAAGGCTCTACACTTATTGTTGAACCTGATACAAGCTCAGTCTCATGACCCTGGGATCGTGACCTGAGCCACTGAAATCCAGAGTTGGATGTTCAGCTCACTGACCCAACCAGGCACCCCTAACTATTTATTTGACAACAGAAATATAGAGTGGGGAGAGCACCAATACGGTGAATTTTTCTATTAGAAGGAAATTCATATCATCAGAAAGGTATTTCAGATCTTTGAAATTAAAATGAAATAGAGTCAGAAGAACTCATAATTTAAAATTTTTCTATCGTATTATTATTATCATTATTATTATTATTATTATTATTATTATTATTATTATTATTATTATTATTATTATTTGGAATATGAATGCAGCTGGGTGAGGTGTCCAGGATCGCCCTCAAGTTCAGCAATTTGCTAAAAAGTACTCCCAAGAATTCAGAAAAGATAACGATGAAAAATGTAAATTGAAATCATCAAAGAGAAGAGGATCATAGAACAAAGTCCAGGCATGAACTTTCAGTTGTCTTCTCCCACTAGGGTTGTACGGACAGAGCTTAACTCTCCCAGAAATTGTGATTGACAGCATGCATATAGTGTTGCCAAGTAGGGAAACTCACATCACACGGATGACTTTCAGCATGACTGATCTTAGTGTCCAGTCCCTTCAGAGATCAGGCTGGTATTTCCTGGCCCAAACCCCCCACCATGAGTCACATTTTACCATGAACTGTGTAGCATGGCCCATTGCCCCCCCCCCCCCCAGTAAATAAAATTTTTTGCTGCGTGGTATTCAGAGAGTTTACTGATTACCTTCCAGAAGCTGTGTAAAGGCCAGACTTTTCTTTAAGCAAGAGATACCCTTTACTGCACAATAATAGAATGGAATTAGATAAAATTAAAATAATTGTGTTTCTAATCTTGGTCTTAGAATAGAGTAATACTGTAAGCCCCACATATGACTTACGGACATTTTCACTCTTCTAGGAAACGTCTTTGGGATGGGTTTCTACAGGTATAACAGGTGTTTGTCCTTGAAAACCAGTGGTTTTTGTTTGTTTGTTTGTTTGTTTGACCTACTAAATAGATTATTGTTTCTGTGGTAACAGAAAAATGTGCATATCTACAAGGCTTTCCACATAGTTTGTGAAGCACCTGAATTAAGGAGAGGATTCTCAGTAAGAATGAGGAAATGTTATAGTTTTTTCACTGCTGAATGGACAGATGGACATATATTGGATTGGAGAAAATTTGTGAACTGTTGCTTATTAGTGGAAAGAAAAATTCTTGTTTATTAGGATTCCAGATAGTAGTAAACTTCATGGATGCCTATTTATGGGTTAACCATTGTGTACGTTCTCTGTATCCTTTCATACCTACATCTCTTCTGGGCTTGCAGTCCTCGCAATAATTAAGCTGATGCTCAGGGAACGAAGACTGATTCTAACATGGATGTTAGGCAGACATTTCAGAAGACAAATCACCCATTAGAACATATGGTATCCCCGAGAAGTTATGAACTAGAAGTGATTTCTGGATCATCTTAATACAAATATTCTTACAAATCTTGGCTTATTTATAGGATTTCCTTACTTAAAAGTAAATTTCTCCTTAGAAATGTTATAGGTCCATTGTATCTCAGGGTTTCAGTTGAAGCATTTGTAATTATGTGCAGTCTTACGTAGATCCCCACATTTATATTAAATACATGCATTTTTAGTAACTTTTTCTAGCTAAAATGAAGTCCCATATCTCCCCCTACCTTCAGTATTCACTAAATACTGACTGAAGATATTTAGGGTACAATTTACTGCAAAGTGAAGGTTCAGAGAAATGGTTGGATCCAGAGAAAACAAAACAAAACAAAACAAAACAAAACAAAACCCATCCCATGAGTTCATCTACACGGAGGTCATAATAATGGCAAAAATTAAAAGATAAAAGTCTTTCAAGATTCTAGGATATGTGCTGCTGAAATGAGCACAATCTTTCAACATTCTGAAGAAAATTGTTTTCCAAACCAGAAAGTCTACAAGATGCAGCCTTGTTTTATTAATCTAAAATTATGTCTGAGAGGTATAGGAAGTATACATTTATAAGCCAACAGTGAAGTACTGTTACTTCAGATTGTAAATGTCCTGTTTTGGTAAACACACATAACTTAAACTTCACCGTTTTCACTATTTTTAAGCATACATTTCAGTGGCAGTAATTTCACTCACAATATTTGGAGCCATCAGGACCATCCACCTGCGGAACCTTTTAGGAATAGGAATCGTGTATGAGCTAAACAATGCACTCTAAATATTTTGATGCTTGCATTTTAAATTGTTAACTATTTTCAATATAAATGTAGTTACAGTGCAGAAAATATGGCAAGTGGCTCTGAAAATGCCTTATTGAGTTATTTGGTGTATTAACTACCTGAACTGCAGGAACAGCCAGCTGCCACTCCAGTGGGCTGCTTGCTGCATCTTGGAAGCATCTTTATCCCTGCGCACTGTGGGAAGTGCTTGCATATGCCTTTTGCAACCTCCTTGGTACTGCGTTATCCTTAGCGGGCAAGCTGCCTAGAGATGGGGCAGCTGGATGTGGGTGGAGTGTTTCTTGGCCCGGGAAAGAGTACACACTGCTTTGCACCACAGACTTATCCCACCAAGATCCCAGAAGCAGTGATGTTGGGCAGCTCCATGCCCAGGCCTAGAACCAGAGGGGCTGCTGATAACTGTAGCACATGACAACCCAAGAGGACCAGAGGAACATCAACCAAGAGAAGGTGGTGCCTGCTCAATAAACTTGGGAAGGCGTGGCTGTACTGAAGGCCAGGAACCATGCTTTGCGGTGTCACAGCAAAGGCCCGAGACACAACAGATTGCACCTCTTAAGGATCTTCCTATGCATGATGAACATGCTGCTGTACCTCCCTGGGAAGCAAACAGTAAGCATCCTCCATTTACCAGGTGGATAAAACACAAGAATAGACTGAAAAAGGCCAGATGAATCTAAAAAAAAAAAAAAAAAAAAATCATGAAAATGTGCTGGCTTTCAATTTAGCTTTTACTTTACCTTGACCAAGAAAACCACTGGTATCTCTTGATTATCCAATGGATAGTAGTTTTGAGTCACCACACGTTACGGACATATCAATTGTACTAGAAGATGGAAACCCAATGAATGTTCAAGAAGTCCTAGATTATCATGAGGATATTGACACATACCTTAGGGAAATGGAGATTAAATGTAAACCTAAAGGGGCACCTGGGTGGCTCTGTCAGTGGAGCGTTAAGTGTCCAATTTGGGCTCAGGTCATAATCTTGCAGTTCATTAGTTCGAGACCCGCTTAGGTCTCTGTCCTGACAGAGCAGAGCCTGGAGCCCGCTTCGGATTCTGTGTCTCCCTCTCTCTCTGCCCCTCCTGCACCTGTGCTCTGTCTCTCTGTATCTCAAAAATGAATTCAATGTTAACATTTTTTTAAATGCAGGCCTCAAGTGTGTTACATGAAGAAATCTGTAAGACCTCATAAACAGTTTGACGGCTGTGCTTGTGGACTGGTTTAAATAGGAGAATAGTACAAAGCACAGAATGAGACCCTGCATTTGGCTGTGAACTCTATTGATAGATTTCTTTCATCAGTGTGTTTGTGCAGGAAATCTTCACGTTCTGGGCACACTTCCATGCTGTTAGCCTCAAAGTTTGAAGAAATGTACCTACTTGCACCAACAGTAAATCAGTTCTCCACCATAACCTGTCCACCAGCAGTCTGCAAACTGCAAAGTTGAAAGTTTAGCAATGTTTCTGTGAGAATTAAGTTTGATAGATACCATACCTAAAGTACTTGCCATTACTAGAGCAGCCTTTCATTTCACACTCCACACAGCCACAGGACAAAGCTGCCCTAAATAATGAGTTCAAAAGACTGGAACTAATATCCTGGAGTTGGTCATACGTCTGTGGGTCCATGTCTGGGTTCTGTCTTCTGTTCTGTTGATCTGAGTGTCTGTTCTTGTGCCAGTGCCATACTGTCTTGATGATTAGAGCTTTGTAGTATAGCCTGAAGTCTGGGATTGTGAGGCCTCCTGCTTTGGTTTTCTTTTCCAAGATTGCTTTGGCCATTCAGGGTATTTTCTGGTTCCATACAAATTTTAGGATTGTTTGTTCTAGCTCTGTGAAGAATGCTGGTGTTATTTTGATAGAGATTGCATTGAACATGTAGATTGCTTTAGGTAGTGTTGACATTTTAACAACATTTGTTCTTCCTATGGAGCATGGAATCTTTTTCCATTTTTTTGTGTCTTCTGCAATTTGCCTCATACGCTTTCTATTGTTTTCAGTGTATAGATTTTCTACCTCTTTGGTTAGATGTATTTCTAGGTATTTTATGGGTTTTTGGTGCAACTGAAGATGGGACCAATTCCTTGATTTCTATTTCTGTCGCTTCACTGTTGGTGTATAGGAATGCAGTTGATTTCTGTGTGTTGATTTTATATCCTGCAACTTTGTTGAATTCATGAATTAATTTTTGTAGTTTTTGGTGGAATCTTTTGGGTGTTCCATGTAGAGTATCATGTCATCTGTGAAGAGTGAATGTTTGACCTCCTCCTGGCTGATTTGGAAGCCTCTTATTTCTTTGTGTTGTCTGATGGCAGAGGCTAAGACTGCCAATACTATGTTGAGTAACAGTGGCGAGAGAGGACATCCCTGTCTTGTTCCTGACCTTAGGGGGAAAGCTCTCAGTTTTTCCCCATTGAGGATGATATTAGTGCTGGGTCATTCATTTATGACTTTTATGATCTCGAGGTATGCTCCTTCTATCCCTACTTTCTTGAGGGTTTTTATCAAGAAACGATGCTGTATTTTGTCAGATGTTTTCTCTGAGTCTGTTGAGAGGATCGTATGGGTCTTGTCCTTTCTTTTATTGATGTGATGATTCGCATTATTTGTTTTGTGGATATTGAACCAGCTCTGCATCCCAGGTATAAATCCCACTTGGTTGTGGTGAATACTTTTTTTTAATGTATTGTTGAATCCAGTCGCCTACTATCTTGTTGAGGAGTTTTGCATCCATGTTCATACTTTTTAATGTATTCTTTTAATGTATTTAATGTATTTTTAATGTATTGTTGGCTAACATCTTGGTGAGGAATTTTGCGTCCATGTTCATCAGGGAAATTGGTCTATAGTTCTCCTTTTTAGTGGGGTCTCTGGTTTTGGAATCAAGGTAATGCTGACTCCATAGGAAGAGTTTGGAAGTTTTCCTTCCATTTCTATGTTTTGGAACAGCTTCAAGAGAATAGGTGTTCACTCTTCGTTAAATGTTTGGTTGAATTCCCCCGGAAAGCCATCTGGCCCTGGACTCTTGGTTTCGACAGAGTTTTTATTACTGATTCGATTTCCTTACTGGTAATGGGTGTGTTGAAATTTTCTATTTCTTCCTGTTTCAGTTTTGGTAGTGTATATGTTTCTAGGAATTTGCCCACGTCTTCCAGATTGCCCATTTTATTGGCATATAATTGCTCATAATATTCGCTTGTCATGGTTTTTATTTCTGCTGTGTTGGTTGTGATCTCTCCTTTTTCATTCTTGATTTTATTTACTTGGGTCCTTTCCTTTTTCTTTTTGATCAGACTGGCTCGTGGTTTATCAGTTGTGTTAATTCTTTCAAAGAAGGAGCTTCTGGTTTCATTGATCTGTTCTACTGTTTGTTTGTTTGGTTGTCTTCGATACAATTAGTTTCTGCTCTAATCTGTATTATTTCCTGTCTTCTGCTGGTTTTAGGTTTTATTTGCTGTTCTTTTTCCAGCTCCATAAGGCGTAAGGTTAGGTTGTGTCTCTGCGATCTTTCTTCCTTCTTTAGGGAGGCCTGGATTGCTGTATACTTTCCTGTTATGACCTCCTTTGTTGCATCTCAGAGGTTTTGGGATGTGGTATTATCATTTTCATTGACTTTGATATGCTTTTTAATTTCCCTCTTAACTGCTGGGTTAGCCCATTCATTCTTTAGTAGGATGTTCTTCAGTCTCCAAGTATTTGTTACCTTTCCAATTTTTTTTTCTTGTGGTTGATTTTGAGTTCCATAGTGTAGTGGTCTGAAAATATGCACGGTGTGATCTCTATACTTTTGTACTTACTTAGGGCTGATTTGTGTCCCAGTATATGGTCACTTCTGGAGAACGTTCCATGTGCATCTGTGAAGAATGTATATTCTATTGCTATAGGATGAAATGCTCTGAATATATCTGTGAAGTCCATCTGGTCCAGTGTGTCATTCAAAGCCGTTGTGTCCTTCTTGATATTTTGGTTAGACGATCTGTCCATTGCTGTGATTGGGGTGTTGAAGTCTCCTACTATAACGGTATTACTATCAATGAGTTTCTTTATGTCTGTGATTAATTGAAGTAAATCTTTGGGTGCTGCCTCATTTGGCGCATAAATGTTTACAATTGTTAGGTCTTCTTGGTGGGTAGCCCCCTGGTTATGACATAATGCCTTTTCTGCATCTCTCGATACATTATTTATTTTAAAGTCTAGATTGCCTGATAGAAGTGTGGCTACTCTGGCTTTCTTTTGTTGACCATTAGCGTGATAGATGGTTCCCCATCCCCTTGTTTTCAGTCTGAAGGTGTCTTTAGGTCTCAAGTGGGTCTCCTGTAAACAGCATATAGATGGTAATTGTTTTCTTACCCATTCTGTTACCGTATGTCTTTTGATTGGAGCATTGAGTACATTGACATTTAGAGTGAGTACTGAAAGATACAAATTTATTGCCATTGTAATGCTTGTAGAATTGGAGTTTCTGGTGATCTTCTCTGGTCCTTTCTTTCTTGCTTTCGGTATGTATGTATGTATGTATGTATGTATGTAGGTAGGTAGGTAGGTGGGTGCATATGTATGTGTGCGTGTGTGTGTATATATATTTGTATATATGTATACATATATGTATATGTGTGTGTATATGTATATGTGTGTGTGTGTGTGTGTGTGTGTGTGTGTGTGTGTGTGTATACATACATTTTTTTTCATCTTTTCTCCACTCGGAGAGTCCCCCTTAAATTTTTTTGCAGGGCTTGTTTAGTGGACACAAGCTCCTTTAATTTTTGTTTGTCTGGGAATCTTTATCTTTCCTTCTATTTAGAATGACCATCTTGCTGGATAAAGAATTCTTGGCTGTCTATTTTTCTGATTCAGCACATTAAAATATCCTGCCACTCCTTTCTGGCCTGCCAAGTTTCTGTGGATAGGTCTGCTGCAAAGCTGTTCTGTCTTCCCTTATAGTTTAGGGACCTTTTTCCCTTGCTGCTTTGATGAGTCTGTCCTTGCCTGACTGTTTTGTGAATTTGACTATGATATGCGTTGTTGAGGGTCAGTTTTTAAAAAAAATTTTTTTTTCAACGTTTTTTGTTTATTTTTGGGACAGAGAGAGACAGAGCATGAGCAGGGGAGGGGCAGAGAGAGAGGGAGACACAGAATCGGAAGCAGGCTCCAGGCTCCGAGCCATCAGCCCAGAGCCTGACGCGGGGCTCGAACTCACGGACCGCGAGATCGTGACCTGGCTGAAGTCGGACGCTTAACCGACTGCGCCACCCAGGCGCCCCGAGGGTCAGTTTTTATTGACTCTCATGGGGGTCCTCTGTGCTTCCTGGATTTTGATGTCTGTGTCTTTCCCCAGGTTAGCAAAGTTTTCTGCTGTGATTTGCTCACTTAACCCTCCTACCCCTGTTTCTCTCTCTTCCTCCTCTGGGACCCCTATGAATCTGATGTCGTTACTTTTTAATGCATCAGTGATTTCTCTAATTCTTAAATCGTGCTTTTTTGCCTTAATCTCCCTCTTTTTCTCTGCTTTCTTATTCTCTGTAAATTTGTCGTCTATATCGCTGATTCTCTTTTCTGCCTCATCCATGCTTGCTGCCCCTGCATCCATCCGTGATCACAGCTCGGTTATAGCATTTTTAATTTAACTCTGGCTATTTTTTACTTCTTTTTTCTCTGCACAAAGGGATTGTAGTCTGTTTTGGACCCCAGCCAGTATTCTTATTATCGTGATTCTAAATTCTGGTTCAGACATCTTGCTTGTATCTGTGTTGGTTAAATCCCTGGCTGTCGTTTCTTCGTGCTCTTTCTTTTGGGGTGAATTCCTGCTGAATTCTGTGGTTCAGGTTGTGCAGAGTGTTGTGTTAATCCTCCAATCAGTTTTCTAGGTGTGTAGGATGGTTCAGTGTTCATCTCAACAATAATATTTTATAATGTAAATTGAAAATAGAGGTTTGTACATAATGAGGCCCCGAATGTAGAAAACTAAGATATTTTTCTGTTCAAGTCCTATCTTTGGATTTAAGAAATACTTCACTACCCAAAGTCCTAATCTCTTTAAAACATTGTTATATAATTTACATGCCATAAAATCTATCTGTTTTAACAAACATATTTGATTGGTTTTTAGTATATTAATGACAATGTGCAGTCATTGCCCCTGTGCAGTTTAGAACAACTTTTTAATGATTGACAGTTTTCAGTTCACCGTTACAGTTTTAATGCTTAGAAATGCCAGTAAAAAAATCTACAACCGAGTATGTCATCTGTTCATAGCTTTTTTCATCTTCTGTTTTTATAACGAATTTAAATTTGAACAGAAAACGATTTATACTTCACGTAAACCATAATAATAAATGGTAAACTGGTAGTATGGATTGATTAAAATGTAGGAATTTATCACCACAGTTACTGGGAAGTGAGAGGTGAACTGCAATAGCATAGATTTTAGATCACCGAAGTTGAGGAATGCTGAAAAGTTATTAATTTATAAATTGGCAGATACTAGTAAATTATGATATTTTATTAACCTTAGTTTCTTTATTTTATATGTTCTGTATGGTATATATATTTCTAGGATAGAGTTGGCAGAAAGTTTCTTTGGACGGTGAGGGTTCTTCAGGTAATGTTGAATAGAGAAAAGCAACATGTTGATATTGATGTATTCTGATGCTGAACACGTGGCTTTTTAGAAGCAAATATACTGCCATATGTCTTTGGCATTCTGGGGCTTTTATGCTTGTTTATTTATTTATCGAATGATTATATGTGTCCGTATATTTCGGTATATTGTATACCTTCCTGTTCTTATGTAAAAATCAGTATCTGGCACTTATCATATTTAATGTTTCTAATTAAAGTTCTGTTTACAATGTGTAATTTTCTAATTCATGCACAGTAATATCTATATTACAGACTTACTTACTATAAATTTATGTGATGTATGTTTTGCGGCAATAATACGAAATACACAGTGTGTTACAAGACAGCATTGTGACAGTGGAAAAACAAATAGTCCAGAGGAATAAATTACACTCTTTTTTCTGCCATCCATCTAATTATTTCTTAATAAACACTTACTGATACTACACTTACTTGCAAAGTTTAGGACTGTAGCATTTTTAATCCATAGTAAATGTCTTGAATGTAACAATCTCAAATTAATGTATCATTTAACGTATATCTGAGGTGGGTATTTGTATTGCTAATTTTGCTTTCATGTTTCTAATATTCAGGCTTAAACTTTCTTCTTGATGAAAACAGAATTGAGGATTTGTCTTTAGTCTACCAAGTATATAGTAGGATAGAATGTGGATTTCAAGTTCTTCTCCAGCATTGGATTGAGTATATCAAGGTATTTATTTAAAGAAGATGCTGCATTAAGTAATTTAGATTATATGTGGCTAATTTTTCCCCCTTTAATGATGTATTGTTTTTAATTTAGAACTTTCTATCTTTAAGACATGTTTAGCTTGAAATTGATGAAGAATCTATGTTCTAAGCCTTCTTGAAACTCTTATTTCTCTGTATATGTAAAGTCTTTCTCCCCCAAATAATACTTGCTTTTTGAAGGGGAAGAGTGGGGACATTATTTATTGCTGTAACATTTTCTTTTGGTGCCTCACATTTCTTTTACCACCTTAAATTTCTACTCTTCTGTTTCAAAACAAGAATTTGTTATTGAAAAAGTCTGTAAGCATAAATTGTCTCAGAGAAACAGCGGGGAGAGAGTCGTCACCAGCCGAGTGTCCTCGTAAGTTCAATGTCTTTCAGTGAGTAATTAACTAATACTTTGTAAGTGGTCGACTAACATGAAATTTATTATTTTAACCATTTAGAGATAGGAAATTGGGTGAAATTTAGTTAATTCATAGATACAAACAATAGACGTAGAGACAGACAGAAAGTAGCTTAATAGATGCCAGAGGCTAACAGGGGAAATGAAAGGAGCAGCTGCGTAAGCGTTGCTGGTTTCCACAAGCATCCTCCCTATTTAGCTCTGGAATATGTTCATGACTTTTTACAGAATCCTAGTACACATTGAGCAGTCACATTACTTACCTTCTCCCTGGAGGCTTTGGCAATTACTAATCAACTTTCTGTGAATACTGATTTTTCTGTTTTGGTTATTTCCTAGCAATTAAATCGTGTGATATGTGGGTTTTTGTTTCTGCATTCCTTTACATAGGATGATCTTTCATCAATGTTATAGGAGTCTTTTATCATTTTTAGTGTCAAAATAACATTCCACTGTATATCTGTACTACATTTTGTTCATCAGTTTGTAACTGGATGCACACTTGGATTGTTTCCACCTTTTGATTCCCACCTTTACTATGGGGCGGGGGGGGGGGGGGGACAGGTATTGGGAATTGTTCTTAATTTAAAGTTTTATATAACTTCCAGGTAGTTCGCATACACTATAATATTAGTGTCAGGTGTACAGTATAGAGATTCAGTCCTTCTGTACGATACATGTGCTCATCACAAGTACCTTTCTAATGCCCATCACCTATTTAAGCCATACCTACCTCCCTTACCACCTCTTTTCTATTCTCTAGAGTTAGAAATCTATTTCCAGTCTGTTTCTCTTTCATTTCTGCCTTTGCTCATTTGTTTAGTTTGTTAAGTTCTACATATGGTTGAAATCATGTGGTATTTCCCTTTCTCTGACTAACTTATTTTGCTTCTAGCTCCAAACATGTCATTACAAATGGCAAGATTTTATTCTTTTTTATGGCTTATATTCCATTTTGTATGTAGATCACTACATTCTTTTAATTTTTTAAATTCTTTTTAAATTTAAAATTTAAATTTTTTTAAAAATTAAATTAAATTAAATTATTTTAATTTTTTAATGTTTATTTTTGAGAGAGAGAACACAAGTTGGGGAGGGGCGGAGAGAGAGGGAGACAGAATCTGAAGCGGGCTCCAGCCTCTGAGCTGTCAGCACAGAGCCTGATGCAGGGCTTGAACTCACAAATTGCGAAATCATGACCTGAGACAAAGTCCGATGTGTAACCGACTGAGCCACCCATGCTTCCCTACGTATACAACTACTTTTTTACTTGAAGTTGGTGAACATATGGACAGTTTCCATATTTTGGCTGTTATAAATAATAATCATAATCATCATCATAATAATAGTAATAATAAATGGTGTAAACATTGGGGTGCATGCATCATTTTGAAATAGTGTTTTTGTATTGTTTGCGTAGGTACCCAGTAGTGCAGTTGCTGGGTTATATAGTCTATTTTTACCTTTTTGAGAATCTGCATACTGTTTCCTAGAGTGGCTTCACCACTTTGCATTCCCACTAACAGTGCAAGACAGTTCTTCCTCTTTCTCCATATCATCAGAAATACCTAGGGTTTCTTGTGTTGTTGATTTTATCCCTTCTGACAGGTGTGAGGTGATAGCTCATTGTAGCTTTGATTTGTATTTCTCTCATGATGACTGATATTGAGCTTTTGGCCCTCTACTGTCTTTGGAAGAATGTCTGTTTATATTTTCTGCCATTTGTAGTTGGATTACCCATGTTTTGCTCTTCAGTTTTAACGTCTTTATATACTACCCTTTAACAGTTCTGTCGTTTTTAGATAGTTTCTCTATTCCAGTAGGTTGCTCTCAAGTTTTATTGATTGTTTCCTTCACCGTGCAGAAGCTTTTTATTTTTAGGTGCTCCCAATAGTTTATTTCTGCTTTTCTTACCTTACCTCAGAAGACATTCTAGAAAAAAATTTGCTAAGGCTAATGTCAAAGAGGTTACTGCCTGTGCCATCTTCTAGGATCCTAATGGCTTCATGTCTCACGTTTAGGTCTTTCATCCATTTTGAATTTATTTATGTACCTGGTGTGAGAAAGTGGTCCAGTTTCAATCCTTCTTATGTTGATATCCAGTTTTCCCAATACCATCTGTTGAAGAGACTAATTCATGATTCTTGCCTTCTTTGTGGACAGTCCATTGACCATATAATTATGCATTCACTTCTGGGGTTTCTGTTCTACTCCACAATCTTTGTGGCTATTTTTGTTCCAGTTCCATACTTTTTAATCTCTACAGCTTTGCAGTATAACTTGATGTCTGGAATTGTGATGTCTTTAGCTTTCCTTTTCTTTTTCAAAGTGGCTTTGGCTCTTCAGGGTCTTTTGTGGTTCCATTCTTTTTAGGATTGTTTGTTTCAGCACTGTGAAAAGTGCTAGTGGTACTTTCATAGGGAATACTTTAAATGTGTAGATTTCTCTGGGTAGTATAGACATTTTAACAATATGTGTTCTTCCAATCCATGAGCATGGGATTTTTTCCCATTTTTTGGTATTATCTTCGATTTCTTTCATCAGTGTTTTATAGTTTTCAGAGCACAGGTCTTTCACCTCTTTGGTTAGGTATATTCCTAGGTATCTTACTGCAATTGCAAATGGGAGTGCTTCCTCCTTAATTTCTGTTTATGTTGTTTCATTATTGGTGTATAGAAATGCAATAGATTTATGTACATTGATTTGTATCTTGTGACTTTACGGAATTCATGTATCAGTTTTAGCAGTTTTTGGTGGAATGTTTTGGGTTTTGTAGAGTTATCATGTCACCTGCAAATAGAGAAAGTTTGTTTTTTTTCCTTGCTGATTTGGATGCCTTTTATTTCTCTCTCCCTCTCTTTCTTTCTTTCTTTCTTTCTTTCTTTCTTTCTTTCTTTCTTTCTTTCTTTCTTTCTTTCTTTCTTTCTTTCTTTCTTTCTTTCTTTCTTTCTTTCTTTCTTTCTTTCTTTCTTTCTTTCTTTCTTTCTTTCTTTCTTTCTTTCTTTCTTTCTTTCTTTCTTTCTTTCTTTCTTTCTTTCTTTCTTTCTTTCTTTCTTTCTTTCTTTCTTTCTCACTCTCTCTCTCTCTCTCCCCCCCTCCCTCCCTCTCTCTCTCTTTCTCCTCTTTCTCCTCTTTCTCTCTTTCTCTCTTTCTCTCTTTCTCTCTTTCTCTCTTTCTCTCTTTCTCTCTTTCTCTCTTTCTCTCTTTCTCTCTTTCTCTCTTTCTTTCTTTCTTTTTTTTCTTTCCTTTTGATTACTGAGGTATGACTTTTAATACCGTGCTAAATAACATTAGTGGAGAGTGGACATCGCTGTCTTGTAAAGGGAAACCTGTCAGTTTTTCTTCATTGAGGATGATGCTAGCTATGTGTTTTTCCAAATGTCCTTTTTTTTTTCTTTTTTTTTTTCTTTTTTTTTTCAACGTTTATTTATTTTTGGGACAGAAAGAGACAGAGCATGAACGGGGGAGGGGCAGAGAGAGAGGGAGACACAGAATCGGAAACAGGCTCCAGGCTCCGAGCCATCAGCCCAGAGCCTGACGCGGGGCTCGAACTCACGGACCGCGAGATCGTGACCTGGCTGAAGTCGGACGCTTAACCGACTGCGCCACCCAGGCGCCCCCGACAATTGTCCTTTTTTATGTTGAAGTATATTCCCTGTAAATAGTCTTATTAAGGATTTTTATCATGAGTGGATTTTTTTTTTTGGCAAATGCTTTTCTGTATCTGTTGAGATGATTATATGGTTCTTATCCTTTTCTTTATTAATGTGGAGTGTCATGTAGATTTGGGAATATTGAGCCAACCTTGAAACCCAGGAATAATCTGGTGAATGATTATTTTAATAAATTGTTGGATTATATTTGCTAGTATTTTATTGCTAAGTTTTGCATCCATGTCCATCAGGGGTGTGGCCTGTAGTTCTTTCTCAGTGTAGTCTTCCTCTTATTTGGAATCAAGATAAAGCTGGTCTCATAGTATGAGTTTGGAAGTTATCCTTCCTTTTCTTTGTTTTGGAATAGTTTGAGAAGAATAGGTATTAACTCTTTTATTTTTGTATTTTTTTAATATGAATTTGTTGTCAAATTGGTTTCCATACAACACCCAGGACTCATACTCAATACCCATCACCCACCCTTCCCTCCCTCCCACCACCCCCTCCCTCCCATCCCCCATCAACCCTCGGTTTGTTCGCAGTTTTTAAGAGTCTCTTATGTTTTGGCTCCCTCCCTCTCTAACCTCTTTTTTATTTCGTCCCCTCCCCCGTGGTCTTTTGTTAAGTTTCTCAGGATCCACATAAGAGTGAAAACATATGGTATCTGTCTTTCTCTGTATGACTTATTTCACTCAGCATAACACTCTCCACTTCCATCCATGTTGCTACAAAAGGCCATATTTCTTTCTTTGTCATTGCCTCGTAGTATTCCATTGTGTATACAAACCACAATTTCTTTATCCATTCAGTGACTGAATAATGCCCGCGCCCCCCCTCCCCATGCCTCAGGTGACCTTCTAATCATTGTTTCCATGCCATCTACCTGCAAGTTGTTTGCCTGTACTTTCTCCAGGAGCAGTGCAGTACCCCTGGGCCCCATCTCAGCCAGCTGCTCTGACCTTTAATATTTGAGCCCCATTGGTTGCAAGAACTCAGAAAATTCAGACCCTCATTTTCCCAGACAGTGGTTTTGGGAGTCTTCCTCTGCAGCTCCATTCTCTCATTCTTCTCTGTGACCAGGACGTCTGTAGCACCCTCTTTCCATGTCTACCCTAAACCACATCTCTGCACTTTCCTCCTTACTCAGTGTGGCCTCTTCTCTCCCTCTAGTTGTGGAGTTTGTTCTGTGAGTTTTCAGGTCAGTGTCTGGGATATTTAGGATTATTTGATAATTATCTCGTTGTGTTCCTGTGTTGATGGGAGCCTGAGGTCCTCCTGCTCTGCTTCTGTCTTCCTCCAAGACTGGGAATAGGTTCTTAGGAGCTTTTGTATTTATGTGAGATCTACAAATATCTCTTGATATTGTTTGAATAAATGGTGTTTTCTGTGCATACCTGGAAATGGAATTGTTCTGTCACAGTCTAAAAAGTGGAATTGCTATGTTACATTGTAATTGAATAATCGTTAGACTCTTTTCTACGGAGGTGTAACATATTTTATTGCCATGGTGCTGTTTTCCCTTTTCTTCCATTTGTTGAAAAGGTTGAAGATGTATTGGAATTCATTTTTTCTTATGTCTTTTTTGTATTTGGAGGAAAAAGGCATCTGCATATCCTGTGCTTTCCTTTGATTACAGTTGTTTTTTTTTTTTTTTTTTTTTTTTTAACTGACTAATCTCTTACTTTAGGTCTGTTTAGCTTATTTCCTTTTTCCACTTTGGTAGATTTTGTGCTTCTCAAAATGGGTCCCTGTCCATCTAGGTTATCTAATTTGTTGTTGTGAAATTGTTTACTCTTTGACCAACATCTCTACATTTCCTCCAACTCCAACTTCTGGAAATCACCGTTCTACTCTGTATTTCTTTGAGCTCTATTTTTTAGTGAGGTTCCACATATACATGATACCGTAAAGTATTTTTCTTTATGTCTCTGGCTTATTTAACTTAGCATATATCTTCCAGGTTCATCCGTTTTTTGCAAATGGCAGGATTTTCTTCTTTTTGTAAGTTACTTATTCATTTTTAAGTTACTTCTTTATTTAATGTATTATTTATATTTCAGTATTAAATATATTTATATATATTTAAATATATTTAGTTACTTATTTATTTATTTATTTATTTATTTATTTATTTATTTATTTATTTATTTATTTATTTCAGGCTCCCATCAACACAGGAACACAACTAAATAATTATCAAATAATCCTAAATATCCCAGACATTGACCAGAAAACTCCCAGAACAAACCCCTCCCAAACGGAGGGGCCATCTGGATGGCCTCTTTGGGAAAGTGTCTTTTGTCATGTCCTTCGCCCATTTCTTCCCTGGATTATTTGTTTTTTTGGTGTTGAGTTTGATGTTGTTTATACATTTTAGATATTACCCTTTCTGTCCTTTGCAAATATCTTCTTCCATTCCACTGTGTTCCTTACAGTTTTGTTGATTGTTTCCCTCGCTGTGGAGAAGATTTTTATCTTCGTGAGGTCCAGTAGTTCAGCTTTGTTTTTGTTTCCCTTGCCTCTGGAAAAATATCTAAGAAGTTGATGCAGCCAAGGTCAGAATGGTTGTTGCCTGCGTTTTCTTCTAGGATTTGATGGCTTCCTGTCTAACATTTGGGTCTTTCATCCACTTGAGTTCATTTTCATGTATTTACAGTAAGAGAGAGGTCCAGGTTCATCCTTCTGAATGTTGCTGTCCAGTTTTCCCAACACCATTTGCTGAAAAGACTGTCTTTTTTCCATTGGATACAATTTCCTGTTTGTAAAAGATTAGTTAGCCATACATTTATGGGTCCGCTTATGGGTTTTCTTTTCTACTCCATTGATCCGTGTGTCTGTGTTTGTGCAGTACCATACTGTATTGATGATTACAGCTTGGCAGTATACCTTGAAGTCCAGAGTTGTGATACGTCTAGTTTTGGTTTTCTTTTTCAACATTACTTTGATTATTTGGGGTCTTTTCTGGTCCTGTAAACATTTTAGAATTGTCTGTTCTAGCTCTCTGAATGTTTCTGGGGTTAGTTTGATAGGGATTGAATTGACTGCGTAGATTGCTTTGGGTAGAATCGACATTTTAACAACATTTGTTTTCTCACTTCAGGAGCATGGAATATTTTTCCATTTCTTTGTGTTTTCTGTTTCTTTTCATCAACTTCCTATACTTTTCATCATGTTGGATATTTTACCTATTTGGTTTGGTTTATTCCTAGGTATTTTATGGTTTCTGGTGCAGTTGTATATGGGATTGATTCCTTGATTTCTCTTCTGCTTTATTATTGGTGTATAGAAATACAGCCAGTTTCTTTGCGTTGACTTATATCTGGCATCTGTGCTTAATTCCAGTCAGTTGTAACATTTTTTGGTGGAGATTTTCAAGAGTTCCACATAGAGTGTCATGTAATCTGTGAAAGTGAATTTTGACTTCTTTCTTGCCAGTTTGTATGCCGTCTGTTCTTTTCTGTTGTCTGATTGCTGAGGCTTGCACTTCCAACACTGTATTGAACAACAGTGGTGAGAGCTGACATCCCTGTCATGTTCCTGACTTTAGGGGGAATACCCTAAGTTCTTCCCCATTGAGGATGATAATAGGTGTGGATATTTTGTTTATGGCCTTTAGATTGTTGAGGAATGTTAATTCTGTCTCTGCTTTCTTTTGAGTTTTCATTAAGAAAAGATGTTGTATTTGGTCAAACGCTTTTTCTGCATCTGTTGAGAGGATCATGTAGTTCTTATCCTTTCCCTTTTTGATGGAGTGTATCACATTGAGATAATTGCAGATAGTGAGCCAGTCTTGCAGTCCAGGAATAAATTCCACTCGATCATGGTGAATAGTTCTTTTAATGTGTTATTGCATTTGTTTTCCTAGTGTCGTGTTGAGAGTTTTTGCACCCATGTTCGTCAGGGAAATTAATCTGTAGTTTTCCTTTTTAGTGTTTTTTGTTTTTTAGGGTTTTAAAATCTAGGTGATGCTGGATTCATAGAATGCATATGGACGTTTTCCGTATTAACTCTTCTTGAAATGTTGGTAGCATGCCCTTGGGAAGCCATCTGTCTTTGGACTTCCGGTTTTTTGGGAGATTTTTTATTACTTACTCAGTGTCTTTACTGGGTATGATTTGGTTCAAATTTTCTATTGCTCTTTCAGTGTTGTTAGTTTGTGTCTTTATTGGAATTTGTCCATTTTTTTCCAGATTGCCCAATTTGTTGGCATATAATTTCTTATAATAGTCACTAATTATTATTTGCGTGTCTGTGGTGTTGGTTGTGATACCTCCTCTTTCATTTGTGATTTTGATCTCTCCTCTTTTATTTGTGACTTTATGTATTTGGGTCCTTTCTGTTTTCTTTTTGACCAGTCTGGGCTTTATCAGTTGTGTTAATTCTTTCAGAGAACCAGTTCCTGGTTTTGTTGATCTGTTGTACTTTTTTTGTTATTTCAGTACCATTGATTTCTGCTCTAATCTTTATTATGTCTCTTCCTGTGCTGGATTTTGAGCATTATTTCTTTTAGCCAACTCCTTTAGGTATAAGGTGTTTTTGAGATGTTTCTTCCGTCTTTAGGAATGTTTGAATTGCTATGTGCTTCCTGCATCCCAGAATTTTGAACTGTTGTCTTTTCATGTACTTAGGCTTCCATATACTTTTTAATTTGCTTTTTAATTTGGTCGTGAATTTCTAGGTTAACCCTTTGATTCTCTCCCTCTCTCTCAAGTTATATATATAACTTGAATTCTATTTATAAATATATAATTTATGAATTCTCTTTATATTTTATGTATTTGTGAATATATATTTATGTATAAAATAAATATATATTTTTACACATTTATATTTATTTATACATACATATATAATTATATTCATTTATACATATGTATACAATTTATTTTTAAATTGATATCTGTACAATACCAGTGCTCATCCCAACAGGTGCCCTCGTCAATGCCCATGACCCACTTTCCCCTCTCCCCCACCCCCAATCAACCCTCAGATTGTTCTCAGTATTTAAGAGTCTCATGGTTTCCCTGCTTCCCTCCCTGTAACTTTTTTTGCTCCTTCTCATCACCCATGGTCTTCTGTTAAGTTTCTCAGGATCCACATATGAGTGAAACATAATGGTGTTTGTCTTTCTCTGCCTGACTTTATTTCACTTAGCATAATACTCTCCAGCTCCATCCACCTTGCCACAAATGGCCAGATTTCATTCTTTCTCATTGCCAAGTAGTATCCCATTGTATATATAAACCACATCTTCTTTATCCATTTGTCAGTTGATGGACACTTAGGCTCTTTCCATAATGCGGCTATTGTTGAAAGTGCTGCTATAAACGTTGGGGTACAAGTGCCCCTATGCATCATTACTCCTGTAACCCTTGGGTAAATTCCTAGCAGTGCTATTGTTGGGTCATAGGGTAGTTCTGTTTTTAATTTTTTGAGGAACCTCCACACTGTTTTCCAGAGCAGCTACACCAGTTTGCATTCCCACCAACAGTGCAAGAGAGTTCCCATTTCTCCACATCCTCTCCAGCATCTGTAGTCTCCTGATTTGCTCATTTTAGCCACTCT
The DNA here is from genome assembly GCF_028749965.1 of Puma concolor. Taxonomy (NCBI): domain Eukaryota; kingdom Metazoa; phylum Chordata; class Mammalia; order Carnivora; family Felidae; genus Puma; species Puma concolor. Next base: position 567,306 of record NW_028240258.1, read on the forward strand.
GACTGGAGAGAGGTGGTATCTGAGTGTGGTTTTGATTTGTATTTCCCTGGTGAGGAGTCATGTTGAGCGTCTTTTCATGTGCCTGTTGGCCACATGGATGTCTTCTTTAGAAAAGTGTCTATTCATGTCTTCTGCTCATTTCTTCACTGGATTATTTGTTTTCCAGGTATGGAGTCTGGTGAGTTCATTATAGATTTTGGGTACTAGCCCTTTGTCCGATACGTCATTATAAATATCTTTTCCCATTCCGTTGGTTGCCTTCTATTTTTGTTGATTGTTTCCTTTGAAGTGCAGAAGCGCTCTGTCTACACGAGGTCCCAATAGTTCATTTTTGCTTTTAATTCCCTTGCCTTTTGAGATGCGTTGAGTAAGAAATTGTTGCAGCTGAGGTCAGAGAGGTTTTTTTTCCTGCTTTCTCCTCTAAGGTTTTGATGGTTTCCTGTCTCACAGTCAGGTCCTCCACCCATTTTGAGTTTATTTTTGTGAATGGTGTAAGAAAATGGTCTAGTTTAATTCTTCTGCATGTTTCTGTCCAGTTCTCCCAGCACGATTTGTTAGAGAGACCGTCTGTTTTTCATTGGATATTCTTCCCTGCTTTGTCAAAGATTAGTTGAGCATGCATTTGTGGGTCCAGGTCTGGGATTTCTATTCTATTTCCTTGGTCTATGTGTCTGTTTTTGTGCCAATACCATACTGTCTTGACGATTACAGCTTTGTAGAGGCGAAAGTCTGGGATTGTGATGCCTCCCGCTTCAGTCTTCTTCTTCAATATTACTTTGGCTGTTTGGGGTCTTTTATGGTTCCGTACAAATTTTAGGATTCCTTATTCTAGCTTCGAGAAGAATTTTGATTGGGATTGGGATTGCATTGAATGCGTAGATTGCTTTGGGTAGTATTGCTTTGGGTAGTATTGACATTTCAACAATATGTATTCTGCGAATCCATGAGCTCGGAATGGTTTCCATTTCTTTGTATCTTCTTCAGTTTCCTTCATCAGCTTTCAATAGTTTTCAGCATACACGTCTTTTACATCTTTGGTTAGGTTTATTCCTAGGTATTTTATGATTCTTGGTGCAATTGTGAATGGGTTCAGTTTCTTTATTTCTCTTTATGTTGGTTAATTATTGGTGTATAAAAATGCACTTGATGTCTGTACATCGATTTTGTATCCTGCGACTTTGCTGAATTCATGTATCCATTCTAGCAGCCTTTGGTGGAGTCTCTTGGGTTTTCCATGTAGAGTATTATGTCATCTGCAAAAGTGAAAGCTTGACTTTAACTTTGCCACTTTTGATGCCTTTGGTTTCCTTTTGTTGTCTGATTGCTGATGCTACAACTTCCAACACTACGTTAAATAACAGCGGTGAGGGTGAACATCCCTGTCCTGTTACTGATCTCAGGGGGAAACCTCTCAGTGTTTCCCCATTGAGGATGATATTAGCTGTGGGCTTTTCATAAATGGCTTTAATGATGTTTAAGTATGTTCCTTCTATCCTGCCATTTCCGAGGGTTTTTATTTAGAAAGGATGCTGAATTTTGTCAGATGCTTTTTCTACATTGGTTGACAGGATCATGTGGTTCTTTTGTTTTCTTTTGTTAATGTGATGTATCACATTGATTGATACGCGAATGTCAACCAGCCCTGCAGCCCAGGAATGAATTCCAGTTGATCATGGTGAATAATTATTTTTATATACTGTAGAATTTGATTTGCTAGTATCTTGTTGAGAATTTGTGCATCCATATTCATCAGGGATATTAGCCTGTAGTTTTGTTTTGTTTTGTTTTCTTTTGTTTTGTTTTGTTTTTGCTGGATCTCTGTCTCATGTGGGAATCAGAGTAATGCTGGCTTCATAGAATGAGTCTGGAAGTTTTCCTTCCCTTTCTATTTTTTGGAACAGCTTGAGAAGGATGTATATTATCTCTGCTTTAAACGTCTTGTAGAATTCCCCTGGGAAGCCATCTGGTCCTGGACTCTTATTTGCTGGGAGATTTTTGATAACTGATTCAATTTCTTTGCTGGTTACGGGTCTGTTCAAGTTTTCTATTTCTTCCTGTTTCAGTGTTGGAAGTGTGTGGGTGCTTAGGAATATGTCCATTTCTTCCAGGGTATCCAGTTTGTTGGCATATCATTTTTCATAGTATTCCCTGATAATTGCTTGTATTTCTGAGGGATTGGTTGTCATAATTCCATTTTCATTCATGATTTTCTCTATTTGGGTCATCTCCCTTTTCTTTTTGAGAAGCCTGGCTAGAGGTTTGTCAGTTTTGTTTCTTTTTCCAAAAAACAAACAACTCTTGTTTGCATTGATCTGCTCTACAGTTTTTTAGGTTCTATATTGTTTATTTCTGCTCTGATATTTATTATTTCTCTTCTTCTGCGGGGTTTGGAGTGCCTTTGCTGTTCTGCTTCTTGTTTCTTTAGGTATGCTGTTAGGTTTTGTATTTGGGATTTTTCCTGTTTCTTGAGATAGGCCTGGATTGCAATGTATTTTCCTCTCAGGACTGCCTTCACTGCATCCCAGAGCATTTGGATTGTTGTATTTTCATTTTCATTTGTTTCCATATATTTTTCAGTTCCTTCTCTAATTGCCTGGTTGACCCATTGATTCTTTAGTAGGGTGTTCCTTGACCTCCATGCTTTTGGTGGTTTTCCAGACTTTTTCTTATGGTTGATTTCAAGTTTCCTAGCATTATGACCCGAAAGTGTGCATGGTATGATCTTTATACTTATTAAGGACTGTGTTGTGACCCAGTATGTGATGTATCTTGGAGAAAGTTCCATGTGCACTCGAGAAGAAAGTATATTCTGTTGCTTTGGAATGCAGAGTTCTAAATATATCTGTCAAGTCCGTCTGGTCCAATGGATCATTCAGGGCCCTTTTTTCCTTTTGATCCTGTGTAGATGATCAATCCTTTGTTGTATGTGGGGTATTAAACTCCCCCTGCCATTATCACATTCTTATCAATAAGCTTGCTTATGTTTGTGATTCATTGTTTTAGATATTTGGGGGCTCCAGAATGTGGTGCATAGACATTTATAATTGTTAGCTCTTCCTTATGTATAGACCCTGTAATTATTATATAATGCCCTTCTTCATTTCTTCTTACAGGTTTTAATTTAATGTCTAGTTTTTTCTGATATAAGTATGGCTACTCAAGCTTTCTTTTGACTTCCAGTAGCATGATAGTTCTCCATCTTTCAATGTCACTTCAATCTGAAGGTGTCCTCAGGCCTGAAATGAGTCTCTTGTAGATAGCAAATAGATGGGTCTTGTTTTTTTGTTTTTTTGTTTTTTTTTCCCAAGCATTCTGATACCCTGTGTGTTTCCATTCACATTCAGTGTTATTCTTGAAAGATACGGGTTTAGAGTCATTGTGTTATTGGTAGGTTTCATGCTTGTGGTGGTGTCTCTGGTCCTTTGTGGTCCTTGCCGCATTTCACTTACCCTCTTAGGATCTCTTGTAGGGCTGGTTTAGTGGTGATGTATTCCTTCATTTTGTTTGTTTGTTTGTTTGTTTGTTTGTTTGTTTGTTTGGGAAAACCTTTATATCTCCTTCTATTCTGAGTGACAGACTTTCTGGATAAAGGATTCTTGGCTGCATATTTTTTCTGTTCATCACATTGAAGATTTCCTGCCATTCCTTTCTGGCCTGCCAAGTTTCAGTAGACAGATCAGTCATGAGTTTCATCGGTCTGTCTTTATATGTTAGAGCATGTTTATTCCTAGCTGCTTTCAGAATTTTCTCTTTATCCTTGTATTTTGCCCGTTTCACTGTGATATGTTGCGCAGAAGATCAATTTAAGTCATGTCTGAAGTGGGTTCTCTGTGCCTCTTGGATTTCAGTGCCTGTTTCCTTCCCCTGAGCAAGGAAGTCTCAGCTATGATTTGTTCAAGGACACCTTCAGCCCCTTTCTCTCTCTTCTTCTTCTTCTGGAATTCGTATGATATGGATATTGTTCCATTTGATTGCGTCACTTAGTTCTCTAATTCTCCCCTCATAGTCCTGGATTTTTTCTCTCTCTCTTTTTCACAACTTCCTCCTTTTCCGTAATTTTATCTTCTACTTCTCCTTTTCTCCCCTCTGTCTTCAGTCCGCTCTCTGGCTGCCTCCCTTGTGTTTTACACTTCATTTAATTCCTTTTTTATTGGTAGGGGGCATTTTTAATTCCTCATGACTATATTTTAGTCCCTTGATCTCTGTAACAATAGAGTCTCTGCTGTCTTCTCTGCTTTTTTCAAGCTAGCAATATTTATGACTATTATTCTAAATTCTTGTTCAGTTACGTTGCTTAAGTCGGTTTTGATCAATTCGTTAGCCGTCTCTACCTCCAGGAATATCTTTTTAGGAGAATTCTTCTGTTTCCTCATTTTGGGTATTTTACTGTCCCTTATGCATTTTAAAAGCTTGTTGTGTGCTCTGCACCTGGGAGCACTGCTATATTAAAGGAGGGTCATACACTGTCCAGGGTCTGGCCCTTCAGGAGGTGTTTTCTGGAGATTGTTACTCGCTCTCTGTTGTTGTGACTTTGGTTATTTTATTACCCTACTGATAGTGATATTTTGGACCCTACACCAGGCGTGCTTTGATTTGTTCCTTTGAGTAACCGATAAAGGAAAACAGACAAACAGGAGACAAAACCACTCAAGCACAGAAGAAACCAACAAACAGCACAAAGAAACAAATAAAAACAAAAAACTAAAGACTAAAAAAACAAACTGAAAATGACCCACTAGAAATAAATTAGAGGGTGGAGGCGTTGATGATGGAAGAGCACATACAAGAAGAGAAGTGATAGGAGTGTGGGAGGAAGAAAAACTAAACGTTGACTAGGCAGAGAGACTAAAAGGCTTAATCCATAGAGAGAAAGGAAAATAAAGGAGGAGGCAGGGAAACGAAACGAAGATACAGTTACCCAGACAGAGAAACTATATGGCTTGATTATTCCAGAGAGAGAGAGAAAGGGATGTAAAAAGAAGGAGGTGTAGAACATGTATCAAGACAATGGATTAAATGTGTCTGTTTAGACACACCAATAAACAGAGTAACCAGCCTAGGGGAGGGAAGAGATAAGGAGGAGAAATGGAGGTGGGGGGAGAATATATCTATATCACCAGAATTGATCTAGAGTTAATCCAGGCAGTGCTGAAGTGCTTGTCGGGGGGAGTTTTCCACAGGCTCTGTGCCGCTCTGGTGGTTACCCAGTGCTAAGGAGTGTGGTTTGGTATAATCTGGACCCACCTCCCTCCACTATGGGCCCCAGGGGTGATCCTTGAGGCCCTGCCTTGATGGTGGTGGTGGTGGTGGTGGTGGTGGTGGTGGTGGTGGTGGTGGTGGCGGCGGGGGGAATGGCAATCCCCCAGTCTCTTCTCCAGGGACCAGACTCAGTGGACTTTGTTTGAGTCCTCCTTACTGTGCCGCTGGCATAGATGGGGCGGTCCTTCTTGCTCCACTAACTCCCCCGACCCTGTGCTTGGCTAGGATTCAAAGTCCTGCTTCCCTGCGCTCTGGCACTGGGGAAGCGCCTCTCAGTGTGGTCCAATATGTGGCTCCAGCTGGCTTTGTGCCGCCACGCTTCAGGGAGGACTGCCTTTTCCTACTGCGGACTGAGCCACCGCCCTTGCAGACTCAGGCAGACACAGGCAGGCTTTGTCTTTACCACAGCACTCCAGGGAGACAGCCGCCTTTTCCTACTGCAGACTGTGTCCTCAGCCTAGCCACTGAGCCTGGGGGTGGCAGCTGCAGGCAGGCTTTGTACTATCGCTCAGCCCTCCAGGGAGGGAACCACTTGGTCCCAACTGGGGACTGAGCCCCTGATTAACCACCACACCCAGGCCTTGGCTGCCCTCCTCCCCCTGTCCGGGAACAGGGAGCCAGCCCCAGTCCGAAGAAAACCCCACATTTAGAGATCAGATCCCTCTCCATCTCAGTCTGAGGTCTTTCTCCTGTCCGGATATGGTCCTACACTTCCCTAGCTGCTCTTTCCTTTCCCTTTGTCTCTCCGCAGAAGGGGGTCCCTCCCCTCCATGCCCACGTCGGCTTTTTTATCTCTCTCAGTTCACAGTCACCCACCTATGTTTTTCTCCAACTTTCCCATTTTCTTCCTGGTAGATTCAGCCTCTTTTCCTCCAGGCTTTGGCGTTCAAAGTCCCTCGGCTTGTGCACTTCTTTGTTTGAGAGTCGCAGGAAGTATGGATCTGCCTACTTCTCCACCATGTTGTCCTCTCCTCCCCTAAGCCATTGATTCTTTAGGATGTTCTTTAATCTCCAGGTTTTGTGGTCGCACCAAATTTTTCTTGTGGTGGATTTTGTGTTTCATGGTGTTGGGATCTGAAAAATACGCATGGGCTTAACTCGGTGTTTTTTTGTTTGTTTGTTTTTTTTTTTTTTTTGTATCTCATGAAGGCTGATTTGTAACCCATTATGTAATCTGTTCTACAGAATGTTCCATGTGCACTTGAAAAGAATGTGTATTTTGCTCCCTTAGGATGAAATATTCTGAATGTATCTGTTAAGTCCATCTAGCCCAGTGTGTTATTCACAGCCATTGTTTCCTTCATTTTCTGCTTAGATCATCTGTCCATTGATGTAGGTTGAGTGTTAAAATCCCCTACAATTACGGTGCTTTTCTCAACGAGTTTCTTACATTTGTCGTTAAAATGACATTACATATTTGGGTGCTGTCACACTGGTGGCGTAAATATTTACAATTGTTAGGTCTTCTTGATGAATGGTACCTTAATTATAATTCACTTCATCTCTTTTCATAGTTTTTGTTTTAAAATCTAGTTTGACATAAGTACGCCTACTCCAGCTTTCTTTTAATGACCATTAGCTTGATACATGGTTCTCCAGCCCCCTTCTTTCAGCGTGTAGGTGTCTTTAGGAGCAAAGTGAGTCTCTTGTAGGCAGTATACAGATGGGTCTTGTTTTTTTACCCATTCTGATACCATACGTCTTTTTATTGGAGCATTTTGGTCCATTTACGTCTAGAATAATTACTGAAAGGTGTCAATTTAGTGTCATAGTGTTACTTATAGAAGTGGTATTTTTGTGACGATCTCTGTGCCTTTGTAGTCTTTGTTGATTTGGTCTTTTTATTTTGTTTTGGTTTGTTTTTTCTCCATTCAGAGCCCCCCTTAAAATTTCTTGCAGGGCTGATTTAGTGGTTCACAAAGTCATTTACGTTTTTGTTTTTATGGGAAACTCTGCATCTCTCCTATTCTGAATGACAGTTTTGCTGTATAAAGAATATCTGGTATTCAGCACATTTAATATATCCTTTTACTCGTTTCTCGTCTTCCATGTTTCTGTGACATACCTGCTGGGAACCTGATATGTCTTCCCATGTAGGTTAAACACTTTTCCCCTTGCTGCCTTCAAATTCTTGTCTTATATTTTGTGATTTTGACTATGATATGCGTGTGTTATGGTCAGTTTTTCTTGAATGTAATGGGAGTTCTCGGTGCTTCTTGGATTTTTATGTCTGTCCTCCAGATTAGGGAAGTGTTCAGATACAATTTGCTCCTATAAACCTTCTGCCCATTTTCCTGTCTCTTCATCTTCTGGGACTCCTTTGACTCAGATGTTATTCCTTTTTAATAAGTTATTGGTTTCTCTAAGTCTTTGTAGTGATCTTTTGGTTTTGTTTACCTTTTTTCCCTGCTTAATTATTTTCCATAATTTTATCTTCCGTATGCTGTTTTGCTTCATCCATTCTCAGCTGTCACGGCTTTCATGTGAGATTGCATCTTGGTTAGCGAATTTTTAGTTTTGGCCTGCCTAGGTTTTAGTGCTTTTCTTTCTGCATTAAGGGATTCTCCTGTGTTTCATGCTTTTTTTTTTTTTTTTTCCCCCACTCAGCTCATATTCATATAATCATGATTTTAAATTCTAGTGCAGACATTTTACTTATACCTGTATTGATTAAATCCCTGCCATCATTTTTTTCCTGTTCTTTTTTGGGGGTGAGTTCCTCTGTCTTGTCATTTTAGAGGAAGAAAAAATGTAATAAAATAAAAAATTTAAATTAAAAATTTAAAAAGGAAATAAATAAAGGGATCTAGATCTTAGGTGTGTTTTGGCCTTCTTGTTGAGAAAAGCTTAATAGAATAGAGTAAAAAAAGAAAGGGAAAAAGTTAAAAAATTAAAAACTCAAAAAAATTAAATAATAGAGTAGAATAAAAATTTTTAAAATAAAAAATAATTTGTTTCTGATATAGAAATAGAAAAAAGAACACAAACAAAAACAGAAGGAAAGAAAGTCAACCAATAAGCGAAACAGCAAACAGAAAGAAACCTGAATGAAGTTACATCTAGTTTCCCTGGTGCAGAACACTATAGTCTGTAGTCTAATGAGAAGGTAGAAGGAATTTGTGCTGGTCTTCTTGAGGATGTATATGGAGAGCACAGTTAGCAGGGCTTGGTATAACAGCTCTGTTCTCCACTTGATGGCACTGCTTAGCCTACTGGGCTTGATCTGTGTGTGAGTTTTCACATGCTCTAGAGGGGAAAAATGGCTTTATTCAGTTGCCTAGTCTCTGGAAGGCAAACTTCACGCTCTCACGTCCCACAGTCAAGCATCCTTCCTCTGTCTGGTGCTTTTGTCCACTCCCCACCTCTACTCTGAGTCCAGGATACCTGCCTGCCAGGTGGTGTCTCCTTCCAGACTTCTATCTCAGATGGGGCTGTGTTGAAAACCCCACATTTCAGAGACCCTGGTGCCTTTGGGGTCTGTTTGTACTGATTCCCTGGGGCAGTTCTCTTTGAGCAATGGCCAGTACCCTGGCTCAATTACAAGACATCCATGTGATTGTGCAGCAGTGTATATTTAGAATTAATGGCATATTCACGACATACAGCTGGTGCCCGTTTTCACCGCACTCTGGTATCTTTGTTGCAATACCAGCAAATGTGGCTGCTCTCCAGGGTCTGCTGGGACTTTTGCCTCTGGGGAGGCTGTATGGCTTCTACCAAATGCCCTCCAAGCTGGGGTGCCACTTTTCCCCGTGTGGCACGTGGACCCATCAGACCCCTCTGTCTACTCATGGACGTTCTCACCAGAGCACTGCCAGGTATTAAGCTTCAAACCTCAGACACTGTGCTCCACTCTATAGAATACTGTGGTATTGAAACCCTCTCGTTTCTCTCCGTCAGTGGTTTTGGGAAACAGAATTTTTGTCCAGTCCTCTCTGAGTTTTTTCACTCTTTTTTTTCTCTTCAGCTACTTTTGGGCGGGGGGGGGGGTGGGGGTTGGTTTTCTTGCATGATCCTGATATGCTACACTGTCCCCTTTTCTCTTTTCTCCCTTCCCTCCACATAGGAGACTCTGTGGCATCTCTCCGCTGGTTAATCTCTCCATACAATGTACCTGCTAAGTTCTCTGTCTCAAATTATGCAGACTATTGCATTAATCCTCAGATAAATTTCCTAGGTGTTCAAAATGGTTTGATGCTCATCTTTGATGTTCATGTAGCTGCATTTCATGGATGAGACAGGGTGTGTTGTGTAGGAGCTGCTTTGGAGGAATGCCTGCTACGTGAGGAAGGTTGGATGGAGTGGATCTACAGTGGAACTTGGAAGCAGGGGAGCTCTTTCCCTCGGAGGCAGGGGAACTCTTTCTGATAGAAAGATAGGTGCAGAGTGTTCACACTAGTTCCTATAAACGTCTGTGTATCTCGACCGGGGAATGGGAAAGAAATGGCATCTGTTAACATTTACGTTCTTGGCATAGCATCCTAAAATTTCTGCTCCACTCCCAGGACATATTCTGAGATTAGTAAATAAATCTCCTTCCCATATACCTCAGGCTCTTTCAGAAGTCCTGCTTCTGTGCTATATCTTATCCAGGTTATTGTTTATACTTGCTCTTCAAGATAGAGACTCAGTTTCTTTCTTTCTTTCTTAGAGAAGAAGAGAGCGTGAGTGAGGTGAGAAGCAGAGGAAGAGAGAGAATTTAAGCAGGCTCCACAGTTAGTGCTGAGCCTGACACAGGACTCAGTCTCATGACCTCAGAGATCATGGCCTGAGCCAAAATCAAGAGTCAGATGCCCAGCCAACTGAGTCACAAAGGCACAGCACACTCAATTTATTGCTACTTTTCTGGCTCTCCCGTAACTGAGATGACTGATTTGTTTTTTAATTTTTTTTAATGTTTATTTTTATTTTTGAGACAGAGAGAGACAGAGCATGAACGGGGGAGGGTCACAGAGAGAGGGAGACACAGAATCCGAAACAGGCTCCAGGCTCTGAGCTGTCAGCACAGAGCCCGACGCGGGGCTCGAACCCACGGACCGTGAGATCATGACCTGAGCCGAAGTCGGACGCTTAACCGACCGAGCCACCCAGGCGCCCCAAGACGACTGATTTTTAAAAGTACCTGGAGTTAAGCCCATGTAGATAGTAGCTAAAAGTTAAGACCCAGTGGTTTTCAAAGCTACAGGTTATAGTGAGTTATCTTCTAGTGCAGGTCTCCTGTGCTGTGGGTGCCTAGTATGTGCCTACTCTTGTTGCTTCTCCATGCTTATGGTGTTCTTCCATTTTTTGGTTAGTCTCACCAGAGGTTTGGTCCTAATAAAGTCTTCATTCTCCTGTGTTTTCTGCGTTGGCCTCGTCTGTGATAAACTGTGGAAAATATTGATGCCAGTCTTTGTGTAATTTTCAGATTAGTTCCACTGATGTGGCCGTTTTCTTGGTGTGTCTTTGGGATGAGGTGAGCCGGGGATCCTCCTACTCCACCATGTTCCCAGGACTCTCACAGATTCTTTCTTATGCTTGATTGAATATGTTGTTTAAACTCTCTGCTGAGTTTTTCAAATCAGTAATTGCATTCCTTAGCTCTAGGTGTTCTAGTTTGGTTTTAAAATCATTTCTCTATTTGTGTTGATTCTCCCATTTATGTAAGTTTTCCTGTCTTCATTTAACTTCATTAAAAACTTCTGTGGTGTTGTCACATGCCCCTTGTTCCTTGTTCTTTTATTGTTGTGTGTGAGACCTGCGTATTTGAAAGTGATGAGCTCATACAAGGTTTACAAGTTTACTTTGGTGGGAAGGTTTTTACCAGTCCATGTATATGAGGTTTCTGAACAGGCCAGCGTAGAACATCCATGGGTGATTAGGGCTACTTCTGGTGTCTCTGCTCAGGCAGGGTTACCACCAACACTGAGGACAGGCTGGACTTGCATCAGGGCACATCCATTGACTATTCTGAGGGCTGCTGAGATGCCTCTGTGGTTAGGCAAAAGACAGGATGTGCTCCTTTGCCAGGATTGGATTTACTGTGTGGCTAGATAGCGTTGTATGCTGGGCTTCATGATCAGGAGAGGCCACCAAGTGGGAATCCACTGTCAGGCAAGACCATTGGCTGGGCTCTCTACCTTTGCCACTGGTTGAGTGGGACCACCAGCTCTTTTACCTGGCTGAAGTGGTGTTTCAGATTGTGCACTGCATTAGGTGAGAGGAGTATTAGACCAGAGCCACTGTGTGTTATTTTTCAGCAGGGTGGCTGACCAGTCTCCCAGATAAGATAGTTAGATTTAGGCTGGTGGCTAGCTTTGGGTGTGATTGGGCGGAGTCAAAGTCTGTGCTGCATGGTCAAGTTTCCTGGATGACTGGGGCTTCAAGTTCTAGTCTGTGGTTCAGTGGGCAGCTTGCCTGGTTTTCTGCCCAGAAGGGTCACAGACCCAGCTCCAAGCCAAACCAAATCACTGGTTGGTGACCTCAGCTGTACTCGTTAGTCAGTTGCATTTGCTTGTCTGGGTGCTGTCTGGGATGCAGTGCCTCTGCCATAATCTGACCTTTGACTACTGTGAGCTCTGTGTCCTTCTTTGTGACTAGCTTACACATGGTCCAGCCTTTACCATAGGTGGTCTGTCAGTGTTCCCTAGGAAATGATAGAGAGTAGTTTTCTTCCTGGGGCCACCCATGAATACTGGCAAAGCTAAGTGTCAGCCTTAAACTATCTTTTTACCACTGGAAAAACTAGGTCCAGAGTACATCTCTCAGTGTGGTACTAGTCCGGCCTGGGGGAGGACAGTATGTATAGTCAGTGTGAAATTGCTGGCATTACTGTTTGATGCAGCTTTTCCCAGTTTTTGTGCAGAAAGGAGCACTTCAGACTCACCCAAGAGGTTCTAGGGTTTTCAAAAGTGTGTTCTTGTGTTGCCAAGTTTTCCTCTCAAATTTTTCTATAGAATACACTAGACTGTTGGTTGTTAATCTGTGTTTTTATGTGGAGAGACTAGGGTCCAGGACCACCTATTCCAGAGTGTTGCTGATTTCATTATCATTTATCGGTTTTGTTTATATTTGCTGTGAAGCATTTGGTTCTATGCTCTTGATTTTTCATTTCAGTTTTCATTTCCTTTCATTTTCTTGATTTTATCTTTTGATTTGTTTCTTCTCTGCTTCCCACGCTAGTTTTGTTTAGTTTTCTCTCCTTTTTCTGGTTCCTTGAAGCATAAAGCTAGCTATTTGATTTGAGGTCTTTCTCATATAAGCATATATGGATATAAATTTCTCTCTCTTGCATCGTTTTATAAGTTTTGGCATATGGTGTTGTAATTTTCATTTGTATCTGTTTTCTAATTTCCTACGTGACTTGTTTGGCTGTTAAAGAATGTGTTTAATTTGCACATAATTGTAATTTTCCACTTTTTCCTTCTGAAAATCATTTCTGGTTTTGTCCCATTGTGGTGAGATAATATACTTTGTGTAATTTTAGTCTTTTACATTTTATTGCAGATAGTTGTGTGGCCTAAAATCCTGAGAGTGTTCTGGGTGAATTTAAGAAAAATGTACACTCTGATGTTCTGTGGATTATTAATATATCTGTTAGGTCTAGTTTAAATGTTGTTTTGTTGTCTATTTTTTCTTTATGTTTGTCCACTTGTTATATCAGTTTATTAAAGTGGGCCAGTAAAGTATCCCACTATTGTACAACTTCCTCCCCCATTTGTGTGAATTTTCGCTTCAGAAGGTTTAAAGCTCTATCTTAGGTATATATATTTGTAATTGTTCTATTGCTTGACAGATTGACTCTTTTTTAAAAGTAATCTCTATACTCATTGTGGGGCTTGAACTAAAACCCTGAGGTCAAGAGTCCGCTATTCTACAGACTAAGCCAGCCAAGCACCTCTAAACTGACCCTTTTTAAAATACAATATTTTTCTTTTTCTACTATAACAAAGGCAAGTTTGTCTAATAGTGGTATGGCCACTGCAGCTCTCTTTTAGTATGACTTGTGTGCCTATCTTGTTCCTTCCTTTTTCTTTGAATATTGTTTGTGTCTTTGGATCAAAAGGGAGTCCAAATAGTAGATTAGGTTCTCAAAATTTGTTTCGCCAATATCTACCTTTCAACCGGGGAGTTTATTCCATGTACACTTAATTATTGACAAGAAAGGCCTTCTGCCATTATAATGTTTGCTTTCCATGTGTCTTATGTGTATATGTAAGTTCTTTCATTACAGCCTGATTTTACTGCTGACTTTTTCCAGTGCACTCCTTAGATTCATCTCTGATTTAATTGTCTGTGTATTTTAAAATTCTTTTGTTATTGATTGATTTGGGGATTGTAAGGAGAATCTTTGTTATTAAATATAGTTTGAAATAATAATGACTTAGGTTCAGTAGTATGCAAAAACTCTGCTGTATACAGTTCCATTCCTTCACTTTTATGCTTTTGTCTCACATTGAATCTCTACACATCCATGTTTATGAATATAGGTTTATGTTTATTGCTTACTACATTTGTCTCCTAAATCATATATAGTAAAAAGGAATTATAATCTATACTTAGAAGAAACTGGCCTTTATATTTATGTGTGCTAATATATTTACAAATGTTTTTGTTCATTTTTAATATGTCTTCAAACTATTACGTGTTGTTCTTTTATTTCAACACTAAGAAATCCCGTTAGTTTTTCTTGGAGGGCAGGTCTACTAGCAAAGAACTATCTCAACATTTGTTTATCTTCTTATTTCCTAATTTTTCTTCACTACTAAAGAATGGTTTTTCTGGATATAGAATTTTTGGTGACAGTTTTTCCGCCCAGCACTTTAAAGATGTTATCCTGTTGCCTTTTGACTTTCACACATTTAATGGGGTTTATTATTATTGAGGATCCATTGAATTGCTTCCCTTAACTGCTTCTGAGAACATTTAGATGTTGAAGGTGAGATGTCAAGAAGTTGTGTTATTTCATAGTTTCTTTCTTCCTTAAGTGTTTTCCCTAGTTTTAAGTTCCTGATTTTATTGCCGATTTGGAAATTTGGAAAATTTGATACTGACAAGTTTTGATAGCTTTATGATTCTTTTAATGCAATCCATTTTTGGTGATCCCTTTCACTTTCCTTTCTTCTTATTCTTCTTCTTCTTTTTTTTTTTTTTTTTTTTTTTGGTTCATTTTCAGATACTTTTCTTCTGCTATATGTCCCTGTTACTCTATATACTCACCCTTCTTTTTGATTTATTAGGCACCGTAGACTTGCATTTCTGATATGTTCCTAAATAATTCTCCACTCAGATGAACTTTTGATTTACGTGTATTTATGTTGGCTTCGTTTCCACATTATCTTGTCTTTATGTAGGAATGAATTTTTCTTTTGAAATTTACTGCATATTTGCATTTCTGAGATTTCCTTGTAAATGATGTAAAATTTTCTATTTAACTTAAAGGTGTTTTGCTTGCTGTGTAAATATAATAACCTGAATTACTTTTATTTTCCAGAAATTTGGTAGCAGCATAGTTATTAACCCTATGAAAGATAAGACAATGGTGCAAGAGCTTCTGGATTTTAAAGATAAGATAGATTTTATTATTGAAGCGTCTTTTCTGAAAAATGAGAAAATTATTGTTGCTATGAAAGATGCTTTTGAAACATTTATTAATAAAAGACCTAACAAACCAGCTGAGCTTCTAGGTATGGTTTTCAATTTTATGAAATACGTATTTTATTTTTTATTTTGTTGTTTTAAATTACGTAAGAAGAGTTCAGTTTGACCTCCTAATTTGTCATAATATTGCCAGATTGACTATCAATGTTTGTAATAAACCATTTCTCTCAACTTTAGTGTTCACAAGACTTGGTTCCTTTGTTTAATAGTAACCCAGCCCTTTGGAAGCTCACGTGTCTTTAGCGTCCTATAAAATTATCAGTTTTTCTTATCAGTAGATAAGACTCATTTTAAAATAAATGAAAGCTTTCCTTACTGTCATGAAACCTAATGATTTTATATTATAAGGGATATCTTTTTGCTGACATAAAAACTTGAAACACAGTATCAATTTGATAGTTCAAGAAAACTTGAAACAAATTATCAATTTGATTTTTCAAGAACAATAAATTATTTAAATGAGTATAATCAACACTTAATAAGTCCTTAAGACTTTGGGATTAATATAATCTCAGTTTCATGCAATATCTTGCAATATTTTGTTTTTTTAAATAGATTAGGGGCATGGTAGTGAGGAAATGACTGTATTGTAATATTTGATCATTGAGGTTACAGAAATATAAAAATATCAGTGTAGAACTTACAGGAAGTAATTTATCTTTTTCTGCCACTCATCTGTCCGTTAAGTCACGTATTCATTTTTTGTTTCGTGAAAAGTAATGCACCTCACTCTGGGGGAAAGTATTTGCTTGAATAAATGGTTTTTGTTCATATACATATTTGAAAATATAGCATTACTTAGAAAATTATTTTTTTACATTTTAGCAAAGTATGTGGATTCAAAACTTCGCACAGGTAACAAAGAAGCTACGGATGAAGAACTTGAAGAATTATTAGCTAAAGTGGTAATTTTATTTAGGTTTATTCATGGTGAGTAATTTGGTTTAAATGTCTATTTAAAAGTTTAAAAAAATGATAACATTGTGGAAGTAGAAAGCACTAAGTGCAGATCCCAACCTAAATTGAATTCAAATAATGTTTTCTGGTGGTAAAACTGGTAACTTTAAAAAGCTAACAATTCAGTGGCAATAAGTATGTTCACATGATGATTGTGCAGCCATCACAATTACTTAATCTCAAAAATTTCAGTATAAACTCCATACACATTAAGCAGTCATTTCTCACTTCCTTCTTGCCTTCAGCTTCTGGAAACCAAAAATTTGACTGCTGTCTATCTGAACTTAAGTGTTCCGAGATACTTTATGTAAATGCATTCAGATAATACGTAACCATCCGTTTCAGTTGCTATTTTCAGATGTATTGAATATAGTGTCTCATTTAATTTTCTGCCATTTTGCATTTTCCATCTTTGACGTTAAGGTGTTTTTCCTTAAATGTTACAGAGAAAGATGTTTTTGAAGCCTTCTACAAAAAAGATTTAGCAAAACGTCTCTTACTTGATAAGAGTGCTTCAGTTGATGCAGAAAAGTCAATGCTGTGCAAACTTAAACAAGGTGTGTGTCTTGACAGGTATATTGTCTGTTTCAGTCATATTTTTATTTTGGCTTTTGTGTTTCCTGAATCTGGGTGGAGAACTATGATTTCATTTCACTGTTTACCTCTCATTTGGTCAAGAGCTTGTTGTTCTACACATCATTTTACAAACTACTAGTTTAATGTGGTTATCCAAAAGTGTATGCACTCATTTGGCAGCTCTGTCATCATCTTTATGTGTTCCCACAGGCAGGTTATTTTAAGATTTGGATTTATAAATTTAGGACATTGGCTAAACTCTGGATAAGGTGGGATCATCCCACAAACATAAGTAAAAAGTAAGAGAAGCATGAAGATGTATAAAAAGGCAATTTAACCTAGTCAGAAAATTGAGGACAGTTTCTTTAAGGAAGCATGATTGAAATACAATGTGGAGATACAGAAATGTTGATGGTGATAGCAGAAGTTAGTCCATGCTAGAAAGAGTTTAGCAATTTGAAACGCTGGGGAATCAGAATAATCAGAGAAGAACACACAAGAGCTGTCCTAAAGGCTAAACTGAAAAGTTAATAGGTGTAAGATTTTGCTTGACCTTGGAGACGTTGTCTGTGATACTGTTTTGTACCCTGGAAGCAGGATTATTTAAAGAATTTGAAATAAGTTGTAGAAGTACTGATTTCTTTCTTTTTTTCTTTGTATTTTTTTCAGGTTTTTATTTAAATTTCAGTTAGTTAAAATACAGTGTGATAATAGTTTCAGGTGTACAATTTAGTGATTCGTAATTTCCATACAACACCCACGGCTCATCAAAATAAGTGTCCTTTTTAATCCGCATTACCCATTTAACCCATCTCGCACCCACCTCCCCCTCCGGTAACCATCATTGTGTTCTCTATAGTGAAGAGTCTGATTTGCCATCCATCTTTTTTTTCGTCTACTATGTTTCTCTGTTTTGTTTCTTAAATTCCACACATTAGTGAAATTATACAGTATTTGTCATTCTCTGACTTCATAATCCACTCTAGCTCCGTACATGTTGCTGCAAATGGCAAAATTTCATTCATTTTGATTGCAGACCCCCCCCCCCACACACACACACACACGTCAGTGGGGTGGGGAGAGAGGGGGGTGGGGGAGAGAAGGAGAGAGAGAGAGGGAAGGAGAGAGAGAGAGAGAGATCTTCTTTGTCCATTTATCTGTCAGTGGACATTTGGATGCTTTCCATAATTTGGCTATTGTTGATAGTGATGCTATAAATATAGGGGTTCAGGTAGCCATTCAAATCAGTAATTTTGTATCCTTTGGGTAAAACCTATTAGTACACTTGCTGGATCAAGGCAGTTCTGTTTTTAAGTTTTTGAGAACTTCCACACTAGTCTCCAGATAGGCTGCACAAGTTTGCATTCCCATGAGCACTGCGAGAGGGTTCCCTTTTCTCTGCATCCTCACCGATAACCTGCTGGGTTTTGTTTTGGTTTTTTTTTTTTTTTTTTTTTTTTTCAGTTGTTAATTTTAGCTATTATGACTGGTGTGAGGTGGTATCTCATTGTGGTCTTGCTTTGTATTTACCTGATGACGAGTGATGTTGAGCATCTTTTCATGTGTATGTTAGACATAAGGATGTCATCTTTGGAAAAATGTAGATTCCTGTCTCTTACCTATTTTTTCACTGAGCTGTTTTTCTGGTGTTGGGTTGTATAGGTTCTTTATGTATTTTGAATACTCACTGTTTAGCATGCATGTATTTTTGCTAACATTTTTTCCATTCCATAGATTGCCTTTTAGTTTGCTGATTATTCCCTTCACTGTTCACAATGTTTTTTTTTTTTTTTTCTTTATGAAGGTCCAATAATTTATTTTGCTTTTGTTTCCTTTACTTCTGGAGACATATCTAGTAAGAAGTTGCTATGGCTGAGGTCAGAGGGTTTGCTGCTTGTGTTTTTTTTTTCTAGGATTTTGATGGTTTCATGTCTCATGTGGATCTTTCATCCATTTTGAACTTATTTTTGTGCATGGTGTAATAAAGTAGTCCAGTCTCATTCATTTACTTGATGCTGTCCAGTTTTAACAACACTATTTGTGGAAGAGATTGTTTTTTTTTCCCCATTGGATAGTATTTCCTGCTGTGTCAAAGACAGTTGACCATGTGCTTGTGGGGTATATTTCTGGGTTTTCTGTGGTGTTTCATTAATACATGTGTCGGGGTTTTTTTTTTGTTGTTATTGTTGTTTTGTTTTGTTTTGTTTTGTTGCCAGCACCATGCTGTCTTGATTACTACAGGCTTTGCAGTACAATTTGAAGCCAGAATTGTGATGCCTCCAGCTTTGCTTTTCTTTGTCAGGATTTCTTTGGCTTTGGGGATCTTTGTGATTACATGTAAATTTTAGTATTGTTTGTTTAGGCTCTGAAAAATGCTGGTGGTATTTTGATTGGGATTGCATTAAATATGTATATTGCTTTGGGTAGTATACACATTATGACAATGTTTGTTCTTCTAATCCATGAGCATGGTATGCCTTTCCATATGTTTGTGTCCTTTTCAGTTTCTTATATCAGAGCTGTATAGTTTTCAGAGTACAGATCTTTTATGTTTTTGGTTACCTTTACTCCTAGGTATGTGGTGCAGTTATAAATGGGATCAATTCCTTTGTCTCTCTTTTTGCAGCTTTGTTATTCGCGTATAGAAAACGCAACAGATTTCTGTACTTTGATTTTGTGTCCTATGACATTACTGAATTCATTTATCAGTTCTAACAATTGTTTTGGTAGAGTCTTTGGGTTTTTCTATGTAGGGAATCATGTCATGTGCAAATAGTGAATGTTTGACTTCTTCCTTGCCAATTTGGATTCATTTTGTTGCTGTGAATTGTCTGACTGCTGACGCTAGGGCTTCCATTACTATGTTAAATAAGTATGGTGGCAGTGGACATGCCTTGTTCCTGATTATAGAGGAAAAGCTCTCAGTTTTTCCCCATTGAGATGATATTAGCTGTGGGTCTTTCTGGTATGACCTTTATTATATTGAGGCATGTTCCATGTATCCCTACTTTGTTGAGGGTTTTTAACATGAATGGGTATTGTATTTTGTCAAATGCTTTTTATGCATTTCTGGGAAGCTCATATACTTCTCTTACTTTCTTTTATTAATGTGGTGTATCACATTGATTGATTTGTGAATAATGAGCTTACCGTTGCAGCCCACGAATAAATCCACCTTGATCAAGGTGAATGGTTTTTTAAATATATTGTGATACTCCATTTGCTAGTATTTTATTGAGACTTTTTGCATTATATTCATCAGGACACTGGCCTATAGGTCTCTTTTTAGTGGAGTTTTTGTCTGGTTTTTGAGTAAGGTAACACTGGCTTCATACAATGAGTTTAGGAGTTTTCTTCCATTTCTATTTTTTTTAATAGTTTGAGCAAAATAGTTACTAACTCGTCTTTCTGTGTTTGGTAAAATTCCCTTACAAAGCCATGTGCCTCTGGACTTTTGTTTTTTGGAAGATTTTTTATTACTCAGTTTCTTCACTGGCTATTGGTCTCTTCAGTTTTGTTTTGTTTTTTTTTTTTTAATTTATGTTTCAGTTTTGATAGTTTTTATGTTTCTAGGACTGTATCCATTTCTTCCAGATTGTCCAATTGGTTGGAATTTAATTTTTCATAATACTCTTTTTTATAATTGCATTTCCGTGTTATTTGTGATCTCTCCTCTCTCACTGATTATTTCATTTATTTGTGCCCTTTCTCTTTTCTTTTTGATAAGTCTGGCTAGGGGTTTATCAGTATTGTTTTTTAGAAGAACCGGATCCTGGTTTCATTGATCGGTTTGTTCTACTGTTGTTATTTATTTATTTTTTTCATTTGCGTATAATTTACTTCTGCTTTAATCTTTGTTATTCCCTTTATTCTTCAGCCTTTATTTGCTGTTCCTTTTCTTGCTCCTTTAAGGTGTAAACTTAGGTTTTATATTTGAGCCTTCTTTTGCTGTTTGACATAGGCCTGTATTGCAGTATAGTTCTGTTAGGACTGCTTTTGCTCCTTTTAAGGTTCTAAACTGTCCTAGTTTCATTTTCATTTGCTTCCATGTATGTTTTTATTCCTTCCTTTGCCTATTTAATCCATTCATTCTTTAGTAGGATGTTCTTTAGCCTCCATGTATTTGTTGTCTCTCCAAATATCTTCTTATGTTTGACTTCATGTGTCATAGCATTATGGTCGGAAAATATGCATTATATGATGTCATTCTTTTTGTATGTGTTGAGACCTGACTTGTGCCCCAGTATGGAATCTTTTCTGGAGAATGTTCCATATGCACTCAAAAGGAATGTGTGTTCTGCTGTTTTAGGATGAAATGTTGTGAATATATCTGTTAAGTTCCTCTGGTTCGGTGTGTCATTTAAAACCATTGTTTCCTTGTTGATTTTCTGGATAGATGATCTGTCCATTGCTGTAAAAGTGGGATGTTAAAGTCCCTTGCTACTATTGTATTTTTGTCAGTGAGTTCCTGTATGTTTGCTGTTAGGTGGAGTATATATTTGGGGGAGCCAGTTGAGGGCATAAACATTGACAGTTGTTAGATCTTATTGTTGAATAGGCCCGTCTATATGATACTGTGTTTTCATTGCTTGTTAACAACCTTTGGTTTAAAATCTAGTTTTTCAGGGGCACCTGGGTGGCTCAGTCCGTTGTGCGTCCAACTCTTGACTTCAGCTCAGGTCATGATCTCCTGCAGAACCTGTTTTGGATCTTCTGTCTCCCTGTCTCTGCCCCTCCCTTGCTTGTTCTCTCTCTCTCTCTCTCTCTCTCTCTCTCAAAAACAAATAAACATGAAAAAATTTAAAAAAAAAACCTAGTTTTTCTGACATAAGTATTGCTGCTCCAACTTTCTTTTGATATCCATTTCCATGAGAACCTTTCCTCCATTCCTTCATTTTCAGTCTGCAGGTGTCTTTATGTCTGAAATGAGTGATTCTTTTTTATGAGCGAGTATTATACCATTGTATTTATATATCATTGTTCCTTTATTGATTCATCAGTTAATGGACATTTGGGCTCTTTGTATAATTTGACTGCTGTTGACAGTGCTGCTGCAGAGATAGGAGTGCATGTATCCCTTCTATCAGTATTTTTGCTTCCTTTGGGTCAATACCTAGTACTGCGGTTGTTGGATCATAGGGTAGTTCTGTTTTTAATTTTTTCGAGGAACCTCTATTTTGGTCTCTGTAGTGGCTGCCCAAGTTTGTATTACCACCAGCAATGGGAGAGGGTTTCCCTTTCTCCACATCCTTGCCAATACCTGCTGTATCTTGTGTTGTTGATTTTAGCCATTGTGACAGATGTGAGGTGGTATCTCATTGTGGTTTTGATTTTTATTGCTCTGATGATGAGTGATGTTGAGCATCTTTACTTCTGTCTGTTGGCCATTTATATGTCTGCTTTGGGAAAATGTCTTTTCATGTTTCCTGATTTTTTAATTGGTTTGTTAATTTTGGTTTTGAGTTTTATAACTTCTTCATAGATTTTGAAAATTAACCCTTGAGCAGATATGTCATTTGCAAATATCTTCTTCTAATCCATAAATTGCCTGTTCATTTTGTTGATTATTCCCTTTGCTGTGCAGAGCCTTTTGTCTTCATGAAGTCCAGAGAGTTTCTTTTTCCTTTTGTTTCTCTTGTCTCAGAGATATATTTAGTTAGAAGTTGCTATGGCCAAGGTCAGAGAGGCTACAGTCTGTGTTATCTTCTTGGATTTTCATGGCTTCCAGTCTCATGTTCAGACCTTTCATCCGTTTTGAATTTATTTTTATGTATGGTGTAAGAAAGTGGTCTAATTTCATTTTTGACAACACTAGTTATTGAAGAGACAGGTATTTTTCCCCATTGGGTAGTATTTCCTGCCTTGTCAAAGATTAGTTGACCTTATAGTTGTGGGTTCATTTATGAGTTTTCTGTTCTCTTGATCTTAGTGTATGTTTTTGTGCCATCACCATACAGTCTTTATTGCCACAGCTTGGTAATATGACTGTAACTCAGCAATTTCAGTTCTCCCAGCTTTGCTTTTCTTTTTCAAGACTGCTTTTACTGTTTGCGGTCTTATGTGGTTCCATACATATTTTGGGATTGTTTAGTGTAGCCCTGTGAATAATGCTGTTGGTATTTTGATAAGAATTGCATTAAGTATAGATTACTGTGGTGGTATAGACATTTTAACAATATTCGTTTTCCAGTCCGTGAGCATGTAATGTGTCATTTCTTTGTGTCATTTTTAGTTTCTTTCAACAGTGTTTTCCAGTTTTCAGGGTACAGGTCTTTCACCTCCTTGGTTCGGTTTATTCCTGGGTATCTTACGATGTTTGATGTAATTGTAATGGGAGTTATTTCTTAATTTCCTTCTGTGTTGCTTTCATTATTGGTGTTTTGAAAAGCAACTGATTTCTGTGTGTTGATTTTGTATCCTGCAGTGTTACTGTATTTGTAAATCAGGTCTGGAGCATTTTGGTTTTGGTTTTTGGTTTTTGTTGTTGTTGTTGTTGTTTTGTTTTTTTTTTTTCATATAGTGTATCATGTTATCTGTAAATGGTGGAAGTTTTACTTATTACTTACTTATGGAATAACTTTATTTCTTTTTTTTAAATTTGATTGGTCTCACTAGAACTTTCAGTACTATGCTGAATAAAAGTGGATAGAGTAGATATCCTTGTCCTGTTCCTGGAGTTATGGGAAAAGCTGTCATATTTTCCCAGTTGAGATAGATAGCAGCTGTGGGTTTTTCATATTGGTCTTTATTATGTTGGGGTATGTCTCCTCTAAATCTACTTTGTTGAGGGTTTTTATCACTAGTGAATGCTGTAGTTTTTGAAAGGAGTCAGTCATATGGATCTTATCCATTCTCTTATTGATGTGATGTAGCACATTGTTTTGCAAATACTGAATCACCCTTGCAATGCCAGGAATAAATCCCCCTTGACTGTGGTAAATGATTTTTTTCAATGTGTTGTTGTATTTGGTTACCTCGTATTTTAAGGAAGATTTTTGCATCTGTGTCCGTAAGGGATATTGGTGTATAGTTCTCTTTTTCAGTGGCGTCTTTCTCTGGTTTTGTTTTCAGGAAAATACTGGCCTCATACAATGGATTTGGAAGTTTTCCTTCCTTCTATGGTTTTTGGCATAGTTTGAGAATAGGTTTGTACTCTTCACTCAGTTTTTGCTAGAATTTGCCAGTGAAGCCATTTGGTCCTGCACGTTTATTTGTTGGGAGATCTTTTATTGCTGATTCAGTTTCCTTGCAAGTTTTCTATGTCTTACTGTTCAACTTTTCTTAGTATATAAGTGTGGGTAGTTTATGTTTGTAGGAATTTATCCATATTATCTAGGTTGTACAATTTGTTGGCCTTTAGTTTTTCATAATAATTGTTTCATAATTGCGTGTGATTTCTGTGGTGGTGTTTCTTGTTTCTCGTTTCTAATTTTTAAAATTTTCTTTGTGGGAGTTCTTGCTTTCTCTGGTTGGTAAAGTCTGGCTAAAGGTTTGCTAGTTTTTTCAGAGAACCAACAACTCATTTAATTGATCTGATGTACGTTTTTTTCATTTCTGAATGCTTTAATTGTCTCATGTTTATTATTTTAGCTGGCTTCAGGCTTTACATTTTCCCCCCTCGTCCCTTTAGTTGTAAGGTTAATTTGTGCATTTGAGCTTTTTATTTCTTCTTGAGGTAGATCTGTTTTATAATATAATTCCCTCTTAGGACTGCCTTTTCTACATCCCAGAGGTTTTGAACTGTCATGTTTTCATTTTCATTTGTTTCCATGTATTTTTTTTAAAATTTCTTCTTTGATTTCATGGCTGACTAATTCATTGTTTAGTAGAGGGTCCTTTAATCTCCATGTATTTGTGGTCTTTCTGGATTTTTGTTTTGTGGTTGACTTTAAGTTTCATGAAAAGATGCATAGAATCATTTAACCTTTTTGTGTGTATTGAGGCTTGATTTGTGTCCTCATATGCAATTTATTCTGGGGACTGTTTCATGGGCACTTGAAAAGAATGTGCATTGTGCTGTTTTAGATTGAAATGTTCTAAAAGTATACATGTTAAGTCCATCTGGTCCAGTGTGTCATTCAAAGTCATTGTTTCTTTGTTAATTATCTGCTTAGATGATCTGTCCATTGATGTGGGCTGCTAAAGTCTCTTACTGTTGTTGTCTTGTTATCAGTGTATTCAGTTATGTTATTATTTTTTAACATTTGGGTTCTCGCAACTTGGCTTTAGTAAACTCCTGGAATGACACTGCTAGCGGATTAGGTGACAAGTATCTGTGGATCCCTGCCTCCTGTCTCTGTGCCTGTGCTGGAGAGCATGGAAGAAAAATGGGGCCTACCAGGTCCTTTGTCTTCAGTATTCCCCAGCATGTTCCAAAATCACTATCAACAGATCTTTCTGCTTCCCTAGTATTGTATAAACTGCCATTTTATGTGATCTCTCCAAGGGCCTTGTCCTTAAGGGCATTGACCAGCTATCACTCATCCCCTCAGTTCACCCAGTGCTGAGTCATCTGACCTCTATAGCTCCCGGCTCTAAGTCCCACTTGTATAAATTGACAGAATTCAGCCTGTCTGGTGTTTAAAGCCAAATGTTATGGGGTAAGTCCTCCCCATGTCAGCTCCCTGGTGTGAAGGCCTATTTCTCTACCCTCTGCACATGCAGCTCCATCCTACCTGCAGGCAGCCTCCTTCCATCTTTCTGACCTTCCTATCCTTTCAGATGCAGTTTTGTGTCTATATTTAGCCGTGGAGTTTGTTGTCCAGTCTTCAGGTCACTGTCTGCTTTATCGACTTGGATGTGGATGGCATCTAGTTGTAAATGTGGGATGAAGTGAGTTATGAGTCCTCCTATAGGGTCCTCCTACTCTGCCATCTTTAATGCTCCTCCGTAGAACAGTTTTTTGCTGAAGTGTTTGGGATTTTCTGTATGTAAGATCACATCATATACTTAAAATGACAGTTTGGCTTCCTTCTTCCTATTTTGATGCCTTTCTAAAATTTCTCTTAACTAATTGCTCTGGCTAGGTCTTCCAGTACTACATTGAAAGAGTGGTGAGTGTGGGCACCATTTTCTTGTTCCTGAACACAGAGAAAGAAACTTGGAGGAATTTTAATGTTGAATGTGAGCTCTGGTTTCTTCTAGATGGCCTTAATGAGATTGAGGCATATTCTTTCTACACTCAATTTGTTGAGGGTTCTTATCACAGTAAACTGTACTTAATATGCCAGATGCTTTTTCCGCATCTGCTGAAATGATCACACATGATTTTAATTTGTCATCCTATTTGTGTGTCACATTTATTGTTTCCTTATTTGGAACTGTCTTCACATTCCAAGGATAAATCTCACTGGTCATGGTGACTGATCCCTTAAATGTGTTGGTGAATTCAGTTTGCCAGGATTTTGTTGACAAATTTGGCAATATACGGAAATTGGCTTAAACTTTAATTATTATATACATGTTAGTATACATGTAAATACATATTTTTATATTTTTATTTTACTTGTTATTTATTATATACATGTAAGTATACATGTAAATACATATTTTTATATTTTTCTTTTATTTAAAATTAGTTCCTTTCTTTGACTTTAGATTACATTATGACATACATAAAACTGTTTATATTATTTATATTAGTATACTGTATAAATTAATTGGTTGACATCATTTTGGATTAAAATTATGGGGTTGCATATCAGCTTCATTAACTGGATATTCAGATGTCTCCGAAAGTTTGGGAAGTTCTCGGCCATTACTTCTTTATGCTTTGCACCCTCTCTGCGTCTCTGCTTCTTCTGGAACTCCCATTGCATTGATGAGCAGATTGTTTCTCTTAATGCTGTTCAATTTGTAAGGTCCAGGCTCTGAGCTGTCAGCACAGAGACTGATGCAGGGCTTGAACTTAACAGACTGCGAGATCCTGACGTGAGCACAGTCAGATGCTTAACCAATGAGCCACCCAGGAATTTTCCAATTCAGTTACTGAATATTTGAAATGGGAGTTTATTCTTAGTTCATTTTTAGCTTTTCTATCTCTGTGGTGACGGTCTTCTTTTCTTCATGCATTCTTTTGTTTTTGTTTTTCTTTAGTTTTTACATTTTTAACTCATTGATAAATGCTCATCGCACTAATTTTAAATTCTTTGCTATGTTGGTTTTATTCCTTTCAGTTTTGTTTTGGGGGATTACTTTTTTTTTTTTTTTTAGTTATTTTTTTTCAGACTATTACTTCTTTTTTTCCCAAATTATTATTTAAATTCCAGGTAGTTAACATACAGTGCATTATTGGTTGCAGGAATAGAATTCAGTGATTCACCACAACATGGTGCTCATCACAGTGAGTGCTCCTCACAGCAAGTGTCCTTCTTTTTTTTTTTTTTTTTTTTTCCCAACGTTTTTATTTTTTATTTTTGGGACAGAGAGAGACAGAGCATGAACGGGCGAGGGGCAGAGAGAGAGGGAGACACAGAATCCAAGGCAGGGTCCAAGCTCTGAGCTGTCATCACAGACCCCCAGTGTGGGGATTGAACCCATAAGCAGTGAGATCATGACCTGAGCCGAAGTCAGATGTCCCAGCTGAGCTACACAGGTGTCCCTAATTTTAATTTTTTGAAGAGCTTCCATATTGCTTCCAGAGTGGCTGCACCAGGTTGCATTTCCACCTTCAGTGCAAGAGGGTTCCCCTTTGTCCACATCATCAACAGTATCTGTTTCCTGAATTGTTCATCTTAGCCATTCTGACAGGTGTTAGAAGGTGTCTCGTTTTGGGGTTTGATTTGTATTTCCCTTGTGATGGGTGCCATTGAGCATCTTTTCATGTGTCTGTTAGCCATCTTTATCCAAAAAAAGATAACCAGATACCTTCTTCCAAAGAAGAGTTTAGTCTTCTTGTCCTCCACCCATTTCTTAATAGATTATATTCTTTTTTGGATGTTGAGCTCGATAAGTTCTTTATAGATAACCCTTTATCTGATATGTCATTTGCAAATATCCTCCCTTTCTGTAGGCTGCATTTTAGTTTTGTTGATTGTTTCCTACACTATGCAGTTTTCTATCTTGATGAAGTCCCGGTGGTTGCGTATTGCTTTTGTCTCCCTTGCCTCCAGAAATGTGTCTAGAAAGAAGTTGCTACAGCTGAGGTCAAAGAGGTGGCTGCTGCCTATGTTTTCCTCAAGAATTTTTATGGTTTATGTCTCACATTTAGCTCTTTTATCCATTTGAAATTATATTTGTGTATAGTGTAAGAAAGTGGTACACTCATTCTTCTGCATCTTGCTTTCCCATTTGCCAGTACCGTGTGATACAGGGACTTTTTCCTTTGGATATCTTTCCTGCTTTGTCAAAAATTAGTTAACCGTACTGTGGTTGTGGGTCTGTTTCTCGGTTTTCTATTGTGTTTCATTTATCTGTGTGTGTGTTTGTGCCCGGACCTTAACTGTTCTGATGACGAAAGGTTTGTAATACAAGTTGAAGTCTAGATTGTGATGCCTTCACGTTTCTTTTCTTTTCTTTTTCCAGTTCTATGACTGTTTGGGGTCTTCTTTGGTACTGTACACATTTTAGGAATATTTGCTCTAGCTCTGTGAAAAGTCCTGGTTTTAGATGTATGTGTATATATATGTATGTGTTTATACACACACACACACACACACACACACACACACACAGTTATATTTATATTTATATTTATATTTATATTTATATTTATATTTATATTTATATTTATATTTATATTTATATTTATATTTATATTTATATTTATATTTATATAATATGTTTTTAAAATATATATATATTTAACATCTTAACAGTATTTTTGGTTCTCTTTCCTTTCCTTTTTATTTTTTAAATTTACATCCAAATTAGTTAGTGTATAGTGCAACAATGATTTCAGGAGTAGATCCCTAGTTCCCCTTACCTATTTAGCCCATCCCCCCTCCCCAAGCCCCTCCCCTAACCCTCAGTTTGTTCTCCTTATTTAGGAATCCCTTATGTTTACTCCCGCTCCCTGTTTTTATATTATTTTTGTTCCCCTTTCCTTATGTTCATCTGTTTTATCTCTTAAGAGCCCTCATACGAGTGAAGGCATGTGATTTTTGTCTTTCTCTGACTGACTAATTTCACTTAGCATAATACCCTCCAGTTCTAGCCACATAGTTGCAAATGGCAAGATTTCATTCTTTTTGATGGCAGTGTCATACCCCGTTTTATGTATATACCACATCTTCTTTATCCATTCATCCATCGATGGGCATTTGGGCTCTTTCCATACTTTGGCTGTTGTTACAGTGTGGCTGTAAACATGGGGGTGCATGTGTCTCTTCGAAACAGCACACCTGTATCCCTTGGATAAATGCTTAGCAGTGCAATTGCTGGGTCATACAGTAGTTCTATGTTTAGTCTTTTAAGGAACCTCCATACTGCTTTCCAGAGTGGCTGCACCAGCTTGCATTCCTACCAACAATGCGAAAGTGATTCTCTTTCTCTGCTACCTCACCAACATCGGTTTTTGCCTGAATTGGTAACGTTACTATACTGGCAGGTGTAAGGTGGTATCTCATTGTGGTTTTGATTTGTATTTCCCTGATGATGAGTGATGTTGAGCATTTTTTCATGTGTTGGTTGGCCATCTGGATGTCTTCTTTGGAGAAGTGTCTACTCATGTCTACTCATGCCCATTTCTTCAGTGGATTATTTGATTTTTGGGTGTTGAGTTTGATAAGGTCTTTGTAGATTTTGGATACGAACCCTTTATCTGATATGTCATTTGCAAATATCTTCTCCCATTCTGTGGGTTGCCTTTTAGTTTTGCTGATGGTATCCTTCGCTTTGCAGAAGCTTTTTATTTTGATGAGGTGCCCGTGGTTCATTTTTGCTTTTGTGTCCCTTGCCTCTGGAGTTGCGTTGAGTAAGAAGTTGCTGCGGGCAAGATCAAAGAGGTTTTTTCCTGCTTTCTCCTCGAGGATTTTGATGGCTTCCTTTCTTCCATTGAGGTCTTTCATCCGTTTTGAGTTTATTTTTGTGTAGGATGTAACAAAATGGTCCAGGTTCATTCTGCTGCATGTCGCTGTCCCGTCTTCCCAGCACCACTTGCTGAAGAGACGCTCTTTATTCCATTGGATATTCTTTCCTGCTTTGTCAAAGATTAGTTGGCCATTCATTTGTGGGTCCATTTCTGGGTTCTCTTTTCTGTTCCATTGATCTGAGTGTCTGTTCTTGTGCCAGTACCATACTGTCTTGATGATTAGAGCTTTGTAGTATAGCCTGAAGTCTGGGATTGTGAGGCCTCCTGCTTTGGTTTTCTTTTTCAAGATTGCTTTGGCCATTTGGGGTATTTTCTGGTTCCATACAAATGTTAGGATTGTTTGTTCTAGCTCTGTGAAGAATGCTGGTGTTATTTTGATCGGGATTGCATTGATTATATAGATTGCTTTGGGTAGTATTGACATTTTAACAATATTTGTTCTTCCTATGGAGCATGGAATCTTTTCCATTTTGTGTGTGTGTGTGTGTGTGTGTGTGTGTGTGTGTGTGTCTTCAGTTTCTTTCATAAGCGTTCTATTGTTTTCAGTGTATAGATTTTCTACCTCTTTGGTTAACCGATTTATTCCTAGGTATTTTATGGGTTTTTGCGCAACTGTCAATGGGATCGATCCCTTCATGCCTCTTCCTGTCGCTTCATGCTTGTTGGATAGGAATGCAACCGATTTCTGTACATTGACTTTATATCCTGCAGCTTTGCTGAATTTATGAATCGATTCTAGCAGGTTTTTGGTGGAATCTTTTGGGTTTTCCATATAGAGTAGCATGTCGTCTGTGAAGAGTGAATTTTTGACCTCCTCCTGGCTGAATTGGAAGCCTCTTATTTCTTTGTGTTGTCTGATGGCAGAGGCTAAGACTTCCAATACTATGTTGAGTAACAGTGGTGAGAGTGGGCATCCCTGTCTTGTTCCTGACCTTAGGGGGAAAGCTCTCAGTTTTTCCCCATTGAGAATGATATTAGCGCTGGGTCGTTTATCCATGGTTTTTGTTTTTTTTTTTTTTTGATCTCGAGGTATGCTCCTTCTATCCCTACTTTCTTGAGGGTTTTTATCAAGAAAGGATGCTGATTTTGTCAGATGTTTTCTCTGAGTCTGTTGAGAGGATCGTATGGGTCTTGTCCTTTCTTTTATTGATGTGATGATTCGCATTATTTGTTTTGTGGATATTGAACCAGCTCTGCACCCCAGGTATAAATCCCACTTGGTTGTGGTGAATACTTTTTTTTAACGTATTGTTGAATCCAGTTGCCTACTATCTTGTTGAGGAGTTTTGCATCCATGTTCATACTTTTTAATGTATTCTTTTAATGTATTTAATGTATTTTTAATGTATTGTTGGCTAATACCTTGGTGAGGAATTTTGCGTCCATGTTCATCAGGGAAATTGGTCTATAGTTCTCCTTTTTAGTGGGGTCTCTGGTTTTGGAATCAAGGTAATGCTGACTCCATAGGAAGAGTTTGGAAGTTTTCCTTCCATTTCTATGTTTTGGAACAGCTTCAAGAGAATAGGTGTTCACTCTTCGTTAAATGTTTGGTTGAATTCCCCCGGAAAGCCATCTGGCCCTGGACTCTTGGTTTCGACAGAGTTTTTATTACTGATTCGATTTCCTTACTGGTAATGGGTGTGTTGAAATTTTCTATTTCTTCCTGTTTCAGTTTTGGTAGTGTATATGTTTCTAGGAATTTGTCCACGTCTTCCAGATTGCCCATTTTATTGGCATATAATTGCTCGTAATATTCGCTTATTATGGTTTTTATTTCTGCTGTGTTGGTTGTGATCTCTCTTCTTTCATTCTTGATTTTATTTATTTGGGTTCTTTTCTTTTTCTTCTTGATCAAACTGTCTAGTGGTTTATCAATTTTGTTACTTATGTCATAGAACTAGCTTCTGGTTTCATTGATCTGTTCTACTGAGGGTTTTTTTGCTGTTTTGTTTTGTGTTGTTTGTTGTTAGTTTTTGTTTTTGTTTTTGTTTTTTGTTTTTTTTTGTTTTTTTGTTTTTTTTTGGTTTCGAATGCATTGACTTCTGCTCTGATCTTTATTATTTCCTGTCTTCTGCTGGTTTTGGGTTTTATTTGCTGTTCATTTTCCAGCTCCTTGAGGCGTAAGGTTAGGTTGTGTCTCTGAGATCTTTCTTCCTTCTTTAGGAAGGCCTGGATTGCTGTATACTTTCTCCTTATGACCACCTTTGCTGCCTGCCAGAGGTTTTGGGTTGTGGTATTATCGTTTTCATTGACTTCCATATACTTTTTAATTGCCTCTTTAACTGCTGGGTTAGCCCATTCATTCTTTAGTAGGATGTTCTTCAGTCTCCAAGCATTTGTTACCTTTCCAAATTTTTTTCTTGTGGCTGATTTAGAGTGTCATAGCATTGTGGTCTGAAAATATGCATGGCATGATCTCGGTCTTTTTGTAGTTACTTAGGGTTGATTTTTGTCCTAGTATATGCTCTACCCTGGAGAATGTTCCAAGTGCACTGGAGAAGAATGTATATTCTGTTGCTTTAGGATGAAATGTTCTGAAGTCCATCTGGTCCAGTGTGTCATTCAAAGCCATTGTTTCCTTATTGATGTTTTGATTAGATGTTTTGTCCATTGCTGTGATTGCGGTGTTGAAGTCTCCTCCTGTTCTGGTATTATTATGATGAGTGTCTTTATGTTTGTGATCAGTTAATTTATGTATTTGTGTGTTGCCACATTTGGGGCATAAATGTTTAGAATTGCTAGGTCTTCTTGGTGGATAGGCCCCTTGACTATGATATAATGCCCTTCTGCATCTCTTCATACAGGATTTATTTTAAAGTCTAGATTGTCTGAGAAGTGTGGCTACTCCGGCTTTCTTTTGTTGAACATTAGCATGATAGATGGTTCTCCATCCCCTTATTTTCATTCTGAAGGTGTCTTTAGGTCTAAAGTGGGTCTCTTGTAAACAGCACATAGATGGATCTTGTTTTCTTATCTATTCTTGTATCCCGTGTCTTCTGATTGGAGCATTGAGTGCATTGACGTTTACAGTGACTACTGAAGGATACGAAATTATTGTCATTGTGTTTCTTGTAGAGTTGGAGTTTCTGGTGGTGTTCTCTGGTCCATTCTAGTCTTTGTTGGTTTTGGTCCTTTTTTTTTTTTCATCCTTTCTTCCCTCAGAGAGTCCCCCTTAAAATTTATTGCAGGGATGTTTTAGTGGTCACAAACTGTAATTTTTGTTTGCCTGGGAAA